>NC_062547.1:100773683-101380426 GCF_016906955.1 Phacochoerus africanus | reverse complement strand
GGTGATCTTTCTGTGAGTTTCTCCTTAATGACTCAGCAGTTCTCAAACTTTTGGTTTCAGAGGTTCTTTGCACTCTGAAATTTTGATGACCTCAAACAAAGAGTTTCTATGTACATAATTATATCTACTTAGGTTTATTATATTATAAATTAAAATTAACTATTTTAAGAAATATTTAATTAAATAATAAAACCATTGCATGTTAACATAATAGCATTAAAAATAACTAATTGTCAAAACAAAATTTTAGTGGAAGAGTGGCGGTCTCTTTAATGTCTGACTTAATAGAAGAGCACTGAATTCTCAGCTCTGCTTCTGGATTCAGTCTGTTGTGATGCGTTATCTTGATTGAAGTAAGGCAACAAAATCCAACCTCATACAGACATATAGTTGGAAAAGAAAGGAATATTTTAATGGTGTTTTCAGATAATTGTGCATATTTTTCTTTGATCTTAAACCAAAACCTAACAAGTGGTAGTTTTTTAGTTTAGTTGGAATGTGAAATCTGAAATCAGCTCAATTAACTTTTTCTATTCTGTTACTTTAAAATCCCTTGGTCCGTCTTGCACTTTGAATGCATCTTTTTTTAACCAACACATGCTTTTGTTGCATAATGCATTGGCCATATGAAAAATATTGATTCAGTGAGTTATGCTCATCTTCCAAATTTTAATGTATTTCATTATACAATGTCAAAAAAAAAATCCCATTTGTTAATATCACCAGCAATCTCATCAGGAAAATCTTAAAATATTGGCAAACTGTCCAGCTGAGAGTAAACAAATTTTCCAAGATTTTTGTTTTTGCTTTGAAAGCTCTGATTTTATTATTGGCAACAAATACTGTCTAATATTGTCCTTGAAATGACAGCTCGGTTTGATTAATTTTGAGGAAATATGTGGTGTACTCAAAGGTTGAGTTAATGAAATTACTGTTTTTTAATACCTTGTCAAGGACATTATTAAGTCAACCTGCCATTATTTTTAATTTTAACTCTGTGATGGTACAAAAATATGAGTATAGTAGTAGGCAGGATACTGCCCTCCCAAGAGATGCCTTCATCCTAATCCCTGGAACCTGTGAATATGTTATGTTACATGACAAAAGTGATTTAAAATTGCTAATCAATTTACCTTAAAATAGTGAGATTATTCTGGGTTATTTAAGTGCGTGCCATGTAATCACAATGGTTCTCAAATGTGGAAGAAGGAGGCAAAAGGATAATTCAGAGAGATGCAATATGAAGAGGACTCATATAGCTGGCTAGAAAATAGGAGAAGTGGGTGACCAGCCAAGGAATGAGAGCAGCCTCTAGAAGCTAAAAAATGCAAGGAAACAACGGATTCTCTTCAGAGCTTCCAGAAAGGAATGCAGCTCTCGTGACCATTTGGTCTTAGCCTGGTGAGATCCATTTCAGACTTCTAACCTAAGGAACTGTGAGATAATAAATTGCGTGGCTTTATGACAATAAATTTGTGGCAATTTATTGCAGCAGCAACAAAAAATTAGTGCAACTAATATAGTTTGCGGATTATAATTTGTGCTAAAGCATTGTTGCTTTTGCACTTAGTACAAATGTCAGCCTAATCAAATGGCTTATAATGTCTTATTACTACGAAAATAGTTTTTACCTAGAAGAATATTGGGGCTCCATCAGGGATCTGTGTACTACTCTTTAATTTCCCTTGTTTAATTTTTTTTTTTTTATTTTGGCTTTTTAGGGCTGCACCCAGGCATATTGAAGTTCCCAGGCTAGGTGTCGAATTACAGCTACAACTGCTGGCCTACACCACAGCCACAGCAACTCCGGATCTGAGCAGAGTCTGCAACCTATACCACAGCTAATGGCACCACATTCTTAACCCATTGAGCAAAATCAGGGATCAAATCCACATCCTCATGGATCCTAGTAGCGTTTGCTACCACTGAGCCACAATGGAACTCCTTTAACTTTTTCTTTGTACTTCCTCTGTATCAACCATTAGGCTAAGTACTAGGATGCTAAAATAAAGCCCAGGCCCTGTCTTAAAAAGATTATAGTCTAGTGGCTGAAATGAGCAAATCAATGTTTGCAAATAGTACAAAATGACAATTGGATTCTCAAGTGAGGGAAAGGAACCTAAATGCAGTCTTCATATGCTTTCAGTGTAGTGGGAGAGATCACAAAAATAATTACAAAATAAAAAGGAAATACTCCACTGACACAAACCTGGGAGACCTTTACATTCCTACTAGCAGTATGTGATGGTTTCAGTTTTCCCACATCCACCCCAACACTTGTTAGCATCTGTCTCTTAAGTATAGGCGTTCTAGTGAGTTGTGAAATGGTATCTCATGTGGTTTCACTTTGCATTTATCTATCAAGTAATGGTGCTCAGCATCATTTCATGTATTTATCGGCCATTTGTATATCTCCTTTGCACAAATGTTTGTTCAAACCCTTTGCCACTTTTAACTTGAATTATTTGTCGTTTTATTGTTGAGCTATAATAGTTCTTTATAGATTCTGGGATTCTTTTCACTTATCAGATATTTGATTTTTCAGATATTTTCTCCCACACTTTAGGTTGTTTTTTTGCTTTTTTGATGTTGTCCTTTGTAGCACAAATGTTTTTAATTTTGAATTTCACCTTAGCTATTTTTTTTTTTTTTTTTGCTGATTTTGCTTTTGGTGTTATATCTAAGAAATCCTTGCTTAACCTAAGATCAGCAAGATTTACACCAACTATTTCTTGTAAAAAGCTTATATATTTTGGTGCTTGTATTTAGGTCTTTGATCAAATCTGAGTTAATTTGTGTATCTTTTGACAAATGAGTCTGACTTCATTCTTTGGCATATTGGTATTCAGTTGTTTTCAGCAACATTTCTTGAAAAGACTAATGTTACCCTATTGATTTTTCTTGAAACTCTCACCAAAAATCACTTGAACATTGTATGGATTTATTTTTGGACTCTTGATTCTGTTCCATTGATTATAGTCTGTCTTTATGCTTGTCCTACCACACAGTCTTGATTACTGTAGCTTTGTAGTCAGTTTTGAAAAATAGGAAATGTGAGTTCTTTAACTTTGTTCTTTTTCAAGATTGTTTTTGCTGTCCCTTGCCTTTCCATGTGAATTTGAGATCTATTTGTTGATATTTTGAAAGGGATTACAAAGAATCTATAGATTAATTTGGGAAGTATTGCCACCTTAACAATATTAAATCTTTCAGTCCATAAACAATGGACTTTCCACGTATTTAGATCTAATTCAGTTTCTTTCAGTGATGTTTTGCAGTTTTCAGTGGATTAGTTCTTGTACTTAAATTTATCATAAATATTTTATTCTGTTGATGCCGTTCTAATTGGAATTACTTTCCTTATTTCACTTTCAAATTGTTAATTGCTAGCATATAAAAACACAGTTGACAAGACATGGAAACAACCTAAATGTCCATCGACAGAGGAGTGAATCAAGAAGATGTGTTACATATACACAATGGAATATTACTCAGCCATTAAAGGAACGAAATACCAACATTTTTAGCAACATGGATAGACCTAGAAATTATCATGCTAAGTGAAGTCAGTCAGACAATGAGACACCAACATCAAATGCTTTCACTGACATGTAGAATCTGAAAAAAGGACACAATGAACTTCTTTGCTGAAGAGATCCTGACTCACAGACATTGAAAAACTTATGGTCTCTGGAGAAGACAGTTTGGGGGGGTGAGGGGTGTGTGCTTGGGTTGTGGGATGGAAATCCTGTGAAATTGGATTGTTATGATCATTATACAACTACAGATGTGACAAATTCATTTGAGTAATAAAAAAAAAGAAAAATACAGTTGAAATCTTATTTCCTGCAAACTTTGTTCAATGTATACATGAGCTCCAATAGTTTAGACTTTTGGTTTTGTTTAGACTTCTTGGGATTTTCTATATACAAGATGATGTTATCTATAAGTAGAGATAGTTTTACATACTCTTTTTGAATCTAAATGCTTTTTATTTACTTTTCTTGCTTAATTGTCCTAGCTAGAACTTGCAGTACAATGTCGAAAAGAAGTGGTAAAGATGGACGTTTTTGTCTTGTTTCTTATCTTAAGAGCAAAGCTTTAAGTCTTTCACCATTAGGTATGAAGTTAACTGTGGGTTTTTGATAGATGTCTTTTATTAAATTGATGAAATTCCTTTCTGCTTGCAGTTTGAGTGCTTTTATCATGAAAGGGCCTTGTATTTGACAGATTCTTCTCGGTATCTATTTAGATCATCGTGTAGGTTTTATCCTTTGTTCTGTTAACAAAGTATATTACACTGGTTCATTTTCCTGAGTCGATTCAATCTTATATTCTAGGGATAAATCCCACTTAGTCATGATGTTAAATTCTTTTTATATGCTGCTAGATTCAGTTTCTTAATATTTTGTTAAGTATTTCAGCCTACATGTTCATAAGGAATATTGGTCTATAGTTTTCTTTTCTTGTAATGATTTTGTGTGGTTTTAGTATCAAGTGTAGCCTCAGAGAATGAGTTGAGAAGTGGTCCCTTCTCTTCTGTCATTTGGAAGAATTTGTGAAGGATTGGTGTTAATTCTTTAAATTTTTGGTACAATTCACCATTGAAGCCCTCTGGCTCTGGGCTTGTCTTCGTGAGAAAGCTTTTGATTATTAATTCAAATTGTTTACTTATTATAGTTCTATTCATATTTTAAATCTTCATTGATGTCAATAGTTTGTGTCTTTATAGGAATTTGTCTTTTTCATTGAAGTTATATAATTTGATGATATATAATTGCTTATTATATCACCTTATAATCTTTTTATTTTTATAAGATCACTAATAATGTTCCCCTTTTCATTCCTGATTTTTGTAATTTAAATCTTCTTTTTTGTGTGTGTCAGTCTAGCTAACGTTTCATCCGTTTAATCTTTTCAAAGAATCTTTAGTTTTACTGATTTTTCTCTATCTTTTTATTCTCTTTTTATTTATTTCCAATTTAATCTTTATTATTTCCATCTTACTTGCTTTGGGTTTATCTTGTTTTTTTTCTAGTGTCTTAAAGTTGAAGTTTAGAGCATTGTTTTTATTTTTTAATTTTATTTTATTTTATTTATTTTATTTTATTGTCTTTTTAGGGCCGCTCCCACAGCATATGGAGATTCCCAGGCTAGGGATCAAATTGGAGCTGTAGCCACTGGCCTATGCCATAGCTACAGCAATGCCAGATTCAAGCCATGTCTGTGACCTACACCCAGCTTACAGCAACACCGGATCCTTAACCCGCTGAGCAAGGCAAGGGATCGAACCTGCATCCTCATGAATACTAGTTAGATTTTCTTCTGCTGAGCCAAGATGGAAACTCCTAGAGTGTTGATTTTAGATCTTTCCTTTTTAATGTAGCCATTTAGTCAGGAGTTTTATTTTCTTGCAATGTCTTTGTTTGGCTTTGTTTTCAGGGTACTGTCGTCATAGAATGAGTTAGGAGGGTTTCTTCTGTTTTGTGGAAGAGTTAGTGAAATGTTGGTTTTATTTTATTTTATTTTATTTTATTTTATTTTATTTTATTTTATTTTATTTTATTTTATTTTATAAAATTAATCAGAAAGCCCTTGGGTCTTTACTTCTCCTCATGTGAATATCTTAAATTGCTAAGTCAAGTTTTAAAATTGTTTTAGGTCTACTAAGTGTTTATGTTTCTTCTTGATTTGTTTTTGGTCAGTTATTTATTTATTTATTTATTTTGTCTTTTTGCCTTTTCTAGGGCCACTCCCGTGGCATATGGAGGTTCCCAGGCTAGGGGTCGAATCAGAGCTGTAGCCACCGGCCTATGCCAGAGCCACTGCAACGTGGGATCCGAGCCCCATCTCCAACCTACACCACAGCTCACAGCCATGCTGGATCCTTAACCCACTGAGCAAGGCCAGGGATCGAACCCGCGGCCTCATGGTTCCTAGTCAGATTCGTTAACCACTGCACCACGACGGGAACTCCGGTTTTGGTCATTTATATCTTTCGAAGAATATATCCATTTTTTCCGTATATCTACCTTTTTGGTGTAAAGTTGTTCACTGTGTTGTGTTATAATCTTTTTATTTCTGTATGGTCAGTAGTGATATCCTTTTCGTTCATTATTTTGGTAATTTGTGCCTTTTTTCTTTTGTGTTGCCTATGTGGTTTGCTTTTCTTTTTCTAGTGTCCTAGGATTGAATCTTAAGTTATTTATTTGAGACTTTTCTCATTGTTTATATGTATTTAAAGTTACAGATTTCCTTCTAAACACTGCTTTTTATGTATCCCATAAAATGTGAGATATGTGTTTTCACTATCATTCGGTAAAAACATATTTTCTAATATCCTCTGTGATTCCCTTTCTGATTAATTGCTATTTAAAAGTGTTTTCATTAACTTTCAAATATAGGCAGTTTTCCAAAATTTCTTTCTGATATTGATTTCTGATTTAATTATGTTGTTGTACTCACAAAAGATAGTTTTGGTGTTCTCATTACTTTTAAATTTTTTGAGATTTGTTTTGTGACCTGGAATATAGTCTACTTTGGAAAATGTTTTTTGGTCTTTGAAAAAAATGTGATTTGGCCATCATCGAGTAGTTTATAATGTGAGTTTAGTTTGCATAGGTTGACATTATTCAAATTTTCTGTACTCTTGCTGATTTTCTGTTAATTCTATTAGTTACTGAGAGCAGAAGATTGAAATATCTAATTATAATTCTCAAATCTATTTCTTTCAATTCTACCACTTTGTGCTACATTAATTTTGGTGGCCTTTTTTTAGATGCATATACATTTGTAAGTATTACATTTTTCTGATGTATTGACCCTTTTATCATTTTGAAATGCTGTTTTTCTCAAATGCTAATTCTTTAAAAATTTTTTAATTAAATTTTAATACAGTTTTTAAAGGTTGCACCCCATTTGCAATTTTTACAAAATATTGGCTATATTCCCTATGTTCTACAATACGTTTCTGTAGCCTGTCGTACACCTATTAATTTATATCTCCCACTCCTCCCCTCCCACTGGTAACCACTAGCTTGTTCTCTATATCTGTGTGTTTACTCCTTTTTTGTTATATTCACTAGTTCATTGTAATTTTTAGATTTCACATATAAGTGATATCATACAATATTTGTCTTTCTCTGACTTACTTCACATAGCATAATGCCCTCGAAGTCTATCCATGTTGCTGCAAATGGTAAATTTTTTTTTTGGCTAAATAGTATTCTATTGTACATATATATCATATCTTCTTCATCCATCCATATGTTGGTAGACACTTGGGTTGTATCCAAATCTTGGCAGTTGTAAATAATGCTGCTGAGAACATTGAAGTACGTATGTCTTTTTGAATTAGTGTTTTGGGGGTTTTTTCAGATATTTACCTGGAAGTGGGGTTGTTAGATCATATACTACTTATATTTTTAGTTTTTTGTAGAACATCCATACTGTTTTCCACAGTGGCTGCACCAACTTACATTCCCAACAACTGAGATAATATTTTATAGAGTCTTTTTATATTAACCCACATAGTTACCATTTGTGGAGCTCTTTATTTCTTACTCTGGACTTAAGTTATCATCTAGTGTCATTTCCTCTCAGCCTGAAAGATTTCCTTTAAAAAAACTTTTTTAGATAAATGTTAGCCAATTATGAATCTTTATTTCATCTTTAGTTTTGAAAGAAGCTGCCTTGAAACTATATTTGGATGGTGCTGATTTGACTGTTCTAGTTTTCTTTAGAGTGAATATGTGGGTAACCATGATTATGCTGGAAATCAGCTAAAGGCCAGAATGAGGCAGACTTTTTTTTTTTTGTCTTTTTAGGGCCCCACCCATGGCATATAGAGGTTCCCAGGCTAGGGGTCGAATCAAAGCTACAGCTCCCGGCCTGCACCACAGCCACAGCAATGCCAGATATGAACTGAGTCTGCGACCTACACCACAGTTCACAGCAACCCTGGATATTTAACCCACTGAGCAAGGCCAGGGATCGAACCTGCATCCTCATGGATGCTAATCAAATTCGTTTCCAATGAGCCATGATGGGAACTCCGAGACAGACTTTTCTTTGTGTACACACAAGCTTTCCCAATTTTCTAGACAGTTAATTGATGTCTTCAAACACAATACTTTTCTCATTTACTTTTTATTTTTTCTTTACTCAAAGTCAGGTATTTAGCTATGGAGAAGGAAAAAAAATGAAGGAGTTGCTTATAAAAAAGGTAGGGTAGGGAAATTTAGTGTTCCTTGGACAAACCTTCAATGGATTATACACTTTAGCTTTGCTTCTCACTCCACACTTCTGTCAGGGGATATAAGGTCATTCCTTTAAGTTCAACATTCACTGTGTACATGCTAGAGTTTGGCTTTTCCCACTCTGTTTCTTCTGTCACCGCTCTTTCATCTGTCTTATTTGGTACAAATTTATAGCGATCTCTCTCTCAGTCTCTTCATTGTTATGAGTTTGTATCTTCCTCTATCACCCCAACACACACCTTTCTTACCTTTTTGATTAAGAGGATCCCTTGAGAGAAAGGGGGGAAAATACATGCTGATTGATTTTACTAACCAAAAATTTTGTGCATGTATTTTTAAACAGTTGCAGTGTAATGTGTCTGTGCTTTCTTTGGTCCTGTCTTTTTTTTTTTTTGTCCTTTCTAGGGCCACTCCCGCAGCATATGGAGGTTCCCAGGCTAGGGGTCAAATCGGAGCTGTAGCTGCTGGCCTACACCAGAGCCACAGTAACGCCAGATCCAAGCCACATCTGCAACCTACACTATAGCTCGTGGCAACGCCAGATCCTTAACCCACTGAGTAAGGCCAGGGATCGAATCCACAACCTCATGGTTCCTAGTTGGATTCATTAATCACTGAGCCACAATGGGAACTCCATCTTTGGTCCTGTTTTCACCTGTCTTTTTAAGCATTGTCTGCATTGACATATTTCTTCATGATTATTATTTGAGTAGATTATGAACACATTTTTAAAGAACAGTTTGTTTTATTATCATTATTATAATAGTTAATATTATTTTAGTTACTACTTCCTCTTTCTTTACCCTATTTTCCATCCCACCATCATATACTTTTACCTTTCCTCAGGTAACCAATGTTACAATGTTAACAGTAAGTCTTAATTTGTTCCTTTGGTCAAACTGATTAGCTAAAAGCCATCATGAAAGGCACTTCCTTCTAGAGCAGACTGACGTTGTCATCAGGAAACCAGTTTGTTATTTATGGGTTTTCCAAGAAATCTTGTGATGTCAGCCATGGATCATAGGTGATGTGTTGTGTCTCTGTAATGGCTTCCTAAGCACTGCCATCTCTACTTAGTTCATAGACCGAATTGAGCTATTTTCCTTGTTACAGTTCCTGTTTCCTGTTCTGTTCAAATTTAATTCCTAGACTTGCCAAGTTGTTCATGAGGGTTTTTGTCTGTTTCTGATGAAATATCAACTGGAAGTCAGCTTGGGATAAAGGATGTTATTAACATTTAGTCATTTGTGTATTAGACACCAGAGAAAGACAAGAAATATGAAAACAGTAAATATCAAAATAAATGTCTGCAAACTTCTCCATATTATTTTTCTAATTGATCTAAATCTAATCAAGAGAACAGTTTGGATGATCATAGTTAATAAAATAGCTTTTTCTATTAAATAATATATTTATTGTTTGACTTTTTTTTTTTAGTAAGGCAAGATAAAGCAATAAATAATGAAGAAGTAAAACTTATCATGTGGGCATGATGTAAAACTACAGAAAAAAATAAGAATAAAAGTTTTGCAAATATAAACATACCAATATATAAAAATTACAAATATATATATAGAAACAAAACATGAAAAAGTTTTTGCAGCGAGGTATTCTTTATACTAACATTCAAAATATGAAGTTCTTGGGAATTATATCTAACATAACAAGAGATGTGCAGAAGTCCCATGGGGGAAATAATAAAGCATTATTTTACGACAATAAGACCTCACTAAACGGGAGTTCCCGTTGTGGCGCAGTGGTTAACGAATCCGACTAGGAACCATGAGGTTGCGGGTTCGGTCCCTGCCCTTGCTCAGTGGGTTAACGATCCGGCGTTGCCGTGAGCTGTGGTGTAGGCTGCAGACGCGGCTCGGATCCCGCGTTGCTGTGGCTTTGGCGTAGGCCGGTGGCTACAGCTTCGATTCAACCCCTAGCCTGGGAGCCTCCATATGCCGCGGGAGTGGCCTAAGAAATAGCAACAACAACAACAACAACAAAAAGACAAAAAAAAAAAAAGACCTCAGTAAACGGAGTGATATATAATACACATGGCTTGGAAAACTCAACATTTTATAGATGCCCACTTACTCTTTTGGTGAGGAGAAGAAAATATTTGACAAAAGATTCTGAAACTATAAAGAAAGACAAAGGGCTGGGGGTAAAGAAAGGAAAGCCACAGTGTATTTTGTTGCACTGAAAGACAAATAGACTGATGGAACCTAACTAGTGAAAGTATATTCCTTGGACCTACCTCTTGGCGGCATTACTTGGGAGCTTATTAGAAACACAGAATCTCAGATCCCAGTCCCAGATCAACAGAATCAGAATTTAACAAGATAACCTAGAAGAAAAGGGAAGAAACAGTTTTAATAAACAGTTCTGGGGCAGCTGGTAACCAAAGAAAAAAATAATTGTATTGAAAAGAATAGCTTATTTTATATGGTACAACTATCCCTTATTCTCTGTTTTCTATGTCTTTTTAGGAACATTTGAAAAATCATTGAAAATAAAAGATATTTTGAATGTGTGTTTTCCTGGGTGCATTTATTATCTATGGGCCTGTAATCTATGAATCATCTTGTTAATAAGCTTTTCTTAGGTACCTCAACTTCAGGACGTCTTTATGTGTTTCCAGCATCTCTTGGCTCAAGCCAGTATATCATAACTTAATGATGAAACTGTCACTGTCAGTGTAGATAACTAATGTTGTGACTATGCCCCCTTCATGTGGCAGTGATAAAGCTTTATCTAATTATCTTATAGGTATGCTTTGTATATTTTGGAAAAAACTGCTGAAGATACCAAAGAAAGGGCAGCTCTTCTACTGACAAACATAAGGAAATAATTTACCACCTACTTAGGATTAGAAGACCAGCTCATTCTTAGAGTTTTCTAAAACCAAATTAGGTAAGAAATGTTTTCCATCATATTTTAAATGATTTGTACTCTGCCTCCCCAGTTTCCTTGAAGGCTTCTATAATTCTATTCCTTTGGCCTCTAAGAGAAATGCAGTTAGCATTTTCCTGTAGGAAGTTAGTGTGCCAGCCAGCTGTCAGCCTTATGATGTACCTGATCTCCCATGTCAGGGGAAGCACAATTCAATTTTAAACTAAGTCTTCTGCACAGTGGTGCAGCAGGGCTGCCAACATCTCTCTTTATGGTCCTTTCTTTGAAATTCTCCCTTCTACTCAAAGAGTATAGTTTTATTTTTAAATCATTTGTGTGAGATGAAACCATCACTAACTGACTTTACTTGTCGTTAGTTAAAAAATCAATGAATTGACTGAAATAATCTTTATTTCTGTTACCCTTTCTCATTTCTAGAAAATAAAGTACCACTGCTTATTTAACTTATGACTTGTCTAAACATGTTGAAAGCATTGACTCCAAGGCATAACACTCAGACTCTGAAAGGGAACTATGACAAGTTCAGTCAAAAGGGAAAAGAGGAATAATTTATAAAAGGCGCTGCAGATAATGATGCCAGCCAGTTATTTTAAAATGCATCCATCTCACCTTTTAATGAATTAGATTTGTCAACAGCAAATGTTTTATGCACCACTTGTAATAAAAGTGGCACGCTAAGAATACAGTGCTTTGAGGTTGGTTTCTTCAAAGCTTTAGAGTATGTTCAATTCAAAGATATTTTTTAAATAATAGATATTAAAAAGTATATTTAAATAATGTTAAGGTTGTGACACAAACACCAAATGACAAAATTCAGGAGTTTCAAAGCAGAGGCTGACATGCCATCACTATTTCACATAGTAACTGTTTTTTAAATTAGGAGTGTAACAGACTGATTTGGGGATTGTGTGTCAGTTTAACTTTAAATTCTCTTGTTGTTTTGGTTGGTGTCACAACCTTAATGTCAGCTTTTCAAATAGGTTTCTACATTTCCTTTGGTTTAGGGTCATTAAAAAATGCATATGATGAATCTAAGAGGCATAAATAGGTCACACTGAAGTAGAATTCCTTGATTCTCTGGAGTTGAGAGACAGCTAATACCTGCTTTGGAAGTGGAAAAAGTTAGCTCATGCACTTTTGGTAAATTTCCATTTTTTAGGAATTTGATTCAGACCATTGTAAACCCAAAGAATAAAACATGATATTGGTATAGTTATGTTCTTGTATGTCTATTCTGAATGATTTGATCTGGTTGGTTATCATCTCAAGATGTTAAGGATCACAATTCTCATAATTGATTTTCTTTCTTTCTTTGTTCTTTTTTTTTTTTTGACTAAAAGTACAAGTTAAATCTGATGTTTATTTCAGTTGAAGAATCCTAATTCAATATAACTGAATATGGTAACCCTGCCTTAAAAACTTCCATATTTCAGTCCTTTATACAAGCACTTTTATGCAGATTTTGGGGGGGATAAAGCTTATTTTTTTAAAGTAACACTTGTGGAGTTCCCTGATGGCCTAGCAATTGAGGGCTCAGTGTTGTCACTGCTGTGGCTCAGGCTGTTGCTGTGGCTTGGGTTCAATCCCCTAGCCCAGAAACTTCAACCTGCTGTGGGTGCTGCCAAAAATAAATAAAGTAACATTTGTTCAAGGAAGCAAAATGTAAAGTAAAATCTGATAATTTGTGTTGAATTTTAAAAACAATTCTATTGCCACAGTGGACGTTAATGGATCAGCCGGAGCCTTCCTTACTCCATTCTTCTGGGAAAGAGAGAAGGGGAGAGAAGAGGGAAAGAATAAGCTCCCCACACAAACTCCTTCCTTTTCCTTGATTCTCATTTGTCATGATCTCATAGGGCAGGTCTGCATTGCCTACATTAAATATAGTTTTTTGGGTTCTTTGGTTGGTTGGTTGTTTTGCTTTTTACAGCTGCAGTGGCTTATGGAAGTTCCCAGTCTAGGAGTTGAATCCGAGCTGCAGCTGCCAGCCTATGACACAGCCATAGCCACACTACATCCGAGCTGCATCTGCGACCTACACCACAGTAGCAGCAACATGGGATCCTTGACCCATTGAGTGAGGCCAGGGATCGAACCTGCACTCTCATGGATACTAGTCAGGTTTGTAACCCACTGAGCCACAATGGGAACTCCCTGTACATGGTTTTAATTTAGAAAAATAAGCATAGAATCTGTCCCACAGTGGTCCTTTTCATCACTTGTGTTATAGAAATAAAAAGAAAAGAGAGACAAATTATTTGTTGATCTTTTCTTGCTGACTCATAAAGATACTGACCAATGGAAAACATTTCATAGCTCTCATCTCTTCCTTTATTGAACCTCCAAGTTTTACCCTACCCGGTTTTTAATCAGTGACTAGGAGAACATTAATCATTCTTTCCTAGTGTACTCCATTCTACTATTTCTATCGCTTTAATTTTCAAACAGTGTTGAATTTGAGAAATTTCTAATAGTTTTCATTTCTAGTTCTGACTTTACTTTTCCTACTCACTGAACTCTCTCATATCACATCAATGTTAAATCATCACAATTCTGACAATTAGTATTCTTTCTAAGCCCCAGCCCTCAATACCCAGAGGTAATTATGCTGCATTTGTGTGGTGGTTTGAAAGTGTATACAATTGTATGTGAAGGTTTTGATGAAATCCCCCACATTCGTTTAAACTATACTAGTGCCCTTGTTTGAACAAATGTTTAAAATTATGATTAGGCATTCCCATTGTGGCTCAGTGGTAACGAACCTGAGTAGTATTAATAAGGGTGCCTGTTTGATCCCTGGCCTTGCTCAGTGGGTTAAGGATTGCTGTAAGCTGTGGTGTAGGTCACAGATGTGGCACAGATCCCGTGTTGCTGTGGCTGTGGTGGAGGGTGGCAGCCGTAGCTCCTATTCAACGCCTAGCCTAGGAACCTCCATATGCTGCAGGTGTGGCCCTAAAAAATGCAAAAAAAATAAAAACATAAAATTATTATTATTGGTCATACTAATACTAGTTCTGATTTCTATTGAATAAAAATGAATTTTTACAACAAAAATGCCTGTTTCTAAATTCAGATGAAGCTGTTCAAATAAATGAATTGAAATTCAGTCTATACGTGCAATATGAAAAAGTTTTCTGGCATAGAAACAAAATTATCTCTTTAAATAGTATAGGCCGAAGCCAGCTTCATGCAAATTCATTAAGAGCATTTTCAGATTTATGCATTTAATAAAGTTAGATAGTGGGTCTAACTTACGTATTTAATGTCCTTCAGTGTACAGTGATGTTGTAATGACTGCATGGAAAAAAAAATGAGAGAATTTTATTTAGTGTTTCTGTACATCCGTCGATTCTATAAATGGCTTTCTAATTGGATATATATGCTTTTAATAGTTTTCAATAATATTAAGAGATAATATTTATTGAGTACTTTCTATATTTCAACAGCTGTTCTAAGTACTATCAATGGATTATCTCACGTAATCCCTATAACAACACTAATGATCTCACTATTTTACAGATGTGGTAGAGGCAAATGAGAAGGTTAAAAAACTAGTAAGTAACAGAGCTAGAATTAAAACACTGGCATTATTACTACAGAGCTCACACTCTGAGCCCTTGCTACTCAAAAAGTGGCCCTCCTGCCAGCAGTATCACTGTTACTGGGGAACTTGTTAGAAATGCAGACTCTTGGGCTCCCCCTAGGCCTACTGAAAAAAATCTGCATTTTAACAAAATTCCCAGTTATTGGTATATTAAAGTTTGAGAAGCATAGCTCCAAAACATTGTACTATCCTTCCGTTATGTACAGAATTAAGTATCTTTAAAAATAGATTTCTATTTTTATGTATAATGTAATACTAAATTCCCATCTTAAATGGGTATTCGTATCATATAAAGTGCAGTGTAATGACATCTAATAATTAATCATGAACAAAGATCAAGTGTAACCCAAGTTATCCTGAAATTAATTGTAAAAAAAAGGAAAAAAAAATCCCAGAAATAAGCAGCAAGTCTTTTTCTCTATTGGGCGGCTAACTATTTCAACTCCTGAGACTTTCTTAAAATCACATTGTAGCACACTGCTTCTGAGTAAAGACTCTAGACAGGCTGCATGTATTTGACTCTCAGCTCCTTTGTCTAGCTGTGGAACCCTAGGAAAGTTACACAGCTCTCTGTATCTCAGCCTCATCATCTGGGAAATGAGGTCTAAAAAGGTACTTAACTTTTAATGGATGCGAACTATTGCCTTTGGAATGGATAAGACAATGAGATCCTGCTGTATAGCACTGGGAACATATCTAGTCACTTATGATGGAGCCTGATAATGTGAGAAAAAAGAATGTATATATGTATGTGTGACTGGGTCATTTTACTGTACAGCAGAAAATTGGCAGAACACTGTAAACCAGCTATAATGGACAAAAATAAAAATCATTAAAAAATTTAAAAATAAAATGGTACTTTATAAGAGTGTTGTGAAGATGAAATGAGTTAATATATGGAAAGGCTTTGAAACAGGGCCTGATAAAAGTGAATAAATATTAGCCCCTGTCATATAGAATAGAGTCACATCTCATACTTATTGGTTATCCAATGGTAATAAATTGACACATATTTTTGTTGTTACTCACCACGTAAAGGGATATCTTTGCTGTTAGAGTCTAAGTCACAAACTTTAGTTAGTTTTTTTTTTTTTTAAACTTTCTCCTTGTGTAACTTCCTGCCTATGATTTCTGCCAAACACCACTTAATTTTGGTACTTAACTAATTAAGTCCAGTGTGTCAATTAAAAATCAAAATGAAATGTGTTAACAGTATAGTGAATTTTTAAATATAGTATATGTTTTTAAAGTTAATGAGGATTGTAAGCCCATTCAGCCAACCACTTGCATAAGTAATATGGAAAAATTAGGAGGGTAAACAATGTTTGTTTAAAGGCCTAATGCTCCAGAAGCTTGTTTGTTTCCTTCTGGGTGGACACAGGTTCTGAAATTAATCATGGTAGTCTCTAGGGGAATGATGGTTTGATGTACAAGTACTCACTTAACTATTAAGATTGGGTAAGGATACATCTAATGTGTGAAGTAAGGTGGCATGTTCCTGGAAAGTACAAGTTTGAAAGCTGATTTGTGAATGGCACTGAAATAAAAATACTTGGTGAAAAGAATATCATGGTCAGCTTTTAAAGTGCCAATTCCAGGACACACATCCAGGAAGTCCAGTTCACTAGGCCTGAGATGAACCCCAGGTATTTGACTTTTTTTTCTTTTTTTTTTTTTAAGGCTGAGCCCACGACATATGGAAGTTCCCAGGCTAGGAATTTTTAACAAGTGGCCAAGATAATTATGCTTGAATTAGTGTCTTAGACTACACTTTGAGAAACACTGCCATGGAAGCAGACATGAAATAAAAAAGTTTTTGTGGACTACCCATTCCTTTTTGTGACATTGTCCTCTTTGATACCAGTTTTTTATATCCTCTGACCCTACTTGCTTTATATTCTTTGTTTTTTCCCTTATCCTCTGTTAGCGGTCCCCAAGTCAGTCATTCATTTTCTTCTTTCCTCTTTTTAACCTTTTCTCAAAGATATCTTCTGGATTTATCAGTCATATCTTTGCAGATGGTTCTACAAAATAGTCACAAAGGTCTCCTTTTTAATCTAAAATTCTCTAAGCCAAAATGCAGATGCTGAAATCATTTTAGAGGCTATGGCAACATAAAAAAAAACAGAAGAAGTTGAAAAGGATTAGAATAGAGTAGAATCTAACATATTACAGCAAGTGTTAAGGGTAAGCAGTGTTTCATAAAGCTTTTAAGAAATATGTGCACACTTACACATTAGATTGCTTTTTTTTTTTTAACTTTGTAAGTCTTGGTCCAAAAATTTGAAAGGTACTTTCTCAGTCTTGGTGTCCTGAACTTCAATATGACATTCTGAGCACTCTGTTTTCTCATGTATTCCCTTCATATATCTGCCCCATTTGTATTCTGGACCTTACCATTTGTGTGATCTATTCATAATCATCAAATCTAAAACTGAATTTGCTCTGCCTCCTTTTTTTATTTTTATTTTTAGGGCTGCACCTGTGGCATATGGAAGTTCCCAGGCTAGGGGTCAAATCAGAGCTAGTGCTGCCAGCCTACACCACAGTCACATCAAATGCAGGATCTGAGCCGAGTCTGTGACCTATACCATGGCTTACGGCAACGGCAGATCTTTAACCCACTGAGCGAGGCCAGGGATCAAACCCACATCCTCTCGGATACTAGTCAGATTCACTTCCACTGAGCCACAATGAGAATTCCCTGCTCTGCCTTCTTGTTAACATTTTCTTCATAAGTTTAAAGAATCTGTTCATAAACTACCATTCTGTCATTCAGATTAAAGTTGCAGAATTTCCTTTGTAATAATTTAGCCCTTACTACATAAACTTCCCTGTAGCCTCATCTCACTATCCTGTCCTATCTTTGGGCCCTACCCAGCAGGAAACCTTATGGGCAACCGTAGTGGTCACCTACCCCTCAGCTAGCTTCTAGAAGGCTAGCATGAGCATGCACTGCCTGGTGTCTATATGACTGCCTTGAGCAAGATTGTAAGAGCGTTTCACAACAAGCACGTGCTGCTCTGACCAATGTCTACCTCTTTTTCTTAGCCATTCCCTTCATAACTGGTCATTTTTATTGCCAACAAAGAGTCACACTCTGCATTTTATCTTCTGCTAGTTTCTAATGACATATCTACAAGTTTTCTGCCTCTTATCATGACTATAATTTTTACATCATCTTGTTTGGTTTCTCTAATGACTTAGGTCTAAAGTCCAAGCTTTTTATGCCTTGGCTATGTTAACACCCACTTGGTGTTCCCTTGGCTATATTTGTCTGCATCAAATGTAGCGACCCTAGGCTATCTCTTCATACCCTGAAGAGTCATTTCAAAAGCTTTCTTTTTCTTTTGCCCCATCTTCTTCCTATTCCTAACTGACCTTCTTGCATCTGTTCTCTTACCCCACACACAACCATCTGAACACACATTTTAGTAAATATTTGTAAAACTGTAGTCATGTGCTGCCTTAGTAAAAAACCTTTTATGACTCCCTGTTTTGTATAGGATAAAAGTATAAGTATTTTTCTTCTGGAGGGAAAAAAGACCTTTGCGTACCTATCTGGCCATAATATATCTCTTTGATTTTATCTTTCACTGTTTTCACTTATGAATGTTCTTATTCTCCAGAGCAGTCCTGTTTCTGCCCCAGGGATGTTCTCCCATTTTAATTAACAAGGTGCCCCTGTTGTTGGTGGCTCATAGTATGGAGCAAACATCTGTGTCTGAGGTTTAGGAGTGGGAGCCCATCATATACAAAGAAACCTCAAGCTAGAGCCCTGATTACTCAAGGCAATAAGAAGTTATTAAGATCCCAGGTTGTGGAAAAAGAGGGAAAAGAATGGGAGACAAACATATTATTTACTTCCATAATTAGTCTCTGATGGATGCTCCTTTGATCCTACCTTCATTAGCTGTTGGATCATTCCCCAAATTGGAGAACACTTGACTCTATATTTAGTAAGAGATTAAATGTCTCCAACTGTGGGGCCTCTGAGGCTATGGATTTTGCAAAATCAGTGGGCTCCCACCTTTATCTTCCTTTCTGTTGGTGCTTTACTTCCCTATTTCCTCTGCCCAAAGGAAAGTCTGGCTGCAGGGCTTCTAGATCATTTGTTACTCCTACCACTCTGTTGATACTAAATTAGCTAATGTCTTGTTATATTGTTTGTTTTTGTTTCTCCTGTGTCAAAAATAAAACATATTCATTATGATAAGTTCAAAATAAATGGATTATAAATAATAAAAATTCCTTTCCCTATACCTTTTTAGTTTTACCACCCACACATTGGCATTGTTGATAGTTTGTTGAGCATACTTCCTGAATTTTGGGAATGATTTATTTGGCTTTTTTTTAAAATAAGTATTATACTGAACAATGCTGCATATATAATTCTACAACTTACTTTTCGAAATAAAATTCTATCCTGCTGTATAGCACAGGGAACTATATGTCTAATCACTTGTGATAGAACATGATAGAGGATAATGTGAGAAAAAGAATACACACACACACACACACACACACATATAACTGGGTCACTTTGCTGTATAGCAGAAATTGACAGAACAGTGTAAATCAATCATAATAAAAAATTAAAATAAAATACTATAACGTACTAGGAATCTTTCTATATCATGCCATACAGAGCTAGATTATCATTTTTATAGATATTCCATTTTATATTTGTTATATCGGTATTTAAAATATCCCATATATTGACATCACATCATAATAAAGTAGGATAGGTTTACATAGCCTACACCTGTTCTTCTACATCCTGACATGATCTCATGTTTGCGATACCAGTAGAGTGAACAGAATTCTCACTTTTAACACAGGTTTAAATTGACCATAACCCATTTCTCTTTTCCAGATCCTTTCCAGAAGTAATATAAGCTAACACATCTTTTTCAAGGTTAGCATGAAGTATGCTTGCTAATAAATTGAGTACACTTTGGCATGAGCAGGTAGATACAGCCAGCTTCTTCGGATCTTAGGTGAAGGTGGTAGCAAAAGTGTTTGGTGCTGCCAGCTCTCCTGGACACTTGATGTGCAGCCAGTTATGCTGAGCCCATGCTCTGAGCTGTGGATTCCTGTTTCCCATCCATTATTCAGCCTTGCCATAGAGTGAATATAATCCAAGCTCTATTGCTACAAGATACAATTTATTATGTGTCATGTGGTATAGTTATATAACTACTTATTGTTGACTAACACATTTTTATTTTGTAATAATCATTTTAGTGACAGTGATTTCGGATAAAGAAAAGAAAACAGCAGTGCATGTTTAACAGTTAGTACTAAATTTCCTTTGACTTGCTGACAAGAATTAATGTGTAACTAACTCACACTCCGGGGGCTGTAATGACATCACAAACCACATGAAAACAAGAAGACAGAGAATCACTAATATCTACTGCATAGTCTTATTTTAGGACAGTGCCTGAAAATACTACATTTTATTACTTAGCTGCAGACTGTATGTTTGTGTACCACTCTATGAACCATGACTTTTCATTTAGACCAAGTGACTGTACTAAATTAATTTCTTTCATTTCAGTTCCACATTTTCTTGTGCATATATGAGAGGTGAATCAGTAGTTTTTTACCAATGGAAGGCAAAAAATTCAGTTTAGGCAAAGTTTTTAGGATACTGTAATTATTGAAAACAAAGCTGACAGGTAGGAGGATCTCAAAATGTTACCCCCTGCAGGCATTCCCATTGTGGCCCAGTGGTTAACGAATCTGGGAACCATGAGGTTGCGGGTTGGATCCCTGGCCTTGCTCAGTGGGTTAAGGATCTGGCATTGCTGGGAGCTGTGGTATAGGTCGCAGACACGGCTCACATCCCGCGTTGCTGTGGCTCTAGCATAGGCCGGTGGCTACAGCTCAGATTGGACCCATAGCCTGGGAACCTCCTGTATGCAGCGGGAGCAGCCCTAGAAAAGGCAAAAAAAAAAAAAAAAGATAAAATGTTTCTCCCTGCAAGCAAAGCAGACATTAAATTAATTATTTATAAGAGCTCAAATGACACACAAAATTTAATTGTGAAATTCCATAATGTTTTGGAAATATTTATACTTAACTCAGAAAATATTTTGTTGGAGCTTATATTTCTTTTTTTTTTTTTCTTCTGTCTTTTTATCTTTCTAGGGCTGTGCCTGTGACATATGCAGGTTCCCAGGCTAGGGGTCTATTGGGAGCTGTAGCCGCCAGCCTACGCCATAGCCGCAGCAGTGCCAGATCCAAGCCACATCTGTGACCAAAACCACAGTGCACGGCAAAGCCAAATCCTTGATCCGCTGAGCAAGTCCAGGGATCAAACCCACAACCTCATGGTTCCTGGTCGGATTGGTTTCCACTGCGCCACAATGGGAACTCCTGGAGCTTATATTTCTTACTGAATTAATTTATATTATGGTTTAGGATGAAGTTAAACTGGGAAAGTCTACTACTTTGTAGTCTCTAAGTTTAGCAAAATATTCAAAATAATCATATTGATGAATTTGATTAAGTTATTGGCCAAAACTTTGCATAGAGGCAAAAAATAGAAACTAAAATATTTAGGCTAAAATATTTTGTATTTCATTATTAAAAATTAAAATTTATGGTGTTTTCCATTGGTTTCTTTTTTATTTTATTTATTTTACTTATTATATATTTATTCATTTATTGTCTTTTGTCTCTTTAGGGCCGCATTTGCAGCATATGGAGGTTCCCAGGCTAGGGATCGAATCAGAGCTACAACTGCCAGCCTATACCACAGCCACAGCAATGCCAGATCTAAGCAGCATCTGCAACCTACACCACAGCTCACAGCAACACCAGATTCTTAACACACTGAGCAAGGCCAGGGTTTGAACCTTCGTCCTTATGGATGCTAGTTGGGTTCGGGTTCATTAACCACTGAGCCAAGACAGGATCTCCTTTTTTTTTTAATTTTATTGATTTTTATTTTTTTCCATTATAGTTTGTTTACAGTGTTCTGTCAATTTTCGACTGTACAGCAAGGTGACCCAGTCACACATACATATATACATTTTTTTTCTCATATTATCATTCTCCATCATAAGTGACTAGATATAGTTCCCAGTGCTATACAGCAGAATCTCATTGCTAATCCATTCGAAAGGCAATAGTCCGCATCTATTAACCCCAAATTTCCAGTCCATCCCACTCCCCATCCCCCTCTTGGCAACCACAAGTCTAATCTCCAAGTCCATGATTTTCTTTTCTGTGGAAATGTTCATTTGTGCAGTATATTAGATTCCAGATATAAGTGATATCCTATGGTATTTGTCTTTCTCTTTCTGACTGACTTCACTTAGTATGAGAGTCTCTAGTTCCATCCATGTTGCTGCAAATGGCATTATTTTGTTCTTTATGGCTGAGTGGTATTCCATTGTGTATATATATCACATCTTCTTAATCCATTCATCTGTTGATGGACATTTAGGTTGTTCTCATATCTTGGCTGTTGTGAATAATGCTGTAATGAGCATGCGAGTGCATATGTCTTTTTTAAGGAAATTTTGTCCAGATATATGCCCAAGAGTGGGAATGCTGTGTCATATGGTAGTTCTATATATAGTTTTCTAAGATACCTCCATACTATTCTCCATAGTGGTTGTACCAATTTACATTCCCACTAACAGTGCAGGAGGGTTCCCTTTTCTCCACACCCTCTCCAGCATGTTATTTGTGGACTTACTAATGATGGCCATTCTGACTGGTGTGAGGTGATATCTCATGGTAGTTTTGATTTGCATTTCTCTAATAATAGGGATGTTGAGCATTTTTTCATGTCCTTGTTGGCCTTCTGTACATCTTCCTTGGAGAAATGTCTATTCAGGTCTTTTGCCCATTTTTCCATTGGGTTGGCTTTTTTGCTGTTGAGTTGTATAAATTGTTTATATATTTTAGAGATTAAACCCTTGTCGGTTGCATCTTTTGAAACTATTTTCTCCCATTCTGTAAGTTGTCTTTTTTTTTTTTTATGGCTTCCTTTGCTGTGCAAAATATTGTCAGTTTTATTAGGTCCCATTGGTTTATTTTTGCTTTTATTTCTGTTGCCTCAGGAGACTGACCCGAGAAAACATCTGTATGGTTGATGTCAGAGAATGTTTTGCCTATGTTTTCTTCTAGTTTGATGGTGTCTTGTCTTATGTTTAAGTCTTTTGTTTTCCATTTTTGAATATTCTTTGAATTTAATAAATTTCTCGGATACCTGAGAAAGAGTATATAGAAGAGTCAATTGAAGTTGTCGACAAATTAAAATTTACTAACCATAAAATGTAACTTGGAAAATTATAAAAATAATAAATTTTAAAAAACACAGTCTTCAGAAAAATGTCTGTGATGGATAAAACTAGGAAATTGATTAAAGTATGTGAAATGTACCAAGAATCATCTGTTTTTATGTTTTTAGTATTCAAATAATATAGAGATTTTTTTACTTCAGGAGTTTCTGTCGTGGCTCGGTAGAAACAAATCTGAGTAGCATCCATGAGGATGACGGTTTGATCCCTGGCCTTTCTCAGTGGGTTAAGGATCCAGAGTTGCCACGAGCTGTGGTGTAGATTGCAAACGCAACTCAGATCTCATGTTGCCATGCCTGTGGCATAGGCCGGTGGCTGCAGCTCTGATTTGACCCCTAGCCTGGGAATATGCTGCAGGTGCAGCCCTAAAAAGACTTTTCACTTCAGTGAGCACAAATATAAGAATTTTTTGAAGAAATATTATTTTGAATATAATAATTATATAGGTCCATGAATATAATAAAGCCACTTAATTGATTAGTAAATATGTATCTCAAAAATTATGTAATTGTCCTTATTTTTGGTACTGTTTTTACTCTAAAAATATATCCTAGTTTGGATGATAAATTATATAATCCTTTTATGTATATATGCTTTATCCCTTCTTTCCTAAATCCCCTTTCCTCATATTCAAAAGATTGCTTTATGTTTACACCTAACTGTAATTCCTGTACTTCATATTCATTATTTCTAATAAAAACTCCGTTTTCCCCAACAAATTAAAAATTAACTCTTTCTTCCAAGTTTTCTCTCTTAAGAGTGTAACTTTTCTCCCGATCACTTAGATTTAATATCTTGTTATACACTGATTCCCATCTCTCTTTTACAAAGATCATTCTGGTGGTGGGATAGAGAATGAATTAGGGGATGGTGCAAAAAATAAGGATACTTACTGAGCAAACTGCTGCACTACTCCAGGTGATGGATGTTGAATTTATACCAGAGCCCTGTGGGAACATGGATAGATATAACAGATACGGGGAATACCAATCAACGGCTGTGGGACTGGTGAAAGAATGTTAGCATGTGGGGAATGACTCCCATGTTTCTGACTTACGTACCAAGATGGAGAGTGGTGCTGTTAACTATCATAGGGACCTTAAGAAAATGAAGACTTTTTGGAAGGAAGGTAATAAAATTGTTTGGGAACATGCTGAGTTTGAGGTGCCTGTGAAACATTCAAGGGAGTTATCCAAAATGGGGTTAAACAGTTAGAACAGGAGCTCCAACACACAAGTTGTAGCAGAAGACATGGATGTGGATGAAATTATCTGTTGGGAGACCAAAGGAAAGAGCAAAATAAAGAACTAGTAAAGGAAATGGAGCTGTGGTGTCCAAGACAGATTTGGGGAAGAAACAGTGTCCTAATAGCACTTCCTTTGGGGAAGGAAACGCCTGGGACTCCTGTGGAGTGTAGCAGGTTGGAGAGAAGACTGACAGTTGGCAATTTTGAGGTTCTTAACTATATAGCTTAGGATATGTTTCCAGAAATATTTTTACATTTGAAACTTTTATTTATTTATTTATTTATCTATTTATTTAGTCTTTTGTCTCTTTAGGGCCTCATTCACAGCATATGGAGGTTCCCAGGCTAGGGGTCCAATCGAAGCTATAGCTGTCGGCCTATGCCAGAGCCACAGCAATGCCTGATCCGAGCTTCATCTGCCACCTACACCACAGTTCACAGCAACACCGGATCCTTGACCCACTGAACAAGGTCAGGGATTGAACCCCCAACCTCATGGTTCCTAGTAGGATTCATTTCCACTGCGCCACAATGGGAACTCCTAAAACTTCTATATTTAAGCTTAATAAATTCAGCTTCAGTGATACAATAATTTATGTATAGTTTCACAGGCAACATTTATTCTATCACTCCTCTGAAAACTTATTATTCATTTTTACTCTGACTTTTTTGGAGTTTCACATTGTGTGTACAAGGGCATGTTGGTTAGCATAGAATCAGTTTTTTAATACCTTATCAAGGACATCAGTTTTATTCTGAGTTGACATTTCAAACTGTCCTAGAAATTTAACTTTGAAGTTGAGTTAGTCTAAAACAATTTGAAAAAATCTCTTGGTTTCATTCTTAGGACCTGTTTCTCAGTGGTATCTATGCATAAAATTTTAACTTTTTAACATTTTATTTTTACTTATGGGTTCTTATTTTTCAAAGAATGTGTTTTGTACCTTTAGACTTTCTTTAGTAATTAAAGCATTTAAGTTACTCATTTAAGTAGTTTTTACCTTAAAACCTATGAGTCCACATTGCCTCTTCTGTTTATTTTGGTCCCTCAGCTTTGGTATATGATTCATTTTTTAATAGAAAAATGCTGTGCTCTTTCATCACAATTACAGTCATTGGTCTGATAATCCTTTAAGTCAATCTACACAAAACAAGAAGCTCATATCAAACTCCTGGCAGGTTTAGTTAAAATTAAAATGCATGCTCAACTGTTGAGATTGTCAAGTGTGGAAATAATATTTGTCCAGCTGGACAGCTTTCTTTTGTAGTTGCTAAATGAAAGTTGAGATTCTGTCTGCTCCTTGAAAGCTTCTGTGTCATGAAGGTAATTTGGACTGTTTGTGGTTTGACAGGGATTATTAAAATCAGATGAAGTGAAGGGAAGCAAGTGTGAGAAAGCAAAATTGACACTGACACTCTCTATTATTTGCAGCTTGGATCATGATGACTATGTTGATATGATAGATTCACTGTTGAGATATGTTAAGCAGCAAATAAAGTAAAAAGCAAGTATAGTGATGGATTTGCAGATTTAACACGAAGAAATCCAATATTTACTTTCACTGATTGCTTTTTAAATAGATTTTCAGGTCATTTCATATGAATTTGTTTATAACCAACAACAAATTATCCTTCTAGTGAGCTCTAGAATTAAAAAGTATACTGCAAAGGCAGTATAACAGAAGGTTAAATACTAAAGAAATTGATTATATGATTAAAATCATAGAATTTTAAAACTAGAAGGGTCCTTAAAGATCACTTTTATCTAATTTCCTTTTTGGTAGATGGAAACTAGAAAGAGGTATTGCATTTAAATTTTATTTGATAGCATAAATAAAAGTAAAGTCCTGATTTTTCACCACAATTATATTTTCCTACCTTTTCACAATGTCCTGAAAATGGTTCAAGTTGTTAAAAGACATTTAAAAATGGTGTAAGCCACAATTGTAGGTAACATTTTTTCTGTTTAAAGATAATAACACAAATTATGTTATTATAGTTGTATGTTGTCTATAAATAATATTACCCACATTGATAAAGTAAATGGCTTTCATAAACATGATTTTCTATCGAAAGCATTCTTATTAGAAGGCATTATAGCAAACAACTATCTCAAGATGTCAACCAAAGGCAGTTGTAGTAGGAAAATATAATGAAAGATGAAAAGCACATATATATTTTATATTACATATCATATCATATATACATGGTATATGATATGATATATATAAACTAGAGTTGTCCTATGCATTGTGGAAAATCTTTTTGGTTGTAACATAAGCCTAATGCCAGTATGCAAGGTGGGTATCATTTGAGTGTCCTATAATTCAATTCAGCAGTTCTAACACTAACTGCCTGGAGTTAGCACAGTCACTGCAAGTTTAAAGCTTGGTCCTACAAGATTGCGCCCACTTCACATGTGAGCAAGTGAGGTCTGCAAGGGATACCCACTTTTGCCAGGCTGATTCAGGGGCTCCCACGGGTTCAATAATTTGTTTGGATGACTCGCAAAACTTAGGAAAGTACTGTACTCCTGGATGCTAGTCGGATTCGTTTCCACTGAGCCACAGCGGGAATTCTGAAAGTGCCATACTCCTGATTATGGTTTTGCTAGAAAGCATACAGCTGAGGAACAGCCAAATGGAAGAGACTCATAGGACAAAGTAAGAAAAGGCTTAGGGTCGCAAAAACCAAATATGTATTTCTTATTATACTACAGGATGTGAGTCTTGAAGTAGAGATAGGAGGTTTTTTTTCAGATTTGGGACATTAGTTCAGAAAGAGGAAGTCAAATTTAGGCACTAGTGACCATTTAGAATGTTCAGAGGAGAAAGGGTCAAAGAATATGGTGACCATCTAAAACATGGCTCAGCAAACCTTTTTTGTTACATGCCAGGTAATAAGTGTTTTAGAATTTGTGCACCACACATGGCCACTGTGGTGCTTTTGTTTTGTTTTGTTTTTTGTTTTTACAGTATGTTAAAAATGTAAAAACTATCTTAGCTTGCAGGCCATAGAAAAAACAGGCTGCACCATAGTTTGCTGACACATGATTTAAAATACTTGGCATAGGAGAGGGAGAGTAGGTAAGTGGTGACCCTATAACACAGGAAGAGAAGTCATTTTAAGAAAACAACTTTGAATAAAATTTTGAACACATTGAGTTTAAGGGACCTTTGGATCAGCAAAGTAGAATTTTCTAGTAAGTGCTTGGAAATAAATATGTGTCGGAGTTTTGGAGAGTTAAGAGATGTGGACTTTGAATTTTCACCATCAAGATAATAGATGAATGAGGTTACTCAATGAAAAGCATGCAGAATAAGAAGAGGACCAATAACTTCAACATGAGATAGATATGAAGAGAAGTGAAAGAGAAATGTCCGTAGACCCCTTCCCAAGGGACTATGAGAAAATTTGGGAAGGCTACATAATGAGAACTAATAGGAAGAGGGGTTTTGGGGGTTTTTTTGTTGTTTTTTTTTTGTCTTTTTTCCTTTTCTAGGGCCACACCTGCAGCATATGGAGGTTCCCAGGCTGGGGTCCAATCGGAGCTGTAGACGCTGGCCTACACCACATCCACAGCAACTCGGATCCGAGCCGCATCTGTGATCTACACCACAGCTCACAGCAACGCTGGATCCTTAACCCACTGACCAAGGCCAGGGATCGAACTTGCACCCTCATGGTTCCTAGTCAGATTTGTTAACCACGGTGCCACGATGGGAACTCCAGGAAGAGTTTTTTTGAGGTCTGAGGAGAAAGTCCAATGAATAAAAAGAAAACAATTTTTTTTTTCTTTTTATGGCCACACCTGAGGCATATGTAAGTTCCTGGGCCAGAAGTCAAATTGGGGCTGCATCTGGCGGCCTCCACCACAGCCACAGCAACACTCGATCCGAGCTGCTTCTGCAACTTAGGCCACACCTCACGGCAACACAGGATTTTTAACCCCCTAAGTGAGGACAGGCAGGGATCAAACCCATGTCGTCACAGAGACGTCAGGTCCTTAACCTGCCAAGACACAATGGGAACTCTAAAAAAAATTTTTAAGTAAAATAAACATTCTCTGGTAAAATTACATAAAAAGCAGCAGTAGCTCTGAATGAAAAATGCTCAAGGAAGAGTTCCCATCAAGGCTCAGTGGTGAATGAACCCAACTAGTACCCATGAGGATTCGGGTTCGATCCCTGGCCTTGCTCAGTGGGTTAAGGATGTGGCATTGCTGTGGCTTGCTATAGGCTGGCAACCGTAGCTAGATTTGAACCTTAGCATGGGAACCTTCATATGCCACAGGTGCAGCCCATAAAAGACAACAACAACAACAACAACAAATGCTCAAAGAAAATATTTTAAATGAGAAGCAAGTCTAGAGAAAACTCTGTGGTAAATATCAGTGTTCAATGACAGAGATGAGAGAGGAGCCACTTAAGATGCTTATTGGTTTAATAAAAATTACTCTGGTTGTAATTTAAATTGCAACAACAATGAAAACACCAAGATTTATCGTGTGTATCTCACAGAACCAAAAGAAAACTGGATGACTGGTCAGTCAGAGGAGGAGAGGAATGGGGCAATTACAGGGGGCTCAGCCAGAAAAATCCATGCACCTTCTCTTGGGCGGTTGGAATTAATGTGGTTGGTTTACTACCAGTGATTCTCTGTCCATGTTTTCATTCCATAATTCAGAATTCATTTGTATGCATCTGATTGTTCCGCTGTTTATGACCCTGAATCTGTTAGTTATGACCAGGAGAGCTGGGTCCTCTAGCATAGAAATGCACCACCATTGTATATCTGACACAGAATAGCAGATAGAGAAAGAAATGTGAGCTGGCCAACCACTCAAAGTGGGGACTCCTACTAGGAGCCTCTGAATAAATGGTGTGAGAGGCTGGAAGAGAACAAAGAAGGCACAATAATTAGGAAAACTGACAAGAAAGAAGACAACTTCAAGGAAGGAGTAGCTATCAGTACCAAATAGAGCAGAGATTGAGTATGATAGGAACTGAAAACTATTTTGTCAGTTTCAGTTTAAGGATGGAGGCAGAAACCAGATGTTCTGGGTTGAGAAGTAAATGAGAGGTGGGAATGTAAGATTAAGAAATAAGGACTGCTATTTTGAGATGCTGGGCTTTGAAAGAAGGGGGTCCTAAGGAGGTTTTTGTTGTTTCTAAAAAGCAAGAAATGTGAATATGTTTATAGTCAGCTGAAAGGGATACTGATGATACAGGACTAATTGGTGATAATTGATGGAGCAAAGCCCTGAAAATCATTAAAGGGTATTTCAAAGTATATTTATTCATCAAGTTAATATTAATAAATAATATTGATGGGGAGTTTCCATTGTGGCTCAGCAGGTTAAGAACCCAACTAACTTCCATGAGGATGCAAGTTCAATCCCTCATCTCACTCAGTGGCTTAAGGATCCAGTGTTGCTACAAGCTGCCTTAGGTTGCAGATGCAGCTTGGATCTGGTGTTGCTGTGGCTGTGGGATAGACTGGCAGCTGCAGCTCCAATTTGACCCCTAGCCTGGGAACTTCCATATGCCGTAGGTGCAGCCATAACAAAAGAAAAAAAATATTGCCAGGAGCTCCCCTTGTAGCTCAGTGGGTTAAGGACCTGAGGATGTGGGTTTGATCCCTAGCCTTGCTCAGTAGGTTAAGGATTTGGTATTGCTGCAAGCTGCCGCATAGTTCACAGATCCATTGTTGCTGTTGCTGTGGCTTAAACTGGCAGCTGCAATTCTGATTCAACTCCTGGCCCAGGAACTTCCATACTCTGCAATGCGGCCCTAAAAAGTAAAAAGAAAAAAAATACTAATAATATTGCCAAAATTTAGGAGAACAGTGTCACATTACTCTAACTCATCAATACTATTAACATTTTAGGAGAAATATTTCAACCCTTGAAACATACTTTAAGAACCCTAACTCCTTTAGAAGCACCCATTTAGAGACAAAGTACATGCTAATTTCAAACATTTGTCTCTAACTATAAAAAGTGAATTCCTTAAAAATATAATTGATGTTTCATAAGCTGTTTATTATTCATAGTTTCTACATTATACAACTGCCTTATAAAAAGTGCTCCAAAACTTAAACTTTCTAATGCAGATGTGCTGTTTTCCAAATTTAATAAGGTTTTACTATACTTGAAAATTCATTAATCATAACCCCATGATTTTTAACATTATTTAGCTCTAATCTCAAAATATATAATAGTTTTATGACTTCTAAATCATGTGAAATGTATGAGTTCCAAGTTCTAAAAGAGTGCTGAAATTAAAATTCATTTTCAATTATCTTGTTTTCACTGTTGTATTAAAGTAAGAGATGGCTAGGATTATATATTGAAGATTATAAGAATTATTAAAATGAAAATATTTTCTAGAAAATGAAATGCACCAAAAAATAAAGAGAGCATTGTCAATTTGGTGAGTGAAGCATATGACAATTAATTCTATTTGCTTGTCAAGCTACAATAGTGTATTCTGATTGATCCTGTCAATTTCTACTTCATACATACACACATAAATTACTAATAGAGGAATTACAATAAAGTATTTTAAATTTTATCAAAGGGGATTTTAATAGCTGTAGTGTGTTGATATGAGCACTCAATGGATATATATTATACTCTAGCCCATATAATTATAGTAATCAGAACTTCCACAGTTATTATTAGTAGAAAGCATAGCAATCTGTGGGGGAAAACCTAATAGATAGCTGAGAGTTGAGAAAATAAATCAAATAAAATAACAAGTTCATTATTTCCTAATTTAAGACTTTAATGTTATAAGGGATCTGAAATGACTGTCAACAAACTGAGATCCATTTGAGTTGTTTCTCAGTCTTTGGAGTAGTCTAAAACATTAAATTTTCTACTCTCAGTAACTGATGAAAAGAAAATTTTGGCAACTCTGAATCATCACAGTGGAATATCTAGCCTTAAAAAAAAAATAGGGAAATTTTATAGGTTTCATAATGAATTAAATTTATAATGGTTCTAGGGAAAGCTTTTAAATATATTTGGCAGTAAATAAACCAACATATATAAGTGGTAAAATAATGTTTTTTAAGTACAAATTTATATAAAGAGGGAATTTATGTCTTTGTGATTAAGGCCAGCCTTTGAAGCAGTTTGAATCCCTCCCAGCTTTGCTACTTCCTATGCAAGTGATATTGGACAAGTCGTGAACTTTGCTGTGCCTCAATTTCTACATCTTTAATATGCAAACTATAATGGTAACTATCCCATAGGATTAAGGTAAGAGTTAAATGAGTTCAAATATGTAAGGTACTTAGAACAATGCATAGCCCATATAAATGCTATGTAAGTGTTAACTATTATTATCTTTAATATTATTATTACTTAGCCATTGTACCTTTAATCTGTGTCTCAATGAATGAGTGCACTGAACTCCATAAAGTAGTTAAAGTTAAATTTTGAATGCAATAAAAGTTAAATTTTGAATTACATAATTTTGGTGGGACTTCGTAAATGGTATAGGAAGACTACTTTGTGACTAAATATGGATGGAAAAGTAAAAATGAGCCAGGAGAAAAGCCTGGCAGATTTAAGAATGATGATCTAGTCAAAGTTTATTTTTACTTTTCTTTTTTATCAAGACAGCAACTCAAATTAAACCAGCAATACATAGAATAATGCAAATCTTAAAAATACCAAGAATAATAGCTCAGGGATATACGATAGCTGTAAAGGGCTGACTCCGTAATGTCACTCTTTTTCTTGTGGAGGCATAATATCCAATGTCAGCTGGTCTCAGACATCTGTTGTTGAGTGAAGAGTGTGTCAGTTCAGAGGAGCCCAGAAACATAGGGTGATTGCTGCTTAGAATATCTTAGGGAGCTGCCCGTTGAGGGATGGAATATCAGTACAGGGTATCTACCTATTACTGTAAAAGAACCTCTTGCTGCCTCACCTTTCCTCTTTTCATACAATATTTGTTGTTAATGGAGTTCCTGCTGTGGCACAAGGGGATTGGTAACTTCTCTGGAGAGTTGGGACTCAGGTTCAGTAACAGGCCCAGCACAGTGAGTTAAGGATCTTGTGTTGCCCCAGCTGTGGTATACGTTGCAGCTGTGGCTTGGATCTGATCCCTTGGCCCAGGAACTCCCATATGTTGTGTGGTGGCCAGAAAAGGAAAAAAGAATACACACACTCATATATTTGTGCTAAGCTATAGATCCTATTTTAGCTTTTCATGTAGCAGTCCTGGGGAAAGGAACAAGGAAGGATTAAAAATAGCTCTGAGTCCAAGATACAGGAAAAATGATAGTACTGATGAGTAAAATAGTCCATTGGAAGAGTTAATTTGGAGGTGTTCAGAAATATGTCCTTCTACCATTTTTTATAGAACAAAACAACTTCATGGCTAGAATAAACCTCAGAGCCTAATAAATCCATTCACCTCATTTTATAAATGAGGAACATAAGCTCCATTCCTCTTGACTGATTGAGCGACTTACCCAAAGTCACAGAGACATTAGCAGACCAGGATCAGGACTCAAATCTATTGATTCTTGGTTCAATGATGTTTAGAGTTAAATGTGTTTTGTTACAGAGCAACATTTTAAAACTCGTTCAGTTATGTGTGGAATGTATAATTATTTTTAATTAATCAGCATACCCCACTTTGGTCATGCTATTATTAGCAGTGTTTGTTTTAGGTTAGACAGTGATATTGAATGGTAAAACTTCAGGTAAGCCAGGGCTGGTGGGCACATTAATTCCACAAACTGTCCGTAGATTTGAAAAGGCACATGACCCTTCTTCCTAGGCTTTTCCACAGAACAAAAATCACATGATCCAATGTTTCTTTTACTAAGTAAATTTTAGTTTGGATCTTTTTCCCAAAGGTTGGTTTTTCTAGCTTTCACTCCTTTTTTAATAATGTTGGTCCTAAGATGAAAAGCACTTAGGAGTTTTATTATTGAAGAAATCTAAAAAAGATAAAATAAAGACTCCAACCATTATATGTGTATCCTTTTTTTTTTTTTTTCTTTTTAGGGCCACACCCACAGCAAGTAGAAGTTCCCAGGCTAGGGGTCGAATTGGAGCTGTAGACGCTGTCCTACGCCACAGCCACAGCAACGCCAGAACTGAGCTGCTTCTGCAGCCTACATCACAGCTCACAGCAACGCCGGATCCTTAACCCAAGGTCAGGGATCGAGCCCGTATCCTCATGGATACTAGTCAGTTTCGTTACCCAGTGAGCTACAACAGTCACTTCCAAAAGGTGTATAATTTTAAAGTATGTCAAAGGACAACTAAGAGTCCAAAATTACTTTTATGTGCTTTCTTTTGATCTCATAAGGTTTTGTTGTTTTTTTTTGTTTGTTTGTTTGTTTTATTGCTTTCCTGTATTGTTTTCTGGCAGTGCTTATAGTATGTTCATATTTTATTATGGTCACTGTTATTAGAAATTTATAACTCAACTGTTAAAATTTGCCTATGGCTGAAACACTACTACAGATGTTTGGTTTAGATATAATTCTTCAAACATAATTCATCTTTAAAAGACAATATTTAATATTACATTGGCTGTTATTTTAAATATTAGACATTTTATTTTTAATCCTCTATGAAAAACAATCAGAAACATCACAAGAGAATGAACATTTAAAAACAGCATTGTAGAATGGCAATTCGAAAAACCAAGTTAATAGTACTTTAAACAGTTATAGTTATCATCTTTGATCATGCCTTAGGATAAGAACCTTTGTTCATTCTGATAAATTATTATTGTGTTCCTGATGACAGTTTAATAGAAATACAAACAGAATATCTAGCTATATTTTGATCCATGCCTTCACAGCCTCTTCCTTTTTCCCCTTAGATTTTTTTAAAAGTAATTCTGTCTTTTTGAAATACCTCTGAAGTATTTGTCAAAGTACATTGGACCCTGAATAATTTACTTCTCCGTCGTTTAGATCATATTTATCTTTTACTTAGAGAATAGCAGTAATCTTTCTACTGGCTCCCTTTCTTTTTTTTCTTTTTTTTTTGTCTTTTTTGTCTTTTTTAGAGCTGTACCTGCAGCATACGGAGGTTAGGGGTCGAATCTGAGCTGTAGCCACCGGCCTATGCCACAACCACAGCAACGCAGGATCTGAGCCGCATCTGCGATCTACACCACAGCTCATGGCAACACCAGATCCTTAACCCACTGAGCGAGGCCAGGGATCAAACCCACATCCTCGTGGATGCTAGTGGGATTCATTAACCTCTGAGCCACAACGGGAACTCTTGGCTCCCTTTCTTATGGTCTTACTCTTATTGCTCTTTGTTGAGAGGAGAAACTGTTCAACCACTCACTCTCTCTGCTCTTTTGTGACACCCTGCACAGTATCAGACATACTGTGGGCCCACAAAGTACTTGTAAGGAAATGGGAGGCTTGGTGTCTGCTCATACATATTCTGTGGGTCCTTTCTCATCACAGGGATCATTGCCCTCCTAATGACAAAACAAAAACAAAAACACAAAAAACTTCTAAATCCAAACTTTAGCATTGCCTATGTGTCTACTCTCCCTCTTTTATCTCTCACGTTGGTCCTGAGCATCCCTCTTCATTCAGGTTAATTTTCTCATCTTACTAGTTATATTTGCCCCTCAAATTTTCTTTTATCCTATCATACAGCATCTCAAACCTACTGCCTCTTTACCTGTAAAGGTGACTCTTGTTTTTGTCCGTCATCACCTTGGAAACTTACTATAAATATGGAAGCATCACAGATCTATGCTGGTCATATGAAAACTTTGAACCATCATCATTCTGGTACCCACCCCATCATTGTTATCAAATGACATTCCTTTATAATGGCAGTCTTTGTTTGTATCGACTAACTTCTCTACTGAAGTTAAATAGAGAAAATCATACAACCATGTAGATGGGGAATCCTTTAAAATCATGGTCACCAACCTCATCTGAATGTTCAATATGTTTCAGTCCATTGTTGTTTTATCCCAGAGCTGATTTCAATGGACGCAATATACATATTTAATATTGAAATAACACAAAACAATAGATTTTCTTTTAACAGTGTTTGTAATTTCAAATAACACAAAATAATATAAAAAGTTTGGTGAAGTGGTCACAGTTAGTCAAGAGATATTTTAAAATTGTGTAAGGTTTGAATCAGATTTTAAAAGAAGTGATAAACAAATTGGCCAGAGAGAAGTATTAAGGTTGGAAGATGTTTTATGTGAGGACATAGAAAATGTAAAAGATCGTACATCTGAGAACCAGAAAAAAAAATTTTTTAAGCTATATAAAATGATAAAAACTTACTGCAAAAACAGGAAAATGCTAAGTATAAAGAAGAAAATAAGGAGTTCCCATTGTGGCTCAGTGGTTAACATATCCGACTAGGAACCATGAGGTTGTGGGTTCGGTCCCTGGCCTTGCTCAGTGGCTTAAGGATCTGGTGTTGCTGTGAGCTGTGGTGTAGGTTGCAGACGCGGTTCGGATCTGGCATTTCTGTGGCTCTGGCATAGGCCGGTGGCTAGAGCTCCAATTAGACCCCTAGCCTGGGAATCTCCATATGCCACAGGAGCGGCCCTAGAAAAAGCAAAAAGACCAAAAAAAAGAAGAAGAAGAAAATAAAATCAACCATAGTCTATCAGTCTGTCCAGGGATAACCATTTTGACATTTTGGTTCGTATCATTGCTATATTCTTCAATGTTTGGATGATTGGTATCCAGTTAACTGATTTGTTTCTCAAGAGACCAGCATCCTCAAGTTTTAAAACCAAATAGATCTGGGTTCAAGCCCTACCCCTAACACTGGGTATCTTTGTTACCTGGACATGTTAGTTAAGCTCTTAGAACCCAAGTTCTTTTCCCTGCAAGTGAGAATAATAACTGTTTTGTAGAGTTATTATGAAGATTAAGAAGGATGATGTATATAAAGTTCCTTATACACAGTAGATATACAACAAATCATATTACTATTTTGGTATTGTATTTAAACCAACTCCTATACATATTTTCCTGAGTTTTGAATGTGTGGGAGACTGAACTAACAAGGCTCTACAATATTGACAAAGTGGGACAACTCTGAACAGAGTATTGATATATAACTTGTTTTATTACAGAGAAGATGGCTACAAACAAAATAGTTACTATGTTTGAGTTCTCTATAAGAACCCTATGCCATTCAAATCTTTCCATTGTGAAAGTGAAATTTTATTTTCTTGAAATAATTTTTCTTTTTTTGTCTTTTTACGGCCGCACCCATGGCACATGGGGGTTCCCAGGCTAGGGGTCTAATCAGAACTACAACTGCCAGCCCATGCCCCAGCCACAGCAAGGCCAGATCCGAGCCACGTCTACACCATAGCTCACAACAGTGCCGGATCATTAACCCACTGAGCAAGGCCAGGGATCGCAACCTCATCGTTTCTAGTTGGATTCGTTTCCACTGTACCACGATGGGAACTCCCACTTGCAACAATTTTTAATGACTCATCATCTCAAAACTTAAACCACTGTAAAAGGTTTTAAGAAGTGCAAATACATAAACTGAATTTATTAGTAGTAATATTGGCCATTGGTTTTAGAAATGACTATTATTATAGTTATTAGCTGTAATTAGTTGAGCTGCTAGGAAAATGTGAAGATATTAGACTTACTGGTATACAGAAATATTGAGGTTTTGTTGTCCTGAAGAGGCAGGGACTTTGACTTTTTGCAGCTACATCCTTAGCTTCTACAGCAGTGCCTATTATGTATCAAGCACTCAATGAATACATACGGAAGAATGAATAATTGAAATTTTAGTAGTGAGAAAATGCATATCTCCCTAGAAGTATTTTTATATTTGTTTTATTTTTTTTAATTTTTTAATTTTTATTTTTTTGTCTTTTTGCTTTTTCTAGGGCCGCTCCCACAGCATATGGAGATTCCCAGGCTAGGGGTCTAATCAGAGCTGTAGCCACCTGCTTATGCCAGCCGCAGAAACGCGGGATCCGAGCTACACCACAGCTCACAGCAACGCCAGATCCTTAAGCCACTGAGCAAGGCCAGGGATCGAACCCGCAACCTCATGGTTCCTAGTTGGATTTATTAACCACTGCACCACCACAGGAACTCCTATATTTAAGTTTTAGTCCATTATAAATATGTAGGTTGACAGGGGTCCCAGAGGAATTCAAGGGAATTTTCCTTCTTCTCATATAAATAGGACCAGCAAATGAGACTTTAAAAATTCTGAGGTTACCATTGCTAGGTCATTATGTTGACAAGAGTGGAAGGAAGTTGTTGAATTCTTGTTGCAACAACCCTTGTTCACCATCATCTCTGAGGCTTCAAAATTTTTTCTTTTATTTTATATTTATTCGAGTATATAGTTGATTTGAAGTGTTGTGTCAATTTCTGCTGTACAGCATAGTGACCCAGTCATACATATATATACATTCTTTTTCTCATACTATCTTCCATCACATTCTATCCCAAGAAATTGGATATAGTTCCCTGTGCTGTACAGCAGGACCTCATTGCTTATCCATTCTATAAGCATCTATCAGCTGCCATTTCTTTTGCAACTCTTGGTTACAGTGAGAAGAAGCGGATGCTTAAGTACTCTCTATTTTCTTCAGTTTTCAGACCTTGGAGAAGTGTGAAAACTAGGTCACACCTCATGAAATTTAAATGACAAAATACTCTGCTTAGGTTAATGATACCCTAGTTTTTCTACTGATATATTTTTTTGCCTATAAATGGAGTTGTTATTTTGGCATTAGTATTACAACTTGAAATGGATTTTTTTTTTCTTCATTTTGGGGAAACTGACATGTTGTTTATTCTTATTCCTCAGAATGTATTGGGGAGATGAATATTCCCATAATTCTTTTGATCTACATTGTTTGTTAAATTCATTTCCTGGAGAGTTGGAGTTTAAGCAGATCTTCAGTGACATTGATGAAAAGATAGAACAAAATGCTACAAGGTAAATATTGATAATTATTTTTAAAAACTTAGTTTCATGTTTAATTTACAGGAATTTTATCTAGTCTAGTTTTGGCGTTTCCTGCTCTTAAGTTAATTTTAGGTTTTAATTATCATTAACTTTACTGAAAAAAATTGATTAGACCCTCCCATCTAGATTTTAACATGACCTTTCCTTTCTGATTACTACTTTAAAAAGGCCTAGAAACTAGAAAATATAGGCACTGCCTTCAAATAAATAAATTAAAGTTTGTTGAAGTGCTATTATTTGGAAGGAAGAAACTTTCCTCTACCCTTCTTGGTTCTTTAGTGTGGTCTAAGAAATAAATTTACATGAGATAAATGAACAGAAGGAAATCAAAAATTTAATAATATATGTACATGGAAGAGACCCAGAAAGACTGAGTAACTGGCCCAAATGGCCACAACCCTCACCTTAAATACTATCCCTGGTAAAGACAGAAGATGTTGAGGATGAAGAGAGTCAGTAAGGGCAGTGAGAAGAAAAAGCACAGTAAACAGGTGTAAGGTTTTTAATGCAGGTTTAAGTCAGTGCCTTCTCCATTGGTCATCTTCCTCTGCCTGGTACAGTGAGGGAGACACCCTTACAAATGGAGATTTCCCTTATAAATGTGAATGTTTCTTACCAAAGAGTAAATCCCACTTGGTTTTCAAAGTGTTTACCATGTGTGTTTCTTAGAAAACAACCAGCTGAAAATAATTAATATGCCAAAGAGACATATTTTAGGGTGGCACATTCTGTTCCCCTGCACTATTCATGATTTCTTTGAGTTTGCCAATGTTGCTGGCCTGGATTTTCATTAATTTGTTTAGAGCCTTCTCATTTGATGGACAAGCACAGAGATTAAAATTTTGAAATTAAGGTATTAAAATAAAATGGTAGTATTAAGCCATGGATTGCTTGAATTACTGAAAGCAGAACATTAAAATTATTTTTATGTAACATTTGTCATTTTAAGTCTTTTCACTTACTTGGGAGGTTGGAGGGTCCCATCTATGCAAAGTTAGTCGCTATCACCTACTCCAAAATTAGTGTTATCAAATACTGAGGGAAGCTGAGACAGCCAAGCAGATTTCCACTAATACATATTCTCTGATAAGAAGGGACTTTGTCTTCATGGATATTTGTGGATCCTAGAGTCACTTCTCTTATCTGAATCCTTTTGGTCTTAGATTCTAATAATTCACCTCATGCAGGTTATAAATAAGCAAACCACAGTAAAAATTTCTACTATACAATTATGTATAGTGTTTCCTTTTTAAAAATTTATAGGATTACATTGAATTATCAAAGAAATTGAAACAAGCAAGATTTTCCTATAATTTTTTTCTTCATGTTTACATTAGAATACAGTTAATTTTTCATCATAACAATGGGCATAAATAACTTAAATTCAAAAGATAGCATGTTGCTGGGGAATTATAATTAAAAACAAAATCTTCTACAGTCCCATAAATCCTCTCTACAAAGGCCCAAGAGAAAGAAAAAACTTTTATTTCAACAAGCATTAAACCAGACTGTACTGTGCATCCCAGGCATTCTGCTAAGACATTACAACGACAGAAGGACCACAGCCCTTTATATAGTAGGTATACCCATTACATATTTTCAAGATAAACAGGATTTGACAGCACATTTTTTCACACATAATTCATCCTAACTTTACCATGATTAAAGAACACTTGTGTTTGCTAATTGGCTTCATCCTGAGGAGCAGAAAATTTCTTGTATCTTTATCGAAGAAGCAGTTTTGCAAATTGAAATAAGGCACCCAATGAAGTTAGGCACTTAACTCCTCACAGGAAATGAGAGATGGGGGGCTACCTCCCTTGGTATTGGCATTTCAAAAAGATGACTCCCAGGTCCTTGAGATAGACAGTCCTGACCAAGAAAACTGCCAAAAGGTCTCTCTAGTATTTCAAGGAATACATTTCAAAGAGATGAAAAAGTTCATACAATTACAAGTTTCCAAAGTAAATGCTTAAAGGAAGATAAATTAACAAGTCACTTATCTATATTCTAGAGATGGTTAATATATTTCTTTTCACTAAATGATACTAAAAAAATTTTTATTGCAGTATAGTTGATTTACAGTGTGTTAGTTTCAAGTGTACAAGTGATTCAGTTATACATGTATTCATAGGGAGATGATTATATTAAAACAAATTTTAAATCTTTTTTTAAAAAGTAACCTTTGTTCTTAATGGCCTTGAGGCTCCATCCAAACAAGTCACTGAACTCTTATCCTTTGTCATAGACTGCTTCATTTTTATTTGCTAAACCATCTGTAGTTAATTTCCTGCCCTACCTGGTCAATAAGAAATCATATTTAGAAGTAAAACAGTGATTAAAATATTGTATTTTGCATTCATAAATTGTTATTTAGGTCAAAAGTCAGATGTTAGTATTAAAAAGAAAATATGACATGAAATATAAGGATATAATTTTTAAATTAAAAATATTTTATTGCCTATATATTAAAACAAACCTGGAGCAAAACCACCTCAAGTGACCATTGATCTTCATGAGGGGTAAAATAAGGGAGAATTGTATGTGCTGTGTGCTACATTTAGAATCAAGTCTATTTTTCATCAAATTCAATTATGTTTTTATTATACTCTAGAGAATAAACATAATAGTATAGGGTGTATATATTTTTAAAAATAAAATACTGAATAATAACCATGGTTCAGAAGAGTGTAAATCATTTATGCACTCATTTATTGCCTTCTAACAGAATAGCTTTTAGAAAATTGTATGTCACGACGAATCAGTTATGCCACACTTACACTGCAGTAGTTGAATTACCCTTGGCATTTTTGTATTCTAACCGTTCTATTTATCTCTCAATGGTGTACATTGAATAAGTAATGAACATCTGTATGATATGGCTTTCCCCAATACTTTTAAAAGAAAAAAAAAAACCTTAGTAATTCATTTTTAAATATGGTATTTTTCCTTACCCTTGAATTTTTAAACTTGTATTTCTAGCAGTGACCCTGAATTCTAAGTGTGAATTCCTTCTCTCTTCTTAATATCATCAGGTTTTATGAGCCACAGGGTCTTTTGCTTCCCAAAGCAGTGATTCACCAGAATGGACTGGAGTGCCCAGAGGTCACTGAACCTTCACCTGCCCTTCAAGAGAGGCTGTCATTCTCGCAGACCATTTTCACTTTACATCCTCATTTCCATTCAAGTCAGAGCTAGGTGACTCTTAGGTCTGACAGTGGAAATCAGTGATGGTGAATCATTTACCTTTAACACATAGCAACATTGTTAGCAGGAGGGTGAATAACCTGCCAAAAAGGAATGCTCTGAATGTTGTATCCACAGACTTAGTTCAGTAACTGAAACCACATGTAGCACCAAAATATTTTTTGAGCTGAATAAAACTTATTAGTTGAATATGATATTGAGGTATATAAGTTCTCTTGGGGCCATAATATGACCTGAATCATTTTTCTCCTCTTAATGTTCAGTTGGATAGATATAATTGTATCATGGAGAGTTTCTTTTATCTTTCTCTTTACTAATTATAGTCAAACTTTGTATGTACCCAAGGATGTAAGTTTTGCTGGCACTGTGCAGGATTACTGCCTTTTTTTAAAATCTAAAGATAGAACAAGAAGTGTTACCAGTACCATGGATAATATCATTTGTCTTGATCCAAGAGAGGTGAGGTTAGGGTAGGGGGAAGGGAATTAACTTCATATCATGAGAGAATATTGAATACCTGGTTTCTATACATTAAACCATGCTGTTTCAAGGTGACATATTGAACCACTTTCTCATCATCTTCTGTCACCATTAGCTCCATTATTTGAATGTCCATGGCATTTTAACTTCTTTCTGCAGGGTTGTGTATTACAGGCCCTCAGAACTTTCCTTAGACCTCTGCTTCAGGAGGCTGAGATAAGTAGTAGGATCAGAAGCTCTGTTACACGGTTGTTGAGAGTTTCTTTCAGGCAATGCATACATGTTAAGTGTTTGACAATTTTTAAAAATATAACTTTTATGTATGTTAGCTTTACCTACTCTTGGCCAAATATGCACACAACAATAAAGTATTATTGTTTGGAGGCATTCCTAAGGAACGTTATTGGAATTATCTTTTCACAGAAAATAAGTAAAGAGGAGTGTCTTCCTATTTATAAACTGTTTTAATAACCAAAGTATGAGTAGCATTGTACTAAAAATAAGGGGATTGAGCCAGCAGTAGTCAGTTCACTATTCCCCACTGAGGGTCAGAGTTAATAGTCCATGGGGAGGTAAGTCCCTACTTCTGAGATACCAATCAGAGGTGCCCAGGGAAAACAGCCCAGCTGTGAGGACAAGTACAGGGGACGAAAACTAATAGGGGGCTGAGCCCTGGTAATGAGATGTGGCTGCATGGCTGGCTTATCTTTCTTGTAGATGATTGATGCCTTGAGGGCTAACCCAACCTTGATGGCTTTCCCTGGAAAAAGGCCTTGTCAAGGATGCAGTAACATCAACACCTTGTCTAAAAAAGGGTCACTAACAACACAGCCTTTGCTAATCACAATTTTTATACGAGAATCAGGACTAAGAATATCCTTTTATGAGATGTGGGATGGAGCTGAGTTGGGGATGGAAGCTAGTTTTGTTATTTCCTTTCTGCTTTAAAGACTAACTGTGCGTCCTTGTATTCCCACTGCCTAAAACAGTTTTGGTACAAAGTAGGCTAGAAGATGGTCAGTAACTGTGTTTGTTAGACATCCATTATGTTTGCTCTAACTTAAGCTAGTGTGAAGTTAGACGAGTAGAATGTGATAGAGGAAGCTATGATCAAGTGCTAGTTTTCTTTTCCATTAAGTATTTTACATTATAAAAATAATACACAGGGAAAATTTCAGACAGTAGAGAAAGGCAAATATAAGGAAAAGTTGAGTACAGAGGACAAGAATGAGGAAAAGTTTTCTTACTCTACTGATCCTCCTAGTCTTGATCTTCAGAGGTAACCTGTATTGATGAATTATTGCATAACTATCCAGAAGTGTTCTTTATGTATATATGCCTGTACCCAAAAATATATTCCCCTTTTTATGCAAATGGGAATTTGTGTATGTACTGCAGTTATACACATATGTTTACTTAATGTATTTTTAAAATCTCTCAGTATAATAAGCCAATTCCCTCTTCATGAGTATGTACATTATTTTCAGTTTCTCTGCTACTACTGCACATACATGCATATGTGTGTCCTTTCTTCCTTAAAAAAGTTTATGGGTTGGTTCTTAGAGGTTGTACAATTAGCTGTTATAAACTTGTTCTCCAGCAGTGCTGCACCTGACTTCGCTTCCTGTAGGCAGAATGTGAAACTGTAGGTTGTATGTCCTGCCTCCTCACAATGTAACCACAGGTATTATTAAAACTCTTTAAGTTTGTAGGAGTTCCCGTCATGGCTCAGGAGTTAACGAGCCCAACTAGTATCCATGAGCCTGCAGGTTCAGTCCCTGGCCTTGCTTAGTGGGTTAAGGATCTGGCGTGGCCATGACCTATGGTGTAGGTCCCAGACACAGCTCAGATCCTGCGTTACTGTGGCTGTGGTGTAAACCAGTCCTACAGTTTAGATTTGACCCATAGTCTGGGAACCTCCATATGCTGTGGGTGTGGCCCTAAAAAGACAAAACCAAAAACCAAAAACAGAAACACCTCTTAGTTTGTAACCTGCAGTCAAATCTGTTATCTGGTTTAATGATTAAATTTATCTGGGCAGTGGAGATAAAGACGTAGAGTAGATGTGTTCATACATTTCTTCTGATTTTCATTATTATATATCCTCCCTCTCTCTTCTTTATCAAGAAGAGAATCAAGGGAATCATCACAGAACAAATGCTCATAAATTTCCCACTTTTTTTCTGATTTCAGTTTGTGTGGTTTCATCGGGATAAGCTGCATTCTGACTAGTAACTGTACTAAAATTTGGAAGCTGGGCAAACCTCCATAGATAAAAAAGAAAGCACATTAACTTACTCTTGCCAGTCATGAGTTTTAAACTGTCATGTCCTAATACCTCCATAGAACGTTTCTGGGAAATGTTCTTTATATTGTTAACATAGCCCTGTGCCACTTCATGGGAGCTCCCTTTGACACTACAGTCTATGGAAAGGAATCCTAATTTAGATGTAAATTTGAGAAGGAAGAAGAGGTCTAACCGTGCCTTGGCATATGGTGCCAGGCTCACTCTAGTACTGCCAGGACTAAACTGCCTTTGGCTGGAAGGTAGGGAGTATTTCATAATTGGTTGATTCTTTTGGAAGCACTTCAGATTTTTTAGGTTGGCACAGCCCTACAACTGGGTTTGAACTTTCCTGAAGCAATCTGGACCCTTCTAAAGCCTCTCTAAACTTTTGTGTTGAGGATTGGTGGTATAAAGCAACAAATACTTGAGAATTCTTTTTTTTTTTTTTTTTAATAATTTTTTTTATTTTCCCACTGTACAGCAAGGGGGTCAGGTTATCCTTACATGTATACATTACAATTACATTTTTTCCCCCACCCTTTCTTCTGTTGCAACATGAGTATCTAGACAAAGTTCTCAATGCTATTCAGCAGGATCTCCTTGTAAATCTATTCTAAGTTGTGTCTGATAAGCCCAAGCTCCCGATCCCTCCCACTCCCTCCCCCTCCCTCCCCCTCCCTCCCCCTCCCTCCCCCTCCCTCCCCCTCCCATCAGGCAGCCACAAGTCTCTTCTCCAAGTCCATGATTTTCTTTTCTGAGGAGATGTTCATTTGTGCTGGATATTAGATTCCAGTTATAAGTGATATCATATGGTATTTGTCTTTGTCTTTCTGGCTCATTTCACTCAGTATGAGATTCTCTAGTTCCATCCATGTTGCTGCAAATGGCATTATGTCATTCTTTTTTATGGCTGAGTAGTATTCTGTTGTGTATATATACCACTTCTTCCGAATCCAATCATCTGTCGATGGACATTTGGGTTGTTTCCATGTCCTGGCTATTGTGAATAGTGCTGCAATGAACATGCGGGTGCACGTGTCTCTTTTAAGTAGAGTTTTGTCCGGATAGATGCCCAAGAGTGGGATTGCGGGGTCATATGGAAGTTCTATGTATAGATTTCTAAGGTATCTCCAAATACTTGAGAATTCTAACTCTGAAGTTTCTTTCATGCTGTCTCCCTCATAGAATAACTCTGAACAGAAGGTGGGTTAACAGTAGATGGAAATCTTGGGAGGCTGTTTATATAGTCCAGATGAGAGATGATAACCTGAGCCAGGTATAGGCCTGGAAAGGGGAGGATTCATTTGAGAAAATCTTAACGCGAATGTTGTTAACAGGATTTGGCTTCAAGGTTATTTTTTTTCCCTGAAAATATAGTTAAAGCTTTTTGAAATAAATAAAGCATCTTGAAAATATACATATCTAATTTCCTACTACACTTTTTAGCCATTAAAGCAGTTGTTTTATGAATCCTTTTCTCAACCTTAAAAAAAATGTTGTCTATAAATATCCTTCTCTTGGGAAAATAAGTTTTTATGTCATGGCTGACTTATGGTTTAATGACACAGTAGTTTTTCTGTCTCAGCTCTCTTCCCTATTAATTGTCTGTTAAGTCCAAGGAATTTTAATCATCTCTTTAGGCAAGCTGAACTTATCTAAATACAAGAAAACTCTAATTTACCTCACAACTCTGTCTTGGTGTTTTTAGATATGTGATAGAATTGAAAAAGCCCTTTCCTTTGACTGAATTTATATTGTTGGTGAGAAGTATAAAGAACTTCAAGGAAGTTCCCTTGTGGCTCAGAGAGGTAAGGATCCCACATTGCTGCAGCTGTGGCTCAGGCCACAACTGCAGTGTGGGTTCAATCCCTGGCTTGGGAACTTCCACATGCCACAAGTACGGGCAAAAATAAATAAATAAATAAAATAAAAGCTTACAAAAAAAATTTTTAGGAGCTCCCCTTGTGCCTCAGTGGAAACAAATCTTACTAGTAACCATGAGGTCACAGGTTCGATCCCTGGCCTCTCTCAGTGGGTTTAGGATCCCGCACTGCTGTGAGCTGTGGTGTACGCCGCAGATGCAGCTCAAATCCTGTGTTGCTGTGGCTGTGGCTTGGGCTGGCAGCTATAGCTCCGATTCAACCCCTAGCACACGAACTTTCATATGCCCCAGATGTGGCCCTTAAAAAAAAAAAAAAAATTTGATGTTTACATTTCCCATATCATGAAAAGTCTTTATTCTCTACCCTAATCTAAAAAATAAAACTTCTAACCTGCTATGAAACCATACCTATATGTTTTCTACAACCTTTATGTGAAAGAAGTTCTGATCTTTTTTTTAATCTTAATGCTATTTCTTTTTTTATTTATTATTATTATTTTTTTATAATAGTTATTTCCCAATACTATTTTTTTTCCTACTGTATAGCATGGTGACCCAGTTACACATACATATACACATTTTACCAGTGGAGCATAATTTTTTTCCTCTTTGAACTGTTTTGTGATGAAATAATAGACTATGTTTTACATTGTTAAAGAATTTTACACTAAGCTTAAGTGCTAAGATTTTATGTCATAATTATTCTCTTTTCCTCACTTCCTCTCCTTGATCCTCAACTACACCAGTCTGATAGTAATCAGCTCTTAGGCTGTTTAGTTATAGCACATCTCTATCCTTTCAGAATTAAGATAGTGTATATATGTACATACATACGTATATAATGCATAAATGTAGTTGTGACCAAAAAGAAATAAATTCATATTTTTTATCATCTAAATAAATAAAGTGTGATTAAGATCAACACTGAATTCTCAGGGGTCAGGTGTCAGTGAATTCTAAGCACAATGATATCATTAATTTTCTTAGAGCATCAATATCCTTGCATATGATCTTTTCTACAGGGAGAAGCCTTTTCTACACTTCCCAGTAGCACATTGAGTGACTCCCTTAGCACGTTGTACACACACTTCTTATCAAGTCTTACCTTAACGTAGTTATTCATTTACAGGCTTCTCTCATACTCGAAAGAATTCCTTTAGGAATGGGACCATGTCTTATTCATATTTAGACACTTAGCATATATCACAGTACTTACCACATATTCAGCATTCAGTTAATGTTTATCAAATGTGCTTTCATTCAATAAGTAATTTTCACACTCAAGGAACCTAGGAATGAATGTTGAATGAGAAAATTACTACTGATATCCTTTTGAAAAATATTGTTGCATTTTAAAAATGGTTTATAAATCGATTTACACACAGCCTCTCAGTAATGCATCCACTTGCATACATCATTAACTTGGGTAATTCAGAGTCTTTATAATTAAAGCACATTGGGGTTCAAATTTATTAAGAAGTGTTGAGACATATGAAAATGCATAAAGAGTAAGTACTATGATAAACATTCATGTGCCCACCATCCAGTTGAAGGAATAAAACATTATCACTATTGCTAAAACTGTGTACATCTCCCCAGTCCTATGCCAATCTCATCCCCACCCTGGATTTGGTGATGGTAATAATTCCAGCACATTTATTTTTTCTTTCTTTTAAAAATGTGTGTATGTATGATTAAAGTATGGTTGATTCACAGCACTATATTAGTTTCAGGTGTACAAACAGTGATTCAACATTTTTATAGATTATACTCCATTGTCCAGTACACTTTTTAATATTTTTACTGTTTATGCTTACAATCCTAAATAATATGTAGAATCATATGGCATGTTTTCAAGCTTTTGTATGGTTTGTATTCATTTATACCTTTTTCCCCCTAAATATTAATTTGTTATATTCATCCATGTTGATAACTGTATTTCTACTTCTTTATTTTAATGACACTATTTCACTGATTGAATATAACCATTTAACCATTCTCTTGCTAATGGACATTTAGGATATTTTCAATGGTTTTAATATTAAAAATAAAGTTAAGAATGTGCTTTTTAAAAGTCCTTGCTAAGCCAATTAATGGTATAAATTTAGGAATTTATTTAGGGAAGAGTATCTATTTTCAGACTTTTGATATTTTTGGTCAATAAATGTGCTAATTGGATTTCTATTTGCCGAATTACCTTGGTGATGTGTTCATGACTGACCATGTTTCTTTTTTTTTTTTTGTCTTTTTTGTCTTTTTAGGGCTGCACCTGCGGTATATGGGGGTTCCCAGGCTAGGGGTCCAATTGGAACTGTAGCTGCCAACCTATTCCAGAGCCACAGCAACAGGGGATCCGAGCCACATCTGTGACCTGCACCACAGCTCCCGGCAACGCTGGATCCTTAACCCACTGAGTGAGGCCAGGCATCGAACCCGTGTCCTCATGGTTGCCAATCAGGTTCATTAACCAATGAACCACGACAGGAACTCCTGACCTTGTTTCTAAAGAAAATTAGAAGCAACTTAGAGTTAAGTAGGAAACCAAAATAAAGACAAGTATCATGTTATTTCTAAAAATCTAGATTAAGATCTTGCATCATTTATGTCTAATGATATACAGACCACCTCCCACTCAAGATTATCATGTCTATCAGCAATATTATGACACATATGTGAAAATAATACATTACCTTTTAGAGGTTGAAAATTAATTTTTAAAATTAGTTTTGACCTCAACTAAGGAAGATAAATTGTCAAGTTACATGCTAAACTGATATTCATCTTAAACTTTGAAAATATTTATTTTGTACAACAAAGAGGCCATAAATTTCTCGACTTCAAATGATTGTACTTTTAAAGTAAGATGTATAGATAGCAGTGAATGACAGGATGACAAGATATTTAGCCAACCGTAAGTAAAATCATATGCAGATGAGTTCTGTCATTTTAAAATTTGGGACAAAATGATTTTAAAAGCCAGCTCAACTGTCTAGATATAGTTTGTGTCAATGAGGGAGGTCCTCTGAAATGCAACTGCTCAATCCCTATATCAGTGTTTGGACAAATTACTCAAATATCTAACCCTCTGAAGGCTTTGTAAGTTGTAGTTATTGGACTCTACCCAGATTCAGATGTTAGAGATTAGCCTAAAAGCTGAGGCCTGATTGAAACAGATTTAGGTAGACTAATGGCTGAGACTTTCCAATTCATATTGTTGTAATCTATTAGGTTTTGCTGAATAAGACACAGGAGGATGCTATAATAAAAACCTTTGATAACTGGTCCCTCGAGTCAAGGTGTGTACTTAGGGCATCATGTTTCTCAGTCCATAGAAATGCTTATGTAAATTAAGAAAATATATGCCAATTTTGTGTCAGACTTAGAATGGGTATTCCTGAATAAGACTGTCTCATCAGGAAACTGAGCGGCCTGTGGCCTAAGGAGGTATTGTTTTTCTTATAAGTTCTTTCTTTTCATGAAAAGGGTCTTTGATTCTCAAAATGTATCTGTTTCAATGTAATTCAGTTTGAGTTCATTCAAGCTCAGAAGTCTTCTGAAAAGCTTTCCTTAAAGTTTTACAGTGTATGTTTAAATGCAGCCCACACCTGACGAGTTTCGAAGAAGAGAATTTCATATGACATCAATTTTAATCATCAGAGCTTAGTTTCCAAAGCCTACATGTTTCTATCACAGGGAATTGAAAATTAATAGCATGATATTTTCAAAACATTAGTAAGCTTTTTAGTAACAGATGTTTCTTAATACTATTAAGAGGCAAATGCATAACTTGTCAGTTTGAGGTAAAGGGATTCAACTTCAGAATAATTTTCCTGTTTATAAGCTTTCTTGCAGTTTAGATATGCTGCCATCAGGTGGTAGTAATATGTCATATCCTTGTGGCTTCACGGATGACATTGTGCTTAAAGTTACCAGTTTACCCCACAAAGATTTATAATCATTAATTCACAGATTTTTAAATGAAAATTAAAATAACATAGTGCATCTTTTTAGTTTCAGAGCTAAGGATACTTTTAATGAAAGTTTTTAAACAGATATGTATTGGAAGATGCAATTGGGCTTACTTTCTTTGTTTATTTACTTTTTTGTAAATGAAAAGTTTATATTTCATTTGTTTACATTTTGTAAATAAAAGTTTACTTATAGCCTAAAAAATTTAGAAAATATAGAAAAATAAAATTAAAAACAACAAATTTCATCACCCAAAGATAGTTGGTATTAACTTCTTGTTTTATTTCCTTCCAGTCTTTTTTTAACACGCAATTTTTTGTATGTTTAGGGGATTTGTTTTTGTTTTTGTTTTTGGCTGTGCCTACATCACGTGGAAGTTCTTACATCAGGGTTCAAACCTGTGGCACAGCAGTGACCCAAGCCCTTGAAGTGATAACACCAGATTCTTAACCCACTGAGCCACAAGAAAACTCTAATGGGCTTCTTTTTTTTTTTTTTGGAGTAGTTTGATGAAAGGAAAAGCTACTTATCTGTAGTAATTATATATACAGCATGTTATAACTTTTAAAATTATAAATTCTTTGTAACTGCTTTGTGATTTCTTAATATTACATTGTTGGTTGTCCATAATTTATATAGTTATTCACATATTAGTAAATAATGTATGTTTCTGATCTTCAGTCAAGAGTATTTTATCTCTGTCTTCCATCCACTGCCTATGAAGAGTATCATTATTTCATTGCATCTATACTTGATTTTAGTTTTAACATAAAAGAATTTCTAATTCATCTTTGATTAGCTATATTTCCTCTAGTGCATTTGAAATGAAACTACCATAAAAATTGAATTTTCAGCTTTCAATTATAAATGGCACAGCTTTTTGTTTCTAATTTCATATCATATGAATTTTTTATAATTTTGTAAGTTGTATACAACCAGGTACTGCATATAAACATTTCAAGACCTGTGATAGTATGAAACAAAGCCAGTACATACTTCCTACCAAAATAATTTTTTCTTTTTTTCTTTATAGCATAGAACATTGCATTAAAGAAATACAGTCTGAAGTTAACAAACAATGTCCAGATGTGCAGCTACAAACAACAACTGACTGTTTTGAATGGCTAAATAATTATAATTGTGATTCATTCAAGTCACCTTCCATTCCCCATGGAGATTTGATAAAGTTTCTCAAAACCCTGGTAAAAAAAATTTTTGTTTTACATTGGAATGGGGTGGGTGAAAATGGAATACAATCCTTTTAATTTCTCTGTGTAAGTATTTATTTCATTGACCATATTAGCCTGCCATATCTAGGGGTTGGGGTGCTATTTTGTTTTGTTTTTGTATCTTCAGTGGAATCCAGTAAGCTATTTGTTTTTATTTTTTACTGTGATTTTTATAATGAAATGAAGTTTTATATTAAAGAGGTTAAACATTATAATTCTTGGGTGATTTGTGATGTGATATATACCATGTCAACATTACAAAATGTATTGAAATGTACCACAGTTGTCTATCAGAAAAGTTGATATTTATTATATTTTGTGTCCCTTCACAACTACTCATTTTCTCTGTGCTTATTATTAAACATAATAAAATTGTCATTGATTGTATCTATTAAGTAGCTTTGTCCATCATTCCCTTCTCAACCTGTGGGCATATCCAGTTCTATTCAATCAAGACAGCAATTTATACAAGACCACAGCTAATTGATGAATATTACATTGGTTATTCTTGGCTACCGACCACCCTCTATGTTAGAGAGGTTTTTGTAGCCTTAATAAGAATAGTTATTTTATTACACCTGTGCCTGCAAGGGTAGCTAGCTAGCTTGCAAAAATGGTTTCTCAGAGAAACAGCACAATTGTTAGAAAGCAGGATCTCTATAGCTATGGTTTTAATTTAATTTAGGGAAAAAAGGCTCTGTTTTTGTCTAAACATCAAACATTGAGTAAGGCAGATGTGGAAAATATCTTGAGGTTGTAGATGGCTTAGGATGACAGAATCAGATGAAAATAATTTTTGGCTGTTGTTATTATTGCAGATGTCTCTTTAATGTTTACAAAGTAATAAAAGGAAGAGAAAGAAAGACTATGTGCCCTGAAGCCTCATTCTTTTAAGAAAATCCTCTCACCCATTATCTCTTGAAGGTGGAGCCTTGAAGAATAAATATGGTTGTAGTTATTCCTTTAATTTCTATTAAGAGCCATGTGTATTGAATTTCATTAATATTGATGTAATAATGCTTTCTCATTTAATTAAAAGCAAGAGCTTTTAATTATCTTTTAATCTGTCACACATAAGTCATTCTCTATTCACTGCAGGGCAAAGGCCGCCTTAGTTTTGCTCAAATTCATTAGACTGATAGGCCTATTCCAGACCTAGGTTTTTTTACATAATTGATCATGTTATTTTCAGAAAAGAACCACATTATTAAAACGGATCCAGATTAAAACGACCTTATCAGGTTTTTAGATGCTAAAAGTGTCAGTCTTTATAGCATTTTTCATACATCTATTTCTTTCCATAGAAAGGTTTTTTTTTTTTTTATTAATTATCTAACTCTTTAAGAAACAGAAATCCTCATTGTGGCAGTTATATGAAGTCATTTTCTGAATCGAAGCAATCATACTAAGCATATATTTTAAACCTCTGCAATCTATTATTCTTTAAATGTTTCCTTGATCAAGTCTTTACAGTTATTGAATGACTTAAAGAAACCCAAGGTTGAAGCACTAATATGACCAGTTTCCTCTATAGTTTACCGTAATGCTGGTGTTCTGGACTCTATCTAAGGACATTTCTTTTCCAGAAGTATCAAAGGAACTAAATAGAGGGAAGAGAGAGAGAGGAGCTTCAGAAAGTTCAATGCACTTTTTGGTTCTCTAGTGTATAGTATAAAAAACATGGACATGAATGAAGCCAAGCATCCATTCTGGTTCTGTGCTTTACTGTGTGTGACATTTAGAAAGTAACTTAAACATACTGCACTTTAATGTCCTTATCTATAAATAGGGGCTTAAAGTATCTATGTCACAGAGTTTTCATTATGAATAAGTCAGAAACTGTAGAAGAGTGCTTTTATGTCATAAACAATTATATAGATATTAGGTATTACTATTTATTACAGATAGAACATTAAATTAGCTATCATAGTGCTTAGAGGGACTGAGAGAGTGCCCTGGAATTTGTCTAGGAGTTGCGCATAATTATCAGTTACACATAATACCTGCTAGTTGTTTCCTTGGAGAGAACTGAAATATTCTCAGATTAATTCCCAAAGTAAAATTGTTTTTAATGTAACTCTCAAAAAGGAATTTAAATGAAAGTTAAAGTCTTTGTCGATACAAAATTTCAAAGCTGGCCTGATTTTATGCCACTTGAAACTTGCTTCCATTTTTTAAAATAATCAGCTTTTTTTAAAAAATAATCAACTACTGGAGAATATAATTTAATTCCATTACTCCCTGAAATAGACAAAATTCGAAAAGTCAGCATGTAAGGAGAATTTGTGCATTTGATTCAAAGTCCAAAAAGAAAGTAATTTTTTTGTCCCTTTTCTTGTCATAATTACACCTACCATTATTTTCTGTCAGTTAACACAGAAAGTATAAAGAAGTAATTCTGTATCATCTTTTGAGGAACAATTCTTAGAGTATTTTTTTCACATTTTGAGTTCGTTATTTCTTTGGAGAGAACTGAAATATTCTCAGATTAATTTCCAAAGTAAAATCTTTCTTAATGTGATTCTCAAAAAGAAATTTAAATGAAAGCTAAAGTCTCTAAATGTATTAAATTTTATTTCTCAGGATGGCAGCTATTAGTAACCCCTAGGCATGTGCTACATTTAAAGGTCTCTGTTCTCTATGTTCATTTGGAGTTTTATAATAAGTATACTCATTCAGTCATGAAAATTATGTGCCAGGAATTACTTAGGGGAGTGATCTTGAATTTATTTTTGTTTTAGGCTTACATTTCAGTTGATATTTTACTATAGATTTTTATTTAGAATTTTTAAGCTACAGCTTCCTTAGGACTGTGATTATATCAGGCATGGAGGGCTTAAAACTCTATGTCTAGAAATCCAATTGAAAAATTAGCTCTTCACCTGGGCTTTTACAAAGTTTAAAAGACCATAAAGCTAATATTCTAAAATGTCTGATTCAATTACAAATGCAAAAAAATATTTTTGAAGACCATCAGAGTATTGATTATAAATTGAAACGAATTACGAAATTCTGTATGATTGTATAAATCATTTTTTTCTGCTACTCTTATAGTTAATCACATTTCTAACATTATAATTTATTTTTGTTAGCAAGATTTGTTGAAGAACGAACAAAATCAAGAAGAAATGGTATTGGATCTACTTTGGGACATCTCCTGCCAGAGCAGTGTTTCACTCCCATCAACTCTAAGTGGAACATCTTTCCATTTCCTCTCTAGGACTTCTCTTCATTCGGTTGAAGATCATTCTTCTATGGATATAAAGTCTATATGGGATGATATAAGACTACATCTCCGACGCTTCTTAGTGAGCAGATTACAAAGCCACAATGAAATAAACAATTCACAGCAAAAAATTTTGTTGAAAAATCAGTGCATACAGCAACTCTTGTTTCTTTATCCAGAATCAGAAGTTACAATCAAGTACCAAAACATACAGAGTAAACTGTTGGCAAAACTCCTGCAGAACTGTTTTTCTTCTTACAGCAGAGAATCAAATTTAGACATAATGGCTGATGGATACCAAGGTACAATGCTTAAGTTATACTCAATGATAAAAGAGGATTTTAACACACTACATGAAATTTTAGCTCCGTCCTCAACAGTGAAATTCATTAAAGAAACTTACCTGGATACTTTAACAGAAGAAATGGCAAAATTTCTTGAAAATTTTTGTGAGCCGCAGTTCAAAGAAAGTGCTGTCCGTGTGATTAAAACAAGCAAGAGCTCCAGCAGGCATAGAGGAGCAGTGCATGCTTTGGGTTAGTGATTTTTTAACTTCCTGTTTGGTTTAACTTAAGCCTTTGATATCTTTAATTTTTAAAACTTTTCTATTCGGTTAAACTTAATTGCAAACTTGAAAATAAATCAGAAAATAAATGTTAAGAAATTTTCCACTACACATTTCTCTTATGCATTTCTTTTTCTGTAAGTATAGTAATAGAAGTGTTTTCTTTCCTGTCATTTAAATTGTTGAGCATATTGGGAATATAGGTCAGAAATGCTACCAATAAGAGTTTAATTTTTTTTAATCGCTTAAGTTATTGGGTGAAACATTACATATATATATATATTATACACTCATACATATATATATATAAAACAGAAAAGTTTAATTTTTAGCTCATTGTATCTTCCAAAGCTGAAGCATTAGTAGATAAAAAGAATTGTTGAAAATTTGTTGAAATTTCTTTAACTAAAGTTGGAAGTTCAAAATTATATATTTCAGTCAGCCAATTCAAATAAGGAGCTATTATGAAATACTAATTATAAAATATTATAATTGGATATGGAATTAGAGCATTAACTGTAGCTGATCTTTAAAAATTCCTCTAATCATATTTCTATAATATATATACAGATAAAAAATGATTTGAGGATTCCCGATTTATTCAAAAGGTAAAGGAAAAAGGAAAGAATCTGTTGTGATTAAATAAATTTTTCTTGGTAAAAAATATGATTATTTTGAAAATTATGCTTACTCATGCTTTTATGTAGAACTCTAAGGTATATTTCTAAACAGGTTCATAAACTATTTAAGTGTTTCAAAATTATCAAATTATAGTAAATTGCTCTTTCAATTTATGATCACTGCATAAAAATTTCCACAGCTCACGATATTTTTACCTACCTTACTTAATAAAATACCAGAATAACAATTGCTCTGATATGTGAATTTTCACATAATTCAATGTTTTCTCTTAATTTTTTTTTATTTTCTTCAGGAAGTTATATCACATCATAGAATTATCAACTAATTTAGATTATAGCAGAATACAAAATCAATTAATTTAGGAACATTACAATTTTGCTCAAAGTTTAAAGATTTTCATTTTAATCATTACATAAATTTTAAATGCCTTTTCATAAGTTTACTTATTTTCTAAAATTTTTATATTCTCTCAGAAAATTTTACTTAAAAGTGCTTTCAATATGAAAGCTTTATATGTGCCAAATATAGTTTAGTTTATAACAGAAGAAAACATCCATATGTTAAAAATATGTATAAGTTGCTATGGTGTCTTTAGGGCTGATATTGAGGTGTTTTCCCGTTTGTGAGAAAGAACTATGTGTGTTGGCTAAAATTTGAAGCACTAGCCACAAGTCCAAGTGCACTGATTGTTCTCCAGTTCCTTTATTTGAATTTTGGTATAAACCACTTGTTAAATGAATGCTTTCAATATGCCAGGTAATATGCTAAGTTCATCCCTTTCTTTATTATCCCAATTTCATCAACAAAGAAAGAAGCTTAGAAAGATTAACTTGCCCTGGGTCAGAGTCAGGATTCATAAGTTGGTCTTCATGTCTTCAAGACTCATGTTCTTAACCACCATGCTACTGGATCTTGCCTCAAAGTGTAGAATTAAATGCTTTGTAACTTCTTAAAGAAATTTCAAACAGCACTGTTCAAGTGGGCTCAGTGAAAATCAGTTCAGTTTGGCTTTATTGAGTACCTACCATAGGAAAGGCATTTAGCAGCTGCTATATTTAATGTTTCTAAGGTAGACAAGGTAAAAGGAAGAAAACTAAATGAGTACATGCAGCTAATGCTGTATGAGAACTCCTAAACTAACTCTTAACAAATCAACCACATTTTCCACTAATATTTAACCCAATGATGAAATTTTATCTATTAAGGAAATATAGTTTGAAAATTGTAAAGTAATAATAATAATAATATTTTATAAATACTTAATAAAATTTATAATATTTATATTCCTAGTTGAATAAAATCTAGATAGGCTCAAATGGTTTGAATATTGTCTTTACCCTAAAACTGTAGACATTCCTTAAGTAATAATAGCTAACATTTGTTGAGTCAGACATTGATGTGCGTTATTTCATTTAAACCTTCTAACCACCCAACAGGATAGGTACTGTTATTCATCTTTATTATATAGTGAGGAAACTAAGGCATAGATATGATAAGTAATTTGACTGAAGTTACAGAGTGAAGCCAGGATTGAAATTCAGGTCTTTCTGACTGTGGTGCCCTGACTCTGACTGTGCTATCCTTCCTAAAAGAACAGGGTAGAAATAGCTCATTCCATTAAGAACATTGTTCTGAATCCTCTGTATGCTCAATATACTTTAGTGTTGTCATTATTTTACTTTCCTATAAACTATCCCACACTCTTCTCTTTCAAAGTCTGCAATGCCAATTTAAAAGGGTTTTTTTTTTTTTTCTTTTTGCTTGTAGTACTTATTTTGTGATTTACTGAGTTATCTTAAGCTGACCTTGTATATATACTTGTTTTTTTTCGGCTTTATTGAGATATAACTGAAATGTAATGTTGTGTAACTTTAAAATGTACAACATGTTGATTTGATACATAATATTTCAAAATGATTACCACCATAGCTTTAGCTGATATATTCGTCATATCACGTGATTACTGTTTCTTTGTTTGGTGAGAATTTTTTTTTTTTTTTGTCTTTTCTAGGGCCACATCCGTGGCATATGGAGATTCCCAGGCTCGGGGTCTAATTGGAGCTGTAGCTGCTAGCCTACACCACAGCCATAGCAACTTGGGATCTGAGCCGCATCTGCGACCGACACCACAGCTCACTGCAACACCAGATCCTTAACCCCCTGAGCAAGGCCAGGGATCGAACTCACAACCTTATGGTTCCTTGTTGGACTCATTAACCACTGAGCCATGACGAGAACTCCGGTGAGAACGTTTAAGATTTATTCTGGTAACAACTTTCAAGTATGTGATACATTATTATTAACTATAGTCACAATGCTGTATATTAGATCCCCAGAAATTATTAATCTTCTAACCAGAAATTTGTACCCTTTGACCAAACAGTATCTCCTTATTTCCTGCATCCTCCATCCCCTGGTAACCATCTTAATACTCTCTGTTTCTATGAGTTCATTTTTTTTTTAAGATCTCACGTATAAGTGATAACATATAGTACTTATCTTTCCTTGTCTGATTTTTTCACTTAGCATAATGCATCCATGTTGTGCAAACTGTATGAGTTCCTTCTTTTTCATGACTGAATAATATTCCATTGATATATCTCAATCTCACTTATTCTTTTTTTTTTGGTCTTTTTAGGGCTGCAGCCATGGCATATGGAGGTTCCCATGCCAGGGGTCCAATCAGAGCTTTAGCCGCCGGCCTACGCCAGAGTCACAGCAAATCGGGATCTGTATCACATCTGCGACCTACACCACAGCTCATGGCCACGCTAGATCCTTAACCCACTGAGTGAGGGCAGGGATTGAACCCACATCCTCATGGATGCTAGTTGGGTTCGTTAACCACTAAGCCACAGTGGGAACTCCTCACTTACTCTTTATACATCCATGCATAAATGAACACTTAGATTAATTCCTTATCTTGACCATTGTGAACAATGCTGCAAATAAACATAGGATTGCAGATATCTCTTTGATATCTTGTTTTCATTTCCTTTAGATTTATATCCAGAAGTGGAATTGTTGATGGTGGTTTTACGTGTAATTTTTTGAGGAACCTATGTACTATTTTCTACAGTGTTTGTACCAATTTATGCTCCCACAAACTTTGAACACAGATTCCCTTTTATCTCTTCCCTTTTTAAAGATAGCCAGATATATGGTGACATCTCATTGTGGTTTTGGTTTACATTTCTCTGATGACTGGTGATTTTGAGCATCTTTTCATGTACCTGTTGATCATCTGTATGTCCTTGGAAAAATGTGTATTCAGATCCTCTGCTCATAATTTAATTGGATTTTGTTGCTGTTGTTATTGAGGGATATGAGTTTTTTATGTATTTTGGATATTGATCCCTTACTAGATACATGGCTTGCAAATACTTTCTCCCTATCCTAGGTTGTCTTTTCATTTTGTTGGTTGTTTCATTGGCTGTGGACAAGCTTTTCTATTTGATATAGTCCCACTTATTAATTTTTGCTTTTGTGGCTATGCTTTTGGTATTATGTCCAAAAAAATCATTGCCAAAACCAACATAAGGATCTTTCCTCCTGTGCTTCTTCTAGGATAGGTTTTTGGTTTCAGGTCTTATGTTTAAGTCTTTAATCTATTTTGAGTTAACTTTTGTGGATGTCGTAAGATAGGGTCTAATTCCATTATTCTGCCTGTGTTATCCACTTTTCCAAATACCTTTTATTTAATCCTTTCCCCAATGAGTATTCTTGGTTCCCTGATCAAATATTAGTTGACCGTATATGTAAGCGTTTATTTCTGGGTTCTTAATTCGGTTCTTGATCCGCATGTCTGTTTTTGTTTTGCTGTTTGAAGAAAAAGATGAAATAATGTTATAATTTAAATATTATAGACTTTTGGTAATTTGGTGATCCATCCTGGGAAAGAACAATATTACTTCTACAGATACTCTTTCAAGTGATTAAGTTACTTTTGAAATTGTATTTTCTTTGGATTTGTTTGTTTGTTTGTTTGTTTAGGGACGCACTTGTGGCATGTGGAGCTTCCCACGCTAGGGGTCAAATCAGAGATACAGCTGCCGGCTATACCACAGCCACAGCAACATGGGATCTGAGCCTCATTTGTGGCCTACACCACAGCTCCCAGCAATGCCGGATCCTTAACCACTGAGCAAGGCCAAGGATCAAACCTGCATCCTCATGATGCTAGTCAAATTCATTTCTGCTGAGCCACAATGGGAGCTCCTTCTTTCGATTTAAGGAAAAGTTGCTGCTGCTTTTCTCAGTGCTTTGAAGAAGAGAGGATTGTTTATGGGTAGTGAATTTTAGTTAAATAAATTCTCTGTATTTTAATATGAAATGATATGATTAGGAGATTTCGATCTTAAGATAAATGTTATGGTCCCCTGTGTATCTTTTTCTGAATTTTTCTGGAGGTTATTGTTAGCTATTACAGAAGAGATCAAGCCTCCTAGGACACCACATCTCTTCACCCTGTTATGCCCCTGAGATGAAGATCTCCATTAGATTTCTGATGACAGTTATGCTTGTTATTTTCTAACCCCACACTGGTAGGAGCTGGAATTTCAAATAGCTCAAAACAGTAATGGGGAAAAATTTTTGAAAGAAAAAGTTGTATCTTGATTCAGTTATTACAAATTCCTTTAAAATAATAATATAATTTCTGGTGTTTTTTTTTGTTGTTGTTGTACCATTGCTGAATAAATGATATTGTTGATCAGCTTTTTTCCCACTGTTTTATCATACTTGCTACATTTTAATGAAATACTAGTACATTACTTGTTTACAGTTACTTGCTTTCAGAAGGTAAAAAATACAGTTATCAGGAGTCAAGGGTGCTTATCCTCAATCTCCCACCCTCTTGTTTGTGATCTTTGATAAGTCATTTGACCTCTTCAGACTGTTCTAATTGATAAAATGAAAGGGTTATATCAGGTAATCTAAGCTTTAACCCTAAACTTATTCTGGGAGTTACCATTGTGGTTTAGTGGGTTAAAACCCAACAAAGTCAGTGGGTTAAGGATTAGGCATTGCTGCAAGCTGTGGTGTGGGTCGCAGATACAGCTTGGATCTAGCATTGCCATGACTATGATGTAGGCCTGGAGCTGAAGCTCTGATTTGACCCCTAGCCTGGGAACTTCTATATGCCACAGGTGCAGCTTTTAAACAGAGAGAGAGAATAAAAAATTTTTAAAATAAACTTATTCTAACTCCGTGATATGGATATCATTCTACGAGGAGATATTATACCTACAAAAGGTCACTGGAAACTGTCACATTGATTTTCTCTACTCACAGTAAAGCAGTATTAGCTGGCTAATTGTGTGGCTTTGTATGCCACTTGTAGCAAATACAAAACTTCCTTTAGATCTTTATCTGTGTGATTTTTCTTCCCCAAGTGAAACTTGAAAATAACAATATGGAAACTGGCCATGTCCTGCGGTTACATTTTTAATGAGGATGGGAGGGTAAGGAGGGGAGTCTGTAATTAAACAAAAACAGGAAGTAAAGTCTCTCCTTCCAGCTGACATCTGAAGCTATTGCTAGTAATTCTTTGGGGGGCTTCCTCTTTGATCCCACAACAGACTCTTTTTGTTCTGTTCTATTTTTAGTTTCAATTTTTTATTTTTGTAGGAGGATTTTAAAACAGACAAATGAAAATTAAGATCACAGGCAAAAACTGGAAATGCAGTATTATTCTGTATTGTTGATTGAAAAGAAATCCATATGTCTTTTCTCTGGCATGTATTTAAAGAAGGCAAAGCAGGAATTTAATAGTGACTTATGTTTTTTTTCCTGGGGAAGAACCAGCTCATTCTTGAAATGCTATAAAGTAGGCATGGACAAAATACTTCTTCTCAAAAAAGTGTCTCTCTAATCATACAAACGCCTGTATAAGTACAGAATGACAGCCTCAGAATGAGGCCTATAAAGCATGGGAGAGTAAGTGATCTTTCCTTTGAGTCTGTGGGTAAGAATTTCATGCACTATATTACACAATGAGACGGTTGTACATGTTAAACTTTTGTAAATAATTTTAGTATTTTTTTCAGCATGTAAAGAAAGTCTAAAGTGATTTGAGTTTTGGCATAATTGATCCTAAAGCCTTCCCTCCTGCCACTTCTGTTACATGGCATGTTCAGTGCCATCTTGAGGCTTCTCCTGGAACGTGCTAGGCCATCCATGATATCAGTAGAGAGAATGGGCTTGTCTTCTCTTTTCCTGAGCCAGGAGGACATCCTGCATTCAATCTAATTCCTTTCCGTACTGTCTCTCTCTCCATGGTAAAGGTACACAAATGATCCACCAAGGTGAAGGTGAAAATTAGCACTATGTGGCTTTTATTTCATCCTTTATATAAGAATTAGGACAGGACAAATTCTTCATTCCATTTAAGACAGTTTTCTGTATTAAAAGTCATTTCTACCTACTCTGATTCTTGAGTTTTGTTAAGGCACAAATAGCTTAGGCTCTATTTTGCACTGACAACTTGAATAAAACATACACTTTGCAAAGGATGCTACTCAGAACATGAATTCACTATTAATTTTGTTGTTATTTTCTCATTGATGATCTTCATTTTTCCTTGTTAACCTATTTACAAGTATATATAAGTCAGTTATATAATAGATGACTGTTTCTTAGGTGCTTTTAAATTTGCCATGCACCATTCTGAGCACTTGATGTACTAATATACCATTTGATTTCTACAATATTTCTGAAAATTTGAATTATTATCCCTACTTTATTTTTTGGCCACACCCATAGCATGCAGAAGTTCCTCAGCCAGGGATTGAACCTGTGCCACAGCAATGACCCAAGCTGCAACAGTGACAATGCCAGATGCTTAGCCCGCTATGTCACAAGGAAACTCTGATTATCTCTACTTTATAGTTTTAGAGACTGAGGTTGGACAAGTTAAGTAGCTTTCCCAAAAAATCCCACTGTTAGGATGTACCTCAGCAGGGATTCAAATCCATTTTTGAATAATGACCAAGCCTTAAATACTGCCTTTCTGTCTCTCAGTAAATGAATTCACTTGTCTAGTTGAGTTTGTTTCTGCCCTACCAGGACGGGAACTCCCAATAACATTTTTAAAAACTAAAAAGATAAATAAAATACTGAGATTTTTAAAACCCTAATTTTTTACTTGGAAAAAGAAATTGCCTAGTTAAAATATAAATAACACAGAGTTCCTGTTGTGGCTCAGTGGGTTAAGAATCCAAAGAGTATCCATGAAGATGAGGGTTCAACCCCTGGCCTTGCTCAGTGGGTTAAGAATACAGTATTGCCTCAAGCTGTGGCATTGGTCATAGATGTGGCTCGGATATGGTGTGGCTGTGGTGCAGGCCAGCAGCTGTAGCTCAGATTTGACCCCTAGCCTGGGAACTTCCTTATGCTGTAAGTACGGACCTAAAAAAGGAATCAGTTAATCAATCAATAAATAAAATTGAAAATAAAAATAAAAGTAACATATGAAGAGAAAATGAAAACAATTGTAAAGAAATTATTGAAAAGAAGTTAAGAAGGAACTGATTCTGGACTTTCCGTTGTGGCTCAGCAGAAACGAATCTGACTAGTATCCATGAGGATGCTGGTTTAATTCCTGGCTTTGCTCAGTAGATTAAGGAACCGGAGTTGCCATGAGCTGTGGTGTAGGTTGCAGACCAGGCTCGGATCTGGTGTTGCTGTGGCTGTGGTGTAGGCTGGCTGCTACAGTTCATATTCGACCCCTAACCTGAGAACCTCCATATGCTGTGGGTGCCACTCTAAAAAGACAAAAAAAAAACAAAAACAAAAACAAAAACAAATTCTAAAAGTGAAAAAATTTATTTTGCAGCTATTCTATATTGAGCAAAGAATGTGGACAAATAATACACAGTGGGATTGATGAAAACCAGAAATTCAAATTCTTTAGAAAATGGGTTGCTAAGTCACTATACAACTTTTTCGAGACTTTTCTGATTTCTGCTTTCCCCTGCTAAAGTTATATATGTCATTCCGTGTCTTGATTTATGGACACAGTAAGTGTGACTGCTTGGCTATTTTGTCCTGTGTAAAAATGTTTACAGGTTTTTACTTTTACAGGTCATGGATCCCTGAATTCTTATTTAACCTAAGGTCATTTTCCAGTGGACAGTTATAAGCTTGAGTGTTGTTTAATTAATGTGTTTTTTTCTCAGATCCTCAGAAAATGTAATATGGGATTTTTGGTTGTCATGCTGTTAATCAGTTATTAGTACCAAACATTTTTTTTCATAAATGTTCAAGAAGAAAAGTTTAATAAACAAAAAAATTTGGTAAAAATCCTTTAGAAATAGTCTTTCGAACAGAAGACTGAGAGTTGTAATGGTTGTTCATGTACCATAACATTCTTCGTTATGAAAATCAAGTTGGTGGATGTACATTATGAAGTAACATTGTCATCATTTATATATAAGTATGAAAATCTTTGACCCTTAGTATCATATCTGTGAAGTGAAATATTTGGTTTAGAACATATCTGCCTCAAAGTGGCTGTCATTTAATATTTCCACCTTTTCTTATAAACTCAAGGGAAATCTATGTCTTTTACATCTGGGACTATTAACATTATTTCTCTAAATTGGCATTTTCTGAGGGTGGACTGACCTCTGCATAGGAATTTATTCAGGAGAAACTGCTGGTAGCTTTAAGAATTAGACCAGTCAATTGCTCACATGTGGAAATGTGAAAAATAATCCTTAGCTTTGGGTAAAATGTTTAAAAAAGTCATAAATGGATTTCCAGTTAGAATGTCTTTTGCCCCTGTCATTCTTAAAATTGAATTTGTATTCTCTTGTTTACACACATGTTTTTAATTTACTTCTAGTCTTATCAGAACATTCATGAGAACTTTGATGATTGGACTATCTAAATGGAGATCTAAAATTGCACATGTAAAGAAATAAAAAATTACTTAAAGTGAAGTACAGTATATTGCCTCAATCAAAAGCAAAACCTATCAATGTTTGTTTTTGTAACTTGCAACATTGAGTAAAATCAGAAAACCCTTGCCGACTATTCAGAAAATATAGCTTTCCCTAGTACTAGTTTCATTTCTTCCATAGTAGACCCATAGGAAGTACCAAGTTAACAGGTAAGTGCTACTGAGAGATGAAACTCTAATAAGGCCTTTGGAATTATGATGCTAGTGAAATATAAAAGACTAAATAATTTGAAATTTTACTACTTTAGATTTCTATGCTATAATCATACTGAGCTGATTTTAGAATAACTGTCATTATATTGTTTGTCCTCCAAGGTAGAAATTACTTAAAATTCGGTATTAACATTTTCATTAGCAAAAAACACACAGTGCTAATAATCATGGTAGCAATTACTGGAGTAGACACCTACCCAGGTTTGCGAAACAATCTATCCTGAAAAGAAGAGAATAGCCTCCAAATTTTATAATGATCATTATGAGAGAAAGTTATATTGTAAAATTGTTTTATAGTGCCTTCCTATATCTTTTTTCCAAACTATGCTGAAATCAATTATTATCATCATTGTTAATGTTCTTTTTGTAGCGCAATAAAACAGTGATCCTTCAGCTATTTGAAGAGTGTGTACTTTTAATAGATATTTTCCTTAGTCATGGTTACAAAAGCCACAAACTTCACAGTTATTGGTGTATGGGTCTAGTTAGTAGAGCCTAAACCTCAAAGAGAAATAGGAAGTGGAGCAATCACAGTCCCTTTAAGATTTAATAGCAAAGATTTAATGTGGAATCTGTATGTAAAAATGAGAAAAATCCTTGCTCGACTTTATAGACAAGATATTACCGCACAGATTTGGTTGAAGCTTTATGTTCACTCAGTCCCTCTAAAGAGCCTTGTGTTTTTATAGACACACAACTGTTTGAGCAGTTGGCCTTAATATCTCATTATTCAGATTAAACATATGTAAATTTGTACAAGCTCTCTATGTTTATTGATAAGTGATAATCTCATGTTTTGCATTATTTCTCTGATACACAGACAAGAAAATGTAAGTCCTTTATATTTCTGTGAAAGGCACCTGTAGGGATTTGAGTTACAGAAAACCATGTGCTTTCTTGACATTAATGACCATATCTAATAACAGAATTACTAAGTATTAAATTTAGTGAACGTCACTCAGTCAGGAACCAATGAGAGTTTACTTTTTAGTTTTTGTTAAATTTTGATCATGTGCCAATGTTTCTGACACAAAAAGGAAACCGGAAATCAGATGTTTAAATACAATAAATACACTGATAAGGTTTGCATTCTTGTGTTTTTTTCTGCTATCCTGGTAATTCTTTAAGGGTCTGTCATTTTCAATCAACAGAGAGTATGTGTGATCAGTATATCTGATAAACTTGTCAATGCCTCTTTAGAGAAGAATCCCCCATCCTATTCAGTTCAGACCCCCCTTGCTTCATTTCAAGTATCATCTTGATAAGACAGAGCTATGTCACAGGCATCTGTGTATAGCCAGCTCAGTCTACAACTAATTTGTGCAGGAAAAAATTAAATCAGGAGGTAAATTATTTCATGATTGCACATTCCCAACAGAGTTGGGCATCATTCTGAAGAAAATATCAAATAATTGGTTTCAGGCCGTGTCAGACACATGCAATTCCCTTCTTTAATGGCTGTGTGTGGTAGCACCAGGCCTCAGGGGTCAGCAAAGAACTGGAAATAGCTTAGTGCCAGGCACGGCAATAGAGAGACAGAGCACATAGGAAATGAAGTGGCAATAAGTGCAATCCATAGGGGAAATGTGCTTCACTTGGAGTTTAATATATCGGCTCAGAATCTGGCAGGAAGCCATGCAACAATTGTTTACCTTTTTGTCAGCATCTGCATCTGTTCTGTTTTGTAAACCACACTTAACTCTCAGTCGGTAAATGCTGGAATCAATAACAACTGTTAAGGGATTTCCTTAACCCCCCCCCCCCTTTTTTTATATTCTATAACAAATGCACACTACAAACAATGTTTGCCTTAGATTAACAAGGAACAGACATTAACAGGGTCAAAGGGATTTGGTTGGGAACATTTTATAGCTTCTTGGGTTTACAGTAATTATATCTGTGTGATTTGAATGTATTTTGTAACCTATCCAAATTAAACTGTTAAAAAAAATGCTAGCAAGCAGTAATGAAGATGATTTTTTATAATTATCTTAAGTACTGTGTATAGAAAACTGCTGGCACTGTTTGTAATAATTTAGTTCTGTGCAATATTGTGTATTACAGCTGCTATGCAGAAATATTAAGTTGCCTTTTGCAGTTTTAGGAAATTAGTGATTATATCCAGCAGTACTAATTATTTTAAACATACAGTTATTAAAAAAAAATTACACACCACAGTGAGATATAAAAAAGGTTCGATCTGTGACTAGTGCCTATAAAACTAAATATATCATTAGTAAATGCAAAAGAAAGAAAAACACTACTTTTAAGCTCACTGTCTTCAGGGACTGAGTAGATAAATGTTGTCATAAATGCGGAATTGTTACAATAGTTATGGCATCACTTAAAAGTGAATATCACCAAGATCAGAGTAGCACATTATTGCTGCTGGGATTTATGCTTGCATCTCTCCATGTACTACTTAAAAAATTTACTCCTTAAAATTTCCCCAGACACAATTGCTAAGTTGCCTTGTTTTTACTTTTAACTTCTTCATATCTGATTTAACCCAAACTAATTTTGTTTTCTTCTGTTTTACTTATATAAAAAGCATTAAATCTTAAGCTTTCCCATTAATTTTTGTCAAATATATGACTGCTTTGGAAAGTTCACTGGATTACCATAAGTCACAAATGAAATTTGTGAATTATTTGATCTGGTCACCTAGTCAAGATTTTTATACTCTTGTCTTTTTAAAATTTTATGTCTGTTTCTTGTGAATATTTCCATTTCCTTGACAATTATTTTGCTATTTCACTTATCTAAATTACTTTGGCCAGCATTTTTTGATAATTTGTCATATTTTGTATTAAATAGATTTAAATAGAGATAAGAATTTGAATAATAATAACTTTCATATGCTCATCCATACTGGAAGGTACTTTGGCTTGCTTCATTTTCTTGACTGCATATTACTTGTTTTTTTGGCATTCTTTCCTGCACATGAAATTAATATATGGTAATATACATACAACTACATGTTATTTATAGTTGTGTATTATAAATTCATTATTTCCTAGAATATCTAGGTTTTTTTATCACCCTCAGAGTCACAATCCAGATTTCATAAATTTGCACTTCAAACTGTGTATTTGACTGCTTTCCAGTCCTCTTGCTTGGTATGAATGAAAGCAAACTCCAATGATGTTTAACAAGAGGGCCCTTATAGCCTGTACTCTAAGCATATTTTCAGGTTTAGAAACTAGAGAAGAGTACTTTTGAAAGTGTATATTCTATCTGAAGATAACCTATTTTTTATCCATTCCATTATGACATTTATATGATTCAGTAAAAGTGAAAACACTTAACACTGCTGCATGGTCTGATCTGTAAACATAAAGAAAAAAAAATTTAATAGAAAGTTTTGTCTCCAGATTAGAATCTGCCATTGAAAACCATAGGCAAAATTCAGAAATCATCTGTCACCTTTTATAATTACTTACCAAGGGAAAAGTGGTCAGATGGTACCAAATATCTCTCTGCAAATTTAAACAACATAAAAGCAAAAGACTTTAGCTTCTATTGTTTGTGCTTTTCCTCGTTGGTAACTACTTGATAGGAATTAGATTCTTTCTTTTGCCATTTCATGTTAAATATTTTAAATCACATCCTAATCAAAAAGTGTTAGGATCGAAATTTTCATACCAAAGGTCAAAATGTTCAAAGTTTTATTGTTCCTAAAATAATCAAAATGGCTATCTTGCATTTATTTTAGCATTAAAATTAACAATCCTAGCAGAGCTTGAAAACTTGTAGTGGTTATTATATCCTAATGGAATATGTAAGGCACTCATGGGGGCTGGATATTGTCTACAGATCATTAACTAATTTTTAAAAATTGATTGTTAAAGGTGGCCCTCTATTGCATTAGGTGAAGGCAATAATCATTATTCCCTAAGCAAAGGGAAAATTAAGTGCTAATTAGCAGGTTATAAAGTGTGCAACAGTAGTTAGAACATAGGAAGCATTTTCCTTCTGGTAGCAAATGCTATCTGGGGACAATAGTCAATAAATTGATTGCTGATAACTAATTTTATTTTTCAAATCCTGCAAAGTAATATTAAATGTCATGAGGTTACTCAACACCATAGCAAAATTTCTGTATTGAAATCTTAACTTGTAATAAAATTTGGATATCGTGCTTTTAAAATTATTATTTTAGATTCTATCCTATACATGATCATTTATTTGCATGTAGTAGTTTATTATTAATTAGACTTTAAGAACTTGAAGCCTATTAAGTTATAGTTTTATTTCATTTTATGAAAAATGTCTTTGAAAAAAAATATGTGGCTTGTATTAATTTTAAAAATAATTTCATATTAGCTTTCATAGTAGTGAAATGAGAACTGCTAACTTATCTGTGTTCACCGTTTGAAGCATCTGACCTTTATTGGTGATGTGGTAGAGCTGACTTATTTTATGCTCTTAGCTATTATGCTATAACTTAGATTTGATCTAGAAAATTGGTTTTTAAAGTATTTTAAGGCAATATCTCCATGAAATAAAGGGTTGAATGCTGAGATTTTTTTTTTAATATAATGGACATAGTTCTTAAGGTTAACTTTGATTTATAATAAACATAAGAGAACTTTGAAAAGGCAGCCTCTGTTAATATAATTTTTGATTTCTCAGGGAAAGAACTGATTTTTTTCTTTTATAAATCAATAGTTAGAATTTACACACGCTAAAATAAAAATCTGGTCTCCATGTTGAATCACTCACAGAAATAAGATTACTCATCTAGTATCACTTTGGAATCACTCATGCCACTTTGTGATAAAAACAAAGGGACACAGCTGCTTCCCCAAGTTAGCACAAACCTTTTGGGACCTTTTCTAGCCTCCAAGTGAATTCCAAGCAGATAAGTCTCACTTTGGCAAACCGAGAATCTTGGCTGACCGAACATCTGTAAATGACTGCTTTCCAGTCCTTTTGCTTGGTATGAGTGAAAGCAAACTCCAGTGATGTTTAACCAGAGGGCCTTTTCAGCCTTCACTCCAGCTTATTGTCCATTGTTCCTCTACCCATCTGGTACAAGGACTACAGGAAAACCCTTAAACATATGCAGAATTCTCATTTATTGCTCAAATTTACTCATTTTCTGTTTCTTACAACCAAAAACTTAGGAGAAGTACCATTTTATCAATAAGTGCCTTATTTAAGTTACAATAAGTGCTCTGATAATGTTCTCTTTATATCATTTGTGAAAAGCAGAATGACTCATAAGCTGATCTAATTGAGGCTCTTTCTCCCTTAGGTCCCTTTGAATTTTAGGAACATGTTGGATGATCCTATTCCTTGCAGGTTAGAATCATAGGCATATTCCACATCAGGCCCTTGCATTGCCCTGCTACTTTGGACTAATGGTAAGGAAGTCTGGCTCTGACATATCTAGCTCCCTGGAAGATGCCAAAAGTTGGAAAAGGCAGAATGGACTATTCCTCATTAGGAAGATACCCATATTTACTTCTCAAGTGGCAGGACTTTCCTACAGAACTCTTAGGAGAAATCAAGGAGATTCTGGAATTGGTCTTCTCTAAAGACAACCAAGAGGGGGAAGAGGAATGCTTCGGGCATGAACAAGAGCTTAGAAGTTGGAATGAGATTGTGAGATAATAGAGAAGCAGTGCGAAAGAGTAAGTTAATTTAAATTTTGATGTGTGAATTCAAATTGTCCAAAAAAACCAATATACTCAGTAGATTTTAGCTACGTAAATTCAGAAGCATGAATACCTAAACTGATGCATGTATTCATTTGGACCTCAGTTCATTAATTATGATTTTTTTAAGTGTTAAAATTCCTGTGCTCGCCTGCCTCCTTCAGGATTATCAAGGTTATTGCTGTCTTTCCAGCTATCCTCTCATGGCCTGGGGGTGAGGGAGGGACACTTAATACTGCAGGACTTGTAGCTTCTGAGCTACAAGTCCTGGAAGCTTCTGAGTCAGATAGTCTTGCTTTGCACTCTCCCTTTACCACTTGGCAGCTTTGTGGTCTCAAATAGGTTGCTTATCTTTTATGAGTGTCAGTCATTTAATCTGTAAGATGGAGATGATAATAAAACCCACCTCATAGTGTCTAAGTATTAATATAGATATTATACATCATATCTGACACAAATTAAGTGCTTTGTTGTTATTGTTTTTAAAACATATATAGCATTAATCTGGCAAAGTGACTTGCCACCATATGTTAATGTAGTGTTCCTAAACGCCCATGAATGACAAACGGCTGCATATTTGTTATTTTTAAATCAATTTCTCATCAAATACTTCATTTCATCTTTAAAATGCTTCATATAATGATGTCTGCAGTGCTATATTAATTTTTTTCAATTTAAAAATCACTAATAGTAATGAAGTAAGGCTAAACTAAAAGAATAATATATCTGGATTATCTCCTTTGTTTATCATCTTGAATCTGATGGTCACTACTTGTAAATGACTGCCTGATCTAGCTCCAGCCCTGATCCCACCCCACAGCTTTGTACTTCTAGAGCTTAATGTCTGTTTTTCCGATCCTCTGAATATTCCACAGGCACGCCACACGCAGCATGGACAAACTGGAACTCCTCACCATTCTGCTGATCCTAGGCCTCTTCCCCAATCCAAGTTAATGCCACTAACCATCACACTCAAGCAGAAACCCCTTCTACCCTCTCCCCACCATCAAAAGAAATACCAAGATTTTATATTTTTCCTCACCACCTACGCATTTACTTTCAAATTTGTCTCTTCCTCTCCATTCCTGTTATTGAATTCTTTATCATCTCTCATTTGGACTGTTAAAATAGATTTGTTTTGCTTTTTAATTGGATCTCTTACCCTTATTCTTGTTTTCCTTTAAAACATATGCCAAGCACTCACCACTCCCCTGTTCAGGGCTCTTCAGTGGCTCCTCATCACTGTCAGTCATAAACCCCAGGTACTTAGTAGAAAGCAGGCCTTCTTTGACCTGAAACCTGCCTTCTTCAGCCTCATTGCATGCCTCTCTTCACCTCATATTTTTCACTTACTGAAATGACAGCAACCCCTGCTCATGCTCTGTTGTCTCCCATCTCCCACCTTCTTCCTCCCCTTCTTTGCCTAATTCCCTTGATCCCTTATGACAGCTTATGTGTCATTTCTTCCAGGAAGCTTTCTCTGGGCTAGAGCCCCTAATCCATGCTCCCACAGCATCTCCATATGCCTTTCTCAAAGCTCTTAGCATATTCTATTAAAATATCTAATTAGGGGTCTGCCTCCCCATATGGACTCGAAGCACCTCAAGGGCAAGTATTATTTATTTTCTCCAGCATCCAATCCACTGCCTAACACACAACAGGAGTTCAATGAATATTTTTTTAACTGAATCATTTTCTTGAAATAAATCAGTATCTGGAGGTATAATAGAGTAACCAACTAATCAGCTTACTAATTGAGGTCCCTACTATTTCCGAAATATGTGCTAGATAGAATCCCAAAAAGCATCAGGCCCTACTTCCCATTTAGACTGAGGAATAAAATATGAATATATGAAAAGATGCATGGGAGTTATGCAGACAAGCAGTTACAGATTTCTGAGAACATGATTCCTGTAGTTAAGGGTCGCTTTTGACACATCCTGTCCAGGATGAACAATATGAAAGAGAAGTGTGTTGGTTGCAGGGTGGGCAGGATCTGGAGAAGCAGAAGCAGGAAGAGATGAATGACAGTGTTTACTTTCTGGTGCTTTCCTAAAGAAGCCTTATTCTATAGCTCAGCCCTACTCTCTGCTACCCACTCCCACCCCCAGCTCAACTCTGAAGCAATTAATAATATTTCTTTTGAGAAAAATTAGTTTCCTGCAAGTAATTTTTTCCAAAGTTTAAAATCAGTTTGTTAGGTTTTTTTTTGTTTTTTTTTGTTTGTTTGTTTGTTTGTTTGTTTGTTTTTTGTCTTTTTAGGGCCGTACCCATGGCATATGGAGGTTCCCAGGCTAGGGGCCCAATCCGAGCTGTAACCACCAGCCTACACCAGAGCCATAGCAACGCCGGATCCTTAACGCACTGAGCGAGGCCAGGGATTGAACCCGCAACCTCATGGTTCCTAGTTGGATTCGTTTCCACTGCACCATGACAGGAACTCCTGAAATCAGTTTAAAGCCTAAATGCTATTTGGTGTCTTTAAGTGCCTTCAAATCTAGGGAGTGAAAAGGACTAACTCATGAAGAAATATGAAAGGGAAAAAAGCTTATATTAAATTAATATTAAAATATATAATATTTTATAATATAGTGTTATATTTACTGCATCTATTATACCATATTATACTATATATGTATAATATATAATTACATTAAATTAATACATTTTATAATATAATATTATAATAAATATATTAAAGGCTCAAATTAATCACCAAGTGATTTGCATAAGACTTTAAGTATATTAGGAATTCAGAGAAGGGAGATTTTAGTGTAAGGAAGAGCAAGCTAGAAAAATTCTGTGAAGGATTTGGACTTGAGTTTGGCCTTGAAGGATGTGTAGTTAAGGGAAAGAGCTTCCCTTGCTGTTCAGACAACAGCCTCGGAAGAGATTACTGTAATTTTTGGAGACCATGAAGAGACCTGTGACTGGCACATAGGAGCTATTCTGTATACTCTTGGTGAAGGCATTAGCCTGGACTCTAAGCTCATGGTGACATCTTTGTTCTTCCATTCCTCATCTCTGCTTTTTATGCAAAAAAGAGGGGTCACTATTAAGAATGTGGAAGTTCACCTAATAAAAGAAAAAGCTTAAGAATTAAACCTCTGGAAGGACAGGAACTGAAGGATATCCAGAGACCTGAGCAAATGGAACTCAGCTTTCAAGCTATATTTCATCATTTATTGTCTTGGTTTCTCCCCATGTGATGGCTTTATTTTCAGATCCGTTTCTCCATTCAGTAGCATTGGTGATCACCAGCAGCTTCCAGCTTACATCCTAACAGCTCCACTGGTAGTACCTCTGTTCAAAATGTCTCAGGGAAGGCCTCTGAATGACCAAGGGATCAGCTTGTTACTAAAGGAGGAAAAGGGTGCTGAGCAGACAAAAACTAAGGTGTCAAATAAACGGATGACTGAATGCATGATGTGATACCTAGCCTAAGGACAGATTACAAACATCTTAAAAAATCTGTATTTGATGTTTAAGTTATACATGGTCGTCCTTAAAGGTTTTTGAGCAGAATAGTAACTTGAGAGAAATGTTTAGGAAATAGAACCTGGAGTTTCTGCTGTGGTGCAGCAGGTTAAGGATCCAATCCAGCATTGTCTCAGTGACAATGTAGGTTCAATTCCCATACCAGCACAGTGGGCTAAGGGTCCCTCATTGCTGCGGCTCTCGCTTAGGTCATGGCCCAGGAACTTCCTTGTGCTCTAGGTGCGGCCATAAAAGAAAAAGAAATAGAACCCTGTCCAGCGATGTGTAAGATTACCTGAATGGATAGAGAATGTAAGGAAAACACTTAGAGGACCATTTTCTCTCAGATCCAAAGGTAAATTTTGGTGAGAATTTATCCTGAAGCAAAACCTTAAAGATTGAAAACAGCATGACTAAGTGCTATTAAAAAAAAGTGAGTCAATAGAGTAATGCTTCTCAGAGTGTGATTTTTAAAGCAGCAGCAGCAGCCACCTCACCTGTAGCATGTTAAAAATAAATTATCTGACGCCACCCCAGACTCACTGAATCAGAAGCTTTGGCAGCAGCCTAGCAACCTATGTGTTATCAGCTCTCCAGGTAATTCTTATGCCTGCTATAGTTTGATATTAATATAACACATTTAAAAAGTTACTTATGGGCCTTGTGACCATGAACAATTTATTTAACCTCTTCATACTTTAGAAGTAAGTACTAATATTAGTGCTTTCCTCACTGCATTTAGAGAATTAGCATAAATGTGTGGAAGAATGCTAACAAGAGTACTCTGCACAAAATGAGTGTTGTATAATTATTTTCTATTTTATCATTGATAGAACTTGGTATTTGAAAGATGCAAATAAAAGATGATTCCCAGTTCTCACTGAAGTATATATTGTCTTTTGTTGATGGACCAAAATTGTCCATATTATTCTTATATGGATCTTAACAGAGTCAAGCTGTCCGTAGAAATCACGTCCTGACTCCCACAGTCCTTTGCTTTTCAATTGAAATTTAATGTCATTGCTATTTTTCTTAAAAAGTACTTTCACGTTCTCCCTCACTGGTAAGTAACTCACCTTTTCTGAGCCTCAGTACCTCGTTACAGTTTCAGTGAAGATTAGAAAGAAAGTATGTAGGGTTTTTACCGTTTAGTATGTGTTCAGAAAATAAGAGCTGTTATTTATCCTTATCTCCATTTCACCTTGCCTCTACTTTTTAAACATGGTTTCTTTCTGTCATCTTGTCTATGCCTGTCTCTCTTTTGCATTCTTCCCTCTCTTCTATAGCAGAGATTTTCCCTTCTGTGAAGAGAAAATTAGTATTTTAGGCTTTGCAAGCCATAGAGTCTCTATTTTTACTACTCAACTCTGCCCTTGTAGCACAGAGCAGCCATAGACAACATGTAAGTGAATCAGTGTGACTGTTTTCCGGTGAAACTTTGTGAATGCTGAAAATTGAATTTCACTTTCACTTGTCATGAAATAGTCTTCTTTAAAATTTTTTTCCACCCATTTACTGAGAGAAAAGCCAGATTATACCGTAGCTCACAGAGCATACCAAAACAGGCTGTGGACCAGATTTATCCTAGAAAGCCCCAATCTCTTTTAGAGAGGACTGCCTCCCTACTAGTTTCTCACTGCCTTTCTCTCTTTCTCCAGTTCCATCTACTCTTGCTTTTTTATTGAAGTATAGTTAATTTACAGTGCTGTTTTAGTTCAAGGTGTACAGCAAAATGATTCAGATATATATGAACACATATACATGAATCTATAAGTATGTTCTTCAGATTATTTTCCATTATAGGTTGCTACAAGATATTGAATATACTTTTTGTGCTATACAGTAAATCCTACTGCTTCTCTATTTTGTATATAGTAGTGTGCATATGTTAATCCCAAACTCCCAATTTATCCCTCTTCCTTTTCCCCTTTGGTAACCATGACCCTGTTTTCTACATCTGTGAGTCTCTTTCTGTTTTGTAAATAAGCTTATATGTATCATTTTTTGATTCCACATATAAGTGACATCACATAATATTTGTTCTTCTCTGACTTACTTCACTTAGTATGATAATCTCTAGATCCATCCATATTGCTGCAAATGGCATTATTGCATTCTTTTTTATGCCTGAGTGATATTACATTGTATATATATGTACCAAATCTTCTTTATCCAATCATCTGTTGGACATATAGATTACTTCCACTTCTTGGTTACTGTAAATAGTGTTGATGCGAACATTGGAAGGCATGTGTCTTTTCAAGTTTGAGTTTTTGTCTTTCCTGGCTATATGCCCAGGAGTGGAATTGCCAGATCATATGGTAGCTCTATTTTTAGTTTTTAAAGGAACCTCTAGACTTTTCTCTATAGTTGCTACACCAATTTTCATTCTGCCAATAGTGTAGGAGGGCTCCCTTTTCTCCACATCCTCTCCAGCATTTATTATTTGTGAACTTTTTGATGTCTTTCCACCTACTTTTGTCTTCCTTTCTAATTTGTCACAACCCTAGGCACCAACAATACTGAACCCAGTGCAGTGCAAGTTGAATTATTACTACTATTTTTTTTTTGTCTTTGTCTTTTCAGATGTGCATTCGTGGCACATAGAGGTTCCCAGGCTAGGGGTCTAATCAGATCCGAGCCGCGTCTGCGACCTACCGCTCACAGCAATGCTGGATCCTTAGCCCATTGAGGGAGGCCAGGTATCACACCTGCAACCTCGTGGTTCCTAGTCGGATTCGCTTCCACTGAACCACGACGGGAACTCCTAAGTTGAATTCTAAAATATTCATGTTTATTGAACAGTTTTATGTTTTTTACTATAATGTAAAAATCCAGTCATCAAAGATTTGTTTATATACACAAAGAAAAACAAAGTTCAGGTGTTTAATTTTTCATGTATTTTTATTTACTTTTTTCAATTAAAAGAAATATTTTTACGAAATAAACTGCAACAGAACAAGAGAGCCCAGCATTGGTCATTTGTATCAAAATGCGTTGATAATCAACTGCTGCAATTTTCTACAGAGAGTTTTTTAATCCATGGACTTTTCTCAGCTCTGAGTTTTTAATATATATTGAACCTATGCCTTTTTTTTATCTTGCCTAAACTTAAACAGTTGAAGAGAAATAAATTTACTCTGAAGAGTCAAGAATGGCCATAGGAACCAATGGTGATGGGTATGAGGCATGGTCCTGGCTAGTAACCCCCACCCTGCTTTCATATTTCACTCTGTACCCCTCTCATGTCTGTCAGTACCAGTGGTGTGTGTTATATCATGCCTGATGTGTTAGAGGCACAAAGCAAATCTTTGTTGAGTTAGCAAGTTTTCTTTTTGTAGCTCATAGGCCTTTTGAGAGAAGACAGTATAAAAAATGGTATCTTCCCAAGAGTCTCCAAAGTCATGTTTGAAGTTTGAAGGGAAAGGACTTTGCCTTTATGGCTGAATAACTATTTCTTAGGTGAGGAAAGGAGCTTAAAAAGGTAAAATAGCTCTAAAATTTGCTCACTGAGGTGCCTTCCCACCTGGTAAATGGCTTCCCTAAGTCCAAGGCCTACCCTATTCTCTATTAGAATAATGAGCTCATGAGTACAGCTTTCTGGGTAGGTCCAAGATATGGGTATCATCACCATGGCTATCTCTTTTCACATTAATTTTAACGTGCATTCATGGGCATTATAATTTCACCCACCTGGTAAAGTGTAAAGTGAATCTTACTATTTTTAAGTACCAAAGAGGAAAAATGTTCACTGTCTTTTGAAAGGTCATGATTCAATAAGAAAATATGTTAGGAAGCATATTCAGCAGACATCTTAAATCCATCTTTTTGATGATAGCATTATGTTTATTCCAGGGCTAAATTTTTAAAATTAATTTTCAACACATTATATTGAGCTGATAATGTAACATCTTTACATGGCATATTCCTATAAAAACTGAAATATCAGTTCTCAGATACAACCTTAGACTATAGTAAAAATGAATTATTAACTTAGTTTAAGATTTTTCTCTCGGTAAATATTTGGTCATGATAACAGAAAGTAACATCTATGATAAGAGATATAATTAACTAAACTCTAACAAAATTTGAGACTGAGAGAGGGATATTAGGAAGATATTTCATTAATAAAGTGCCATTAGCGTACTGTACTTAGAATTTAAACCCCATTTCATTACACTAGAGATGTCTTTTTATTAAGACGTTCTTTAAAAGCGTCAGCATATCTATGTATTCATAACTGAGAGTTAAACCAGCATAAAACAAGTCAGCTGAGAAAATATTCAGAAATTTGCCCTGGGTGCATTTCTCAACTTTGGCTGAATTCACCTGTAAGCCATCCTTTGATTAGCATCTTCAACTAACAGTGGCCTCATCAGAAGTCAGATATTCTCTCTCATGTTCTCCGTCAGAAAAACAAAATAAGAAAGAGAGAAAATAGGCAGGGGACAGGAGTGTTATACCCTTGGCAAATGAATGAGAAGTCTGATCCCTTGTTAATGTAATACTAACAGGTTTTGCCAGAGAAGATGAAATGGAGTGTAGGAGAATTTTGTTATCATTTAGCAGTGCATTTGGGTAACATCCAGTGGAGCCAGTGTTGGCCTGGGAGTCATAAAAGGGTAATAATAGAAGCAGTTTCTTTTTAGTTTTCCTCACTGACTCAGAAGGATAGCTTCAAGATGACTTTATCTCCACCCTTTTCAGCCAGTGGTATGTGAAGCAAGGAGTTATTTGCTTTGTGGACTCCTCCAAAGGGAACAGCAAATCTCTGTGTCACATGGGGACTTTGGGTAGGTTGTGAGGATTTAGTCTAAACACCGTGGTTCTCTCTGTCCATAGAGCTACCTGTCCTTAGATTACGATTACCAATCCTGTCATTGGATGCAAAATTAACAACTATCTTGGTCTAGAAGAGTCAGAGGAAAAGGAGTAGAAAATGCAGATAATGGTATATTCTAGCAATTACGTCTTTTCTAACAGAATGATTTGGTCATCATATCCCTCTGTCAAAGCACTGGCCACTTGGTACCAATCTGTGTGTTTATCTAGGTTCACAAAAAGGCAGAGGATTAGGTATTTCTCAGTTCATCCCCTCATTTACCTGGGGTCTATGTCTTAGTAGGCCAAGAGTTGTCTCTATAAGTGTTTTAGAACCTTTTATCATATGGAAAGAGTGATAAGGAGATTATGAAGTAGAAGCTGGACCAAATCCATTCTTACAAAGGGAAATAGAAATTTCTAGAAGCTACAAGTTTCCTTAGTGGGAGAGGGACTTTGAGGGCTACTTCTCATCAAGTTAGACAAACCAAGGCAGAGGGCCCTAACCAGGTTATCAGTAGAACCCCAAGGCCTCAGTTTTTCTGGGAACCTCCTAGAATTATATGCAAAGCATTCTTTCTATGGACATAAACACATAGCTTATATTAAATTCTAAAACAGGTGATGACCACATACACAAGAGAACAAAACTGATGTTCTGAAGGGCTGACACAGCAAAGAAGCAGTGGAAGGTCTTGGAGTGGAGCTACCATTCAGCTTTATGAATGTTCAAGCCTAGAGATGGAGCTCTTTAAATAGCAGTGATATTTAGTTTAGAGCAAAGCAAATCTTTGATGTAACGTTTATAGTTCTTTGTCCCCGAAATACTTCCTGTTAAAATTGACATGCAACAGTTAAGGTTAAACACATTTAATAGTAGTATTTCACTAAATGAGCTCAGGGGAAAAAAGCCAAATAAAATGAAGTAAAAGCAGTTGGTGTGTTGTCTCTGACACTAACCAGCATGTATCATTTTATTTTATTTTATTTTATTTTGTCTTTTTGCCTTTTCTAGGGCTGATCCCGTCGCATATGGAGGTTCCCAGGCTAGGGGTCTAGTTGGAGCTCCGTAGGCTCCGGCCTACGCCAGAGCCACAGCAACACAGGATCTGTGTGCATCTGTGACCTACACCACTGCTCACAGCAACACTGGATCCTTAACCCACTGAGCCAGGCCAGGGTTTGAACCCACAACCTCATGGTTCCTAGTCAGATTCGTTAACCACTGCACCACGATGGGAACTCCCAGCATGTATCCTTTCAAAGTCATTCATCAGTGTAGACACTGTGATAGATAGTGGGAATGCATTAAGTGGGGGAAAGTCTCTGCCTTCAGATTCAGAAGACAAGACGAAATAAAGTCATGTGCAGGGTAAAATATGAAGAAGAACAGAGGCTGGCCTAGGATCTGAGGGCAGATCCTCAGAGGAGGAAACTAAGCTGGCCTAGGATCTGAGGGCAGGCTTCTCAGAGGAGATGGTAATGATATCACACATTTATATAGCTCTTAAAACGTCTTAGGAACTGTTCTAATACGTTAAGTTAATTAAACCTTAAATGCTGCTGAGGCATAGAGAGACTGAATAACTTAGCAAAAGTCATACAGTTAGTAGGGAGCAGTGTCAGGATGTGAACCTAGGCCATCTGGCTCCTAATTCCACATGTTAGCTACTCTACTACTTCTTATGCTACAGATAGTGGTGCTATAAATAGCAATGTGGCACATGAAAAACTTGGGGAAAGAAACAAAAGCAGGGAAAGAGCGAAAGACAAGGGGAGTCCAACTTCTAGCTTCTAAGAGTTAAATATTTCCTGAGTTCAAATTCAGATTCAATTACCTTTCTGAAGCTCAATTTTCCCTATACTTCCTTCTCCATTCTCTCACCATGTAGAAGGATCCTGGCCCTTGTTTGTGAGATATCTCAATCTCCACATATTAAATGTGTCTGGTTGCATTTTCACTCAACTTCAAAATTATTCACTTCCTTTTTGAAATCATTTATTCATTCATTCATTCATTTAGTCAATTTGTTTTAAAGTTTTACCCTGTCTTGGGTGGTACATATGAAAACTTCCTCAAAAGAGATACAAAATAATATATTCAGTTTTGAAAACTAAGGTGGAAATATTTTTTGTCTTAGTTTTACCTCACACGCTCTCCTAGTCACATAAAGATGAAAAATAACTAAAAGTTACAAAATCAATGCCGGAGAAAAGAGGGGAAAACAACTTCAATATCTTCTTTGTTGTGTGTGACACAAAGCAATGCGGCCGCCATGATTTCCATCTACTAACGAGGCTCCCATAACAAAGAAGGGACATAGTGTTTGCTGTCTGTTCCTTCCCCTGCTGTTTGGTTCCCAGGAAGCAGGCTCCTAAGGAGGCACAGGGTTCCTTCAGGCCACTGGAACAAAACAATGGGCTCCAAAGCCCCACCTGCTCTCAAGAAGTGACTTGGGTACCGAGGGAGGTACAGCTTTGTTATTTGTTCCTAAGCAGTCTCTGCTGACTTCTTATTGTAATATTGTTAAAAAGTTCTCTTTATGGGAACAAATATCTTCCATTTGGATTATGTCATGAATTTCATCTGAAATAATGAGACTTTCAGTAGCTTTTGTGTGTCACCTCTTTTTTACATCACTTGTCTCATGGCACCGAGAATACTTCTTTACTGAAAATGGATCCATTTATAGTCCATAATAGGGTGGCTAGTGTTCATTTTTCTTGGGAAAACTAAAATGTGCACCTTTTATCCTATTATACTGATCCACCAGCTTCAGATTATCTGATTTTCTGGCTTCTCATTTTCTCCTGTATCTTAATGCTATTATTAACAAGAATTCTGTTGCTAATGGTTTTGAAAAATAATATGTGTACTTTCAGCCACAACCCACATTTTTATATTCTGTCTCATTTAGCTGGGCTTTGATATTGATTCCAAATGCTACTTTGTTGTAGATAAATGTGAGAAGCTTAAATGTCTCTCTATTTATTTTCACTGTCTCTAATTTTGCTACAAAATAGATAATGGAGTTAATATTTTAACTATGAGTCACTAGATGAAAAACACTTCTAATTATGTAATTATAGCATTAGTTTTATGAGTTATATATCTATATATACACGTGTATGTGTGTATATATAAGAATATATATAGAGAGGGACAGAGACAGGGGGACCGAGATAGAGACAGAGAGAAAGATGAGAGAAACTTTCTATTTTTTAATTTTAGGACAACAGTTCTATGAATATCGGCATTTTTATGGTGGAATTTTTTTCTAAAGTATGATTTTATTTTTTAAACACAAAAAATCAGAATTCCCTTTGTGGTTCAGTGTTAACAAACTTGACTAGTATCCATGAGGATGAAGGTTCAATCCCTGGCCCCACTTGTCGGTTAAGGATTTGGCATTGCCATGAGCTGCGGTGTAGGTCTCAGATGTGGCTTGGATCCCATATTGCTGTGGCTGTGGCATAGGCCAGCAGCTGCAGCTCCAATTTACCCCTAGCCTGGGAATTTCCAAATGCTGCAGGTGCAACCTAACAAGCCAAAAAAAAAAAAAGAAAAAAAAAGAATGCAAATCTTGTTTTAGAGTCAATTGTATCAATATGCTTTATCAAGTTCCCACATCATTGTTTTTATATCACTTTGCATAGATTTTCTACTTTATTTTTTATTTTTTTGTCTTTTTGTCTTTTTAGGGCTGCACCCATGGCATATGGATGTTCCCAGGCTAGTGGTCTAATCGGAGCTGTTGCCACCAGCCTATGCCAGTGCCACAGCAACGCCAGATCTCAGCCCCATCTGTGACTTACACCACAGCTCTTGGCAACGCCGAATCCTTAACCCACTGAGCGAGGCCAGGGATCGAACCCCCTACCTCAATGTTCCTAGTCAGATTTGTTTCCGCTGCACCACGATTGGGAACTCCAAATTTTCTACTTTAGAAAAAATTTATCTATGTTGTCAAACAAAACACCAAAAAGAGTATATATACAATACTGTAATTATTTGACTATTTATTGACTTAAATCTATAAATATTTGTTGTTTTGAAGAATGCATTTTAGGATTAGGTATGAAATATTTATTTTAGCCCAAACCTAGATATTTATAGGTATTTCCTACATTTATTTTTTTAACTAGCATTTTGGAGTGCCTAATTTGTGCTAGGTTCTTACAATATTATAGTAAATAAACTGGACATAGCCTCTAGCCTCATGGAAATCATTTTACATTTGTAATGACTGTGCCTAAAGAACTCCGATTCTTTAGGTGTTTTTTCTAGGAGTGGTTCTTCATTTGCCCAGGGCAAATGTGTAGGTAAGTAATAATTTATTTATCTTAGAAATTCCCTATAGGTATTTTATACTTCTGGGGGAAAAAAAAAGTCATAAATAAATTTCTTGACCCTGGAAAAAGTAGAGTATTTTTTATTTTTATTTTTTGTTGTTTTCTTAAGTCATTGATGTTTTATATAATAACACCTCCTTGGTTGACTTGCTAAGACTAAAATCCAAATTTTCTGATACCTAGAGAGTGGTTTTCGACCCTAAAAGTTTTAACTAGAGTTGGATCCCTCAGGCAGTGATCTCAAACTCCATAGTGTGCGGAAAACTTACCTGGGACACTTGCTTATAAGGGATCTAGAGACGACCTATGAATTTGCATTTTTAATAAAACAGAAGGTTCTGGACCACCCTGCCCTATGAAAGCCACGGATGGACTTCAGGTGGTTCTGTTTAGCCCTGAAACTATGACAACATGGATTTTTTTTTTTCCAGTAAGAGAGCCCAAGAAGATTTAAGAGACTTTTGCTAGTTTCTCAAAGGAGTTTGAAAAATACCATGATGCTATTACAAGTGGAAGAGAGTACTAGTAAAATCAGTCCCACAGGGAGCAACAAGAACCCACAGCAAAACGCCAAGCAATAGGGGGAAACACTACAAGGCAGATATAAATACTCAGGTGGTACTATAATCCAGAGCAGTGTCCTCTGGATTAACAATTTGAGAAAATTTTAGAGGTTAATAGATATGTCAGTAAACTGATGTTCATTGGTCAAAAAATTTGAGGAAGCACTTTTAAAAATTTTTTACACTATTCTGGAAGTGTACCATTAGTATAGTATACTAATTTGTATTGTGAGTCACTTAGTTTGTAGTAACTCCCAAACCTATTTGATCATAGAACCCTTTTCAAATGATTGTTATTTTGAGAAATACACTTTAACAAAGGGACAGACATAAGTCCCTGAGTGCAGCACAGAAATGAGCAACTTTCATTATAACCTTGAAAGAAAAAATTAAATTGTTCTAGATATTCTAAATAATAGGATAACAGAATTTTATTTTAGAATAGTTTTATTGGAGTTCCTGTCGTGGCGCAGTGGTTAACGAATCCGACTAGGAACCATGAGGTTGCAGGTTTGATCCCTGGCCTTGCTCAGTGGGTTAAGAATCCCGCGTTGCTGTGGCTCTGGTATAGGCTGGCAGCTACAGCTCTGATTAGACCCCTAGCCTGGGAACCTCCATATGCTGTGGGAGTGGCTCAAGAAAAGGCAAAAAGACAAAAAAAAGTATTATTTACATGAACTTATTCATGTAAGTTGATGGTAAATTTAATAATGTCTTACTATAAAGTAGAAATTAATTTTTTTCTTTGTAATTTTCCTGGGATTTAGAAGAAATCTGTAGTTCTTAGGAATAATAGAGCTCATCCTATTATAAGACAATAATCATTATTTCAGATATTTTATAACAATGACTGGTGACCAACTAAACATTGTTACCTGTGTGTGACTACATATGTCCAAAATATCTTGAAGCAAGAGAGTTCTATAGTGATTTAAAGATAAATAAACAAATGGGTAAGGCAAGGTTGGCTTAAAATGAGGAGGGAAAACTCTTGGATTGATCATATCCATAAATTTTATGGAAAGGCGATTTGCAGGGGAGGAAAAAACTGAGTCTTCAAAGAAAAAGGAAAGGGAGATTAATTTAGTGAAGGGGAAAGTAAAGGGAATTTCTGCTGGGGAAAACCCTTTCCTATTGTGGTTAACAGCGAAAAGTTTACAGAAAGGAAAAACTAGATAAGCTTAGGAAAATAGATAATCATATCTAAGGTGTGATGATTAGAACACTAGTCCTGTGAGATACTGTGGTGGTGGGGGGATCAGATAAATAAGTTTGGGAAATGGTATTTCATCCTTTGTGTTTAATTTTGCTTTAATTGGACTTTCACAAATTGAATTTATGACAGAATTAGTTTTCCCATAAATTAACCCTTGAAATACCCTTTGGGAGTTAATAGGAAATAAGAACTACTAATTAATGGACCTCTATCACATCATTGCTTCTTTAGGGCAAAATTATTAGATTTAGGTCATATGTATTATTATAAACTCTTTCATTATTAAGTTATACTGATTCACTGATTGAAATAAATTTACTTTTCAATATTGTTACATTTCTGGAATACAAGCTCCTTCTAAATCCAGTGCATGGAGTTCACACTGTGGCACAGTACAAATGAATCTGACTAGTATCCATGAAAATGTGTGTTTGATCCCCGGCCTCACTTAGTGGGTTAAGAATGCAGCGTTGCTGTAAACTGTGGTGCGGGTTGCAGATGTGGCTTGGATCCCGCGTTGCTGTGGCTGTGACATAGGCTGGCAGCTACAGCTCCAATTTGGCCCCTGGGAACTTCCATATGCCACGAGTGTGGCCCTGAAAAGCAAATTAAATAAATAAATAAATAAATAAATAAATAAATAAATAAATAAATAAATTCAGTTCACAAAAGAAAGACCTCTTATGTAGAATACTCAGGCCCTACATAATTTATAAACAAGTAGCACTGTTAGGTTATAGTGTTTCAATTATTACAGTTTTTTTAGGGGGAAGGGGTGCTTCTTTGCTTACTTTAGAAACATTCACACTACTTTCATTTTATACTTGATCTTAGCCAAAAGGTCAGAAACGATGCACAATACTTTCATTTTATAACCGAGCGAAGCAAAGCCTACATTTAATTTCTAGCCAAATTAATAAAGATGAGGAAGGATTCTTAAAGTCTTTGAAAACTTAGCTTATAAATATTTTTAGTTCCAAAAAGAACATCTGTAAGATTTAGAAGGTTAAACCAGCCTTCATCTACATGATCAAAGCGTAAAAGAAATCACACCGTCCAAGTAAGAATCAAATAGCAGTTAAATTAATTGTTATATATTTGTTCTTCTTTCTTTTCATTTTTGGGTCATGATTTTAATGGCAAAACCTTAGCTCTACATGCTGGTTGTACTCACTTATGTTCTCTGGCATGTCTATGGGAGAATAGACAAGATGTGAGCAGGGCTTTTTAGAGACAGACTTGACTGTATGTGGTGCTAATACCAATGTAGAAGTAAAACAGTATTTTTAGGTACTTAGAGATTTTTTTAATGCCTTTTTTTTTTTTTTTTTTTGCTGTTTAAGAATAGGACTAAATTCCTCAGTTTAACTTGGTTGACAGGTCTCTCTCATGTTATCTGCAAAGATACCATGACATTTTTGGTCCTGTATCATATGAAAGTCTTTGTAACATGACTACAAGCTTGATGCCAAGAGTTTAAAGTTTCACTTTAAAATCAAAGTGGATTATCCATACACTTCTGGATATCCACACATACATTTCTGGAACCTTCCTTCTTAATCCATGTGACAAGGTAATCCTTTCTTCACATTCAATCACCAGACCTTATATCATTTCTCAGTAGCATTCTTAGTATTTTTCTCTCCAAAGGCACTTTATGCTCATTTTCTAAGAGTTTACAAATTTTCTAATTTGTAATTAATTACAATTACAAATTGGGTTTATGTGATATTTCCTTGAGACACTCCCTAAGTATATGTTTTAAGAAGTAATTGGATCACTTTGCTGTACACCTGAAACAATGTAAGTCAACTATACTTCAATTAAAAAAAAAAACTCTGAAAAAAAAAAAAGTGGCAATCGAAAAGGAAAGAGTTTTTAAATCCTTAAAAATTTGGTCAAAAATATTATTTGATGTGGTTAGTTTTATTCTTTATGCTTTCAAAGAATATAAGATTTTTTATATTACAGTAGAAGGATAAAGTGACAAATAACATAATTATAAGAGGAAAGCAAATCAACCTTTGTTTATCTTAAGATGTACTATTCTTATGAAAGCAATAGATACCACAATTATTTAAACCAAAGTTATTTTTAAGTGTGGTTTAATGGACATTATAGTCTGGATACATTTAAGTTAATTTGATTCTTTTTATTGATCTAAAAACACTTTTAAGTTCTTGAAATCCTTTATCCTTTATAAGATCTTATATCTTTAGTATTTTTTTCTTTTAAATTTTTATTTTAATATCAGACATAAAAAATACAAATTCCCAAATGTTAGCATTTTACCACAATTCCACATTTGCATTCTCTTTCTCTCTTAAAACTATTTTTCTTTCTGAACTGAGGATAGAACACAGGTATTTACCCTTATATATGTCAATGTGCATTTCTTAAAAGGAAGGGCATTTTCTTTCATGACCAAAGTATAGTTGTCTAAATCAGAAAATTAATAGTCATGGAATAATAGCATTAGATTGTATACCTTACTCAGATTTCACCAAATTACCCTAATAATGTCCTCCATAGTAAGATAAAATACTGATCATGTATTAATTTCAGTTGTCATGTCTTTTTAGACTCCTCTTGACTAGAGCATTTCGTAGTCTTTGTGTTTCCTGACATGACACTTTTGAGTACAGACCAGTTATTTTGTAGAAAGTCCCTCAATTTGGGTTTATGTGATATTTCCTTGTGACTAGATTCAAATTATGACAGACTTTAAAGAAAATAGGATTGTATAAAATGTGATTTTACAATGACAAATCATAATCTTACTGATAACTATGAGATTTAATATAATTATTTAATTGTCACCTCTGCATCAAACCAGAATACTCATCTCCAGCTTTTGGGGGGTGGCGGGGAGGCTCTTCTAGGAGATTTTGTATGTGTTTACTAAAGAATAAACTTGGTTTAATTATTGAGGATCTTGTTAGTTTTGATGACTTATGGAACCATAGATTGTTCTAATATCGAAAGAGAAAACGCATAAAATGTTTGATACTATTGATCTGCTCTTTTCACAGTTATCCCTGAATGCCTACAGAAAGGAAGAAACTTTTTACTCTCCTTAGATGAACTCAAGTTCTTATCACAGCTCATAAAACCCTTCTTGAATCTGGAAAAAAACGTTCAGGAATTGTTTGAAGAAATGTTTTTATCACTCAAGATACCCAGGAATGTTTCAGGTAATATGCTCCTCTGCAAATCTGTAATTCTGTTTTTGCTTTCTGCTATTGAATCTATACTATTACCTGAAAAAAAAAAATACATGACAGAATTATTTATTAAACGTTAAATATAAAGCATGCCATGAAATTACATTTTTTCCTTTATACATCATGAATTTTATAGTTCTCATTGATAAGGCATCATTAGTCAATTCTGGGTAATTTTCTTTAGCTGAAATTAGATAAATATTTTTTTGTTTTTGTTTTTCTTTTTTTTTATATTTTGTTCGTTTGTTTGTTTTGGCCATACCCCCAGCATGAAGAAGTTCCCAGGCCAGGATTCAAACCCGAGCCACAGCAGTGACCCAAGCCATAGCAGTGACAATACCTGATCCTTAACCCACAGGGCTGCCAGGGAACTCTTCTAAAATTTTTTATAACTCAGAGAAACATAGCCTTACCTATGGAAAGAACACACAGACTGGATAATCTAGTAGCTCCTCTCTTGCCACCAGCTGCCTAATGACCGTGGGCAAAATATTTCATTTCCTTAGAACACCATTTTATCTTTAAAGTGATAGTGTAGAACTAAATTCATTTTCTCTTTATTTTCTTTCAGGATTAGATGCTTTAGATTCCAGTATATCATCTAGGATTGTGATATTTAAATGATTTAGTGAATATAAAATATTTTTTAAATGTCTAGCATATCATCAACAATACATGTGAGTGGTAACCATTGTAATAATTATGTACTATGCTTTTTTAGTTAGCCTTAATGAACTCTCTTTTGAAGAAAATTTTGCCTCGTATGTTCAAATAATGTTTCTAATGTTAAAGATAGAATTCAGAGGCATAATTAAGACATGTTCTCTGTTTTATGTCTATATTTATAAAGACTTTAAATCTATATCAGAGCAAACTATACAAAGTTGGCTTTTACATATGTCATTTTTAAGGAGAATAAATATAGATAGTGGTTGCATTTGCAAAACAAAGTGAGGGAAGCAAGTGATTAACAATTGGCAAATTTTAAAACCTGATTTCTTAATGAAGAATTACAGTTAGCTTAATATATTTACTTTTGTACTCCTTTATATACTTAGCCGGGATAAATAATATTAGAAAAGTTATAGGATTAGAGTTTGTTTTATATTAAGCATAGCTTATTGACCTATAGTTCAGGTTAAGTTTAAGTAGCACTATTAAATTATAAAATAAATAATGTAGATCATTTTTCCAAGTTTGGATATAATTTGAAGAAAAATGGATGTGGAATATACATCTCTAAATCTGACAAAAAAATCCAGTGAGAAAGTTATAAAAATGTAAGACAGTTACTATGAAAATTAAAAGACAGACTGAAGAAGTAATTATTAGGAGATAATATGAGCCCTAGAGGGTCTTCTAGATGAAACTGACTGGGTCAAAGAGAGATCTGAATACAGAAATATGACATTCTAATTTTTGGTTGACATGTTGGTACTTCAAGTAGTTAAAACTTGGTGTTGGTACTCTTCTATCATGCTTGGCTAAGATTTAGCCTCTCTCATCCACATCTCTAGCAGATCTTTTCTGCAGTGTGGATCCAGAGACAGAGTGAACTCTGAAGTATCTAGACCCCTATCCATTTGGATGCATCTTGTATCAGTGCTAGTCCAGGCCCTTCAGAAATAGCCCAGTTCTGAGAACTTTATTCTTCTTAAGGGCAGAAGAAATTAAAAATTAAGATTGTGTAAGAGAGATATTGTAAAGATACAAAACTGAAATGGGCAAGAATCAAAGCAAAGATTTGAAATACTGATTTTAAGAAAAAGGAGAAAAATAAAAAGCTGGTTCAACGGCACTGGATTGAGATCGAGCAATGTTGAGACTTAGAAATAGTGTGTATTTGAGAGCAATAGTTATGCTTACTGAATACAGTCAATAGAAAATATATAATTATACCACAATATACTGTCTTACACCAAATTTGTCATCATATAAGCAACATGATATGTAAAAGCAACTCGAATATCACATTAATAGCAGTATATTATAGAAACACATTTATGGATTATCAAACATAGTATGTGAAAGAAATTTTGAAGGATAGCAACAAGAAATGTCTAAATATTATAACATCCCCTTGAGATTTGTGTTTCTTTATTATTGAAATGAATGTATGTCTGTAACAGAGCCAAGATTGATTTAATCTGAAATAACTTTATGTAGATGGCTCCTTGAAAAGCATGGTCTTGTGGGAAATTGTGAAGAAAAATCTTAAATGGTTATTTAGTGTAGCTAAGTTAATCAATTCTTTTTTTTTTTTTTTTTTTTTTTTTTTTTTAGGGCCACACTTGTGGCCTATGGAGGTTCCTAGGCAAGGGGTCAAATCGGACCTGTAGCCACTAGCCTATGCCACAGCCACAGCAATGCCAGATCTGAGCTGTGTTTGAGACCTACACCACAGCTCATGGCAATGCCAGATCCTTAACCCACTGAGCAAGGCCAGGGCTCAAACCTGCATCCTCATAGATACTAGTCAGATTCGTTTCTGCTGAGCCATAATGGAAACTCCATCAAGGTAATCAATTCTTATCCAAAGCCTTGGTTTCTTAAATTGGGAAGGAAAATATTTCTTGAAACAAATAAGTAAAGAAACCAAATGAATCTTAAGTTATCCTGATAGTTCATGTTTCACTTAGAAATATTGTATGGGAGAGAATGGGGGGGGAAAGATGAAGTCATTTGGGGTTTTTGTGTATTTGTTTTGACTGGAGCATATTTTGCTAATAAAGATCTTGGAAGGAGTTGCCTACTATGTCTATGTAAACAATGTGATATAAAGTGACTCATTTTCATTGTCCGGATGTTTTAAAAATATCCAGGTACTTAACATCACATAGAGAAAATATAAAGATGGCTAACCAAATATTTTACGTTTTACTTTGATGTTTATTGCTATATTGTAGATTTAGCCAAAATGGCAGTGCTTTGAGTAATTTGAATATGATGGAGTAGATTTTGTAGAGACACAAAAAAATATTTTTGGAGAAAGAAAAGATATTTATTCATTATATTTATTTGCTTTTATTTGGTCATGATTTGATGGTTTTCTATTTTGGTCAATTCAGGAAAATGATAGAACATTATTTGACTATTATGGTATCTTACTGTATTTCTTTTAGGTGATCATATCTTACGCAGTGGCTATGTGTTTGATTTATGGGTCACTTCTATTACTCCTTCAGAATAAAGCTGTTCTTCGGGCAGTTCCTCAAATTTTCCAAAGGTGGCATCTGAGATTTATCTAAACCAGGAGGTTTCTTGGCCCTCATTTTTCTTTAGCCCCAGCAATGACAAAGAGCAATGGCTGCTTCAATTGGATGTAAGAAGAACACTTAGGGTTTGTCTCAGAAGAATCAAAGATTTCAGATCTTCTGAAAGATTGTTTGTACTCTTAGGGGGTCTTAAGAGGGGTCAAATGGCTTCTAAGAGTTCCTTAGCTAGATGGTTAAGGGATTGTATTAGGGAGGCGTATGTAGTTAAGGTAAAGAGGCTCCTAGGGTTTGTAAAGCTCATTACACTAGGACTTATAGCGGTTTCTTGGGCAGAGAGGTCGAAGGCTTCCACATTGGAAATTTGCAAGGTGGCCACCTGGGCTTCTCTTCATACTTTTTCATAGTATTATCTCTTGGATGTAGTCTCTTCTACAGATACAGCTTTTGGTGGGAGGTTGCTTGTGAGCCAGAAAAGAACAGTGAAGAAAAGAAAGACTTGTAGTTCCCACTCAGAGCTGCCAACAAGGCAACTTGCTTTGTAGTGCGCACAATGGGAGCCTATGAACACCAATTTGGGTGTGAAAGTGGATGTCACAGGGAAGTACTGCCAACCTCTAGTCTCTATGAAAGAAAGCGGCAGTGTGGAAACTAACCAGAAGTGTAAAATAAACCACAGTGAACTCCATAGGGAGAGGCTGTTCAGCAGCTGGCATTCCTGTGACCCTCTGCACTCCACTGAGGTCCTTAATCTGGGCATGCTCTTAAAAAAAAACAAGTGTTGACTGCATGCAAATAAGTATGTTTTAGAATGATGAGTCAAAAATGGGCTACCATCTCTAGAGAATGCTTAAAAGCATGTTTTATTTTTAAATAGGTGAAATAAATTGTCAGGTGTTCAAAGAGCTCATAAAGTTCGACAATGCCGAATTTTGAAATTGACCATTTTGAATCCCAAACTAATATAAAAATGCCATAATTTGTTAAAATCATGAGATATCTTATTAGTCTAGATTCAATGTTGCTAATCCTTCCTTAAAATAATCCCTTTGGCTTTCCTGTATAGGATTAAGGATTTTTTTTAATCTTTTTAATTGAGGGGGGAGGCTATATTATACAGGTTATCTTCATTCTCAAAATTCTTTTTCTATCTTATTATAAAATTGCTGACCAGCAAAAGAAGTCTTAGGAAGCTTATCTTATTTTTCTATTCATCTTGAAAATAGGCAGAAAATAGCCCATTACTTTGAGTGAATAAACATAATGTATTTGGAAATGAAATGATAAATATTAGATAATTAACCTTTTTTCTAAGTCTTAAACTGTAGCTACACAGTAACAAATAGTTATTTCCAAAAATACATCTGCAAAGCTTGTCCTTTGAATTAATGTTATTTTTCAGGGTAAATACCTTTTACATTAGTTATTTTTATGACATATCTGTATAAAAGTAAAGTGACATTAAGAATCCAAGTGTTGCCTCTTCATGTCATTGACATCTTGATCCTTATTATTTTTTTCTTCTTTAAAAATGTTTTTTAAATCATTGTCCAGAGATATAGTAAAACTTTTAAAAAGGATAAAATGTATATAGTGAAAATTAAGTTTTTCCGCTCTAGTTGTCTAGTTTACCTTTCCAGAGGCAACTACTTCCACATATATCCTCATGTTAAAGTACCACAAAATCTTGTCATATGATATAGATATTCTTTTTTAAAAACAATTATGTGAAAACACCCCATATTCCAAAAAATAGATGAATAGTTTTCTATTGGTATATGTACCATAATTTAATCAGATACTTATTAAATTCTGGGTTCTTTTTTCCTCTTCATTTGCTTCCATAAGGAATGATATGGCAAATTTCCTTGAACTACATCTTATTTGTCCTCGTGTATATCTGCAGAGTAAATTTCCAAAATAGAATTGCCAAGTAAAAAGGAATGATCATAGAATGAAAAAACAAGCCATAGACTGAGAAAAATATTTGAAAAAGACATATTTAAGATTCAACAGGAAAACAAAAGATCTGGAGAGCTCACCAAAGAAGATATACAGATGGCAAATAAGCATATGAAAAGATGCTCAACATCGTATGTCATCAGAGAAATGCAAATTAAAACAAGGAGATACCATTCCACTCCTATTAGAGTAGCCAAAACCCAGAAAACTAACACCACCAAATTCTGGCAAGGATATGAAGCAACAGGAACTCTCATTCATTGTTAATAGGAATGTAAAATAGTATAGTCTCTTTGGAAGACCGTTTGCTTGTGTCTTATAAAGCTAAACCTGTTTTATATGATCTAGTAATAACAGTCCTAGGTATTTATGCAAATGAGTTAAAAAAAACTTATGTCCACGCAAAAACCGGAACAATGAGTTTTTATACCAGTTTGATTCATATTTGCCAGAATTTGGAAGCAGTCAAGATGTCCTTCAGTAGATCAATGGATAAACAAACTGTGGTACGTCAATACAATAGAATATTATTTAGTGTTTACAGAAAATGAGATATGAAACCAGGAAAAAAAAAAAAACCCACAGGGGAAACTTAAATGCATATTGCTAAGTGAAAGAAGCCAATCTGAAAAGCGTACATACCATATAATTCCAACTATAAGACATCCTGAATAAAGCAAAAGTATAGAGACAGCAAAAAGATTAGAGGTTGCCAGGGAGAGTGAGGAGGGAAGGAGAGGTGAATAGGTGGAGCAAAGGGAATTTTTAGAGCAGTAAAATTAGTCTGCGGATAGTAGTAGTGGATGCATGACTGTGCATTTGGCAAAAACATATAACTGTACAACACAAAAAACAAATCCTAATTAAATTATGGACTTTAGTCAATAATAATCTGTCAGTGTTGATTCGTCAGTTCTAACAAATATTCCACACCAGTGTAATATGTTAAATAATAGGGGAAACTGAGGGCAGGGGGAGAGGGAGTATATGGGAACTCTATCTACTTTCTGCTCAGTTTTTCTATAAAGCTAAAACTGCTCTAAAAGCTAAAGTCCATTAATTGTTTTTTAAAAGGTATGGACATTGAGAGAGCATTCCAAGCCAGTTTGTCATATCTATTTCAGCTAACCGTATTTTCGTTATGCAGAATTGTTTTATGGCTTTCTAGTCCTTCTGAAAAGTGTCTACCTTTTATCTTTCAAAAAAATGCATATTTTCTTGAATAGCCTTATAGTTTCATTTTTGTTTATTTAAAAATCTGTTTAATCTGGATTTTATTTCAGTATTAAAATTGATCCTTATTAATAACACTATCTTTTGCAAAAGACATCATAAAATGTGAATCATAGGGAAAGTATTTTAGGTTAAATGGCATAACACTGATCTAAAATCTTGTCTATGTTGTGATGTGTGTTGAGAAATGAAGCAGGAGTCCTAAACTGCAGTTCATAGGCCCTTAAGGATCATGAATGCACTTTACAAGAGGGCCTGGGAATCTCCAAGAGATGTGTGAGTGTCATGCACGTACACAGGCATGTTGTGCATTTTAGATGGAGTGTTCTGTCACGTTACTCAAGGTCAAAGAAGTGTTCACAAATTCAAAATGATTAAGAAACACTAGAGTTGAGGGAAACTTTTTCTCAGCATAAACTCTGCTGAAATTTCCCGAAATTATATTGTTATTGCCTACCAAATGGAATATTTACCTCTTGAGAGACTGTTTCTACTAATTATATAACTTAGGAATCATTCATGGTTAAGCTCATAGAACCATATTTAGAAAAACAAAAACTTACGCATTTTCCAGGTGACTAAATTTATTAGAAGCCCCACCAATAAGAGGCACTATGATTTTGCAATTTGCTCAGGACACAAAGAAAACACATCATTGAAATAAAAGAAAAATTAGTCATGATACATAATTCATCATCATGTGTCAAATCTAAGCCAAAAAAAAAAAGATAAATGCTAAATCATTTGTATTGAGTTAAAATATAAATAGAACCGTAATGGGAAGTAGAAAGATTTCTCTTTGGCATATTTATTCATTGCATTTTTGTAGGTCAATTTTTTTTCCCCAAGGAAAGAGTTTCTTAATTCCAAAAAATAAAAGTTGAGAAAATATTTTCATTTTAGAAGCTAAAGATTATTTCTTATCTGTCCCAGTGTTTGTATTTTTCCAATGAATTATTGATATATTTATTGAGTATAATTTTTCCTGATATGCTGATATTTATCTGTGTACTTTTGTTCTCCCTTGTTTTTTTAAGAAGTGTTAATGTGCTTAAGAACACCACTAGTTTTTTTTTTAAATTTTTTTTTATTAGAACAGTGCCAGTTTTTAAAGCAGGACTTTAGAATTTAACTTTTTAAATGAACAAGGAAATTAATACTTACTTTGTACTCTTTTTTTTTTTCTTTCTCTTTTTAGGCCCATACCCATGGCATATGGAAGTTCTTAGGCTAGGGGTTGAATCAAAGCTGTAGCTGCTAGCCTACACCAAAGCCACAGCAACATGGGATCTGAGCCGCATCTGTGACCTACACCACAACACATAGCGACACTAGATCCCCCACCCACTGAGCAAGGCCAGGGATCAAACCCACGTCCTCATGGATACTAGTAGGATTCATTTCCCCTGCACCACAGTAGGAACTCCTACTTTGTACTTTTAACTTATCCTATATTATTAACATGAAAATGAATTAATGACAAACAGATCTGAATTTTACAGATTATGTATGCATATGCATCAAATTAAATAGTATATAAATTCTATAAAGTTGTCTATTTAGGAAAGGACCCTATATATTTTGATCCTATCACCATCGTAATAGTGATATTGCCCTTCCTCTAGTTGATCAGGTTCTTTGCATCTTGATGTGTATGTGTGAACTATGGATAGCAGATAGAGCTTTTCCACATAATTGATTCTAACCTAAGTCTATTAATCACATCTAGTATGGTTTGTTTTTCTTAATGGATATCTCTGTGCTTTCTTTTCTATTGCATAGGAATTTTGGAGACATCCAATAGAGAGGCTGTAATAGCGAAACCTAGAACAAGCGAAGCAATGATTCCTTCAGAGCAATTGCTACCAGCAAAAGAGGTAAGTGTGGGGGAAAAGGGTGGTATTTTTTTTTATTCAAATGTAATAACATCATCCTTTTTCTGTGACTCCATTATGAATTAAAATGTCTTGAGTTTTACCCTTTGCCACTAAAAAAATAATTCCTGATTGAAAATTGATTTATACGTTTTGATGAAAATTGAATTTAGTGGGAACACTACTCTCTTGTACAATGTGCTCCATGGAAGGAGTAGGGAGCTGGCAAGGAAGAGATATTTATTCTTGTCCCAACTCAGGGTCCACAACCTTGAAACTTGGAACTGTAGATAATTGTTGAAAAGTGAGACATAGAGATTAAAAATGAAAGGAAAAAGGGAAAGAATAGTTCAAATTAGCCTCTTATTTTAGTGTGCCCAGTTCATCTGTGTTTGTTCTCTGATATGTTACCACTCTTCCTCTGCCCTGTTCTGTATTGTAGAGTATAACACCTTCTAGCCTTTCTTACTCTCGGGACCTGGGAAAGTTTGGCCAATGAAAAGCAATGGAAGATGGACGGTATATATATATTGGAGAGAAACCACAGAATTTCTTCCCCTTGCTCTGTTTTAGGGCACAGCTTCAGGAGTAGCTGTAACTCCTTCAACTCCTCCCTGCTATTTTCAACACACAGTCCTTCTTCTATGGTTCCAGTTCCACCTGGCAGGTCGGCCTTATCTTTAGCTGTGTTTGGAGGCCCCAGAGCTACACTGCCATAGCATAGTCATTTTTCTTTGTTCCTCCAGCCCTAGGAGTGGTAGTAGCATTCTGCTGTGTTAAAATAATTAACTATCTTGTCTCAAAACCCATGTTTGGCTCCTCAAATCTTCCATCATCTTCGTAACTAATACCTTTCATTAAAATTCTTCCTTTTGAAGTACCTAGAGTAGTTTCTGTTTCCTGAATGAATTTTGATTGATAAAGAGGAAAACTTTTAAATGGGCAAAAGAACATAGAATTTTAATAGAGTTTCAACCTAGAAAAAAAGGGAAATAATCAGGAAAATGTAAAATTATACATTATACTTTAACCAAAAATCGAAGTAGGTATTAAGAAATTAGCACTGGGTAAAGGAAGAAGGGTTCAGTGGGTATCTCTTTCCTACACAGAACAGAAACCATTAGTTCCTCTTTTTTTGGATCAACTGTTAATATTCTGTATTCTAAGTGAAATGTGTAGGATTCTAACCATCAGATGGGATAAGTAGACATAAGCCAATGATATTTTTTATAAACAAACTTGTAGGAGGCGCTTTGAGTAGTAAAGGTTTTCAGCTTTCTTTTTAAAAGCAGCTGATAATGTGCTTGGTTTTCCATATTTTGCAAAAAGAAAAGAAGGTATTATAATTATATATAAATTACCATGGGCAAAGGTAATCATTGTGGCACACGCACACACACAATGTATCTGTGACCATGGCAATTAATGGCAATTTTCACCATAATGTATTTCCTTGAATGCATGCATGCATGAATGAATGATTTTAATGAATAGACATGGCTTGGTGGGAAGAACAAAAAGCAGAGTTTTGTTGTTGGCGTTGTTAATTTTTATGAAGCTATCATAAAAATGATACCTTCATACCTTTTTATGTTTCTATCATAAATGTGTCCCAAGAAAATACTGTTGTAACACAGGACTATACCCATGGCCCTTCCACAGTTGCACTTGTAAGAAAAGAGATTATATGAGCTGAGTAGATTCAATTATTTATTCATTTTATGTAAAAATAAAATGAGAGCTGTGTCTTTAAGCAGGCCCTGTGATGTTAAAGGTCCAAATAAACTTTAGAAAGGAAATTTCAATTACGTCTTAATTATGAGCATAATGAGGAGAGCTATTTTTTCTGATTATAGAGCTATGGAATCATAGAGTTTTGCTCTAGAAGATGAATCACCTTTATTACTTTCTACTGCATATCCAAAAAGCTTAGTGGGGTGTGTATACAAGAAAATTAAGCTAATGATCATAATCTCGGTAATTTTAGACTGAAAGGTACCATAGAAACCATTCAGTTCATTGCTTTTATTTTTCCAGAAAATAACTTGAGATCCAGAAAAGCAAGTAATTCAGTCCAGGTTGGGTTTAGGGTCTTCTGAAGTTGGAGTAGGTGGGCTATTGCTGTAAACAGGAAAAGTTTAGTCCTAAGCATAGATTCAGCCTACTATCCATAATGTTTTTCTTCTTTTTTTAAAAATGATTTTTATTTTTTCCACCCATTAAATTTTTTAACCTTTAGAGAACATGAGAGGACATAAGGGAAATATACATTCACAAATATATTGCCACACGACCCAAAGACCAGAAGTAAAAAAGAAAACAAAACATACCAGCCTCCACCCCGGTCTCTGCCACTCCCCCACACCTCCCGCCAGCAACAAAGCAGATCATTTTAAGTCCTCATTTTCTGGAGCAAAAGTAGTGCTGCTTACCACCTTGTGGATGGAGAAACTAAATTAAATTCTTAAGAAGTAGATATCTAGAAATATGCAGTTTCTGAGAAATTTATTTATAACAATTTTTCTGGCTTGTCTGGATTTCTGAGAGTGAAAAAGAAGAAGAGATTGAATATTAAATGCTGTCTTATGTTGCAATACTTGTTAACAATAAACTATAAAAAAGACTATAAAAATCCAATTTAGACTTTATTAAATATATTGAATTTAAAGGTAGCTTTATGTGATAAATAGTGAGTGTAACTTTCAGCTCTCATAAAGATGGTTTTATTGAACTATATTTAAGAGATTACATTTTGAAAAAAAAGTTTTTGATTAAATCTACTGATGAATTAAAGTGAAATGTCAGTATATTACTCTGTGTAAAGAATGCACATGTTTTTGTATATTGCTTTATTCACTGGGTAATATTTTTAGGTTATAAGAATGGCTTTTACAGCTTATCAAAGAATACCTATATTCAACATGCTGAATGAAAGTAATACTTTTATATCTATAACAATAGAAACACTTGTTGTTGAGTTAAGAGTAATATAACTTCATATAAATTTATATTTCAGGCTACTTTATTAGATTTTGGCTGGAGAAATGCATTTAAAGAAGTGTCTCTTCCTATGGCACACTGTATAACAACAGCAATTGAAGATTTTTCCACAAAAATTCTCCAACAGGAACAGAATGAAAGGTCTTCAGCTATGAGCTATGCTTTGAACCTTGTAAATGTCCAGCAAGTTTGGCAAGATAGCCACACGGTTTCTGAGGCAGACCAACCAAAGAAAATCGCCAAGGCAAGTATCAAATGAAATCCTTTCAAATTAGATTGGCATAATGAGATTTTTTTTAATATATAAAAAAATGAGTCACTGTAAAATGAACCAATAGAAAAATGCTTGGCAAACACTTGGCATTTGACCCAATACCAGTTTTCTTCTCTTGATATCCATGGGCCGCTGTGCCAGCAAAAAGAACTTTAACCTATGGCCAACTTTCTGCCCCATGAATCTGATGCAACTAAAAAGGGGACCTCTGTGACTTCCCTGGGAAGATTCTTGTTTGGTTTATACCTTTGAATGATTCCAGGAGAAATTTAGGAAGTTGGAGGAGTCACTGGCTTTTATTGGTTTGGGCAACTTTTAAATCTTCGTATACACCTTCATGAACATTCTGTTTTATTAGCATCGGTCTTTTTTTTTTTTTTTTCTTTTGATCCTTTTTTTAGTGCCACCCCACAGCATATGGAGAGTCCCAGGTGAGGGGTTGAATCAGAGCTGTAGCCACTGGCCTACACCACAGCCACAGCAATGTCAGATCCGAGCCACATCTGCGACCTACACCACAGCCCACGGCAACGCCAGATCCTTAACCCACTGAGCGAGGCCAGGGATGGAACCGCGTCATCTATCCTAGTCAGATTTGTTTCTGCTGAGCCATGACAGGAACCCCAGCATCAGTCTTAAATCCGTGTTTTGAGTGTCATGGAACGTACTAGAAAATAGGAACTAATTATGGAAATATAGTTTCTCAGTATTAAAAGCCGCAGTAGGTTCAGCAGCCTATGATTGAAATGTTTTTGAAATATTCTTAAATGACCTCCTTAATCTGCTTACCACCACCCTGAGGCTCCAGAACATACCCAGGGAACACTGTTGGCTGATCTGGAGCAGAGGTAAGTTGCACCTTTCTGTTCTTCCATCACGCCTACTTTGTGGTTAAGGAGGAATCAATTGTTAATAACTAGCGAAAAGCTGAGCACATCACTTCTGAAAGTTGCTAACTCCTTACCAATAAGAAGATGCTATCTGAGATTGTTTCTGATGCTTTTAGGTTATATAAGTTTAACTGATATAACCTTATTTATATGTGGTGATTTATTAAAAAAAAAAAAAAACTTTTGGGAATTTCCTGGTGGCACAGTGTGTTAAGAATCCTGTGTTTGTCACTGCTGTGGCTCAAGCCACTGCTGTGGTGCAGGTTCAATCTCTGGCCCAGGAACTTCCACATGCCGTGGCATGGCCAAAAATAAGAACTTTTATGAAAATGTAGCCAAAAAAAAAAAAACCCTGGGAATAAATTACAAATAATGCAATCATGTTAATATCAAGGTACATATTTTTTGAGTTCTGTTAACTACTTGTGAAAGCATTGTCATGTATTTCATGAGTTTTTCATAATATCTGTCTCGTGTAAGCATAAGATTTGAAGGTTATATAGAGAGAAGCATCATTTTGCTATTTCCTTATCTGACATAACACATTTAACTTTCTACAACTGGGAAACATTATTATAATGTTATGTCATTATATTTATGTTTGATGCCAAATTAATTATTTTGGAATTTAGCTCCCCTATACATAAATTACACGGTGCTGTCAGAATACAAATAACTCAGTGCTACATTTATTTCTCCCTAGTTTTGTTCTGACATCATGGAAAAACTTGACACAATGCTTCCACTGGCTCTGGCATGCAGAGATGATTCTTTTCAGGAAATTAGAGCAAACTTTGTGGATGCCTGTTGTAAAGTAGCAACAGCTGTTCTGGCGAGACTGCAAGAGAGAGGCAAAGAGGTTCCTTCCAAAGCACCCCTGCAAAACTTGCACACGCTGCTCTCCACGGCGGTATATGTCTTCCAGCATTTTATGCAATATGATAATTTGATGAAAGAAAATACTAAGAAGTGAGTGTCGTTGAAATTAAATTGATGGCCATGCTTGAAGTAATATGTAATCTTTGGATAACACAGGAGTGGAATTTTGATAACAATATTTGAAAAGGAGAAAATAATAATTAACATGGTGGATTATTTTCACTTGTCTTGACTTGGAAATGTCAAAAAGGTGGAGCATGGGATGTATTAAACCAGATACATAGATAGTAAGAAAGGTAGGTGTTCCTTCTGAAGGCCCACTCAGACAATCCATGCATTTCCCATTCTCTAATCTGGAGCAACTATTTACTGCATGTTGTTACATGGCCAAACAAACCCTTTCCATTCTGTAAGGCACATTGTACTGACTACACTGAAAATGAAAAATAAGCTTATTTTTGTCACACAAAACACTTAGTATGGAAAATTCCCTTTTTGTTCCTAGGCCAACTGCATGTTAGGAGTTGATATAGAGATGTATTTCAATCTATTCTATTGACCAATGTAAGTATATTTCAGAGCATCCATTTAATAATAAGTATCCTTCATATTTGCATCCGGCTGTCTTAGTTCTCATGTATTCTTAGTCCCAAAAGACCAAATGTTTTCCGGATAGAGAATAAAAATGACCAGGGGTATTATCATGTTGTGTACCTGGCTCCTCTTGGACTCTCCAGAAGACAGCACAGCCCCCTGCACGGGGAACATGTAGACTTGGCAGTCCAGTGTGAGCACAGAAATCCAGTCTATATTCCTTATTCAGCCTTTGTAGTCTCTTAGTAATGAAAGAAAACATGAAAGAATATACTATATATGAATAGCTATAGATAAAATAAATTTGGCTTGATGTAGAGTATAACTGTGATATTTCTTTAATTCTCTTAGTCAGATGTTGTAATTCATACTTGAATTTATAAACAAAATGTGCCTTTATTTCTGTAGAATATCGTAAAACAGCTTATGAGATAATTGACATCTACAAAATTACAATTTTTAAAATAAAAGGAGTGTGTTTGTGGTATGTGTGATTGCTTTATAAAAGTTGGTTCTGACAAATGCATGTTGTTCTCTGTAATAACAATAACCTAATGCCTAAATAATGCACTGATGTCTAATAATAGGCTTACAAAGAATACTTTTATTTTTGAATGATGTATTGACAGTGCAGTTTGTTTCAAGTTGAAGTGCATATTTGTGGAACAGCAGATGTACATTTTCAAAGGACTTACAAAACAAAGACCCGCTTTTTTTTTTTCCTTTCTTTTTGGAAAGTGAATGTGGATGTAGACTTCAGCATTAGGAGGAAATGAATGATTGATATCTGATAATCAAAACCATTTGTAGTACTGGAGATTGTTACCTCCTACTGCCCAGGCCTTAAATCTCTGTCTCTTTGATCATTCCCTCTGAACAGACCCATATTCCTGGTGCCTGTCCAACGATATCAGGAATTCATCAACACTCTACAGTTTCAGGTTACGGACTACTGCGTCAGAGTTTGTGCTACAAGCATTTTACAGGATGCTGAGAGCCACCACTGGGATGACTACAAAGCTTTTTATGAGGTGTGAAGTTAAGTTTACTATCCCTCCTTTTTATACAAATATGTTTTACTGCCTACCTGCTTTCTGGCTAATTAGAAACATGAGCTTGGCATTACTAACACACGAAGGCTGTTAGGATAATATTTTTAAAATATTGAATTTGTACTTAGAAAAACACTGTTTTTAAAAACCTGAAATAATTAGACATCAGAACTCTCCTTCTGCTTAAGAGTAAAAATAACTTAATTTGAACTACAGTGGTTCAGTGCTATAAAATAAGTTGGAATACAATGGGATACAATGAAAACCCAAAGAGAAAACAATGCCAAAATACTACAATCTTGTATTTTTTTCAAAAGGACCAGTAATAAGTATCCTTGCATTTTTTCCTGTTATGTATTTCCATCTGTGTTCGAGAAATATTTTATTAAGCAGCTTTATTCTTTAAATTTATTTTTTCTTTCTTATTGTATGTTCTTAGGAGTGTGCTTTAAGACCCATCTGATCATTTATAGCTTACCTATTTTCATTTAGTCCATGTTTTGAAATCCCAAATTTCTACTGAATTAAAGCCTGATGATTCCCAGTATAATCAATTAAAATTATTCATCATTAGGCTTCATTAGCTATCCTTCCCCTGAATTCCATTGATTATACGTAAATCTCAATATTCGAAATCCCTTGATGTTGGTTTCAGGGCAGGGTGAAACATTTATAATATCTTAATCAAGGTAATCAAGGTTTTAAAAAAAATTTATCAGTCAAACCCAGCTTCACCAGCTTTTTCAGTTTACCCCTTCCTCCAAATTGAAGCTTATGCCTTTTGTTTTTCTTGATTATCCTGATAACTGTGGAGTACTGAGAAAAACAGAGTGGAGTTGTATTCAGTGAAGTCACTCTTGTCACCTTCCTGACACTGAGGGTTCCCATGGCTCCATTTATACCTGAGTTATTATCATAATAAATGTTGTCACAACAGAGAGGTGCAGCTTATCAGCTTTTTAAAAGGGCTTTTCACTTTTTCTAAGACCATTTCATCTCTCCTTCAGAGGCTCTTCCCAGACACTTTTTCTTTTTGCAAGAGCATCCATATAGGGTTTCCCAGCCTGACATACTTCAAACAGCAGTGAGCAGAATGAAAACGAGAAAGTGGTATGGTGCAGCTGGTAGCCTGAGATAAGAATAAAAGTATTGGTCTTCCCCTCTCCTGGCAGCATCACAGCTCCCTTATTTGCCTTGAGGTAAACAGAGATTCATTGAAAATTAATCCATCTCATGTTTCAAACTATTTCAATATGTCCATGTACTAATGGGCAATTTTATATGTTGCTTCCATTGAAGAACAGGTATCATCCTACTAAATGTCCAGCATAGGGGTATAATATTTTCCTTTTATGCAAATTGGGGGCTCAAAGAGTTGTACCGTATAAATAATATGTATTGGGAACCTGTTATTGAAGTTACCAAGTATTAAAAAAACAAATTACCATGTAACATGCAGCTCTTAGATCTTATGACAAGGCTTTAGCTTCCAAGACAGAAATAACGAGATAGCTACCCTGTGATTACATGGTACTGTAGCTTCCATATACTTACATGGTCAGTAGTTACAATTTAATTGCAGAGTTAGTGGTTGTTTTTTGTGCTCTGAAAAATAAAGTGATACTGCTTTTCTATTTACCAAAAATAAGAACCTTCTAAAAATAGCACAAGTGTTAAGTTGTTTTGACAACCAGAGTACCTGACATGGTTTTCTCCTGTTACACTACACCCCTCCCTCGTCCTCTCCCCATTATTCCAACTGATTTGTGAAATAGGACGAGTATGTTTTTGGCAGGGCTGTTATGAGAGGAGAGGAGATGAAATCTGCCTCACTGGAGGAGAAGGGGAGGATAGTGATCTCAGGGGACTCTATTGCCATGTGCAGAATGTAGTAAAGAATTTACAAGATACAGAGCAATATTTGCTTGTGTTTTGTGATATCAAGTGAGCACTGGATACATTATTCCCATATTCTAAACTGTCAGGTTGAGAGACCCAAAGAGTTCAGTAACTCTCTGATGAGGTGCAGGTCAGATGGCACAGTGGGTATTCAAATTACATGTTTAAAATTAAGCTTTTAGTATAGTTGACATCTGCTCAATTTTAGCAACTTGTGTTTTCCAATAGTCAAAGAATAAAGAATTGTCTGTTCAAAGATAATATTGAGTGGCTTATATAATAAAGCCCAGCTGCTTGCTTCCTGGTGTATAATCTAAATAAAAGCTCACATCTGTTTATATTATAGTGGGTCTACAAAAATAACAGATGTTTACAAGCAGAATATGTTTGAGATGACAACAAATAGGGAAACAGGTCAGAAAAATAAATGAATCACATTGAGTTTAATGAAAACCCTTGCATGCACTGAAGTCATACACATTTGGAAGAGAATTTTGAGAATGATGACCAGTTTGGAATGTTGTTAAGTGAACATGAATTTTATATTTCAAAAGTCTTAAACTTTAGTATATTTTGCTTTTAAGAGAAGAAATCTGTGTGGCTAAAGTTTATTTCTCATTTATTGCTAAAAGGTAGCTATTAAGGAAATTGGTTTTATATATATATATATTTTTTTTTAAAAATATCAGAAATCATGTTGTCCACATTATTATGAGCACCCATCCATCACCATGGAGAAAGTTAGTGTAAATCATTCATACCAATCATAGCATTAGCTGGGTCAATTTTGCTTTAATTAATGTAAGAAAATCAAGTTTTTCCTTGATTGAGGAACTTTTTAAAAGCATTCTTTATCTCAGAACATACAATAAAGTATAAGAAACTATAATTTTTGCTACTTCTGCATTAATTTTATATATACTTTTCCTTTAACAGTTTTGATGGACATCTAGTTAGGAAGGCAACAGTGGTAAAAGCCTCCACCAATCTGAACTTTACTCTTTGACATTTGTACATCTTTACCCAAGTTTCCCACCCAAGGAGAATAATTCTATCACTTATAAACTCTATTTGGAAGCCGATAGATAATAACCATAAGTTATTATTGTTACAGTGACTACCAAAGATTTTGGTAATCAAAGAAATTAGCAGGAGAATAATGTGTAAAGGAGTTATCTGCATAAGAAATTATAAGCTTGGAGTTCCTGCTGTGGTACGATGGGTTAAGAATCCTACTGCAGTGGCTCAGGTTGATGCAGAGTTGTGGGTTCAATCCCTGGCCTGTGCATGGCTCAGTGAGTTAAGGGATCTGGTGATGTCACAGCTATGATGTAGGTCACAGAGGCAGCTTAGATTTGACCCCTGGCTCAGGAACTTCCATATGCTGCGGGTGTAGCCATTTAAAAAAAGAAAGAGAGAAACTATCAAATTCAGATATAAGAGAACAGTAGATTTTTTTTTTAAGATGACATTTATTTAAAAACTATAAGTAATGGACGAAGCTTATGTCCAAGAGTGTTACTTAGGTATAAAATGGAAAGATTTGCTCCTTTAACTTTTGATATATTACATAATTAGGATAGTTTGAAGAACGCATTCTACTCTTCCCATTTCAAGTAATCTTTTAATCTGGTCTGAAGAAAATGAGGTCAAACTGCTAGCATACCTCCCTGAGAGCATATTAGATAATTAATGGTTGTAATTCACTCGAGGCTACCTTCTCATTTCTGCTTGTTTCCCTTGGCCTGGGCCATTGTTGGGTCTCACTCTGTGGTCAGTTGGCACAGGGAAAAGAATGTGGCCCTTTAGAAGTATAAAATACTGTGAAAATACAAAGAAAAGATAACATTTGCCTAGGCTTTACAAAATCTTGCAAAATCAGACTATGATAGCATTTGTTTCTGGTATTATTTTTAAAACTCTGTGGAGGAAATAGCCTAATGCAATAATCTTCAGTAGATATCCACCCCCTTTGTTTTCCTGCTCATTGATAAGTATCTAGTATGTAAGTTTATTTTTACTCCTGTCATTTTATTGTAATGTGAAATCTACAACATTTATAAAATGATCTCAATGATGCTAATAATCCCAGAAAAATATACATACTTAGACAATTTAATTGATTAAATTTTAACTTCAGACAAATCTGCACACTCTCTTAAATCAGCGTCATAACTTGTTAAGCAGCTATAAAGATGATTACTTAAAAGTAAATGTTAAACTCTAGACTAGGGGAAGATAAATCAAGGATGTGCTAGGTCAAATGCCTATGGTCAGGATTTGCACTAGAATATCTGGTCTCGTAATTGAAATAAAACATATGTTCCTTTGTCAATAAGGATGTTTTACATCTTGTCAAAAATCTTTCTTGATCATCTAGTGTGTCAAACTCTCCAGCTATTTCCTTTCAGCCTGAACTAATTAGGTTCATAAGAAGCAAACTGACATTTGGGGAGATGTGATTCTCTTGTTTAATGTGTGGTGGTTTTGCCAGGGGGAAAGATGCTCCTTCTCGCTCCAGATGTGGCATTATTTCTTCTGGGCTCTTCATCATGATCTCTGGACCATTCTGCCCCCTAAGTTAGCCCAGGAGATTTTAGCAGAAGTGCTGGAGAAATCTTTGGGTCTCCTGGCCTCCAGATATGCTCGGGCCCATCCCAGTTATAAGAGAACTCCACAAATAAGGTAATTGAAATTATGAAAACCATTGCTTTTCAGGAAAACTTTTTCATCACTTGTACAAAGCAGAATGTAATTCTGAATCTCATGACATAACTCCTTGTATATTTAACATTTCTAACATATGAAAGGAAATCATATTCAATTCTCCTGAGATAATTAAGTGGAAATGTGGAAATTGAATCAAAATAATTTTGCTCTTTTTTCTTCTTAAAATTGTATATTAAAAAACCCTCTTGTTTCTAAAAAGTGAGTCAGGACGTATTAAAATCTAGAACATAGATATCCAAAGGTTCATAAAAAAGATAGAGAAAATTAAGGTCCTGGAATAGAGGAGAAAGTAGCAGTGCTATGATAACAGTACTCTGACTTTAAGATGCCTTGTAACCAGGAGATTTTAGTTTAGCTTTTTTTCCCCCCAAGACTTTAAATAGTGTAGGTAATCTTCATTAAGAAGGCTCTTTTGTCTAATTATTTTTTTCATAATATACTCAAATTATTTCTTTCGTCTTTCCCTTTATTTTTTTTTTCCATTTCTTTTCATCATGTATTAGCAAAAGCCAGTTCAACAAAATGAGAAATCACACAAAATGAGAAGCAGCAGTCACTGGGTCTTAAAGACTGAATTATAGTCCAATTCCATGGATTATCTAGGCAGTGAATATTACAAAAATGTGCTTACATGATGGCAATGGTCTATATGAAGTGAAAGCTTTTGTTTTCTAAATACTCTGACTAATGTGATTAAGACCTGTTTTTTAGATACAGTTTTCTTTTCTTTCTTTTTTTTTTTTTTCAGATATAAGTTAGAAAGAACCTAAAGACAGACATTAGAAGCTTTTTTTTTTTTTTTTAAGTAGGAATTATTTCCTGATCACGTTCTTGTAAGGCATACTACATAGGAAGGGCACTTAGGTCCTGCCACAGTGTTCCATAAATGGGGTATTTTGCACAAGCTGTTTTGAATTACTGACCAAGCATTTTTTTTTTTTTTTGAACATTGAACTCTGAAGAATAGATGGAAAAATCCTTTTGAAAGCAAAGAACACCTTCATTCTTTTCCTCACTTTTGACTGAGGTGGCACAGTCATTATGAAATGTTTATGAAATCAGATTTACTATAGCTCATGAAATAAGTAGACTTTCAGTTTCTGTTTTCTGGGTGATTACATAGAAATGCCATGCAAAGCTAGAATTATCTCTTCTCATTTTTATAAGTCAATTAAATAATTTTTTTTGAATGGTTAATTCTAAACCATCATTATGTGGAAGTCTGATTTCACATGCATGTATGTTTGTGTATGTGTATACATATATCTTGGATTTGCAGTTGTTTAATTAGCAATTAGAGTTAAGTGGATGCAAACTACAATTAAGCCTTCCTAAGGGTGCTTATTGATGCTTTTAGAATTCTGGTAGCTTCCAACTGTCATACAAGCAAAACCATATATATGGTTTACATATGATATGTGTTATATATTATTAATATATGTATAACTTGTATTATATGTAATAAATTTGAAGCCAAAATATCATTTTAAAAGATCTTCAAACTTACTCATTTATCACTTCACAATTCCCACTTTCTATTTATCAGCACTGAATTTAAAAGCAAAAAAAAAGAGAAAATAAACTGAGATCTGTACAATTTAGTCATATACCAAAATAATATTTAAACAGATCTTTAGATCTCTATTAAAACTCGGGAAATATAGAGACAAAGAAATGAGTTTATGAATAAGATAATGTATTTTCCATAAACTTATTTAGTATTGGAAATTTCTAGAACTATAAGCTTTTCCATTTGAGCTTCTGGTGTCATTGTTTCTTGTCTCCCACCTGCTGGGAGAACATGTTACCCAGTCTTGTGAGGTTTTTTTTGACTACTTGTACTTTGATGAGGAGAATTATTCAGCTATCAAATTTTCTTTTCTTTTGCTGTATTTAATTTCAAGGAAAGTCCCTTGAGCTTCTTGAACAGTATCTTGATAAGGCAAAATAAACTTTTTTTAAAGCATTCCTCAAACTCTTAACTACTATAAATCCCACCATCCCTAAAGATAATAGTATTATAGTGAACATGGATAACTGTATTATGCCTAACATGGATAATAGTATTATGGCTAACATGGATAATGGCTAATATGGATAATAGTATTCCTGCTAACATTTGGAAACTCAAAAATTCCTTTGATGTTCTTATCTGTCTTTGATCTCTGAAGCTCTGATATCTAACCCAATGTTTCTGTCCTTACATATGCCTAATAGAATAGATATGGATGATAGTGTACATACCAAGCAGGAAAACAATTTTGTTTAACGTGATTTTCTTCTTTTTCTTTCCAACAGACTTGATGTCACAACAATTTTAATATGTACTGAGAATATTTTATGGTCAGTTTGTCCATCTGTACAGAAGCTTTTGAATCCTCATGAGTATATAGATGATAAAATTTTTAAAATTCATACCCATTGTAATAATCTGTTTACAACACTGGTCATTTTGACTGCACCATTAACTGAATTATACGAGTAAGTATCAAATATATTTTATTTTTAGCTATTATGATATATAAAATAATGTGATTTGATGAAGTTATTTTCATACTACTTACCGAGTTGTGTGAAGTAGCAAGTAGAAATTTATAGAAGTGCATTTTTGGTATTGTGAATCAAGTCATTTTACAAAACTAACACTAACCAACAGGGTTTTTTTAATTGTCATAACAATTTGACCCTAATGGTATGTTATACATCTACTGGTATAGATCTCCATTTCAATCAAGATCATTTCAGGCATCACTATTTGAGTTGTTTAAATGATCAAATTATATTATTGGTTTGGTTATTTCAGATTATATTACTGGATCGGTTGATTATGAAAAAATAAATCATGTCCAATGTCTTTATGCTTTTTAAAAAATGTTTTAAATTTTATATAAAGTGATTTTCTCTAATAAAAAATATTTTAAAGGATTCTAAAATATTCTCAAATCTGGAAGAGACCTGATGGTTCCATAGTTTCAGTTAATCTGCCATAGATTTGCATTTTTAGGAAGAGACTTTAGTGACTGAGCTAGTACTGGCAAGTGGAAATAGGAATAAGTAATTATGTTTTTTAAATGTTGACATAGTTTACTTAGCTAAATAAATATTTAGGGAAATTAAAATTTTTGAATTTTCTGGTTTATATCATTCAAATTTATAATATTATAGAAGAGGTTAGAGTAAATCTTATAGTAAAAATTAATACAACTTTGTTTAAATCCTCTTCCAAAATAATCACTTTTGAAGGGCTAAATTGAAGGGCTAGTTGAAGGGCTAAATATCGCATATTCTTAATTTCTTGGATAGTAAAAATTATACATATTTCTTAGGAAAAATTAGGTTGATTTTCAGTGAATTTTAAGACTTTTGTGTTAGAAATTCTAAGAGTAATTAATAACTTTGATTTCAATTTCCCCATAATTTTCACCCATTCTGACTTTCAAGAAACCCATTGTTTACAGATTGTCTCTTACGGCAACCTGACTTTTGAGAACTAATTTTAGACTGGAAAATTCTTTCCGAAAGGGAAAGAAATAGTGAGATAAATTGCCATAAATTGGGAATTATAAACATAATGATGATGCATAATCATAAAAAGCTCAAGGTCTGAAGCCCACAATAAATCTCAGTAAACTAAACTGATTTAACATAGATGAAAAAATTACTGTACTCCTAGTTCAGTGGGTCATTTCATCTAAGGGGAAGGCCCTGTGAAAATGAGGAACAAAGTTGACAAATTTCATGGATTGGTCATGGTGAGCAATATTGAATTTCATGGTTTGTCATAGATGAATAGAAAAATTTTAAGCCCCCAATGCATTTGTAAAACAAATAAATTATTATCAAAGATTGCATATTTTAATAACAGTAATGTAACAAACATTATTAACGTGTGGCCTTTTGATACATTTTTAAACTATGCAAGTATTCACATCTCTGTGATTTGTACATTAGATATTGTGCTATAACCTCATTCACAAATTTAAATTGCTAATTTCAACCAGGATTGCAAAAGAGTGTATGCCAAAGAGCTGCTCTGTTTTTTCTTAATAGAAAACATAGATAGCTATATTGTTTTGAAACATGAACAAAAGTCTATATATACTTTAATTCTTTTTTGTAATTTCTCAGATTGTAAAAATTTTCACACATTTTATCCATTTGTATTGATATAAAATTTATGATTATTTTCCTTGAGTGTAAATCTCATCTTTAAAATACATTTTGCTTTGTACTGACAAAGGAAATATACAGGGCAGCCCGTTCCTCACCAAATAGGAAAAAAAAAGTGTGTTGCAAGAAATATATTGACTCACTTAGCTTCTTTTCATAGCCAGGATATGAAGTTGTCGTATTATTAGTATTTTAGAAAAAATATTGTATCTCTGTCTCACATTTAAAAATTAAACTGTGTGCTTTGAGGAACTGGTGAAAAGTAGCAATCAGATGTCGATAGCATTGAATTTTTATAAACCATATCTGAAATTTGTCACTCTATGTGATATGCCTTTTTTGAAGGTGACTGCCTTTATTCCAAGTAGTTCTGACAGATAAACTGAATGTATTTTCCTTTCTGAGCTTAGCATAGGACCACTAAATCCCAGAACAGAAATAAGATTTTTAAATCTTTTCAGAAAGAATAAAACCTGTTTGCAAAAAAACGTGTGTTCTTTTTAAACTCTCCTTTGTAGATTTCTGTTAGAATGTTGTAAAAGGAGTACTTGAGATTTTTCCTCCAGGGAAAGAGACCTGCTGAAACATAAAATAGTCACTATGTATTTTCCAAAATGCTTATCACTTGTACTTCTTTCATAAAGGCAGTTAAATTGCACATTCAGAAGCATACTCAATGCACGCTCACACACATACCCAGACAGTGGTTTCATGTATTGCATTTTGCTTGCATAGAATGTTAGTTTTAGTTTGTATATAGCAAATTAAAAACTAATTTTTGAAATTCTAGGTAAATGCAATTTAGTTTCATTTCAACAAATGTTGTTGTCCTCCCCCCAAGCTCTATGATTAAGCACCGGATTAAACACATTGAATATATCAGGGAGCAAGATGAAATAGTCACCCTCAAGTAATGTAGGAAAATCTGATAAAATTTTTAATGTTAGAATGAAATGTTATATATATTTCCAAAATGTTTTGATGTGTCATATAAAACCTCTTAAAAGTGGAAACTTTTTGAAAGTTGACTATCCCCAGTGTTGCCTCATTTAATAACAAGGAAGAATGAATTTCAGTACAACTGCTAACATACCAGGCAAAAGCTGGAGTCATCAGAAATAGGCCAGAATGTTGATCGCTATGCTGAGGAGCAGCAGACCAACCTTTGAGGTTCACTTGGTATCATTCACATGGCTTTTGAATCACTAAATTCCAAGGAATTTCAATGCTTTTGTCTATAGTTCAGCTTCAAATTAGTGCTAGATGTTTGAAGGTTATGGTCCTTACCTGTTTGTTTCTCTTGTTTATCTGAAAGTACTTCACTGTCCCTTGCAAGACAGAACATGTTGGACTAAGACTTTATTTTTCATATTTCAAGAATGTCTGCCACACTTGGAACAGGTAGTTTTTCAAAATGTTAAGCATAGTGTATGCTTATGTAAAATGTTGAACATATGGTCATATGACACAGTAATTTTACTCTTAGGTATGTACACAAAAGAAATGTAAACATATGTTGTGCGTAGATTTGTACACAAGTGTTCATAGCAGCATTTTTCATAATAGCACGAAGTGAAAAGAACCCAAATGCCCATCAACTGGTGAATGGATAAACAAAATGTGGTAGATGCATACAGTAGAATATTATTCAGCCATAAAAAGAAATGGAGTCCTGATGGAAGCTGTAATAGGGATGGACCTTAAAGCATTTATGCTAAGTGAAAAAGGGCAGATGTAAGCTAGCATATATTGTATACTCAGTTTATTAGAAACTTCCAGAATAAGCTAATCCTTAGAGACAGAAAGTAGATTCTTGGTTGTCAGGGGCTGAGAGGAGGGGAGAATTTGTAGTGCCTACTAATGGGTCAGGGTTTCTTTTGAGGCTAATGAAAATGTTATAAAATTAGATAGTAGTGAAAGTTACACAACTCTGACTACAGTAGAAATCACTTAGTTGTATACTTTAAATGAGTAAATTTTGTCATACGTGAATTATATATCTCAATAAAGCTGTTAAAAATGAATACGGGCTAGATAGAAATGGAAATAAAATGTGTAAATGTAAAAAAAAAATGTGTCTGGCAGTATGCAAATGTTTCAGGAAACAGAGTTAACTGTCTTAGACATTTTTTTTTTTAGACTAAATGACTCCCTCTGTCCCCTTCTCTCAACATTATTTTTGAGTGAAATCTCTATTAAAAAGAAAACAACAACAACAACAAACAAACCGAAAAACCAGAAATTGAAATCAGACAGCTCTGTATGGTTTTAGTAAGGTAAAACACTGGCAAGGGGCCATTGATTTGGATAAGGCCTGTGCCCTGAATCTCTGACTAGCTGGTTCCTGCCCTATACTCGGGAGTCAAATCTTGTTTTATCTCTTCACAATTTGTCCTGTTCTCAGTCTGCCCCTTGGCTATGTACCACCCAAGATTGCTTTTCACAGATGGCCCCTGAAATTCATCCTCTTTTCCACTGACAGGGCCTGACACTACCTTCTATTTATGGTTCTTTTTCGTTTTTTTTTTTTTTTAAAGCAGTGTTTACTGTAGACCATCCATAGGCTAAGCATTGTGCCTGTTCATTTTCTAACTTCAAATCATCATTTCCTAACCTTAAAGAGTTATTTTTGTCATGAGAAGCACAAGCCATGGGCAGAGAAATGTGGGGAACCATATTGTACTCCAAGTATCCTCCCTCGATTTCTTTTACATAATGACATTTACTTCTGGTCCCAGGGGTAACGCTGCTTTATGAAAGAAAAGCAGTGGCTTAGAATTATGTTTAAAATGGTGCAGTAGATTGAATTTGATTATCTCTACATATTCATGGTTAGTTGTTTAAATTTTAGGACCGTCAGAAAGACTCATATGTTTTTGGTTATCTCAAGTATTCAAATGCGGTCTCAGTAGTTGTTTCAATCTAATTCTCCTTCTGAAGCTGTGGTCTTCCCTTGTTATTTTTTAAATTTTATTTTTATTAGAGTATAGTTGATTTATAGTGTTGTATCAGCAACAGTGCTGTTTCTGCTGTACAGCATAGTGACCCAGTCATATATGTATGCACATATATTCTTTTTCTCATATTATTTTCCATCATGCTCTATCCAAGGGATTGGATATAGTTCCCTGTGCTATACAGTAGGAACTCATTGCTTATCCATTCTAAATGTAATAGTTTGCATCTACTAACCCCAAATTCCCCCATCTATCCTACTTCCTCTTTCCTTCCCCTTGGCAACCACAAGTCTGTTATTAATTTATTGAGCACTTGCAATGGATTAGGCACCATGACAGGAAGACATCTGACCTGCCTTCTCTCCCCCTGTGGAACTTACATCCTTGGGCTGCCTTAATTCTACCCTAGAGATTTATTCCATCAGCATCATATTATGAGACATAGTTGTCCTGGGAGGGCAGCCAAAAGCAGGGTGACACAAGCAAAGCATAAAACCCAGCTAACTCTTTTTAGCATATCAGTTTGTCTCACTCTTGATGTGCACTGAATTTTTTTCGTTCTAGCAGCATCTGGCTGCATAAGCCCAAGGACTCCATCAGTTTCGTTAATGAAAAAAGGAAGGCAGGCAACAGAATTGCAGATCAGGGAACCCAAGGAGACTGAATCTGGGGTCACGTGGTGTGGTGGGATCAGCCCAGAGCCAGTAAGATGCAATGATAGAGATGGGGCATGATGTTGGACGAAAGGCAAAGACAAGAAATTTCTCCAAATTCATATTTTTCCCCTTAAGCAAATCTGTTTTTACAGGGCCATAATTTGTAAATGTGAGAAAATGTACTCTGCTTTAGCCTACAGACAGTTACTTATTTTTAAAGGACGATTCAGATTTGCTCCATCAAAATTCTTTTATGTCTTGTGGAAAACAAGGCATAATTCTGTGGCGCACACGGTTGTATTTTACTCTCCACTATGAATTATTTAGAGCATCCCCTCTTTAACTGTATACCAAAACATCATTAGAGGTTATCTAATAGATCATCATTTCGTTCTCCCATTGAGGCTTGTGCGCCAATTTTCACCCTGTTATACTCTCCAGAATAATGAAACTAATTTGGGATCTTGCTGTGGAATTAAATGTTCATACAGATCCCACCCCCCTCTGAGACCATAAACATCTGCCTAACATTTATTATCGCCAAATAACCTTACTATTACCAGTACAATTGTCAGTGGAGGAGAAGAGTTTAGGGACTGGCAGAAATGTTACGGGAAGTAGTATGTTACCAGTGGTTTGTAGTCGAAGAAATTTGGCACCAAATAACCATCCCATTATTATTAGACCCTCCATTATTTTTTCTGATCTTGAGGATAAAACTTTACCTAGACAACTGTTTAGACTATTAGGACTTCCATGTCAGTTCTGAGGTACTTGTAGACCTTCTTGAGAAGTATTTGCCACTGTTATCATACAGATAGTTACCTTACATTTGTTGAGCCCTTGTCACGTAGAAGGCACTCATACAAGGCACTTTGCTAAGGGCTTTAGATGTGTTATCTCAATGGTCACACTGACGTTGGAAGGTGATTAGCATTTCCTCATTTTGCAAATGGGAAAACTAAAGCAAAATTAATTGCCAAACAACACTACACATCTAATAAAAAACCCGCCCAAGATACAAGTCCAGGCTGTCTGGCTCCAGAGCTCTTGCACATGCCCATGCAGGTGCATTTATGATCTTCAGCAAACCTCCCCTCGGATATGGAGCAGACAGCAGAAAGTGAATGTAAAAAGATCAGAGGTAGGAGTTCCCGTTGTGGCGCAGTGGTTAACGAATCTGACTAGGAACCATGAGGTTGCAGGTTCGGTCCCTGCCCTTGCTCAGTGGGTTAATGATCCGGCGTTGCCGTGAGCTGTGGTGTAGGTTGCAGACTCGGCTCGGATCCCGCGTTGCTGTGGCTCTGGCATAGGCCAGCGGCTACAGCTCCGATTAGACCCCTAGCCTGGGAACCTCCATATGCCGTGGGAGCGGCCCAAAGATATAGCAAAAAGACAAAAAAAAAAAATCAGAGGTAGAGTCAAGTCCTAAGAAGAAGCAAAGCCAAATAAGGGCATAGAGATGGCTGGGGTGGTGAGAAGGAACATACTTTAGACAGTAAGGTCAGGGGACACTTATTGGATAAGCTTTTCAGGTAGAGCAATCTGTGGAGCTGGTTGATCACGACAGAGAGGGCATTCTAGGTAACGTATTCCTTTTGGAGAAATGAGGTGCCCCCTCACTTCCCCCACAAATAACTGAACAAATGGGGCTTTATGCAAGGGGCTCAAAGAGGTAGGTGGAGAAGCAGGCAGAGGCTACGATAGCATAGCCTCTAGTCCCTCCTGCTATCTCATCAAGTCCATCTCTTGTCCCATCCTTCCTTCCAATCTGACCCTTCCCTTGAGACTGCCTTTCTTTCCAGACCCTTACGGTACCTCCTCTCACATTCTACCAGCACCCTCTTCCTAGCTCACTTGCTACTACTTGTCTTTCCTCTGCACCCTCACTTTCTCATTCCAGTCTCTATTCAGACTCTGGAACACTGTTGGCAAAAATCACACAGCTGTCCTTTTGTACATTCTGGCAGTCCTACCCCTGTCTTATCTCTGGGTAGCTCCCTCTTGTCCCCTTGCCTACTTAGGACAAAGCTTCCGCCTTGCTCCATTCCACTATTTGCTAAAATATGGCCCTCCCCTTTACTTCTCTGAAAAACCCAGACCATCAGGAACATACTTCAACTTCTCTAACTTTATAAATATCTTGATTCTGCCTCACCTCTATACATCCTTTGATTGGTGATTGGTGTGTCTCTTTTCCCAACCAAAGCAAATCTTTCTACCTAAGCTTTTGATCACATTTACCTTCTACACCATGGCCTTAATCTTTTAAATATTCCTTTTATCTTTAAATTCTTCCCCCTAAGACTCCCTTGTGTTAAAAAATATTCCTTCTTTACTATTGTGCTTTCCTTCTAAAGCATAGTTTGTACTCAATTGTCTCCACTTTGACACCTACCATTCACTCAGTGTACTGCAACTGCCCTCATCATGCAAAACAAACAACAGGTTATTAATGCTAACTCCAATTTTTGTCCCTCCATTCACTTACCCTCACTGCAGCTTTTGAAGCTTGGCCATTTCTCTGCCCTTTCCTAAAATCAATTTCTCTTGGCTCTTTGCCTACTTTTCTGATGATTCCTTCCTAGTTTCATTTGAGTGCTTCTTTTTCTCATCTCCTTCTTTAAATGTTGGTGTCTTCCAGAGTTTTGTTCTTGTCCATCTTTTCATCTTACACTCTTTCTTTGGGTGAATTCATCCACTCCTATGGTTTCCCCATTATGTTAATGACTTCTATATTAATGTCTTCAATCCAAATGTCTCTTGTATGTGCTAGATCTTAAGTAAATCCAAGTTCCTACTGGATGTCTCTCTTTGGATGTACTTCCAATGTTTGCAGTTTTCTCAGAATATCTAAAACTAAGTAAAATGCCTGTGAGTCATCCAGACTTCTCCTTTTTTTCTTAACCCTCTGTCTACTACCTTCTCCCTCATGCTATCTCCAATACCACATCATTAAGGAATGAATATTGTTAATTCTATTATTAAAAAGAATTTTTTTAAACACTTGTTTCCTAGACACTACCTCCTCTGCCTATTACTTTGATTCAGGACTTTGTCTTCTTCTGCCTGATCTATTGAAACATCATCTGCATGATCTCCCTTCTTCCAGCCCTAACCTTCTCCAATCAGCTATTCTCACTAGTGCACAAGTAATTTTTCTAAAATTTGAAATAGCTGATAAAACTCCTGTGCTATAAACTCCTCAGATTCCTCATTGCTAATACAAAGTCCAGACTCCTTAGAAAAGCATGTCTTGGTGCCCTGACCTAACTTGTGCATGCTCCTCTAGTTCACACAGTGGAAGATATGGAATGGAAATAGAACAGCCTCATTTTGAACCCTATTTAAGGAATTTTGTTCTATCTGAAATTTAGTGAGGGGGAAAAAATGCTTTCAAAGAGGAGATGGTATATTAAAAGTCTAAAAATGTCACAGTACATTAAATTAGAAGGTGTTATACTTGGCAAGACAAACAGTGGAGAGGCAGGTCAAATTTGGAAATGTGAGGGTACAAGAAACAGGATATAGGCTGAAAAGACAGGAGTGGATTTTCAAAGTAGAATTCCATTCTACATATTATTTAAAAGATGCCAACTTTCCTATAGTATGTATAAAGAGAGATAGCACTGCTTTAAACAATTCCATTTCCAAAATGTTCCCAGTTGTCACTCTTAACTCTATGTAGGCAAATATAGTCCTTTGTTATTATAAAATTTTTATTAGCCACGCTCTCTACTAAAGATTTTATGTAACGAATCCTTTCTTATTAACTCAAGATTTATTGTTGAATTTTGTGCCAACCTAGAAAAATGCTACAGTTACTTCTCCAAGGATAGTTATAGACCAGATATTCTGGCCAAATTGTTCTAATTTTGAAATCACAGGTGTATATTTTACAGTTAAATTCTTCTTTACCCACCTTCTGTAGGCACTTAGAAGCATGCAAAATTAATGATAAATTCTCATTAATTGTTTATATTTATGTCACTTTAAAGAGGTACCTTTATGCTAAACATTTTTACTTTAATGAAGCAAAAATGACAAAATATTGACATTTGTTGGATCCAGGTTGAGGGAGTTAGATATAAGTGGAATTCATTTTATTATTCTTCTTACATTTATTTTTAACAAAGTTTATAGTGGGAGTTTATTAAAAAGTTAAATGATAATGGTATTGTCGTACCCTCCTAAGTGTAATAATGATTGTTACGTAGAGGCCTCTGAATCACTTATTAACATAAATCCCAAGTGGATTAAGTGGGTGCATTGTCTATCCTGGCACAATACCACTTCCTGTAAAGTCAGTAACTTTGAATACTAAGAAGAGAAGTTTTGGTGATCATCATAATCATAATATTTCCTGTATATTCTGAGATAATTATTTTTATTTTCCTAGGACTTTTCAGCATGGCCTGGATGATTCTGCTTCAGATTCCTTAAAACCATCTTTCAAGCAACCATTCCATTGGCTTTCTTGCATATCACATTTCTACCCTTCTTTACTCAGGTGAGAACCTCTAGAAACTATACTAGTGATAATTCTATGATTCTTCTGATGTTTGATAGAAATTTTTATCCGTGGAGGTAAATGCATCTTACAAAAAGAACTCAAAACTTTTTAGACTACACAGATAAGTCAAGAGTGTATTTCTCTTTTTTAGCTCAAGAGTTCAAGATACAAGCCTCATAATCATTACAGTAACATAGCTTTACTAAAGTAATGGAAAATGTGAATTTTTGGAATTTAGGTCTATTTTAGCTAATTGCCTTGCCATTTAAAATTCATCCTTCTTGATCTATGACTGGGGATTTGACAGTTCTCCAACTAATTCTTTTTTCAAAAGAAAAAAAGTCATATTGGATAATTCATGTAACTAACTCAGAGCCTGAAATAAGAGCTGAGAGAGAAGTAACTTTAAAAATTAGGAACAGGATCTTTCACTTTTAGTATTTAATTAACAGCATTTAAACATGAAAAAAAAATCATTTAAAGCATAAAACTGAATCACATGTCACATTTCTACCCATCAGAGTAATCTGATGATATTTTGTGATGTTACATGGAAGGTCAGTTTGATTTTTTGATGAATATATCACTGGAAAGTACCTTTCCTTGTATATGTGGATAAATATATCATGTAGAGCTGAAGGAGATATTATTAATCCCTGTATTAATTCTTGATTCACCTTGGAAATACACTTTTGGTGATTTCACCATCTAAATTGGCTGACTGTATCTCTCTCTTGAGGAACTAAGAGTCCTACCTCTGAAAAGAGGGAGTGAAATCCTCATTAAGAAATTTCTATAAACACAACAGACATATACTGTTTACCTATCATGTGCCTGTCCCCATATTTGTAATGGGGAATCCAAGATCAATGAGACATTTTCCCTCCTGCCTTCAAGGACTTCAGTGTATTGTTGTTACTTTCTCTACATATAAAACATTTTCATCTCTGAATAATTCCTTGATTGATTCTTAGAAATGGAATACCTTCCATACTCTGTCATCTCAATACATTTCAGTTTGCATGTAAATATACTCTTATGTCATTACGTATTAAATAGCTGACTTTAATATTCATTTTTGCAAAAATAATAAATAACTGGATCTTTTATAGTGAGAGTTAAGCAAACAACCTGTGTCATGTTGATGAGTTCTCAAACTTCCAAACCTATTTGTTCTCCATGTTATTATCACATTTGCTTTAATTTATTGTTATTACCTGCTTTTTATCTTAATCTGTAACCATTGGAGTTACCCCCTTTAAGCATAACTCTGTAAAACTTCCATCTCCAGGCTTGCTCTGTTCAGCCCAGCTAGGGGCCTGGGAAGTCAGCGTGTAAATGTGTTTATCTTCCAAATAACTTATATTTAACTTATTTCTCCTTCCTATACATCTTCCAAATAACTTATATTTAACTTATTTCTCCTTTCTATACCTAAAGCAAGTGTAAATGTAATATGGCTTTTCTTTCTTTCTGCTTGATTGTGGCAATCAGTCTTTACTATTATCCCAACACAAAGATTAGAACATGGCAGTAACTACTCAGTCACCCCATAGTGGAAATGCAATGTGATACAAGTTTTCTGGAGGGAAGTTTAGTAAACTGTATCAAAAACCTTAAAAATATTTATACCTCTTTATCCAGCAATTCCATTTTTAGGACTTGGTTATAAGGAATTATGCAAAGCTGTCCAGAAAGTTTTATATGTTGGAGTTCCCGCTGTGGCTCAGTGGTTAATGAGCCCAACTAGTATCCAAGAGGATGCAGGTTCAATCTCTGGTCTTGCTAAGTGAGTTAGGGATCCAGTGTTGCCATGAGCTATGGTGTAGTTTGCAGATGTGGTTTGCATCCATCATTGCTGTAGCTGTGGTGTAGGCTGGCAGCTGCAGCTCCAATTCGACCCCTAGCCTGGGAATTTCCATAAGCTGTGGGTGTGGCCCTAAAAAAAACAAAAGACAAAAAAAAAGGAGGAAGAAGAAGAAAGGTTTGTAGGCAATGTTATTCATCTAAGCATTATTTGTAAAAGAAAAAAAATGGAAATAAATTATCTCACAGTATGAAATTACACAAATCATTTGTGCATTAGCCATTCAATAGACTTCTGTAGAGACATTAAAAAGGTTAATTTTGAAAAATATTAAATGCCAAATAGTTGTGATTTATAGTTAAGGGAAAACTCCAGGTTAGTAATTATGACATCACTAAAGCCAGCCCAGTTTTCAGGGTGATAACTGTGAACCCGACCTGCTGAGCGCTTCATGTACCTTATCTCCTTTAAACCTCACACCGGTCTTTCATTGAGAGTAAAGTGATGTGAAGGCAGCAACTTTCCAGAAGAGAACAAAGTTGGGAGGCCGACTCTGAACCTAGGCTTGTCTGCTTCCAAAACTCAAGATCCTGACAACCGCACTTTCATCTTTCAAAGGGAGAGCAGTGCAGGGTGATGTCAACAGGTCTGCCAAAAAATCTAAGACTGTCAGTTATTCATTTCTTATGTCAGTTTTTCACTCTTTTTACGGTTCACCTTGTGGGAGCTCTGATATACTAGTGTATAATGTTTATCTCCAAAGGAGGGTTCTAGTATGCAGTTTCCCCAGACTTGAAGGACATGGGAGCCCCTGTTTTCCCAGGGGATAAACAGTTATTGGAAGATGGGACACAGTTGAGAAGTGTTGAACTATGCCATACTACTCTACACATAGCATTAAAAAAGCATGTATAGGAGTTCCCGTCATGGCTCAGCAGAAATGAATCTAACATCCATGAGGACGCAGGTTCAATCCCTGGCCCCACTAAGTGGGTTAAGGATCTGGCATTGCCATGAGCTGTGGTGTAGGTTGCAGACGCAGCTTGGATCTGGCATTGCTATGGCTCTGGTGTAGGCTGGTGGCTACAGCTCTGATTGGACCCCTAGCCTGGGAACCTCCATATGCTGCAGGTATAGCCCTAAAAAGACAAAAAAAAAAAAAAAAGAAAGAAAGAAAGAAAGAAAAAAAAAAGTAAGTATAGAAAAACAAATAAAAGATATAAACTCTATACTAGAGAGCTTATAGTTTACCTATTTGTATGGTAGGGTTGTAAGCAATTTTAATTTTTATCTGTGTATTTCCCTATAATGAAAGCAGCTTAAAAATTAAGGAAAAATAAATCTCATTTTTATTGCTCTTTTATTCATGTGTAGTACCCTCTAACCTCTAAAGAGATTATTTCTAGCTCAATGACTTACCTTTACTCCAGCACTCTATGTCCAGGTGCTCTTATTTCTTGAACAACCTGCTGTATTCCTGTAACCCCAGCATGATGTCCTCAATAGATCCTTCCTTTCACTCTCCCATGTCCTCCATGCATGGTGTCTTTTCTAGAAGGAGCACATCATTCTTAAGCATTCCCAGGGTAGAATCTTGATTAAGGTTTCCATGATGAGCTGCTTTTTGCCTGTTCCTAGTGGATTGTCATTTTCACTTGGTTCTTCCTCCACACTTCTCTTAGAACCAGTCTTTTTCTCCAACCCATTACAACAGCATTGGTTGATTTTACTATTATCTACTACGTTTTCATTATATCATTCTACTGCTCAAGAACTCGTAGTAGCTTCTGCCTCACCCACACTGCCTGGCTTGTTTCCTGAACACCCAGCAGTCCTCTCTGCTCCCACTGTGACTTTCCTCTTTTCTTTAAGACACAATTGTTCTATATTTTAACTTTTATTTAGTGCTTATTTTCATCTTTGGGCCTTTATTTAGGTAGTTACCTCTTCTAAAATAAAAGCCTGTGGTTCTCTCTTCCGCCTTTTTAAATTCTCCACCCAAGTACAGTATGAGCCCCACTCCTCTGATTTTCTGACACATATTTTCTAACAGTTCCATATAATCTGCTTAGAAAGACATGATCCAAGTTATTTATGACCCAACATGTTCAGAGCAGTGGTACAATCAGAGGAGCCCAGTATAGCAATAAAAGTAATTTCAGAATAACTCAGGTTATTGATTTGCATTTTTCAAGCATCTCAATGGGAATTCCTAGACCACCATCATGTAACCTTAAAAATCTTCAGCTTTTCATCTATTTTCTCACATATATCACCTTTTCTGTGTGTTTTTCACACCAAAATTATCCTCCAAAATGCCATTCCTTATCTTAGCAACTAAAACGAACTGTTCAGGGAAATACACAAGGGTTGGATGATGACAAACTAAAAATATATTATGCTTTTTTTTTTGAAAATGTAAGACTGAGACTAAAATATTTAATATCATGATGTATCAGTAATTAAATCACCTATTTGCTTATTTATTTACATCTGTGCATTGTTTCAGAAAGATTTAAATTGGCTTTTAACCGTACTAAATGCATTAAGATAATGAATTAAAAGTAGGTGGGAAGAAAGAACAAGGAAGACATGATATTAAGATTTCAGAGTTAGGAGTTCTCATCATGGCTCGGCAGTTAAGTAACCTGATTAGCATCCGTGAGGACAAGGGTTCAACCCCTGGCCTTGCTCAGTAGGTTAAGGATCCGGTATTTCCATGAGCTGTGGTGTAGGTCACAGATGTGGCTCTGGTTAGACCACTAGCCTGGGAACCTCCATACACCATGGGTGCAGTTCCAAAAAGACAAAAAAAAAAAAAAAGATTTAAGAGTTACAAATGCATAAATAATTGTATGGACAATAGATTTGTCTCTCAGATTACTAGAGGAAAGACTATGTAGTATATAAACTGGTAAAAATAGATTTTTTTATATTCTTCTGTAGAACCCCTGGAGTTGAGTTTAGAAGAGTTTGCTTTAGGGAAAATATATGTATTTGCAAAGCAATAAGTAAAACGTACTTTATTTATTATCCCTAGCAGTGGTATAGGCTAACATTTGTGCACTGATTTAGAAAGGGCAAGCAGTTTCATACTAGATTAAACTAAGGCATGCGGAGAGTGTCTTAATATCAAGGTGAATACTATGAGAACATACTGTGCTTTCATACAAACGTTCAAAAAAGAATAACTATCTTAGTCAATTATGCTTTTTAAAAAAGTTATCTTCCCAACTTTCATCATCTTGTGGTTGTTTAAACATTTCCCAATACTTTTCAGGTCATTTTTAGCTAAGTAGGTCATAACCGCACACAGAATCCAAGTAGTATAATCAATGTGAGTAAACAGTCCATTCATTTTACACTGCTCATTTTCTTTTATGATGACAACATGATGTTTTGATTCATGGCCAGTCCATTCTGAGCTGTAGATATTTCTTTCTGCTATGCTTTTGTTTCTATTATGGTTTTACTCAATGTAATCCTGTTTTGGATTTATATGCTTTCTCCCCCCCGCCCCCCACTATATTAAGCTACCTTTGGCTTCATTATGTTATATGCTATGTGGGTCTTTGCTTTAATCCTATTTACCAAGATATGTTCACTCTTTCTCTCAACAAATGCATGTAAAATTTTTTCTGCAAGTAAGGCATGTATTAGGTGTTGATGGCAAAGAAAGAGGTAGGCAGTGTAATTTCTCTGTCTCCTTTGCAGGTTCATCTACTTTGACCTGGCTGTTAAATATTGAATGTGTTTCGCATTCTGTCATAGAACTTTTTCCAGGTTAAGTCACTCATGCCTGTGGTTTCATGTAGTTCTGAAGTGCCTCCAAATTCAAGTCTCTAATTGTAATCTCTATTACAAATCTATATTGTCATAGGTGTGAATCATACATGAATATCTTATTCAGGTTTATACCTGGTGAACACAATGACATCTCAAGCTCAACATGACCAAAAATGAACCTAAGATATTCCCTTCCAAGTTGATCTTTTTCCATTTTACCCCATTTTGATTAATTGTACCTGCACACTATTGTATAAGCTAGAAATAAGAAAGCACTGTGAACACTTCCCTCTTTCTCTCCTACCAGATCCAATACATTCCTCAGTCTCACTAATTTTAGCTCCTAGTATCTACTATGCATAGTAGCACCTTCACCTTAGTTTGAATCATCATCTCTCTCCTGACTACTGCAATGACTTCTTAGTTTTCTTCCCATTCATATGTCTCCAAACTCCAGCCAGAGAAATCTCAAACCCAAATCTCTTTTCAAAACTAAATTTTATCATATCACAGTTATAGCTCAAAACCACCCATGAATTCCCCTTTATCCTTAAACATACAGAAAAAAGTTAGCATGGCCTGTAAACCTGCATAGATGTGGTTTCCCACCTCTGCAACCTTTTGTGATACCACACTACCATGTGATTTATGGTCTCCGGACATTAGCTTTTTTTACCTTTCCTTGTCATCAAATGTTCCTTTCTGCCACAGGATATTTGTACATGCTGTTCCCTTTCCCTGAAATGTTTTCTTCCTGTTCACCTAGTTAATGTCAACTTATCTTCATATCTCCAATGTTAGTTCTGTAAGGAAGCCTTTGATCAACCCCAAAGACTTCTTCTTACATCTTCTAATAGCATCTTTTGCTTTTCCTTCATTGAGTTTTTCTAGTTGCCATTTCACCTTTATTTGTATGATCATTTAAACTGTATATTTATTCACCACTAGATTATGTAAAAAATGGTGATTGCTTTTTGCTTACTGCTATTGTCTCCATAGTTCTGTACACAGAAATCAGTCAGTGAATACTAGTTTAATGAATAAGTGAATTAAGGAACAGATGAGTTATTGTAATATCATTTCAACTATCGCCCCATTAAATGATACATTTAACCCTTTTGAAATATCTGATCTGAATGGTAAAGCTCAGTGATGGGAAGAATGGTCTTGTTGAGGAGGTGATTTCTGTTTTTATTTTACTTTTTTGTCTTTTTAGGGCTACACCAGAAGCATATGGAAGTTCTCAGGCTAGGGATTGAATTGGAGCTGTAGCTGCTGGCTTATGCCACAGCAACAGCAACACGAGATCTGAACCGCATCTGTGGTCTACGCTGTAGCTCCTTAACCCAGTGAGTGGGGCCAGAGATCGAACCCACCTCCTCACGGCTACTAGTCAGGATTGTTACCACTGAGCCACAATGGGAACTCCTGAGGAGGTGCTTTCTACTATCCTTAGGAGAGACCATTTCAGGATGGGGACAGAAAAGAAGTTTGGTCTCCCAGCTTCTGCTGACAGCCTGTTCCATAGGAATGAAGAAAAAAGCTTAGAGCACTAGTACTCTGATGAGGTGCGAAGCTTTGACATGGAGCCAACAGACTGGGAGAAGTTATGAGAGATTTTTAATACTGAAACTCTTATGTGGCTGTTGCAGAATGTGGATAGCCAAGCAGCTGGATTTTTGAAAAGATTTTCAGAGAAAAAAAAAATCATGTGTTTCTGGAGCAGTTATTAAAAGAAGTGAAAATGTCAGGAGAGCTAGGTACTTGATATACCTAGATACCTCTTCATATCCTTCCTTTTCTATTATTCTTTAAAAGGTCCATACAGATAAGAATATAGCACTGGAACCAGCAATGAGATAATAGAAAACACCTATAGGTTGTCACATTAGACAGACACAATTTGCAGACTTGTATAGTTTTGTGATCTTGGGAAGTAAGTTAAACTAGATAAGCTTCAATTTCGAAATATAAACTATTTTGTAAGGAGGTTTAGACATAAATTATCTTATTGATCTCCCTGAAAAGAGCATGTAATACCATTGTCTACCTCTCCCATCTTGAAACAGCTTCCTTTAACTTTTGCAATATTTTCTGAACAGAATCATGAGGACTTAATCAGCTAACATGCCTATGCAGCATCCAGTGCCCAAGTGCTTACTGAACAATCATTTAATACTGCTTTGTGAGTAAAGAGGTATAGTTTCAGAAAGTGACAGATCTTATCAATTATCCAAACATGTTAAAAGAACCAACTACAAGTGTGATAAAGTGGAAAGAACATGGAACTCTTTTCTCACTGGGTCTCTGCACTTATCAAAAATGTGATGGCAGAGGAGACCTTTCATGAACTCTTGTAACAGGGTATTTATTACCTGGTAGACAAGGACCAATAATAGTTAAAGACTCCAGGGAGATAGCTTCTGCTCCTCTAAAGGGATGATTGAGTGCTTCAGTAGTACCCAGTGTCTTGGAGACTTAGGTTTGAATTAGCACTTTTGGAGGTGTCCAAAAGTGATGGTTGACATGGAATATTACTTTTAAAGTCAAAGTTAGATTCTCATGTATTTTTAGAAATAGGATATGCTAACCTGTGTAACACTAAAGTGTGGAGCTAGGGCTTTGAGTTTGGGGCACTAAAATATCTTTGGGTGATTTTTGAGAAATAGGGCCATCCCAAGTGAAGAAGTTTAATTTACTAAAATCAAGAAATAATTCAGGTCTTCACAGGTCGAATGCCTGTCCTCTTAAGCTGTACACCAGGTAATGTAGATACCATCAACTTAGAAAAAAATGAGACCCTAAGAATGTCAATCTTAGGGTGGACAAGTTATTAAAAATCAAGGCAAATCCTATAAATAGATATGCAAGTGAATCCCGTCTTATTTTTACTTTATTGAATTATCTTTTTTTTTTTGTCTTTTTATGGCCGCTCCCGTGGCATATGAAAGTTCCCAGGCTGGGGTCACATCGGAGCTGTAGCCACTGGCCTACACCATAGACATAGCAATACAGGATCCGAGCCGCATTACCTACCCACAACACAGCTCACGGCAATGCTGAATCCTTAACCCACTGAGTGAGGCCAGGGATTGAACCTACCTCCTCATGGATGCCAGTCAGATTTGTTTCTACTGAGCCGCAATGGGAACTCCTATTGAATTATCTTTAATTATAAAGATTATAGAGACTTGGCTATACCCATTATAGAGATTAAAATTATGCAAACATTTTCAATGTTATAACTACATATAATCTACACACTCTTGATTAAAATAATGAAGAAAATTTTTTGGTTTTCTTGCCCCTCAACTTTTCTCTCTCAGGTAATAAAGAGAAAGATGATGGAAATGTTCTAAATATTTCTCTTTACTTATTTTCCTAGAAAGATTTTGAAGGATTAGTTCTGGAAAGCAAGACTAGTTTATTAATACAGGGCTTTTCCACCTCTGCTTTCATTTTCCCATTTTAGGGCTTTTACTCTCAGTTTCTCTTTAGTTATGCCCTTGCCTTTGTTCTCTGAATCATGTAGCTTATGGTCTCTGGTATAAATTTGGCCCAGTAATCCATGACAGGAACCATCTGGTCGAAATCAGTCCTAGATATCTTGAATAATATGGCTCCAATTTGGGAATCAGCCTTGAGACCGCAAACTTGAGTTTGGGTCCAAAACATGGTATCCTCAATCAGGAGGCTGAACAAAATCAAATATCCTCAATGCTGGAAAATATAACTTACTCACTGAATATCAACCATGTTGAATGGAAGGAAACATGGAATAGTGGAATAAACATGGGTTTGGAAGTCAGAGAAACCTGGGTTCAAAGTCCACTTGCCGTATTTATTGGCTAAATGACTTTGGACAAATTTCTCAGTATTCCTGAAACACCACAAACATTAAGTGAGATGAGTCCTAAGTATCTCCATGCATGTCTTATTTTGCATTTCTCCAAGAAGCAGATCCCAAGACAAGGACTGAAGTGAAAGCAGCTTATTTTCTAAGTGGAGGAAATCCTAGAGTGCATAAGCGAGACAAAGAAAAAAAGACAGCAAATAAAATTAGTGTAATCAAGCCAACTACCATAGGAGTAACTAGAATTTAACCTTCTAGGGAAATTCTTGGATCCAGTGTGAAAGGCACATCTCAGAGTTATCCCACCAAAGGAGCAAGGAGGTTGAATTATTTACTAGCAATTTCTACCAGTCATTGGTTGAAGACTGCTCTGGAGGTGTTAATTTGCTAGCACTTCCAACCTGTCTTACTGGAAGGTAGAGAAATGCAGGTTCTGACAGCATAAGGCAGGTCAGTGTCAACTGAGTGGTGAGGGCAAAAGGATGTATAGACCTTGACATTTGGTCTAACTCTTGTATCCCTGAAATCCACACATTACTTATCATTGATTCTTTAAAGTGATGGTTGGTCAAAGGTTTTATTAGAATTGAATTAAAGGACAAGCAATTATTCTTGAACCTGCAAGAGATAATTATCATTACATTCCTCTACCATTTCCTCTAGCCTCCCCTGAACCTCGGCCGTCACATCTGCTGGTAGTTGTTGCTTGCCCAGCATAGACACTGGGACCTTCATCTCCGGGTGTTGAACCCCTTACTACCATTCCTTATCAGAATGTGGTTACTTTAGTCACCAATTTATGGTTATTACCAGTTACGAGAGCATCAGGAAATACCCTGGTGAATCCCTTGAGTTACAATCATACTCCTCCCTGCAACCCCATATGCAGTAGTATCTCTGGCTCCTCAGTGATAACCAGTGTTATTACCATTACAGTATAGTAGCTCCTTTCTTTGCCTGCTAGACTGCTGGTGTGGGAATTAAAAAAATAACTGGATGGGAGTTCACATTGTGGCTCAGTGGTTAATGAATCTGCCTAGCATCCAGGAGGAAACAGGCTCCTGGCCTTGCTCAGTGGGTTAAGGATCTGGCATTGCCATGAGCTGTGGTGTAGGTTGCACACATGGCTCGGATCCCATGTTGCTGTGGCTGTGGCATCAGCTGGCAGCTACAGCTCTGATTCGACCCCTGGCCCGGGAACCTCCATATGCCATGGGTGTGGCCCTAAAAGGACAAAACAAAAATAAAAACAAAACCAAAAAATAATTGAATGGCAGCTCTAACATTGAGCTTAGTGGAATTCTTAATGGTCCCCTCCTAGGGGTGAACATTCCCCAACTCACCCCTCCACAGAAATCAGGATTGCCCACCCTGCCCACCCACCCCAATCCTATGCAGGATTATGGGAATGGAAAACAAAATTCCCAGTGGATAATTAGGAGCACTGGTGAGGGGATGGCTCTTAGAATACTTAGGAAGGAACTTTCACCCATGGCTCCTGGGCCCATGTAGTTTATCTTTTCGGGGCATAGAACCATATAATAGCTCTTCATTCAAAGTCAGTTTCAAATCTTGAAGGACAGTGCCCAATGCCGCCCGGTGTTATCTCTAAATGGTGCATTTCAGAGTCCGTTCCAATGTTTCCCTAGTCTGACAGCTTCTGCATGTTACATAAATAGCAGGAGCGGTGACTCCCATGGTCCTGTGGCCTGAGCAGTGAGGCTGCTCGGATTACAGCCTGAACCTATTACAGGGCCTTCCCTTGCCTCGTGTCCCACCCTCGGCTGTGATGAAAAGTCAGGTGATTGTGCACTGATATAGCTTAGATTTTTTGCCTTCTACTGTAATATGAACACATACTTAAAAAATGCAGAAATTACAAGTTAATCACTCGATAAGTTTTCACAAGCTAAACACACCTGAATTCAGCCAAGATTTTGCACGGAGATTCTATAAAAATAATTTGTTAGATTTATAAACTAATAATGGTTGAACCCCATTATTGCCTGGATTTAAAAAATTCATGCCCCGGAAATGTAGCTCTGATTAGAGAATAAGCCTAATATAACCCAGCCATAAATTCACCCTGTCTCCTAATTCAAGATTTATGAGCTCCAGTGGATTTATAAATTTCGTTCTTGTCTTTGTATTATAGTGAAACTCAACATGTACATATTTGATACATATATAAAAAATTTCCCTTTCTGTCATTTTTTGTAAGGCTAATCTCACTTTCACAGCTCCACCAGCTCAGAGGATGAGGGAACATATGCTTCTCCATATGCCCAACACAGACTCCTCAATGCATTTATTACTGGGAGCTTAGTGATTGAGGAATGTTTGTAATATTTTATTTTTCCTTATAGCGAGTCATTCTACTGTACATTTCAGAATCTGTGATAAGTTGAAACATCTACAAATTGTGGTACCTTTCAACAAACAGCTTCCCATCTGCTAAATGAGAGGTTTTATTTATAACCAGGTATTCAGATACAGTGGTATGAAATGACATTCAAATTATTTTGTCTTATTACATATCTAAAGGACTGAGCAAACACCACTCCCACCTCCAGTTCATTCTCTACACTGCAGCCAGATCAGGAAACACATCTGCCTTAAACTCTTCAAAGGTCCAAAGTCCCCATCTTGGCCAATGAGGCCCTCCATCAGCTAGTGCCTGTCTCCTCCTTCTAAGTGTTTCTTAACAATTCCCTTCCTTTTCTAAACACCATCACACTGGATCTTTCAGTTCATTACCATGTATCCTTAAATCAGCAATCCACTCAAGCCAACTATGCAAGTAGGAAATGTTCAAAAACAAAGTCAATTTTAATACACAACTTATTACCAACCGGCTGCTTTTCACCTACCAAACCCCGAGCAAATTTCTCGAAGTCAGTACTTGGGGTTTAGGATGGAAAAAGGAACAGCTGTTGTGAGGATCTGCTTCAGTGTTTCAGTTGGAAGGGCTAATCTATCTGGTGGATTCTTCCTTGAGTAGCATGTTTGGAACCACTGCAAGAGCCAGACCAATCTGGGACTACCCAAAGTAATTCAGAACCACTGAAATGACAGACTTGATTCCTCTGGCCTGAGAGTTAAATAGATTCCCTCTTCTCTCTTCTCTACCACCCAGGGCACGTGTTTTCCTAGCTAACACTGCTGCACCCATTGCTAGGGAGTTTCTCCGTTTAGAGTTGTGTTATCAGGGTCTCATGGGGGAAGCCTGAGTTGGTAGAAAGTTTAGGTGATTTTGTGCATCATAAAGTTGTGGGATGATCTAAATGCCAAGCCAAGGAGGAGGTGCTTTGAAATTTCAATTTGTATCCTTAGATCCTCTCACTTTTGTTTAAACCAACATTTTGGCAAAGCATCCTCTTTTTAAGAGTTTGTCTACTCGTTTACGAGCATATGAGTCAATAGGCTGACATTTACAGAGCCCTTAAATGTTCACTGGTAAGAACTTTGGTGTATAAAACAAGTGTACTCACGGGGCTTGAATCTGAGTGGAGAGATAAAGCTCTAATTGATGAAACAATAAAGTGTTAAAATCTGTATACTTGCCTCAAATGCTTTAACTCGGAGTGAGAGAGACTACTATGAAGGGAATTTTTTAGTGAAGTCTCCATAGAAAAAGTGATACTTCTGCTGCAAATTGAAGAATGGATAGGATTAGGATAAGTACATTGTCATGGAGAGGTTGCTGCCCAGGTGACAGCCAGGATGGACCTGTCAGGGCACAAAGGCACTGAGGCAGAGATGATAATACCAAGGAGGCCTATTATTGCTCCTTGTGCTCCAGAATGTGCTTCCTTCCACAATGATTCTCAAACATTAGGGTGCATCACTATCTCTTAGAGACGGCTTATTAAGACAAGGATTTCTGGGGTCCACTCCCAGAAACTCTGATGAGGTAAAGCCTGGAAGTTTGCATTTTTAACAAGTTCTCAGGTGATGCTGATGCCATTGGTACAGGGTTCAACCTTTGGAAACCTTTGGTGGAGAGTATGTTGATAATGGGATGGTTCATCACTCAGCACATTTCATCTGGAAATGATGCTGCAGATCTTCTCTGTCAGGGATTCCCTGTGTTCTGCTTTCTTCAGGCTAAAGCATGGCGATCTTTCATTCACAGCTTTACATTGCTCAACCACATCATTCCTGCCTGGTGCCACCCTGTTTCCACAATTGTTAACGGCTGAAACCAGATTGAGTTTGGTCTTTTCCCACCCCCTTTTTTGTTATAGTTGTAAACTGATTTCAGATGTTGTGACCTTTAGCCAATCTACACTTTGAGATTTTAGAAGGAAAAAATGAATAATGTTACCAGTTTTCAGTTTCTACCTTATTTCCTTATCTCCTTCTGATTCATTGGAAAATTAACGTGGTAATATGGGGAAACCTGATTTTAATTCTTTTCAACACTGATGATAATTTCCCAAGTAGAAGCTTATTTGCCCTGGAATTATTTCTCTTTGATGAAGTGATTACCCAAGTAGGTAACAGTGTGACTGTTAGAGTGGTTCGATAATTGCATGTTGATTTAAGGCTTTAACATATTAAATAATTAGATTACGGTTGACCTTTGACAGAAGTTTTGAATTCCTTCAGTTTTATCAGTAATCATAGTACATGGCAAATTAGCAGCAAAATTTCATTGTAACTTCTTTTTCATGAATAATTAAAAGAGTTAATAGCTCATAGTAGGTGCTTATATATTTGTTGAATGAACAAATGAATGCACTCAAAAAAATGCATAAATAATTTTTATTTGCTCCATGAAACTGAAGCAGACATAGTTGTGTGAAGAATAGGCATGGTTATTTTGTATCAGTTTTAAATTTGGCAGGCTACCAAATGTTAATTTGCTTTCAGCTAGTTGAGATTAAATGTAATTCCTTCCCTGAGCAGCCCTAAAGTAAGCAAGCATGAAAGCATTTTCACAGTAATCTAGGAGGAATTGACATTTAAAGGAGTTAGCATTACATCTGTACTTTAAAGCTATTAATTTCATAGATAAATTAACTTCATTACTCCATCTTTATCTTGCATTTTGAAAGGACCCCATCAGCTGGACAACTGACAGCCCAGGGTCAATTGAAACTGCTCTTATCCCAGCCAGGTTGTAATTGGAACCTGCTTCTGGAAACCTTGCTGCATCATGATGGTCTTTTACTGAGAATCTTGCTAAGGAGCTCAAGTGAGTATTTGTAGTTATGAAAATGTCCTGAAAAAAACCCAGTCATTGCTCAAGTTGAATGGAATTTTTTTCACACTTGAATGTTGGCAGAGAGATGAAACCAGCTGCATTGTATCAATAGTCAGTGGGATTAGCAGCAGCAAAATATTGAATCGCTTGATAAACCTATTGGAACGATTTTTTTTTTTCAGGAGTTCTTAATGAGAGCAAACAACACTTTTATATGATACTGTTCTATCATAACTGTCATAATATAGAAATATATCAATATCCAGGGTTTGAAATGTCTAAGAATATTATGAGAACACCGTTATATGTCCAAAGCAGAAGTCTTAATTAGACCTGAGATAGAGGGGGAAAGAGAGATTGCATTAGAGCCACACTAGAAATTTCAGTGGATCATGAAGAATTCTGACTTACATAACTTACAAACAAGCAAATGTGGCTTACAGTGATATCCATTGGGGCATGGAGAATTATGGGAAAATTTTATGAATGGAAATGGGGGAGTAATGGAAGATCCTACTTCTGTTAATTAGACTTTCTTTTTTCCCTATAAGTGCTATTTTAGAACATGGTAAGTAATGTTATGTCAATCTCATATCCTACTGCTCTCTTGCTACAAGAGTTTTGTAACCATCTTCACATACCCCTACACATTTATTCTGTTTATACTACACATGAAGCCAGACTAATTTTACCAATCACTAGTTTGAGTACAGTTTTCCCAAATCAAAATATTTTTTTCTTTAGTTTCCCACCATCTATAGGGGGAAATCCCAAATCCCAATCCTATGGCCATTCAGATACGACCCCAGACTAATTTTCTAACCTTTTTTACCCACCGTTCCCTTATGCATGCATGTGCATGCACACACCCCCACATGGCCATTTCAGCCTTTGTCCCCAAAGCCCCAGGCACATGCTTCCTCCATACCTTGGCTCACCCATTCTTTCTCCTTGACAACCCAGCCTCCATCAGTGGGCAAGGGCCAGCTGACGTCCCAGATCTCTGAACGCTCTAGCTCACATTGATCTCTCTCTCCCCACTGAACTTCAGTGTCTGTTATGGTGGCTGCTTCTTATTTGCCCTTAGCATACTCTGCCTTATATCGTTATCATATTTGTATATGAATGAGGCAGATGTCACCAGGCTCTCCCAGCCCGTTGGTATAGCATTCTTCTGTCCAGATTCTTCCAGATATTTCTGGAATTTTTGGTTTTTCAGACCTGCCCACGACCAGCTCTCCATATTCTTCTCTCCCGTCCACCTTGATGCTTGCTTCCCAAAATCCACTTAAGGGAGGTGCCTCACTGCTGAGCCCTTGTGAGAATATTGCTTCTTTTCTGGTGCTCTCAAGTCCGTAAAAGCCAAAGGTCACTACAACTCCTCCAGCCTCACTGTGTTCCAAGCATAGGTTTGGAGATTACCTCTCCCTAAAAACCTTGAATCTGACTTTATCCTCTTGGCCCCCAAGCAGTATTGTGTGGGCCTTAAATCTCACAAAGTTCAACTGAAAGCAAGAGCTTTAGCTTCAGGCTACAAGTCCACTCTCCTAAAGGGAAAACTGGTGAGAGGGACACTAATTCCTCAAGTAGCCAACATATGTTATTTACTTACTAGGTGTCAGGCATTGTGCAAAGCAACAAATTTAATTCTTAAAACCTTATAAAGTAAATATAATTATTTCCCTTATGTTAAAAATAGCATTGGAAATCCTGTGAAATCAGATTGTTATGATCATTATACAACTACAGATGTGATAAATTCATTTGAGTAATAAAAAAATGAAAAAAAAAGCATTGGAGTTTAAGATAATGTTATTTGCCCAGAGACATATATAGCTGGTAATGGGTAGGTAAGCCAGGATTCTGAACCCAGCTGGAACTTTCTTTTCGCTACCCTTCCTATACAAATACTTATGCAGATTAAATCCTGGAGTGGGCTGAGGTACCTGGCCTGTCTCCTTTCATGTCGAATCAACAAGGACACCCTGATACACATGCATTTAACTGGTCTTTCCAGCTAGGTAGGTAGGGCTGATCATGAACCTTGATGTTTCTCCTCCAGTTGGCACCAAGTTTCTTACAGAAAAAGCTCAGTGTGATTGGCCAATCAGTGATCATTTAGGATATAAAATATGGAGCTTCCCTTAAACTTTGTAATCTGAGCTTCCAGGCAAGATGACTACATGGCATGGATAGGATTTCACCTGTCCAGAGAGTTACTCTAATATAATCATTGAAACTCATGGTCATGGTCCCAGAAGAGAAACGATCTCCCATGGACAGAGTTATAAAGAACAGCCTGGAAATCAATTGTGACTATACTGATTAGATACTACATACAGGAATAGCAGTTGTGGTTAAATGAATATTTATCCCATGTTTTATTACAAAAGAATTCCACATTCATTTACTAAAAATATTACACCTACCTTCATACATATGATATGATATTGTTTTTGAAAGACTTACAAGTTATTAAAGGTACCATGTTGTATCACAGTCTATCATGGCTCTTGTGCAGTCACTCACACTGTTCAAATATCTATCTTTTTTTGCAAAGGCTGTTAGGTATCTGATTGGGGTTACACAGCTGCTCTGGTATTGCCTTGTATTGAATTTTATTAGCTACTTCAAATACTTTAAGGATGAAGTGACAGAATTTACTAATCAATTGATTGACTGATTTATTAAGCTCCAGGAGAAACCTTGTCACTTTAAGTTAGAAACAATATACTCAGGGAATTGCATTAGCAAGACCAAGATGAAAATTATTATGTACCTAAAAATATATATGTAATTTTTTTGCAGAGCTTTTCTTTTCATTGAATACCATTTGGTAATTTAGAAGCTTGATCATATTTTTAGGGAAGCAAAATTCTAGATTTGGTGTTTTAAGCAACATAACTATCAACCTCCTTATGGGACAGTTTTCCTTTATAAAGAGTGTATTTTTGTTCTCATTGACAAAAGTTAACTTTGTTAAATTGTCTTAGGAATGAGGATAGAAATTTTAAGTACATATTTCTATTGTACGTATTTTAAAACAAGGTCCTTTTCATCCCATAAGCAGTTATTAAATTCTGTTAGGTACAGAAGTATCTTGATAGACAACCATATTTTATTAAAATATATGGGGTTTCTCTTTCCTGTGTCTGTAGCTTTTGGCCTTGCTCTATGAAAATGATTTATCAGAATTTCTATTTATTTTAAAAAGAACCAGAAGAGCGTATATGGAAATAACTTTCTTGTAATATGAGATAAAGCTTCACTGAGTGTCAGAAAATAGTAAAATTTAATAAATGAATGAATGGTAATATTTTTATTTATCATATGTGCTTCATAGGCTGTAAGCTTCCAGGAAGCTTAGGTGAGTTTAAGTGGGCTTGAGAAGGTAGCGTTTGCTGTTTTTTGTTTGTTTGTTTGTTTTTTAAGGTAGGCCATGCTACATTGGAGGGGAAAACCTCTCAAACACAAATGCTTATAGAAGATTTTAACTTTGTAAGACACCATTTTGGATTATTGGCGTTAAAAACCCAGGGCAGTCACTACCTCACTGAGGCCACATGGCCTTAACCAGTTTCTTACTTGTGGCATCAAAGGAACAAATGTTTGGCAATTTCCCAATTGTTAGCATGTGGCCTTTTCCTGCTAGTGACATTTGAATGAAGTGTGACTAACTCTCGTTCCTTTTCCCATTGCCCCAAGAATTATCACCAGTGAAATTTCTTAGCTTCTGGTGATTTTCAGTGGTAGTGTAACAACCACAACAAACTAGCACATACGTGATGTTTAACACATTCCAGACACTGCTTCTAAGTACTTTAAATGTGTTCACTCACTGAATCCTCAAAACAACTCTGGGTGGTAGGTACAGTTATCATCTTCACTTTATAGGTGAGAGTGAGACCCAGAGAAAGCAAGCCACTTATCCAAGTCCCACACCTTGTAACTGGCAAAGCGGGATTCCATCCAGGCAGCTGGCTTCCAGAGACTGGGCTGTCACCCACCACACCACACTGCAGCCCCACGGAGCCACAGACAGTTTACAAAATTCATGGGAGCTATCAGGAACCTCTGTTGTGGGTAATTTAGTACATTTTCTACTTTTCAACCTCATAATGAAATGCCTAAAGAGAATCAAGAAACAGATGTATAGAAAACTCTAGATAAAGGGCTGCTACCATTACAAAGGGATGATTGACTTAAAATGAATGAATCAATTCAAATTCTCTTATTGTTAATGTTTTCTTGATCTTTTGGGTAATGAGAGGAGAAGTGTGGCAGAAACTGGGTATGCTGTTGTGCATTGTGTGTGTGTGTGTGTGTGTGTATGTTTTGTTTCATTTTATAAATATGAACAAAGTGCTGTTTTGTGACTCACTTGAAGAAGGTGACCAAAAGTAAAAATATGTTCCCTCTTGGTACCCTTAGCACATCTAAAATCAATGTCTTTGGTTTCTTTTGTGGTGACAACATCTGTATTCTCACCTGTTCAATATTTTTTTCTTTGCTGGATTTGTACCCTGTTCTTACTTAGAACAGTAGGACAATATTTGTGTGGTTTTGCCTTAGTTTTTCCAACCAAAGTTCCTATCAGTGATTGATAATAGACTAGCCTAGAATATCAGTGGTCTCCATAGAATTATTACAGTCCCATTTAGGGTCTGCTGAGTTTCCATGAGTGTGAAGTCATTGTAGGGTATGATTTTTGACATTATGTAACGCAAGGCTTCTTGACTTTTAAATGCAAACATGTCACCTGGGGAACCGGTTAAAACCATGAATTCTGATTCAATAGGTCTTTAGGGCCTGAGAGTCTGCATTTCTAACAAGCTCTCAGGTAATGCTGGTCCCTCTGCTGCTGGTCCCTGGACCACCTTTTGAGTAGCAAGGCCATCAACGTATCTGTTGTGAAAGAAAGAAAGAAAGAAAGAAAGAAAGAAAGAAAGAAAGAAAGAAAGAAAGAAAGAAAGAAAGAAAGAAAGAAAGAAAGAAAGAAAGAAAGAAAGAAAGAAAGAAGGAAGGAAGGAAGGAAGGAAGGAAGGAAGGAAGGAAAGAAAGAAAGAAAGAAAGAAAGAAAGAAAGAAAGAAAGAAAGAGAGAAAGAGAGAAAGAGAGAAAGAAAGAAAGAAAGAAAAAGAAAGGAAGGAAGGAAGGGAAAGGAAGGGAAGGGAAGGGAAGGGAAAGGAAAGGAAAGGAAAGGAAAGGAGTTTCCATCATGACTCAGGGGAAACAAATTTGGCCAGTGTCCATGAGCATGCAGGTTTGCTTGATATGGAAGGTCCCAGGCTAGGGGTCGAATCAGAGCTACAGCTGCTGGCCCATGCCACAGCCACAACGCCAGGTCTGAGCCATGTCTTCACCACGTCTGCAACCTACACCACAGCTTATGGCAACTCCAGATCCCCAACCCAATGAAGTGAGGCCAAGAGTCAAACCCATATCCTCATGGATACTAGTCAGATTCTTTTCTACTGCACCACAAGTGGAATGCCTAGATTTGTATTTTTATAATAGCAATGTCCCTGCAGAAGTATCTTGAGGAAAGAGGCAGCTGCCCCAACACCAGTGATCTTTTTTGGACCATATTCCAAGTTCTTTCCTGCTATAGAAACCTTCAAAAAGTTACTTTTTGTGTGCCTAAAATCTTACTCCTTTTAATTTTCATGGTAACTGATAGTCATCTTTTAGCTTAAACATAACTTTCTAGAAAGTCATCTTGTATCATCCTGTTAGGTCCTACCAGAATTCCTTTTGTAATAATTGTCACCGTTTTAAGCGAAAGGTTAATTGACATAGTTGTGTATGTAATATCTGTCTCAGCCATTGCAAGCTTTGGAAGGGCAAGGATAGCTCATCATTTTTCCCCACTCTTGACCTTGTTCTCAACACTTGAGACTGGTACTGAGCACATAGAAAGGGCTTGTAAAGTATTTTGGGGAGTTCCTGTTTTGGCTCAGTGGGTTAAGAACCCAACACAGTGTCTATGAGGGTGTGAGATTGATTCCTGGCCTCACTCAGTGAGTTAAGGATTTAGTATTGCTGCAAGCTGGGGTATAGGTTACCCATGTGGCTCAGATCTGGCATTAATGTGGCTGCAGCTTCAATTTAACCCCTAGACTGGGAACTTTCATGTGCTACAGGTGTGGTTGCAAAAAGTAAATAAATAAATAAATAAATAAATAAATAAATAAATAAATAAATAAAGTATCTTTGAATGAATGAAATTTCCAGGAAAATATTCTACTTCATTCATTAGCATTGTGAACTGTCTAAACTTGTCTTCCCATTTCTAAATGGGGTGCAACTAAAGACCTAATGTTTTCATTTTTTGATTGTTTAGAAGAGTACATTTGATATATTTTCTTCTGTGCTCACCACTCCATGCAGTGGTCTCGCCCTCAGCCTGTCAGTAACTCTCCCATCTGTCCCAGCATAAATTTAGGTGTCTCCTGGAGGTGCGTTTCCACTTTGACATCTGTGTGTCTGAGAAGGTGTTGTCTGTAGCAGCTCTCATATGTGCAAAAATGAGAACTGGGCCAAATAAGTACCCAAGTTTTATATATCATAGGACTTCTTTGTATATGGCTTGGGAGATTAGTAATAGGAATTTTCTATGATGCTTCACCTATACAGAACCATATCTAATCAGACTTGACAGTGGCTGAAATATTTTATACTTTATCTCTTCCTGGCATCTAGAAAATGTGTAATATAACTATAGGAACATGTCTCTTCTTTAATGGTTAATATGTTTCTAGTGTTGTCATGGAAAATGATTGGGCATTATATCACAAGTGATATTATCATGAATTTATATGGCATCTTTTCCCCAACAGCTCAAAGTGATTTGACATATTATTTCATTTATGACCCTTGGATCATTAGGACAATTTTGCAAATGAGGAAACTTAGATACAGAGAAACTGAGCAAATTGCCCTCTTGATATTTAGGTGGTCCTTGTAGAAGAATGAAGAGCCATTACTTTATGAAAGTAAATCTATTTTTTTTTAAGTGAATTCTATAATGAAAGTATGAGACTTTGTAGAGGTCTTTATTCCTAGAAGTAATAAATAATATTCTTCTGAATTAATTTCTGAAAATGTTTGGTTGCTTAATTTTATAACACATTCCCTATTCAACTCATATTTAATGGGCCTCAACTATGTATAAAGCATGGTTCTCAGCTGGAAATCCAATGGTAAACATGTCTTGCCATAGTGCCTTCATATTCTGGGGGATTAATTACCAGGGAAACATGGAGAGAATAGACTTGATAAAGTATGAAGAGATATAAAAATTAGACAAGTTCAGCTGCAAGTAAGTACCAAGATGTGCTTTTATAAAACAGGATGACTGAAAGAGATTGATATTTGAGTGATAAGGAAAGGCTGTTCCTTTCCTTGGGTGATAAGGAAGAACTGACATCTACTTTTGCTTGTGAGTTATTTGGGAATAAATGGAAGATGTCATCATGTAGTATTAGATGTTTGGAATATGTGTATGCTTTCTTTCAGTATTCTAGAATAGGTGTCAGCAAACATTTTCTATAGATGGCCAGATGGACCATAGAGAGAGGGCTTTGTGGACCATGGATAGAGCATCACAACTGTTGAACTGTACCTTTATGGCAAGTACATAATGAGCAGGGCTGTGCAGGGAGGGAAAAGTTTTCCTCAACCCTCTGAGGGTCACTGGCTGTGTTTCAAAATTAAACTGACAAAGACAGATTATCAAGAGAAAGGCATACACATTTATTTAATATAAGTTTTACAAGATACAGGAGCCTTCATAAGGAAATGAAGAAATACCCAAAGAAACAGAAAATATCTTTATGCTAGGTTTAATGAAAAAGGCATAGTTGTGGGAAAATATGATAGGTCAAGGAGTATGAGGTGAGTGTAATAAATTGGGGGATCTTAGCAAGACCAGTGTGTAGGATTCTTCTCAGTGTGCTTTTGACTTCAGAGATAAGGATGCTCTTTTCCTCCTTGTGTAGGAAGGGCACCTCTGACATGAGGGTTCTATGACCTTCAGGAGAGAAGGGTAAGGCAAAGGTCAGACTGACCTTCCTGCTTTTGCTCTTTTCTCATCCTCTTTCAGTTTGAAATGCTAAGCTTGGTTTGCCAAGATACCATATTTAGCTGTAGCATTCCTGAACTCCATCACCTGTATTCCAATGGAACTTTATTTATGGTCACTGAAATTTGAATATCACATAATTTGGGGGTATCCCAGGGTGTATTCTACTTTTGACTTTTTTTTCAACCATTTAAAAATGTCAAAACCATTCTTAGCTTGTGGACCTTACCAAGGCATCAGGCTGGATATGTCCCCTGGGCTATAGTTATCACCCCTTATTCTAGAATACTATACAGCTCCCAAGTTCCCATGGTGGCTTTATCACTTTTCAGCAAGGTGATCACTTGGAGAGAGGACCTGCACCTACCCTTAGCACAGCACTGTAACTTCTCTCCCATGGTCTGTGTGGACACTCTCATTGGATAGATAGGCTTGGTGTCTGCCTCACAGAAGGGATTTCCATTTGAAGTGGCTTTAACTCAGTTTCACATTCTATGGACCTTGTGCTTATTCAGGAGCTCAGGTGAAAGTCAAAGCTTGTCTCTTACTCCTTAGGGCTGCCAGCTGCAGAATTTGGACCAATAGCCCATTAATGCTTGGTGGTCATCAGACCTTACCTGCAGTATCATGGTCTTTTCTTGGCACAACTTGCTTAAATGGAGAGTGCCCATTTAAAAGTGAAAAGTGATAAGATGTTAAGTAAAAAACAGACCATGTCTTGTAGAAATAAACTGGGTATGTCTAATTCGGAATAGAAAAGGCTAGAGGAGTCAGGATAGCGATCTTCAAATATTTTAAGTCTTCATGTAGAAAAGAAAAAAAAGTAGATTGTCCAATTCAGCAAGTAGAGATGCTTGGGAATAAGTTAAAAACAAATAGATTTTGGCTGTCAGTCTATCAGTCAAAAACCCTGAATTGTCATCCCTAATAATAACTAAGGAAGTCATTTACAACTGTTCTTCTTTATTCACTAAAGAGACTAGCCTAAATATTTATAATCCTTTCTGATAAGTGTTTTAAATATTAAGAGTTATAAATATATAATACAACATAGTTGGGTAACTTGAGCTGTCCAGCAGAGCGAAGACTGCTTTGAATGGTACTGGATATCCCACTCCTGAAAGTATTCAAAAGGAAGGTAGGTGACCTTTATCACAGATGCTAGAGGACTTTTTATTCATTCACTTAACAAATATTTATTCATTTATTGACAAGATATTTAGCGACCTCCCTTTATGGTTTCTGCCAGCCATCTAATTTCATTGTGCTTCTTAATCAGTTAGAACTTGGTGTAAATCTGTGGGGTAAGAATTAGAGTTTTAAAAACCTATTTTGACTGTTTGTTGGTCTTGCCAGAGCCTACTGCTAATGCAAAATCCCTCTTTGCTCCATAAATGATTCGGTTGAATTAAAATTAAATCCTAACTTTGGTGATCTAATTAGTAGTCATTTCTTTTCCAGTTGACAATCTTCCTAGGCGCAATGGCCCTTTGTGCTTCTACCTTTCTCCTTTTCCATTCCAACTTCCTCCTTTGATTTGCAAACGTAAAGGGCTTGAAGTTAATGTAAGAGACTCTTGGCAAACATGATTCCTAGATTCGATTTTATGTGATAATATTCTTGCTTGATGCAATACTAGAAAAGGTTTTAATGGTCAAAAATGCTTAGAAACACTATGTGTATCTTAAATGCCTCCTTAGAAAGTCACAGAGCTCATGAATAATTAAAGGCTGTGAAAAATTCTGCAGGAAACAAAAGTGTTTACTAGTGTTGGAGCCAGCCCTTCCAGAATATATGTGCTACCCATTAACATCCCATGAAATGCACTTTGGAAGATGTTACCTTCTAAAAGTATGAGGAAGAAAGTATATATAGGTTGATAAAGAGGAGCTATTTCAAAGTTTGACTATTTACATTTACTAATATGTAAATAATACAAAATTATTTTTAAAAGTATAGAATTGCCTGTGTATGTCATATACAGATTATCACTTTTCAAGGAAGTGGAATCAGTTGCTCTGTTATGAATGTAGCTATTTTCTTGATTATTCATAAAATTTTTTTCTTCTTTATTCATTTATTTAAGGGCCAGCCTCTTTAAGATTTAGTTTGTTCATCTGTTAGAGAAAAAAAAAGGAGTTTTTATGAGTTCGAGATAAACAGGACATTGTATGTGAAAGACTTAACATAGATCTTGCACCACTGCGGATATTCCATAAAGACTTGTTGCCCATGTTGCCATAATCAGAGCCTTGAAGTTGGGGCTATGGGTGTTCAAAAGAGCTAGAAATCTGATTTCAGTGATTATTTAGGTACTGAGGAAAATAGTATAGAGTAAGTCGTAAGTGCTGAATTTTAATCTGTATACAAGCATTTTAGAACATAAAGCAAAAATAATAGTACCAATAATAATTCCTAGGAAAAGAACTTGGGACAAAGGATCTCTGCAAAGAATGATTTTTTTGTAGTTTACTGGTGACCTAGCAGTTAAAGATCTGGTGTTGTCAGTGCTGTGGCTCAGGTCACTGATGTGGCATGAATTTGATCCCTGGCCTGGGAACTTCTGGATGCTGTGGGAGTGGCCAAAAAAATGTTTTTTTTTTTTTGGGGGGGGGGTCTTCGTATGTTTAAAGTCTATTTCATTAGATGTGGTTTTTTTTGTTTTGTTTTGTTTTGTTTTTGCTTTTTAGGGCCGCACCTGTGGCATATAGTGGTTCCCAGGCTAGGGGTCAAATCAGAACTGCAGCTACCAGCCTACACCACAGCTCACGGCAATGCCAGATCCTTAACCCAGTGAGCAAGGCCAGGGATTGAACCTGCATCCTCATCCTCATGGATCCTAATCAGCTTCCTTACCACAGAGCCACAACAGGAACTCCTAGATGTCTTTTTTAAAAATTTCAAATTTTGTCAGAATAAGAGTAGTTTGCTGTGGGAGAAGTAATAACCAAGTCATATTTAATTGAAAGCTTGCAAATAAATGGCAGGCCTTTATACCTATTGTTAGCCTTTTATATAACAAACTGTAAGATTTTCAAAACTGATTTTCTAGTCAGGTTTCAATTTTATTTTTGTTAATTGTCTTAGTGAAGTAGGCTGTGACATTCCAATTGAGTGCTTCCCTAAAACAATTTTCATGTGATACTCCACCCCCTTTTTCTCAGGTGTTAATTTACGCGCCTGGTGTTTTAGGTTTTGAGTCCTTGTTTTATGTGCCACATTTTCTATTCTTGCACTCTCTGTCTCATACTAATGTCTAAAGTGAGTCTTTCTGCCTCTTCCCTTGGTTAGGGATGCTCGTTAGTGCCTGGTTAATACAGCATCCCTGGGCTCATGGCACACTCTTCTACAACATTACTGCCAAATCTATTTAGTGACTCAGCAGGAGCTTGTCATCAATAACGTTCTTGTAGAAAGTAAAAATTAAGCAGTCTTGGAAAGCAAAGTGCTAGTGCACCATGTATGTGTAAATCTTTAGTAGCAATAAACACAGTCTCCTGGTGGGTTTGTGGTCGAGTTCCTGGCCTGACACTGCCCTTCCTTTGAAGCACTAACAAGTTCAATTTCTTCTCAAAAGGAGTTTAGAATAACATCTGCAGTGAAAAGGGCCTTTCAGTGTTACCAAAAAGACAATCTGTTTCCAAATCTTGTATTTGTTTATATAATGTACAAATCATATGATAGATTTGATAGATAAAGGAGAAGGCAGATGGGATTCAAAAGAGCAGCTAAAGCTCTTTTATTATTGGTAAAGCTGGATCAGAGAATATGGTTTTAAATATGTGGCTTGCCAACACGGCTCCAGAATTGAACTGATTCCTTTCTTCCTCCAAAGGCCTCAGTTCCCCATGCACCATCCTGCAAAACCACTATCAACTGAAAAAAAAAATGCACAACATGAGAGTTGTGAGTTATTTTTTTGGGGGGAGGGGGTGAAGAAAAATGAGAACTTTAGCCTAGGAGACAGCCTTTCAGATAGCTCTGAGGCATGGCCTCCAAAGAAGCAGGGAGAGAGATCAGTATTATATATGGTTTTAGTGATGGAGGGTACATGAAGTCATGCTCACATTTTGGCAGAGGCTTGCTGCTAGTCACTAGGAACAGATGTCACTGTTAATGAGTTTAGTAATTTTCTAGGTATGAGGAGATGTAAGAATTTGGACTCATAAAATCTTCTGAAAATATCTATCTGAAGGCCTGTTCTGCCAGTTTTTCCCAGGGCACTGAGTGCCTGATTCCTTATCTCCACCCTGAAGTCCTTTCAGGTTCTGTTGAATGTTAGTGACTGCAGTAGCTAGAGACTTAATCCTTATAGAGGCACATAGCAAGTGCCAGTTTTTAGTTGGACCATCCACAGAGCCGAAAAAGCACAGGACTCCCTTGCAGTGGCAGAGCCACCCCTAACTGCCAGAATGTACCCCATTCTGCTCCCCCTACCCAGTCAGGAGGCCCCATAAGTACCACCAACCAATGCCTAGTTTTTCTCTGTCAGGGAGGAAAACATTTTCCTCTACCTTTCTAATTTCTGACAGGTCTAAGAATTAAATTGACATAAGACAAATTAACAGGAGAAAATCAAGTGTAATAACATGTACACATGGAGACACCTAGAAAAACAGTAGCTTACCAAAATGGCCTAAACTCTCAGCTAAAGACAAAATAGGGTGCTGAGCGTGGAGAGGGTCAGTTAGGGGAGGTAACCAGGAAGAGCACAGTTAACAAGGTTGTTATGCAGATTTAAGTCTTTTCCATTTGATTAGAGTTTCCTCAGATTTGGTCAGTCTGCTCTTCGAGAGAGAGACGTCCTTAACAAATGGAGATCTTCCTTACAAATGTAAATGTCTTACAAAAGGGTAACTCCTGCTTGATCTTCAGAGTTTTACCTTGTAACTGTTTCTTAGAAAATAACCAGTTTAAATTAATTAATATGCTGGAGTTCCTGTCGAGGCGCAGCAGTTAACAAACCCGATTAGCATCCATGAAAACGCAGGTTCAATCCCTGGCATCGCTCAAGGGGTTATGGATCTGGCATTGATGTGAGCTGTGGTATAAGTCACAGATGCAGCTTAGATCCCACATTGCTGTGGCTGTGGCTGTGGCATAGGCCGGCGGCTACAGACCCAAATGGACCCCCAGCCTGGGAACCTCCGTGCCTCCGGTGTGGCCCTAAAAGACAAAAAATAATAATAATAAAAATTAATATGCCAAAGAGATATTTTAGGTTGGCAAATTCTGTTAACCTTACATTAGGAATAGAGAAGAAGGGGCTTCATGGAAAACAAATCAACATTTGATTCATTATGAAATGGGGGATGAGGGAAGGGACATATTTATTTTACTACATCTAACAATTCAGAGAAGGAATAAAAATTGCAAAGGCATACAGCCTTGAGATGAACAGAGGATGGTGGCATCCTAGACCAAAAGAGGGAATACAGCAAGGAGCATGAAAGAGAAAGGGCCAAGCCAGAGATGGAAAGTGTAGTAACTTCTACATCAAAGGGATCTTTAAAATGAAAGGATAACAGAATTGCTTCCAGGGAGGCTGGAAGCAGGCTAAGGCCAAGATCCTAAGGGGGCCCTTACACCCACAACCTGTTTTTGTAAACAGTTTTACTTGAACAGGCTTAACTCTTCATTCTCATTTGTCCAGGGCTGCTTTTTTTTTTTTTTTTAATAGATGCTCCTGCTGCTTACAGAAATTCCCAGGCTAGAGTCAAATCAGAGCTACAGCTGCCAGCCTATACCACAACCATGGCAGCTCATCTCCAAAGCCTTCTCTGGGACCTACTCCACAGCTTATGGCAATGCCAGATTCTTAACCCACTGGGTGAGGCCAGGGATCAGATCTGCATCCTCATGGATACTAGTCAGGTTCTTAACCAGGTGAGCCACAATGGGAACTCCTGCTTTTGTGTTATGAAGGCAGAGTTCAGTAGTTGTAACTACTTGCAAAACAGCTTGCAAAACCTGAAGTGTTTGCTATCTAGGCCTGTAAGAAAAAGTTGGCCAATCCCAGCTTTAGATGAGAAAAGAAAAAGAGCTATAGAAAAGTTAGTGCATGAAGCACCCTGAAACCAAGAAAGCATGGCTCTAAGGAACCCAAGAGAGAACAGAGTTTTCAAGGAGTAGTTAAAAAGAAAGGCTACATCTTGAGCCATCATGGCTCAGCAGAAACAAATCTGATTAGCATCCTTGAGGACGCAGTTTCAATCCCTGGCATCACTCAGTGGGTTAAGGATCAGGCATTGTTGTGGGCCATGGTATAGGTCGCAGACACACAGATGTGGCATTGCTGTGGCTGTGGCTGTGGCCAGCAGCTACAATTCTGGTTTGACTCCTAGCCTGGGACCCGCTATATGCCATGGGTGCAGCCCTAAAAAGACACACACACACACACACACACACACACACACACAAAAAGGATATAGTGATCAATTACTGGATGCCCCAAAACCCAACAAAACTACTCAGGCTACTTGAGAGTCCCGTCATGGATATCATTGGAAACAAATCTGACTACCTAGCATCCATGAGGATGCAGGTTCGATCCCTGGCCTCGCTCAGGGGGTTAAGGATCTGGTGTTGCCATGAGCTGTGGTGTAGGTCGCAGACCCAGCTCGGATCTGGCATTGCTGTGGCTGTGGTGTAGGCCAGCGGCTACAGCTCCAATTTAAACCCTAGTCTGGAAATTTCCATGTGCCTCTGGTGCTGCCCTAAAAAGACAAAAAAAAAAAAAAACCTACCAGAGATCTACTTCTTTCTCCCCTCCTCCCTCCTCCCTTCCTTCCTTCTTTCTTTAGTATTCAAGCATTAGTTAAGCAGGTAGGTTCTAGCTGCTGTTAGAAGATACATAAAAACAAGATGCACATCCATAGAAAGTCCAGGAATAAAGCACTACTAGAGACATGATGAGATCATGTATGTGAAATTGTAGAAAGCTACATGAAATAGAGGTATTTTGGAGGAAGGTGATAAGTTACCACATGCCAAATACCTGGTTTAGACTGAGTACTTTGCCGTCAGAGGTTATTGACAATAAAATGTCAAAGCAGCCTTTGAGAAATTGATATTATAGTTTAGTGCAAACAGCACAGGCAAATTCTTAGTGCTTTTGTGATCTTGGAGCAAGTTACTTAACTTTTCTCAATTTCACTTGTTCATCTGTAAAACTAGGATAATCAGCACCCTTTCTATAGAGTACTGTGAAGATAAAATTAGACATAAAGCAGCTCATATGATGTTCAGCATACTGTACCTTGTGGTTAGTAACTCTTTTTATGGAGCTGGTATAAATCTCAATCCATAAACTCAGATACACAAGGAATATCTAAGTCACTTATTATCTTCAAATCAATTTTATGAGGCTTCTGAGCTCTGCCTGCTGGGCTAGTAGAACATTTCATCATAGTTATTCTCCACTCCAAAGTTCTTTTCTTCCTACTCTCAAATCATTCTCTCCTAAGGGTACTAGAAGCCACCTCCTCAGGAGTTCCCATTGGCTCAGTGGTAACGAACCCGACTGGTATCCATGAGGACACGGATTCGACCCATGACCCTGCTCAGTAGGTTAAGGATTTGGCTTGAGCTGCACTGTAGGTCTCAGATACTGCTTGGTTTTGGTGTTGCTATAGCCGTGGTGTATATCTGCACCTCCAATTTGACCCCTAGTCTGGGAACTTCCATATGCTGTGGGTGTGGCCCTAAAAGACCCTCCAAAAAAAAAAAGGTTTATTTCATGTATCTCAGACTAATGAGACTAATGACTATTCAATGGATTTGGCTTTTCTTTCTTTTTTTTTTTTTTTTAAGCTTAGGAAGGGAACTGTCTTCAGTATATTTATGCTTTTTAAATAGCAAAAATTCCTGAGGCAAGTAGACAGAAACAGACTACTTTTTTCCAAGGCAAAGGAATATAGGAAATAAAAAATTTTATTGAAATATCTTGACACATCTGTATGGTAATAGCAACAATACTATTGCTAATAAAACTCATTATTTTTATTATAATAGTCCTCATATCATACCCCTTTCTCCATCAGCATTATCAGTGCATGGTTCATGGGGCCTTAGACTATTCAGGCTGTGTGGCTTGTCTAGCTTTATCTCCCCCTCCCTCACACCATTCTCATTTCAGCCATGCTCACCAGCCAGCAGCTACCCATCTTCTCAACCTTGTACCAACTCTTCTGCCTTCCTGGAAAGCACCTCCCACATCTCAACCTTGTCATGCCAATGAATTTCTACCCCTCCTTAAAGACTTCACTGAGACATGATCTCTGTGACTTCTCTATGTTCCCCTCCCCAAATGTAAAGCATCGTCCTCTATATTTCCACAGTGCCTTATATTTCAGCACTTAGACTTATGGTGATTGAATAATTCATCATTCAACCTGGGAGACTTCTAAGAATGAAAGACAATGCTACTACTAATGACAACTGAACAACAGACATAAACCAGAACTGCCTGAGGCAAACCAGGAAGTATAGTCACCCTGCTTATATCTACATTGCTGTAATGATTGTATACATGTCTATCATTCCCAACCTTCGCACATACACACAGGCAGTGAATCCCTGTTGGACATAGACCTCAGCATCTATTACAATGACTGCTGACACATTAATTGAATGATTAAATCTTGGCAATTTTATCGGAGAACCTTCTAGACTAGCGAAGTGGTACAGACAGACAAAAAGGGATGGGAGAAAATAACTCCAAATTAACCTGGTTTAACCAAAAAGGGAAATTGATCAGCTCAGCTAAAATGAGTGTATAGATGTTGCTGGACCCAGGTTCTCACAGTGTCATTAGGAACGTTGTCTCCATCTCTTAGTTCTGCTTACTATATTGAATTCCTGCTCAGCTGAGTTCTTCCCAAAATGGACATCAGTAACTCCCAGTCTGCTTTCTACCAGCTTAGCAACCCCAGGAGAAAGAGAACACCACTTTACAAATGGTTGCAACAAAAATCCTGAGGAAGCCTCTCTAGATCATGAAAATCAAATCACAGAAATAAAATTACCAAAAAGAAACATAGAAGGGATGAGCCTCCAAATGAGCCAGTAAAAGAAATGTACACATTCCAAAATGATCTAGATTGTATTTTTTTCAATGTATTTCCTTATTTATTTTGGCTGATCCCATGGCATGTGGGATTTCCCAAGCCCGGGATCAAACCCACACCACAGCAGAGACCAAGAACCACAGTGACCTGAGCCATCACAGTTACAATGCCAGATCCTTAACCTCCTGAGCCACAAGGGAAGTCTTCAATAAATTTAAAATATAAGAAACTTTAGGAGGAGTTCCCGTCGTGGTGCAGTGGTTAACGAGTCCGACTAGGAACCATGAGGTTGCGGGTTCGGTCCCTGCCCTTGCTCAGTGGGTTAATGATCCGGCGTTACCGTGAGCTGTGGTGTAGGTTGCAGACGCGTCTCGGATCCCGCGTTGCTGTGGCTCTGGCGTAGGCCGGTGGCTACAGCTCTGATTGGACCCCTAGCCTGGGAACCTCCATATGCCGCGGGAGCGGCCCAAAGAAATAGCAAAAAAAAATAAATAAATAAATAAATAAATAAATAAATCTTTCCATACTGACTCTACCTATATAAGAACATGATTGCCAGTTATCTAAAAAAAAAAAAAAGAAACTTTATGAGAGTCATTTTTATCTTTACTTCAGCAAACATTTTTACATATTACAATACTGGGCATATCATGCTAAATATCTAAACAAAATAGAAATTACTTAACCTTTTCAGTCCAGCCTATAGATGCAACTGTATAGGAACTTCTGATTACTTATCTTTGAAAGAGTCATAATAAGCCAAAGGAGGACTGAAAAGGAAAATTAAAATGACTCTATCTTTTTGGGAATTCCTACATGGTATTATTGAGAAACCAGATGATAAGTCTCTTCATTCTGAAATGAAAGGATCCATGGGTTTGAGAAACATTTACAAATTTACTTGTAGAACTGACAGCATAATACTGAGAACACTATAAATGTGAATCTTCCATGAAATCTATGTTCTGAATCAAGACTATGATAATGTTCAGAACACAAATCCCAAAGAGAGATACAAAGATTGAACTAGTTTTAAGTAGGTTTTCAATAACAAAAGAGGGCATATAGAATAATTCTATTTGGTGTTCAAGTTATACATACATCTGTTTATTTCTGTATATTTGCATATAATATGAATGAAATACTGCACCAAATATAGTGACTATCACTGGTTGGTAGGATTTGGTACAATTTTAGTTTTCTTAGTTTGTTACTCTAAATTATTTATAGATTCTAGAATGAACATAGGTTACTTTTCAAAGAGAAAAGAAATCAAAAAAGTTTCTTCAAGAGAAAAAGGTATTCTGACATAAGGGGAAACTAGCATTGCCTTTTGAAGTGGTGTCATGTGGTCCTTCCCACAACTTGTACCCCACGAATACCAATGAGTATCTCAGAAACAGTATTGGCTCAGATGGGCCATTGATCTGAAAGAATGTGGCATTTCTTTTATTATGTAAATATTAATCAGGAACATTTTTACAATATATGCTAGAGTAAGTGATAAAAATGTAATCATACCCATTGATACTACATCATTTTTATTCTTTTCAAGAACACACTGTTCAAGAACAAGGTTCTGATACAGAAAATAATCTGAACCAAGGATCCAGCTTGATAGAAGCCATCTTTAAAGTACTCTACCATTGCAATTTTTCTCCACAAACATTTGGAAATGTTTTTGTCAGCTACATGGAAGAAGAACAATTATGGGACTTTTTATATAACATTCCAGGTATGAGAAATTTACTGTTCATAAAATAAGTAATCCTTAGTTATATCTTGTTTTTATAAATCCTTAAATATATCTTTAAAGATGTTTTACAAGTTTTATTGATGTTGGTTTTGCTGAATCTGTTTTTGTAAAATTTCATCTTACATGTTTTTTCAGTATAAAGGCTTCTTTTGGGAATCATTAACCATTAGTTCTGATCAAAATTTGATATACTTGGAGCAAGGTGAGGGGGAAGTTGAGGGGGGAAATCATGTAATGCAGATTTTCATTTTTTTATTATTAGGAAGTGTTCTCTCATAAAAATTTAATATTTATCGCAGATATGCTTCACTATTGAGCATGTAGGACATTAGCAAGGTGTGAAAAATACTTTGTGATTTTCGAGTACTTTCATTAAACAAGCTAATGGACAAAACTGCTGGTCAATTTTCTTCAAATGTAAAAGGCATTTATTATTGTGATTATAGTTAATGTCCCTCTCTACAAGGCAAGTATGTTCTATCACTGTTTTGGGGATATAACATTGTCCCCGGCTATATTGTTCTTCTGCTTATAGCTAGAGTAGATATTAAAGACAGAACGGGTTGCATATCTGAATAGGAAGTGTTCATGGGTTACCCCACCTTCAGGGCCAGATGTAAACATTCTTACGTTGTTTTGTCTTTAACATCTATTCTTTTAAAATCTCTATACTTAATATCTTGGAAAAACAAAAGATGAATACTTAGTTGTTACTCCGTTAGTCCATTAACTATTTATATCATTTACATTTGGCTTTCAACCTATACACTTTTTTGTACATTGTTTTGGAACCAACATTTTCATGAAATATTTACTAAGATCCATATTAAAAATCTAACTGGGAGTTCCCATTGTGGCTCAGTGGTAGTGAACCTGACTGGTTCAATCCCTGGTCCCACTCAGTGGGTTAAGGATCTGGCATTGCTGTGAGCTGTGGTGTCGGTTGCAGATGAAGCATGGATCCTGTGTTGTGGCTACGGCCAGCAGCTACAGCTCCAATTTGACCCCTAGCCTGGGAACTTCCATATGCAGTAAGTGTCGCTCTAAGAAAAAGACAAAAAAAGAAAATCTAAGTGGCTCATAATCATGGTTTCATTCTTCCTGGACTTTTTAACTATCCTCCAGACATTACTTGAGTATCTTTTGAACTATTTTAGTCATTATGTTACATCTTGTCATGGTCATTATCCCTGCAAAATAGCAATAGATAACTTTATGAAATGATTTCCAAAACCTGAATCTGTCGCTTAAAGACTGTAATACTTGTCTCCTTTTAAAGCTTTATATTTTAGTTTCTATGTATTCCTTCACTGTCTCGTTTTTACCCCATAGTCTTCTAGTTAAAAAGATTGCATTACTTCTGAGGTAGACTTTATTGAACTGAAAGAAAAACAACCTTGAAAGCCTCTCCACCCCCTGCTGGTTTTAGTTGTTTCTGGTGAAACAACTCATAAGAAATCTCTCACAAGACTATAGAGAATTGGTGACCTTTATGCTTCAACCATTATTTATCTTTCAATTCTTAAATTCTTGAACCACGTTGACACTCAGGACAAAACTATACTGAAAATGACTTAGAAGAGATCAATGGATTTCAGGTGGTGGCCTGAGAAAGCAAAACTGCTGCTTGCTCCTAATGGGTCTTCTCTTCCATGTATACGTTGAGCAAACCCTCCTTCCCAAGGTCAGAGAAGTCTTCTGAAACAGGAACAGGCAGTATTTATATTCATAGAGTCCGAATTCTGGGGGAACTCAAAGGGGCAGAACTTCAAACTGCTGAAATATCCTTGGCCTTTGTACAAGTTGCTTCTCCATCAACATTAAGTATCTCTGGAACCTAATACCTGAGAGTGGTCATGAAGAACTGTGCCTTGTCTTTTCTCTCCTATTTAAGTCTTTGCAGAAGTTTTCCTTTTCTTCTGTTACCATCACAGTTACCCAAAATCCTAAGAGGATGATAAAACACACTAATTCATAACAAAATGAAACTGTGGTTTCTGTTTGGCTTGAAAACATAACAGGTTTAAAGGAAATACAGCTGAGACACATAATCATAATCCCACAATATTTGCATTTCGCTGCTAATAGATCTATGCTTCAGTAAACATAATTAACTTACCCAGATCAACTGGAGAATGTTACTTAAAAACTGGTATATTTTCTTTCTCCTGAAACACTGTCTATGATTTCAGTGTAGCTCATCCGTAAGATATCACAATGTTATCATTTTAGAATACAAAGTTGAGGATGTAGTAGGCAGGATCTTTATCTAATTGCTGAATAATCCAGAATCAGAGATGGTAAGAGGTTTGCCTGAGATTGTCCACTGATTAAATTACAGAATCAGAACCCCCCCAAAAAAACCCCACAGAATTCTGACTTGTATGCCACGTTATTTCTCTTTATCTTTTTCTTTTAGACCAAAATTTTTGAGACATTTGCTTTATAAGCATATGAATTAAGAAATGAAACATATAATGTGATTTTATAATTAGAAATCCAATGCATAACTCTTTAGAATGAACATAAGCTGCGTGGGGGCGGGGGGAGCAAGAATGAAAATGTCCATTTAAAAATAATTTACACAAGGAGTTCCTATTGTGGCTCAGTGGTAACAAACAGAACCTGACTAGTATCAATGAGGACACAGGTTTGATCCCTGGCCTTGCTCCATGGGTTAAGGATCTGATATTGCCATGAGCTGTGATGTAGGTCACAGACATGGCTTGGATCCCCCCATTGCTGTGGCATAGGCCAGCGCCTGCAGCTCTGATGCAACAGCTAGCCTGTGAACTTCCTTATGCAGTAGGCACAGCCCTAAAAAAAACATAAACCAAAATAAGTTTAAAAAATTACACAGGATAGAAATACAAAAAACAGTTAAGTTGGGGACCTCATGTGGGCATTTCAAAGGCCAGTACACTCCAGGAGAAATAGACTTGGTGTGGTAATCATTGCAGGCCTATATTCTCAGAGTAGGTCAAGCAATCTTTCTTTAGTTGGGCAAATGAAAATATCAAAGTATAAGTTAGTTTATACTTCAGTCACGCTAATCCTTAATTCCCTTTTAAAAGAAAAAAATGTCCTAACACAAACTGAGTGAAACTTTATAAGAAACTTTTTTTTTGTCTTTTTGCCTTTTCTAGGGCCACACCCACGGGATATGGAGGTTCCCAGGCTAGGGCTCTAATTGGAGCTGTAGCCCCTGGCTAATGCCAGAGCCACAGCAATGCGGGGATCTGAGCTGTGTCTACGACCTACGAGCTACACCACAGCTCATGGCAACGCTGGATCCCTAGCCCACTGAGCAAGGCCAGGGATCAAACCTGCAACCTCATGGTTCCTAGTCAGATTCATTAACCACTGAGTCACAACGGGGACTCCTATAAGAAACTCTTAAGCTGTTAGTAATCATGTCTTTTTACAATCCCATCAATGATGTAAGAAAATTTTGGTTGATATCTATGCTCACCAACACTTGGAATTGTCTTTTTGATTTTACTTATTCTAAGGAAATGAGGTAATAATGTGCTATTATGTCATTTTGATTTTAATTTACAATTCTCTGGTGATTAATGATATAAAACATCTCTTCATGTTCTTAACAATCAATTGAAAAATTCTTTTGTAAAATATCTGTTCAAAACTTTTCTTTGTTTATTAATAGACTCGTTTATCTCATTGAGTTATAAAGAGTTCTTTTGATATTCTTGATACAAGTTATTTGTCAAGAAACATGTATTAAAATTTTTTCTCCCCTGTCTGTTGCTTTCTTTCTCCTTCCTTTAACAATGTCTTTTGAAAGGGAGACATTTGAAATTTTGATGATTCCAACTTAGTTTTTTTTTTGTTTTTTTTTTTTTTATAGTAGCGCTCCTTTGTCCTAAGAATTATCTGCTATGGAGTTCCCGTTGTGGCGCAGTGGTTAACGAATCTAACTAGGAACCATGAGGTTGAGGGTTCGATCCCTGGCCTTGCTCAGTGGGTTAAAGGATCCGGTGTTGCCATAAGCTGTGGTGTAGGTTACAGATGCAGCTTGGATCCTGCGTTGCTGTGGCTCTGGCGTCAGCCAGGGCTACAGCTCCCATTAGAGCCCTAGCCTAGGAACCTCCATATGCCTCAGGAGTGGCCCAAGAAATGGCAAAAAGGCCAAAAAAAAAAAAGAATTATCTGCTATGGAAAGAGCCACAACATTTTTCCTGTGTTTTCATCTGGAAATTTTATAGTTATTCCTTTTATTTTTGGTTTGATGGTTAATTTCATTTTTTGTTTTTTTTTTTTGGTATAGTGTCTGGTAAGTGTCGAAATTCATACTTTTTCATATAAATATATAACTTTTCCAGAATCCTTTTTAGAAATCACTATGCTTTCCCCAGTTCAATTACTTTAGTGCCAAAAATTAAAGAACAATTGATCAAAGGCATATCTAATTGTGGATCCTCTGTTCTAACACTTGGAGCTACATAACTGTATTGTTATTTGCTTTGTGTTTGTCCCGCCTAATCTTTGTTCCTTTCAGTCTCTATTTTGGCCTTCTTTTAGACTGAGTATTTTTCAGTATTACATTTTATGTTTGCTAATGGCTTATTAGATATCTCTTTATTTATTTTAGTAGTTGTTCCAAGGTTTACAATACATATCTTTAACTCAGCAGAGTTTACTTTTTACTGTTATACCACTTTACATCTAACGTAAGAACCTATACAAGTAGATTTCTGTTTGTTCCCTTCTGTTCTTTATTCTAGTGCTGCCATGCATTTTATTTCTACTAATGTTATAAACCCCATAATCTAATGTTTTATTTTTGCTTCAGTCAGTTATAGTTTAAAGAAACTAAAAATTAGAAGAAAGCCTTTCATGTTTGTATATCTATTTACTATTTCTGATACTCTTCTTTTACTTGTATAGATCTGAGTTTCTATCAGGTACCTTTTTCCTTCTACCTGAAGTACCTCCTTTAACATTTCATGTACTACAGATTCTCTGCCATCAACTTATTTTATTTTACTTACTGTATTTGCTTGCATGAAAACAAGTGCTTTATCGTTATATTTGAAATATTTTTCATCAGACGTAGAATTCTGGCTTTAGAGATTTGTGGTGTTGTCATTCATTTTCCTTTTCTCTCAGCACTTTATTTTTTATTTATTTTTTGCCTTTTTTTTTTTTTTGCCTTTTCTAGGGCCGCTCCCGTGGCACATGGAGGTTCCCAGGCTAGGGTCCAGTCTGAGCCGTAGCTGCTGGCCTATGCCAGAACCACCGCAATGCGGGATCTGAGCCACATCTGCGACCTACACCACAGCTCACAGCAACGCCAGATCCTTAACCCACTGACCAAGGCCAGGGATCGAACCTGCAACCTCATGGTTCCTAGTCGGATTAGTCACGATGGGAACTCCTCACTCAGGACTTTAAATACATTATTCTATTTTGTGGCTTGCATTGTTTCTGATTATATAATGTGTCTTCTTTTTTGTTGTCGATTTTAAGATTTTTCTCTTTATCACTGCTTTGCAGCAATTTGATTTTGATGTGCTTTTTAAGTTTCCTTTGTATTTATACTGTTTAGAGTTTTTTGAGCTTCTTGTATCTGAGGATGTTTAGTTTTTATTATACTTGGAAAAAATTTCAGCTATTCTCCTTTGGATTTTATCCTTTGTCTTCCCTACCATCACTTTTTTTTCTGAGATTCTTAATACCTCTATACTAGACTTCTTGGTATTATTCTACATATCACTGAAGCTACATATCACATATCACTTCTTGGTATTATTCTACATATCACTACATATAATTCTTTTTTATATTGTTATTGCTCTTGTTTGGCTTTTTCCTTTTTTTTTTCCTGTGGTTTGTGTTGGATACTTTATTTGTATCTTCAAATTTAAACATCTTTTCTTCTGCAATACCTGCTATTAAGACTATCCAGGGGGCAGCTTCCTAGTGGCGTAATGGTTAAGACTCAGCACTTTCACCACTGCAGTTCCGGTTCAATCCCTGGTCTGGGAACTGAGATCCTATATCAAGCTGCTGTAATATTTTCCTGTGGCAGAAAAAAAAAAGAAAAAAAGACTATCCAGTGAATTTTTATTCCAGATACTTTTAATTCTAGTAATTTCATTTAGTTCCTTTTCATATTTTTATATATTTCTCATTTTTAAATCCTTGCACGTAGATATGAAGTCTGTTTTAATTTAAACACTTGTTTGCTCATTCCATCATCTCTATATCATTTTTGAATATATTTCTATTGGGTGATTTTTCTCCTGATTATGGATCACAGCTTTGTTTTTTTCATATTTAGTTTTTTTTTTTTTTGATTGGATGCTAGATGTTATGAGTGTCACATTTTTGAGTGTCTAGATTTTGTATTCATCCTTTACAGATTTTATTTTCACTAACAATTGTGTAATTGACAGATTTTCTAATTTTGAAATAGCCTTGCCTATCTTAGATAAACCCCACTTGGTTGTGGTGTATTATTCTTTTTATGCATTGTTAGGTTCAATTTGCTAATTTCTTGTTTAGGATTTTTGTATCTATATTCATGAGACATATTGATCTGTAGTTTTCTGGTAATATTTTTGTCTCATTTTAGTATTCAGGTAATGCTGGCTTCAACATGAGTTAGGAAGTAGTCCTTATGTTTCTATGTTTTGAAAGAGATTGAAAAGAATTAGTATAATTTCTTTCTTAAATGTTTGGTGGTATTCACCAGTGAACCCATCTGGGCCTGGTTCTTTCTGTTTTAATAGATTATTAATTATTGATTAAATTTCTTATATGGATATAGACCTATTAAGATACTTCCTTTATTGTGAATTTTAGCAGATTGTGTCTTTCATGGAATTGGTCTGTTTCATCTAGATTATCAAATTTGGGGGGCATAGAGTTGCTCATAGTATTCGTTTATTATTCTTTTAATGTCTGTGGGATCTGTAGTGATGTTCCTTCTTTCATTTCTGATATTAATAGTTTGTATGCTTTCTCTTCTTAGCCTCGCTGGAGGCTTATTGATTTTAATTAGCTTTTTCAAATAATTAGCTTTTTGTTTTGTTGATTTTCTCTATTGATGACTTCCTATTTTCAGATTCACTTATTTCTGCTCTAGTTCTTATTATTTCTTTTCTTCTGCTTGGCTTGGGTTTAATTTGCTTTTCTCTTTCTAGTTTCCTGAGGTGAAAACATGGGCTATCGATTTTAGACCTTTCTTTTCTAGAATATGCATTTAATGCCCTAAATTTCCCTCTAAGCACTGCCTTGGCTACATCTGACAAATTTTAAGTTGCATTTTCCTTTTCATTTAGTTCAAAATACTTTACAAGTTCTCTTGAGAGTTCTACTTTTACCCATGTGTTATCTAAAAGTATGTTGTTCAATAATCACATATTTCAGAATTTTCTCATTATCTTTCTGTTATAGATTTCTACCATATTTACATTGTGGTCTGAGAGAAACATGGTATGATTCCTTTTTTTTTTTTTTTTAATTTGTTAAGGTATGTTTTATGGCCCAAAAGGTGATCTTAGTGAATGTTGAATATGAGCTTGAGAAGAATGTGTATTCTGCTGTTGTTGGATGAAGTAGTTCATAGATGTCAATTATACCCAGGTGATTTGATGGAGGTGTTGAGTTCATTTATGTCCATACTGCTTTTCTACCTTGTGGATATGTCTATTTCTGATAGAGGGTGTTAAAGTCACTTTGATTTTTGGTGCATACTCATTAAAAATTGGTAAGTCTTCTTGGAGAATTGATACCCTTTTCATTATATAATCCCATCTCTTATCTCTGATAACTTTCCTTGCTTTGAAGTCTGTTTTGCCTGAAGTTAATATAACTTTTGTTGCTTTTTTAAAATCAGTGTTAGTATGCTATAGTTTTCTCCATCTATTTACTTTAAATCTATATGTATCTTTATATCTAAAATGGATTTCTTATAGACAACATTTAATTGGGTCTTGTTTTTTGGTCCACACTAACACACTCCATCTTTTAATTGGTGCTTTTAGACCATTGACATTCAAAGTGATTATTGATATCATTGGAGTAATAGCTACCTTATTTTGTTACTATTTTCTGTTTTTTGCCTTTGTTCTTGTTTTTGTCTTTCATTATTTTTTTCTGCCTTTGTTGATTTTAACTGAACATCTTATATTCTTCCACTTTCTCACTTTTTAAAGGCATATTGGTTATAATTCTTTTTTTTATAATTCTTTTTTTAAACTTTTTTTTAGTGGTTGCCCTAGAGTTTTCAATATATATAGAAAGACATAGTTTGTAACTAGTCCATACCACTTCACAGGTTGTGCAAATACCTTACAGTAACAAAATAACCCTAATTTTCCTCTCTCATCTTTATATCATTTCTGTCCTTCATTTCACTATATATTAGCATATGTAATCATGGAATATACATAAGCATACACAATTAAATACATTGATAGTATTATTATTTTGAATGAACTGTTTTCTGTTAGATTAATTATGAATAAGAAAGGAATTTCTGTTGTGGCTCAAGCGTAACAAACCCGACTAGAATCCATGAGGACGTGGGTTTTATCCTTGGCCTCGCTCAGTGAATTAAGGATTGTGTGTTGCTGTGGGTGTGGTGTAGGTTGGCAGCTGCAGCTCCAATTCAATCCCTAGTGAACCTCTATATGCCAAGGGTGCTGTTCTAAAAAGCAAAAAAAAAAAAAAAAGAATAAGAAAAATAAAAGATTTTATTTTTACCCTTCACTTATTCCTTCTTCAGTGCCCTTCCTTACTTTATGTAGAGTCAAGTTTTTGATCTAGATATTTCCCTTCTACCTAAAGAGCTTGTTTTTGTTATGTCTTTTTAGGGCTGTACTGTGGCATATGGAGTTTCCCAGGTTAGGGGTCAAATTGGAGCTGCAGGCGCTGGCCTATGCCACAGCCACAGCAATACTACATCTGGGCTGTGTCTGAAACCTACACCACAGCTCACAGCAATTCCAGATCCTTAATCCACTGAAAGAGGCCAGGGATTGAACAGGCATCCTCATGGATACTATTCAGATTCATTTACACTGAGGCATGATGGGAACTCCCTAAAGAACTTGTTGTTAGTATTTCTTGCAAGGCAGGCTACTGGAAACAAATTTCTTCAATTTTTGTTTGTCTTAAGTAATTATTTCTCTTTCACTTTTGAAGGATAGTTTTGCAGGGTGCAGAATTCTAGGTTGATGGCTTTGTTTTCCTTGCAATACTTTAAATATTTCACTCCACTTCTCTTCTTGCTTGTATGGTTTCTGAAAATTCAGATGTAATTTTTATCTTTGTTTCTCTGTAGGTAAAGGGTTTCTATATCCTGGGTTCTTTCAGGACTTTCTCTTTGATTTTCTGTAATATGAAAATGATATGACTAGGTTAAGTGTTTTTGTTTTGGGGGGTTTTTGTTTGTTTGTTTGTCTTTATTTTTTTAGCATTTATTCCACTTGGTGTTCTTGAACTTCCTGTAACTGTAGTTTGGTGTTTGACATTAATTTGGGGAAATTCTCAGTTATTATCATTTTAAATACTTCTGTTCCTTTCTCTCTTCTCCTTGTATTCCTATATCAAGTATGTTACACCTTTGTAGTTGTCCTGTATTCCTTGGATATTCTCTTCTGGTTGTGGGGGATTTTTTTGTTTTGTTTGTTTTCAATCTTTATTCTTTTTGTTCTTTAGTTTCCAAACTTTCTATTGAGATATCCTCAGGCTCAGAGTTTCTTTATTCAGCTATACCTCATCTGCTAATAAGGCCCAGAAAGGCATTCTTCATTTCTGTTATAATGTTTTTGATTATCATTTTATCCATTTGTTTTTGTTTCTTTCTCATTTTATCCCTTTCTCTACTTACATTGCCCATTTGTCCTTAAGTGCTATCTGCTTTATTCATTACAGCCCTTTGCGAAGTAATCATAGTTGTTTTAAATTTTCAGTCTTATAATTCTAACATCTCTGCCATGTCTGTTTCTGATGCTTGCTCTGCCTTTTCAAATTGTGTTTTTTGACTTTAAGCATGTCTTAGTATTTTTGTCTTGAAAGTGTATATGATGTTCTGGGTAAAAAGATCTCTTGTAAATAGTCCTTTACTAAGTGGTGGAGAGGTGTAGAGGAGGTGAAGCATTCTATAGCTCTATAATTAGGTCTCCATCTTTTAGTAAGCCTATACCTCTATGGTGTACTTCTAAAATGTCTCCAATTTTTTCTTACCCCTTCCCTAGGTTTGAAAGTATGGCTAGAGTTGGCTGGAATTGATTATTTCTTCTGTCCTAGGACAGTTAGTCTCTGATAATACTCTTGATGTGTTAGGTTCTGTTTTAGTAATTTCTGCTGAGGGCAGGCCTTAAGAAGAATGGGGTGCTCTAGCCTATTTCCAAGTGTTCCTTTTTCTTTCCTCTTACTGGAGGCACTAGGGGATTTTTTTCTCTGATATCCACTGTGGAAATGTAGTCAAGATCTTGGAGATAAAACTCACAAAAGTGTGGTAGTCTCCTCACCCCCATGAGAGATTCCTCCTGGATTTTTAACTCTCAGGCTTGTCTACACTGAGCCTCCAGCAATTCCTCAGTTACAGTGGAGATTTTCCTGTGTTGGCACTGGTTCCCAGGATAGTTTCTGCTTGTGAGTCTCCTTTCCAGTAGGCCATGACTTGCCTCATTTGCCTGTCTGTCCAATATGGAGGGCAGTGGCTTGCCTTTTGTCCTCAACTCTCTTACAGATTCAGGAAGAGTTGTTGATTTTTTCATCTGTTTAGCTTTCTACTTGCTGTTAGAATAATGTAGAAGTGTGTGAGCTTATTGTATGCAGAGCAAGAAACCAGAAAACCTTGCCACTTTCTTTTCTTTATTCTCCCTTCTCCATTTCTTCTCTCTTATCATAGGCATCTGTGGGTATTGATTAATGTTCCTCATAATATCTGTAGTGCTCAAGATGTTTTATAATTCTGTAGCAAGAGAACACTAGGCAGTACTTCATTATAACATTGTAATTTTTCCAGAAAACTCTTAAGTAATAATAATAGCAAATACTTACATACTGTATACTGGTTACTTTACACAAATTAATTCATGCAATTTTAAAATAATTTTTTGAGTTAGATCTGTTATTTTTTAAATCATTTTCACTTCCTTGATGTTATTTTAAAAGGAATAAACATACCCTTTTAACAAAAGGAGATAAAGGAATTCCTGGCTTTCTAGAATTTAGATATCTGAGATGGATTTAATCTATGACTCTGAAGAGTTCAATCCAGATAAATGTTAATTACTGATATAGGAAGGAGGCTTTTTATGTCCTTCAGTGAATTAAAGGCTTGAAACAGTATTAAAAAGACAGGCAGCTCTACCATTCCTATAAAGACTAACCATTTACCTAACTATCCATCATGTCATGCTAAAAATTAAAACCCTCAACCTTTGATATTACCAAGATTCTCCTCAACATAGTGCTATTTTTTTAATATTGAGGTATAGTTGGTATACAATATTATACGTTTCAATGTACAACATAGTGACTCACAGCCTTTAGAGGTTATATCCCATTTATAGTTATTATGAAATATTGGCTAAATTCCCTGAGTTGTACAATGTATCCTTGTAGCTTATTTACTTTACACATAGTAGTTTGTACCTCTTTGGGCATCCTTGTCTTATTCCTGATCATAGAGAAAATGTTTTCAGCTTTCACCATTGAGTATGATGGTTGCTGAGGGTTTGTTATAGATGGCCTTTATTATATTGAGGTAGGTTCCCTTTATGCTTAGGTCCTAGAGAGTTTTTATCATAAATGGATGTTGAATTTTATTGCTTTTTCTGCATCTATTGAGGTGGTCATATGGTTTTTATTTTTCAATTTATTCATGTGGTATATCATATTGATTGATTTGCAGATATTGAAAAATTCTCGCATCCTTGAAATTAATCAATCCCACTTGATATGGTGTGTATGATTCTTTTATTGCATTGTTAGATTCAGTCTGCTGATATTTTGTAGAGGATCTTTGCATCTATGTCCCCCAATGGTATTGGCCTGAAATTTTGTGTGAGTGATATCTTTGTCTGGTTTTGGTGTCAGGGTAATGCTGGCCTTGTAGAATGAGTTGGGAAGTATTCCTTCCTGTACAATTTTTTTGGAGTACTTTGAGAAGGATACATATTAACTCTTCTCTAAATGTTGGGTAGAATTCACCTATGAAGCCACCTGGCCCTGGACTTCTGTTTGTTCAGAGTTTTTTTTTTAATTTACTGATTCAGTATTATTACTAGTAATTGACCGGTTCATATTTTCCATTTCTTCCTGGATCAGTCTTGGGATATTGTACATATCTAGTAATTAGTCCATTAATTTATTTGTCCATTTTATTAGCATTTAGTTGTAGTCTTACAATCCCTTTTATTTCTGTGGTGTCAGATATAACTTCTTTTTCATTTCTGATTTTATTGATTGGACCCTCTCTTCTTGATGAGTTTGGCTAAGGGTTTGCTAATTTTATCTCTTCAAAGAATCAGCTCTAGGAGTTCCCATTGTGGCTCATTGGAAATGAATCTGACTATTATCCATGAGGATGCAGATTCAGTCCCTGGGCTGGCCTAGTGGGTTAAGGATCTGGTGTTGCCAGACCCCTAGCCTGGGAATCTCCATATGCCACAGGTGCATCCCTAAAAAAAAGACAAAAAATTAAAAAATAAAAATAAATAAATAAATAAAAATAAAAAGGCTTACTATCTTCCAGTCACTTGTGATGGAACATGATGGAAGATAATGTGAGAAAAAGAATATATATATACATATGTATGACTGGGTCACTTTGCTGTATAGTTGAAATTGACATAACACTGTAAATCAACTATAATGGAAAAAATAAAAATCATAAAATTTAAAAAAAAAAAAGAATCAGCTCTTAGTTTCAGCACTGTGGTGCTCTCAACAATGGATTGTATGTAGATAGTGTTTTTTGTTGTTGTTGTTATTATTATTATTATTATTTTTTGGCTTCCCCGTAGCATATGGAAATTCCTGGGCCAGGAATCAGATGCATCAATGTCAGTTCCTTAACACAGTGTGCAGGGTCAGGGATTGAACTTGCATTCTAGCACTGCAGAGACATCACCAATCCCAGTGCACCACAGCAGATACTACTAGATATGTATTTTTTTTAGTAAAAGTGGTATATTATACTCTTTTCTAACCTCATTCTTTTCCCCCTAATAAATATATGGCTTTATTGTGAAGATAGATATACCTAAGCTAATTAAACAAATCACCAGTTATGGGACACTTAGATTATTTCCAGTTTGGTTCATATTATTTATATGTGCATAATTAATTTCTTAGGATAACGGCCTAGAAAAGGAAGAAATGCATTAATAGTTAAACATAGTGTTAAAGCTTTTGATATTATTGCCATGTTGTCATATAAGAAAGTCATACAATTTATATTTCCACCAATAGAGTCCCCAAAGTATCAGCAAATATTGTTATTCACTGTTATTTTAGTTACCATTCCCTTTATTACCAAGAAGTAAAGTTTTTTTCAAATGTTTATGGACTGTTTATCAACTATATGATTTCTAGGCTAAAAGCAACTCTCCTTTCCTATAGCTTAAACTAGATTATTGAGAAGCTGAATTACCAATTGAATAAGGCACAAAATATTGCCAGATTTAACTAACTATAATTGTTGTCTGATTTTAAAGTCTTAGCGTGCATGGAGTCTGAGGTGGAAGTCATTCGATGCTTGAGACTGGCATTGACCGACGCCGTCAAGGACATTGTACAGCAGATAATATCCATGATGAGCTCTGGAAGAAATTGTGAGACAAACCTGAACAAGCATATAGTTCCTCAACATCTGTATGAGAGCATTCCAAAAGAGTGGAATTATATCCCGAAAGAAACCAAAAGGAAAGAATCAAGCAAAGGTACACTTGTTTTTCTTCTTTCATTCCCTTCCTCCTTCTTTCCTTCTTTCTTCCTTCCTCCCTCCCTCCTTCCTTTCTTCTTCCCTTCCTCTTTCTTCTTTTTTCTTTCTTTCTTTCTTTCTTTCTTTCTTTCTTTCTTTCTTTCTTTCTTTCTTTCTTCTTCATTTCTTTCCTTTTTCCTTTTCTTTCCTTCCTTCCTTCCTTCCTTCCTTCCTTCCTTCCTCCCCTCCCTCCTTCCCTCCTTCTCTGTCTTTCTTTCTTCCTTTCTTGCTGCTTGGCATGCAGATGTTCTGAGACCAGGGATCAAACCTAAGCCACAACAGTGACCTGAGCCACAGCAGTGAAAATGCTGGACCCTTAACCCGCTAGCCCACCAGGGAATTAATTTTTCTTTAAGAATACATCTATCACTTAAGAAGCAATTTTCTAGGATATGAGAACAAGTAAAATTCTAAATGTATAAAATTTGTATAATATATTAGTCTTCTTTCCACCATGTGTATTTAGGATCCCTAATTTTTGTTACTGGCAGCAATATGAAAAAACAAACCAAATACCCAAAAAAAACAAAGAAACTAGAAATGAAAATGACTCAAATGATTATCTTTTTTATTTAACTACTAATTCAAAATTTTCTTATATTTTATGTTTGTGTTATCATTCACAGATGCATCACATGATTTTTGACTAATTTCCTTTAAATCTATTGCATAATCTAAAATTCACACTATTGGGAGTTCCTGTAGTGGCTCAGTGGTTAACAAATCCAACTAGGAACCATGAGGTTGTGGGTTCGATCCCTAGCCTTGCTCAGTGGGTTAAGGATCTGGCATTGCTGTGAGCTGTGGTGTAGGCTGCAGACACAGCTCGGATCCCAAGTTGCTGTGGCCCTGGCGTAGGCCAGTGGCTACAGCTCCGATTAGACCCGTAGTCTGGGAACCTCCATATGCCGAGGGAGCAGCCCTAGAAAAGGCAAAAAGACAAAAATAAAATAAAATAAAATAATAAAATAAAATAAATAAAATTCACACTCTTAAGAAGATTGCTCCCATACTCAGTTTAATTATTCTTTTCTTTGATGTTTTTTCCTCTACAACTGCCAATGATTACTTTATTTTCTCTTTTTTTTTTTTTTTGTCTTTTTTCCATTTCTTTTGGGCCGCTCCCGCGGCATATGGAGGTTCCCAGGCTAGGGGTCTAATCGGAGCTGTAGCCACTGGCCTACGCCAGGGCCACAGCAACGCGGGATCCGAGCCGCGTCTGCAACCTACACCACAGCTCACGGCAACGCCGGATCTTTAACCCACTGAGCAAGGGGAGGGACCAAACCCACAACCTCATGGTTCCTAGTCGGATTCATTAACCACTGCGCCACGACGGGAACTCCTCTTTTCTCTTTTTAATATACCTACATATGTAATTTCTAGGTGAAAAATAGCACCCCACTTCGTAGCTACAACATATTTCTCTGATGGTATTTTTTTCCCTCAATTCCTATGGTTCTGGATTCAGTGCATTGCTCTCCTCTTCAGGGCAACGAATCTACTTTGCATACTTAGTTATCTATATTATTCATTTATTTTATTAATCAAGTTCTCTCTTCTTAAATGGTTTCTTCCTACTTAGATGTTTCTGCTTTCTGCAATTTCACAAGATTCCTTTGAATGTATCTTTTTTATCTGTTTATATTTGTAAACCTTCTTTCGGATTTTTAAAGGAAAACTTTTCCCTTTTATTTTCATCTTTAAAGAAGAATATTTTTTCACTAACTTTAAAGAAACTTTGAACAGTAAAATGCTCCAGCTAAACCCACTAATGTCATCTGAGGGGACTAAACTTTTTTTCTTCTCCATGGAGATCCTAAGTAATGTGGTTCTTATTCAACAACCTTATGTTACAGACTCAAATCAACTATCTATTAGTGACCTTTCATAGCAATGCTTTAATTCTGCCTAAGTCCTATGAAACACCTTTGAATCTAGTAAAGCCATTAACTGAAATTGGAAAATGCTGGCTTTTCATTACTTAAGTTCTTCCTCATCTCAGTTGTTGCCATCTCTCCTTTCTAGCTTTTGCATATTTCATGGATACTGAACAATACAGGAAGCATGATCTATAGTTTACATACTTGTCATATGAGTAGCCCTATTTTTTTATGGCTTTTAAGGTGGTCTATTCAGGAACAATTTTTTTTTTCCTACAAGCATTTTGTAACTCTTGTAACATTTTAAAGAACCGCTGGTTCCAAAACATGCTTACTCTGTAGATACTAACTCTTGTGGATTTCTTTCTATCCTCTTTCAACTGACTGTGTTCAATCTTTATGTTCACTCCAGTGTACAAGACAGATGATATGTATATGCCAGATATTAAGTCACTTATTCATTCAGTAGCTACTTACTGCATTACCACAACACACCAGGTACTGGAGTTGAGGCCAGGGATAAACTACAAATAGGATACCCCCTCTTGGTGCTTGAAGACTAGTATAACTGTTTCCAAATGGGTACAAACACTTCAGGGGATGTACAAGATAATCCTTTGATGTGTGAGAAGAAAGGAATAAAAACTACTATCATTTCATATGAAGATTGTCACTGAAGCACTCCCTTAGTCAGTGAGCGAGCTGGTCGTGTGTTGAGGACGGTATCGTTAGGGATTAAATGAACAGAGTAACTTTACTCCTTCATTACCTTTCAGCATTCAGTAATCAGCTAAGGTTGTCCTTTGTGCTGCAGAATCCAGTTTTAACAGAACTAATCCTCACAAAAACACAAGTGGCTTGAACATATTCCTGTAAATTAACAACTCAACTACAGTTTAAAACTAACACAGGGAATGCAAGGAAGAGCAAACAATGACAAAGTGAAAAAGCTCACACAGGAATATTTTTATTTCTAAAATAAACTGTCTCTCAGTCATATTATAAGAAAGAACAATGACAAAATGATCAAATTTGGCCTAAGTAAATAAGGGAGATGTGTGGGAAAATTATTTGAAATATGGCTTCCCATACATTGTTGTTAAACACAAATCCCTCCTAAATGAGTATTGTGCCTTAAGATGTTAGTTAACAACAGTTTGAAATCGTCTTGATTAGTAAAAGATTTCAAAACCAAGAGTCCCAAACATGAAGATAAACTTTTGGAATTGTTTTTAGCAGTGTTTTAAGTCAATTGATAGTTAATTCAGTACTTTGCAAAATTCATCTAAATAATGAAAAATGTTTAGAGCCCCCCTTTTTTTTTGAGGAGTCTAACTTAATTGTAAAAATTAATAGTCCCCTAGCTTAAGGAATCTTAAGGGGACCATGTCACCTTCCTGACATGGTGAAAATGATGTAACATGGAAAATACTATGGTGAGAAACTTAAGTGCATTTCTTTATTTCTTTGTCAGCAAAATAATGCTTCATAGAAAATACTGAAGATTTAAAGAAATAAATAGTACAATAAATTATAGTGTATGAGATTTATCAGACTTGAATGGGGAGTTTCTGCTGTGGCGCAGTGGGTTTAGAACCTAGGAGTTCCTGTTGTGGCACAGCAGAAACAAATCCGACTAGTATCCATGAGGACACGGGTTTGATCCCTGGCCTTGCTCAGTGGGTTAAGGATCCTGTGTTGCCCTGAGCTGTGGTGTAGTTCACAGATGCAGCTCAGATCTGGTATGCTGTGGCTGTGACATAGGCTAGCATGGGCCAGCAGCTGCAGTTCCCATTCCACCCCAGCCTGGCAACTTCCATATGCCATGGGTACAGTCCTAAAAAGCAAAAAAAAAAGTGCATGATCAATTCTCCACCCAGCGCATTGGGTTAAAGCCACAGCTGTAGCTTGGTTTCAGTCCCTGGCCCAAGAACTTACAGATGCTGTGGGTGCAGCTGTTTTAAAAAAGGGGAGGGAAGGGGTTGAATGGAAGTTGTTCAGATGTTCCTGATATTGCTCAGCTTAGGTATTTACTCCCTTATGTTTCAAAGAACGAATACATGAAGGATTAGTTGTTTTGTTTCTTTGACAAAAATTAAAGGAAATATATACTAGAAAATATATTTTCTTACCAGTATATTACTTTTTAAATAAAAAGAATGCTTTATGGAAAAAATGCTGGAGTAATTGTTTTAACTAAAACAATGGATTCTGGAAAGGAAACAGAGGTAGCATGACAAGGAACATGTATTCAAGGCACCACTCATGGATTATTGAGAAAGAAATTGATGGCAGAAATATACAAAGTGCTCTTGAAAGTCATCAGATAGTTTATTTTATAAAAACCAGTAATATTAGTTTTATAATGACTAGCATTACCTATAAAGATATTATAGGTACACACTAAAAACTTGGAATTTTCTAACATGATCTAAAATATTCCAAATAAGAATTTCAATGATTTTTGAACATTTTTCTTAAAATACAAAAATGCAGGAACAACTAATTAACATAATGTGCTGAATATTTATTAGATTTCAACAACCTATATCTATTTGGTGGTTGATACTGAAACACCAGTGCCATGATTTCATAAGCACAGTTATTCCGTGTGAATCCATGTATGTTCATGTAGTGGCTTTTTTCACCTATGACAGCCATTAAAACCAAGTATTAAAACAAACTCAAGCAATAACCAGATGTTTGAATCAATGTATCACAAAGTGTTAAAGCCAGATTTTAAAATAATAAAGTATATTAAATCATATTATTAAATCATATTATCCTTACCCAATAATTTATTCTTGACACTTTATACCTAATGCTATATTAGGTATATTAATAGATATATTAGGTTATTAATATAAACAAATTTTGGGGGGGGGGCCTTTTTTCGGCCGTACCCGCAGCATATGGAAGTTCCCTGCCTAGGGGTTGAATCAGAGCTACAGCTGCTGCCCTATGCCACAGCCACAGCAAGCCATATCTGAGCCACCTCTATGACCTACACCACAGCTCACAGCAATGCCAGATCCTTTCACCCATTAAGCGAGGCCAGGGATCGAATCCGCATCTTCATGGATAGTAGTCAGATTCATTTCAGCTGTACCACAATGGGAACTCCAATGACAAACTTTAAAAAATTAATTTTAAGACATTATTTGTCTTTACCTACTTCATGGTAAATTTCCTTTTTGCATGTTTTATAATCCTCAAAATATGTTATTACAATCAAAATAGTACATGATAGGAAGGAAGAAATGATAAACGTATAAATATACCTCTCACATCGCATTTATTCTAAGAACACTTTTTTTTTAACCACACTTTATCAGCTCTGAAATTGGGATAGGTCTTACAATATAGCACAGTTATATGACTTAGATAGAAATCAGTTTATTTAGATAAAGATAGAAAAATGCGTGTGTGGCATTTTTCAAAGATCTTTCCCTGGTGTGTTGTTAACATCATCATAGACTCAGAGACTCTGTGATTTGTAGAACGGATTTGTGACCCACCTAGCAGTTCTGACTAATTTGCCTTAAGCTTTAAAAAAGTAGTTGGGGATTTGAGTACCTGCAGTCCTCAGATTTTATAAATATCAGTAGTAGTGCAGGTATGAAGAGAATTGCTAATCTTTACCTGATATCTCCTTAGATTGTCAAATGTTTACTCAGTATGTGCAGTTAAGCCCTTTTTAGGATAAACAGAATACAAGATATAATCTTTTAAGTCAAGTACCTGATCATAAAGTAGGGAATATGAGGCATAAAGAACAATAAAATATTTAAGAACACTGAGAATGGTTTCTTGATTTGCTTTCATCTAATATTTTAAGCCTTATCTAGACATATTCATTTGAATAAAAAGAAAATATTTATTGAGGAACTTTTTTTTCTTTCTTTTTTTGACTTTTTGCCATTTCTTGGGCCGCTCCTGCGGCATATGGGAGGTTCCCAGGCTAGGGATCTAATCAGAGTTGTAGCCACCGGCCTACACCAGAGCCACAGCAACACAGGATCCTAGCCGCGTCTGCGACCTACACCACAGCTCACGGCAACGCCGGATCGTTAACCCACTGAGCAAGGGCAGGGACCGAACCCGCAACCTCATGGTTCCTAGTCGGATTCATTAACCACTGAACCACGACGGGAACTCCGGAACTTTTTTTTTTTTAACCAAGTACTGAACTAGGTGATTTTATAGTTATATTATTTAATACAACAGTCTTAAGATATCATTCAAATATATATTGGACGACCCAATTTTTACAGACGTATGAAGACTGCTCCAGTTAATTCTGAAAATGATCCTTAAGTTGTCATAGATGTTTGAGAAGTCACTAGACTAAACTATTTTCCAAGAGCTTTGTACTTGTTTAGAGCAGGGTGACTTCTTTAAATGTCATAGATATCTTGAAAAGCTTTTCACTTTGTTCATTATTTTTGTTCAGTAAAAACAGTAAAAAAAAAAAAATGTTTCTCTGAATAACTTAGAGATACATTTTTTTGACCTCTCACTCAGTTCCAATGTTCAGATTCAATTATGTACCTGGTGGATTAAAACACTTGTGTTCAGCTTTGTGGGATACTCAAGGAGGAAGGAGATTTTTTTTTCCATGCTCTTGAGGGGCTTTTAGTCTAGTTGTAAAGACAACTCATGAATATACCATAAACATAATAGATGATGTTATAAAAGATAACACAATTCATAGGAGGAAAGGACTTTGAACCAAGGGTTAGAGAATATGAGAGATCCATGAAGAACAGAGGGCCTTTCGTGTGAGAATGAGATATTCAGAAGCCTAAACGCAAAAAAGAAGAAACAAAGATAAGGTTCGCATAAACTGGCAGAGACTGGATCATGGAGTGTTTTGACAGCAATGCTCTGGATACTGATCTCGTAGAGTGGAAAACAGCTAAAAGAAATTGTAGCAGTGAAATTAGGTAATAAAGTTTGTAGTATATGAATCTAGCTGGGCATAGTCTAGAGCAGGGACATGAGTTAGGAAAGTCCTGCAAGAGTCCAGATACCATTCGTGACGAAGGGCTTGAATAAGTATTAGCCACGGACACAGTGAGGCAAACCTGGTTGTCAGGTGAGGGAGTAGAAAGATTTATCAGTGTAGTCCCTGGTCTGTTATGAAGGCTCAACAGGAGTATTTAAAAGAGGGGAAGAAGGGAGGGAGGGAGGAAAGAAGGAAGGAAGGAAAGAAGAAAGGATGGAAGAAAGAAAGGAAGGAAGGAAGGGTGGGCCTGCCAAGGCAGTTTGGGAAGAAAACAATGAATTTGGTTTTAGTTTTGGTTTGAGTTAATGATGACTAGGACAGAGGAGTGGAATGCCCCTCAGGGAACTGAAGTTGTAGGATTGCTCCTCTTAAGACAGGCCAAGACTGAAGATTCTGGAATCATCTAGATAAATGGCTCTCAACTAGGCAGATAGGAGACAGTTGTCAAACCTGTAGAGACACTGGTTGCAATTCAGGAGGGTGCCACTGGCATCTACTAGGTATAGGACAGAGATGCTGCTAAAACATCCCACAATGCGCAGGTCAGCTCCTTACAACAAAGAATTATCCAGCCCCATATATCAGTAGTGCCAAACTTGAGAGACCCTGATTTAAAGAGGAAGGGTCAGTAAATCCTTCAGAGAACACTAAGTAAGGGAGAGTAGAATCATCAGTCAATAGGCTAAAGACTTCGCAAATACATATAAAGGTTATTAATAGAAGTGGAAGTAGTTTGGGACACAAAGACACAAAGAAGGGTAATAGAGATAAACAACTGGTTTTTTGACTCATTTATTCAACAAATATGTATTGAATAACCATTATAGACGATGTACTAAGTGCTTGAGGTACAGGAATGCCTTCCTCAAGCTTTTATTCTAGTGATAATGATAATGAACAAATAAAGGAGATAGTTATTAGATGATGGTAAGGGCTATTATAAAAGCAACAAAGTGGGGTCTTATGATAGGGAGGAACTGGGCTGGGAAGGGTGTGAAGGGACTTCTTTAGATGGGATGATGAGGGCAGGGTCTCAGAGGAGGAGACATTTGGGCTGAGAACTAAAAGAAGAGGAGCCAGTCCCAAGAAGAGCTGAAATGGTTCTGTCATAGATTCCAGGGGAGGAAGAGAAAGGCTTAAGGAAATACCAAAGGCCACGAAGGGTTCCAGCAGGAATGCCTTTGCCTTTATTAATTGGGAGGACATTGGACCCGTTAAACCTGCAGTCTTAATGGAAAAAAATAGAAGTATAACCCTGAATTTTCTAATCTTCATTTGCGGGTGAAAAAAAGTAAGTTCAGGACTTGGGGAATTGTAGGCAGTACTGTAGAGGACCCCGGTAGAGTTCTGTCGGAATATGTCAGGCACTTGCTCTTCTCAAACAATTTTCTCCACAAAAATTAGACATCCCCACACAACACTCAAAACAACACAGTGATGGAACGCAAATGCTAATATTAATCATACCTTTTCTTTCTTCTCTTCCGCAGGCGTCACAAGGCTTGCTGCTCAGGCAGTATCTATTGTAATCAGCAAGTTACCTACGGTGATTGCATGTTTGCCTCCCCCAATTAAATACTTCTTTTTTCTCTCTGAGAGGAAAATGTCAAAAAACTTTGTTGAATTGAAGAAAGCTGGCCTGCTTGTCTGGAACTTGATTGTAATTATATGTCGGATATTTGAGGATGGAAACACAGTGGAACTTTTAACAGGTGCCTCCCTTGACAGATGGAGTAAAGAGAAACTCGGTTTAATCTGTGTGTGTTTGGAAAGCATCATGGGAGAGCAGACAAATAACCCCAATCAAATGACCCAAAAGGTCATACAGAGCATTGAGCAGCAAAAACCCAACTGGATTGAATGCCAGTTGTCGAAAGCAAGCAAATTGAGCACCGAATGGTAAAGCAATGTGTTTCTTTCACTGAATGTCATTAAATACATGCACAAAAGCAAAGCTACCAATAAGATATAACAAAATATTGTCAGATAGGCTGTAGTGGTCATTTTGCTAACTTCATGGGAACTTGGATGAGTACAGAAAAAGACAAATATTCCATTAAAAACTGGATTTTTAAACGGTCCTTATTAAAATTTGAACCCTATTGATACCCTGGAACATTATACTTGTTTAGTCACCATCTGAAGGTTTCTGATTAAAAGGGTGGTAGTTAAACCCAAGAGAATTTGGTTTCACTCCTTTTCAGTGTGCAAACAGGTATCTGGTGGATAGCCTGGAGCATTTCGTAAATGGATTGGGCATGGAGATTAAATTAAGAAGGAATTAATGGATATAAAAGGCTCTTTATTGCTTTCTGTGTACCTGATTGTCAAAAAGGTACACATTTTTCATCTGGTAATGTAAGAATCCCAGAGGGCAACTGGGGCATATCACACTCAGGCTATAAACACACCCAGCTGTTTCTATATGAAAATGTCAGCCTTCTCATAGGTTTGTCACCAAGAACTAAGTGATTTGTGGTATTGCAAAGAATTTTAAGGGTCCCTGATGAATTTAAATATGTACATAGAGTCCTCCTATCATAAAATTAGTCTTCAGTATAGAATTGCATGCTCTTGATAAAGGAGTTATGGTTCATATGGTCTGCAGATCACTAAGCCAGCCTCCTTTTTTTTAACACCACTCCCACACACTGTCCCCTGTTCTTTTAAAATATAATCATCTTCCTGGAAGATATTATTATAACTTTCTGCCTGAAACTACTAAAAGTTGTTACCTTTCCGAGCACATGCCGGTGACAAAGAGCTCAGGCTTCAGAACTAGATGAACAAATACAAATCCCTCGTAAGTGGGCCATCTTGTGCAAGTTATGGAATCTCTCAAAGCCTCATTTTCAGCGATGATACCAAGCTGGCAGAATTGTTTTGAAAAATTAAATAATAGCATTTGTAAAGTTCTTAACATCAAGAACTAATAAGAATTTATTTAAAAATTATTAAAATATGTTATACTCACTGGTTAGTATTATGATTAAAAAAAATACCTTTTACTGGTTTATAGTAATCTAGAAGACTTTATAGTAATACAGATGGAGAAATGTAACTAATCATGCTTTTCCTGGTCTTGTCATACTGACTTCTAGAAATTTACTTGTGGGGCATCCTGTGAGTAGGAATAACAATAGCAGTCAGAAAAATACTTAGTAAAATTGACAGTGACCTTCTTAATCTTTACATTTGAGTTAGATACCAATTTACAGGCTTTAGTTCAAAGACTAAAAGATTAAGGCCACATGTCATGATCTGTGGCAGTGGATTTGAAGGGGAGAGTGAAAAAGTAATATTAGTGAGTCTGATTATAAAGTTAAATGTATGATTCTGCTGAATTAGGAGCCCCTCTAGCAATAAGATCAGTTTAAAGTAATGTCTCTAATATACTTGGGGCCACATACAGGAATCCCTAAGTAAAATTTTATCTTTAAAAGTTGATTTTAGTCTAAGTTTTTTATAAGCAGCACCAGCACATCTGGTATCTCCTATAGCAGGGCATTTTCTAGCAAATACTTGGCCGATTAGTTGTCTGTTGCAACATGCTTCCAAAATAAAGAATTGCTGATTTTTAAACATGTTTTATAGCCCTCAGAGATTCTGAGTACATGTTGTGTAACTTGTAATGAACACGAGACAGTCTTTCTCAGTTTCCCAAATAATATCAGTATACAAAAATGCAAAGTTATTTTGTGTATTTGAGAAAGAGTTAAATTTGACTTATTAACTCTAAGTAATCTCTTACAGATCTGGGTGCTATAGGAATATTTCATCTCAACTTTGATTTCAAGTTATCTGATATCTACCTCTATGCATTTCTCACAAATTGATTTTTTAGTTCATAGTTCTATACCATGAGGAAAATATATTTTAAACCATGATGTCTGCGTATAGATGGAGGGTTGCCTTGGCCTTACCATAATTTTTTTTCAAAGTATGGGAATGTAAGCTCTTTAATAAAAATAGTTCTTCCATTAAGATAAATGAAACCTTAATTCCTCACGAAGATTATCTTGGAACTACTCAATATCATTTAGCTAGATTTCTTTCACTTGCATCCAGATTTAACTTTGATTTTATGGAAATTGTGAAAATAACTGCAGTAGAAAGGTGGCAGCTGTAAGCATTGCTTGTCTTGCATGCTGCCTGGAAGCATTACTATTCATTAAAATAACCTTCACTTTGTAGTAAAACTCAAGCTGTAAACAGTCAGCTTAGATTCTGGAGAACACACAGGCCAAAAAGTAAAGAAATGTCTGTCTTTGCAAAGTAATTTGTCGAGTTGAAGATTATTGTTTTTCATCATGGTGACCCTGACGTGGCTGGCTGGGTGCATATACAGATTAAGATTAATGCAGTTATTCCTTGGCTAAGGTCTGCCTCTTTCAGGGCACATTCTCCTTAATGACATGATTGATAGGCAGTCCCAAATCCAGAGAGGAACTCATTAATCATAGCATTGACTGAATCCAATCATTTGCTTCACCTGCACAGTGATGGACAGGAAAGGATACAATTCAGGGGCTGACACTGAGACACTCCTTTGTCAGAGGGCCTCAACTTTTTCAATGTCAGCCTCTACAAAACCTGACAAGAAATTTTGCTTGCAGCCTTTATGCAGCTTCAAAAAGATGTCTACAAACTTATTTTATTGCAACAAGGTCTTTTTTGTTTATTTAAAAGTTTACTCTAGCTAATGAATATCTGTAAGAGTAGGATTTGCTTTATTTTTTTAGCAAGGCTTATATGATCATAAAGTTTTTTTGTTATTTTAAGAAGGATGTTTTGAAACTACATGTGGAAGCAATATAAAAGTTAATGTCCAGCAGCTGGGTATCATTTGGTTCAGTCTTCAGGTCAGCGGCACTGACTCTTAGCAGAACTAATTTTATAATCATGGCAAAATCTCAGTAATGAACTGCAATATATAGCTGATTACACCACAGCAAATTTCATTTAGTCTGGGAAACAGTGGATAACCATGCATTTTCTTAGGACCACTTAGACTGCCAAGCCTGTGGTGATCCTAACAGCAATTGTAATAAGAAGATTAGTGTGGAATCTATATAATGTCAGATGACTATCATGACTTATTTTGCACTTACATAGTCTGAGCATTTAAAGAAAAATATGCTATCCATTTTTACTATGTAAATGATGTTGAAAATCAATAATAAGCATATGAGTTCTTACAAAAGAAACATTTCACATCTCTGATTTGCACATTCCTGGTGTGGTTATAATAGACCATTTCCTAAAAGAATAAGCAGGGTAGTGACTTTTGCTAAGTATCTGTTACCTAGAAGACGCCTGGGGTGGGGGTATGTATTTTTAAAAGGCAACAAGTGTCAAAAGGCCAATTTAAAATACCCAGGGGTAAGTACTCTTCCAGGAAGCACCCAGCCTGTATTTAGCATAATAGGCTCCCCCTTTTGACACTTTAATTAGTCTTTAATGTGTTCTAAGACAGGTGTAAAGAGGAATTTACAAAAGGCAGAATACCAAAGCTATTTCTGGCATCAAAGATACTCTATCCTCAAAGAGAAAATAAAAATTATTTCTAACATGTTCTTAAAAAGAAATGTTTTGTTTTCATCCCATGATTATAGCAATTTCAACAATTGCAGTAATGGGAAAATGTTTTATAGATAGGAGTATAAATGCAATAAAGAAATGTTTTAAAAGAAATGATTCAATTTTTAAAAATGCTTTCAGGTGCTTAGTTCTAAGGCGCTGTTTATGTGAGCCGCAGCCATTTGGGAAGGCTTACCTATTTGAGCAAAGTCTTTATGGGTGCTTTGAATATGAGATTTACATTGACTCTCCACACTCAATCTCTTTGATTATTTTCCATCTTTACAATTCTTCACCACTGATACTTATATGCTTTCTTTGTACTTAGTGCATTTATGACTATAGAGAAAAGCACAGCCTTAGAAGAAGGAGATATTGCTCTTGAACTGACTGAGCAGAAAATAAACATGATGGTCCTGGATATCTGCCACAAACCAGGTGGCAGCGAGTACCTGAGGCAAATTTATCACATCATGCGGCTCAATGAGGTAGGGAAACGGCCTTTTTACCGAGCAATTAGGTGTGTACTGGCCTGAGGCAGCGTCTGCTGGCAGGTAAGGGTTAGTCAAGGAGGTGATAATACTTCTTAAAGTCAATACCAAACTCAATATTGCATTATTAATAGAATCTATTCAGCCCCGGCTGTTCTGCATTTGTACAGCAGAAGCTTCACTGAAACAATGTCGGTTTTATTTGTATGGTTTAAACAATAACACGGCTCATAAACTCAGTTCAGTTCTGATTGTGTAGACAGGAGAGGTGTAGTTTGGGAATTGTTTATTTGTGACCATTAAGCTGATGTTAAAATCTGGTGTTCGTGAAATGAAGAATTTTCTGAAGAGAGAGTTCGTTCTTCTGTGGGTGTCATACTTATGTTGGTGAAGTCGAAGATTTCTTACATAATGAGAAACTTCAGAAGAATATTGAACCATATTTAGGAGCAACTAGATTAACCCAAGAAAATGCATTAATGCATGGACACTAATTAGAACCGAAGTCATGCTTGTCCACTCATCTGCTGGGTTAAGCCTCTGACCTTATGTGTTTCTGGCTGTTTCAGCAAAAATGTATAAAAAGCAGGTTTCTCTGTTATTGACTTAAAACAATACAACTTTGCTAACTTACTCAGGTTTTTATTTTGATCATACATATCTGGATTTGAATGTGACATCTAATATGAACTAAAATTATGTTTATATTTGCAAACACATGAATGTGTTGTTTAGAATAAAAATTGTATAATATGGATAATGCTAAGATATAGTGTTTTATCTCAATGAGCTAGGCCTTAAAAACCATGGATTTCCAAGAAGTGAATTAAATTCTACCACAGCATTTTACAACTCAGATATTTAAATATTCTCCCCATTATTATCTGCCTGAACGTTACTTCAAGTAAATCTTGTTTTCTGGCCTTCCAAGAGTAATCAACCAGTCAACCTGTTACGGCAGATACCCAGCAGCCCTGTGCTGCAGCGTATCAGCTCTGGCGACAGCCCTGTGGCTGTAGCGTACCAGCTCCAGTAGCTCTGTGGCTGTAGTGGATCAGCTCTTTTACCCAGCGAGAAACCAAGCGAGCACTCGGAGAGTTGGAGAACTCAGGTTTATTACGCCTGCGGGCTCAGAGGAGATCACTCTCCAGAGTCTGAGCCCGGAAGAAGGGTTTCACAAGGCTTTTATGGGCTACGTCTTCTGGGTCCAAGCTTGACTAGTTGGACTGGAGTGACGTCAGGCAAGGTAGATGCGGAAGCAGATGCATGGGGAAGGACTGGTTGGGGCAGTTGGCTAGACTTTGCTTAGTCATCATGGCTGGGGTCTCTCCTTTCTACATTTTATTGGGACATTTTCTCCTACAAACCAACAGGTATTCAAGATACTCAGTGATCACCTGAGAAGGATGTGAGGCTTTTGTAGTTGTGAGAATGCATCCTGTTCCTAAGGGACTAGAGCTCAGTATGCAGTTGTTACAAAGTAACACAACCTGTGCATTCTTGCCAATGATCTCTCAAAGCTTGTTTGAGGTTTCCATTTGGGGAATGCAGAAACTCCTGGCCTCTGGGAGCAGAACAGCCTTCACTGAAAAGTCGTGGTCTTCACTGGCATGTCCACCTGGCCACCCAGGTTGGCCAAAGTAACTGGTGGTTACTGAGGAACAGATGTTGCAGTCAGATTACCCTCAGAACCTTAGTAAAGTGGCCTTACAATAGTTCTGAGCACAAAGGTGGTGGGTATAGCGGTCCAAACTAATAGAACTGTCTTCTCTTTCAAAGTTCTGTAACGCAAAAGAGATAGTAATCATCAGCAAGCAAAATCAACAAAAATTAAGTTGGATATTTATTGTCCCATCAGCTACTTGTTGAGTTCAGGAAATCCAAAGGCTGTTTTCTCCTTATAAAACTCACTCTGAGGAACCGCTTCTGAGCAGGCATGCTATGAAATCTGATGTACATAAGACTCTTTATTGGGATGTCACCATATTGTGATCAAATTCAAGGTCATGATTATTCTTTCATTAGAAGTGAACATATTTACTGTTATGGCAACTATCAGATGGGAAAACAGGCTAAGTACATACCAGTTAACAACAGGAAGGGTGACTGAGTGGCTAGTGTAACACTTATGGCTGCTTTTATACTGTGAAGCATCATTTTGCTGAAGGTGAAGTTGCCCTGGGATGTTTGTTCTTTGATGAGTAGCACCTTGTCTTTAGCACTTTCAGGTGCATTGCTAAATAGAATTTGAAAACATAATACAGACCTTGTGCTGGTACAGACCTGGGTGAGTGAAGAATGGGTGTGCCATTGAGAGACAGGGAAATTAGGGGAGATTTTTAAAATGTTTATCTTTGAGATAAAGGTAAGGTGTCTGAGCATCAAAATCCAAAAAGTAGTTGGAGATAGGCGAGGCTGTGACTATAGGATGGTCATTTTCAATGAGGATGGTAGCTGAGCTCATGAGACTGGTGGATCTTTTCAGGGGAGAGCAACAGGGAAACCATGGATGGAGAAAGGAACTCTGATGTAACTGCAAAGGGAGTGTGTTCAAGAATGGATGTTCAGGAGTTCCCGTCGTGGCGCAGTGGTTAACGAATCCGACTAGGAACCATGAGGTTGCGGGTTCGGTCCCTGCCCTTGCTCAGTGGGTTAATGATCCGGCGTTGCCGTGAGCTGTGGTGTAGGTTGCAGACGCGGCTTGGATCCCGAGTTGCTGTGGCTCTGGTGTAGGCTAGCGGCTACAGCTCCGATTCGACCCCTAGCCTGGGAACCTCCATATGCCGCAGGAGCGGCCCAAAGAAATAGCAAAAAGACAAAAAAAAAAAAAAAAGAATGGATGTTCATAGAAGAATGCATTTCTCCTAAAGAAATAGACCGCTGCAGCAATAAGTCTGGTTGAAGTGGTGCCACTGTGGCAGTGGGTTGAGTCCAACTTCTGCAGCTCAGGTCGTTGCAGAAGTGAGGGTCCGGTCCCCGGCATGGCACAGTGGGTTAAAGGATCCAGCATTGCAGCAGCTGCCACGTAGGTTGCAGCTGTGGCTCAGTTTCATTCCCTGGCCTGCCACAGGTGTAGCCATTAAAAGGAAAAAAAAAAAAAAAAAGGTGGCGCCACAAGAAATTTGAGGCTTAAGAAGGGGTAGTGTAAGTGTCAATGTGGTTGAGAGGTCAGAGAAATCAAGAAGGGAGAAAAACACCGTTGTATTCACAGCTTGCAACAGAGCACTTTCTCTTTTTTGAATTGTGGAAAAAACAACAAAAAAGCCAGAATATAGCCAGGTAAGCAGAAATCAGTGAGAATGATTGTTAGTAGCCGAAGCAGTTTTACAATGAAATGGGAATGTTTTATGCCTGTTTAAAATTTTACTTTCAGCAATCATGGTAGAGAAAAACTTTATTTCTGTCCAAGTGTAAATCTAGACATACGATTCTTTTCTGATAGCTTTGTTATCTAATAACATTTAGTGAGAGTCCGTGTATGTATCTCTGTCAGATGCTACAGACTCAATAATTCTAAAAAGCTGAAGTCCACAATGAGCAGGTTTATGGAAGGTTAAGCAGTGATTTCTTTCTATTTGTGGGGTTTTAGAATCTGAAATTTGCATTCCACAGTGAGTACAGTGGGTGAGTACAGTGGGCATTCTCTATCCATGAAGTTACAGAGACACAAAAAGACACAGGGAAAAGCTGAGACCTGAGGTGTGGTTTACCAGTTGACGCTACCATGCTTCTCTGGGTGACCTCAAGCTTGTCTCTGACTTTTCAGAGCCAACCACTGAATGTGGTCTGGGCTAGAGTTTCTCAAACTTTCTTGTGCCTCCCAGTTCCTGAGATATCTTGTTAACAGGCAGAATCTGATTTGATGGGGCCTGAGATTCTGCTTTTGTAATAAGTTCCCAAATGAAGCTCATTCGGCTGGTCTTTGAGTAGCAAGGGTTTTCTAGAAGACTTCTGAAGTCCTTTTCAGCTCTAACATTCTTAACCTAAGTCCTAACCATGAAATTATATTGTGAGTCGGAAGGACATTTCTATTATATTATTTATCAAATAACCTGCTTACTAATAGTAAGCATTTGATAATTTGTGGAAAACTAAGTCATTTAAATTTATCATCTTCCAGAAGAAGTCTTATAAAATAAATTAGGATTATCCACCTTTTAACTTATGGATGGAAAATGAGGTATAATATAGTAGATTGACTCCCCCCACCCCATCTGTAACCAGCAGTTGGGGGGTAAAATTAAAATTACGTATTTTGAGCTTCTATTGAACTTCGATTTTTTTCAGTCCAGAGCAAGAAAACTAGAGTTTAGGAGCTTACATTATAATTAATTTTAGATAGAGGGAGTTTGCTTATAGTGAACCATCAGAATACTTAGCACTCTGCTGAACATGAAGTAAGTAGCAACTGCAGTTACTGAATGAATGAGCAATCTTGTACTGTGAGTAGTCATGCACCTGAGTTAAGTTTTGGTAACTAGACATGTTAACATGTGAGCTGATCACAAGACAATGCCTATTTAAAAGATTCTGATATGTCAAGCATGCATCCATTATGTGAGAATATGTTAGTGGTTTTCCAATCTATTCTATATATTAGGTGAACCTGTTTTCGATGGGTTTATTGCAATCCTGATTGGTATGTACTCTGCTATGTTTTTTCTGAAAACGTATTCTGTCCTGAGGCAAGGAATATGCTGTAAGCTAGCCACTGTGCTGAAAAGATAGATTTGGATACTGACCAGTTTATTCTTAAAGAGAATATATGCTTCCTACCATCATAACTTGTACATTTTTTTTCCCTTGAAGGAATATTTAAAAGAACAGCTGTTTTCTATAAATGGTTCCGAGGAAAAGCCATTACCCATCCGACCTTTAAAAATGACCTTGAGTGTGGAAGATCAGTCCTCTGCCTTTAACCCTTTCCATGTGTACAAAGTGTTTAGTGAAAACATGCTGGATCAGGTATGTGGAAATTAAATAGTAAATTTAATTAAAATTTGTGGTATTTGTGGTTTTCTGCATAAGTGAGAAAAAAAGTGCTCTGTGTTTGAATATTTACTCTTAAGCTTTTTGGGGTAGGAAGCAAAAGGCCTCGCTCTTGTTTGCATGGTCGGCACAAATCGTCTTTGGAAAAGTTATTTTACCTTCTTTCTATTTGTCAAACTGATTCATGAGTTTGGTCTGTAGAATTTAACTTTTGACCCGGTCAGTTCACTGTGGGCAGAGGGAACATCTGTTCTGGCTGTGTCTATGGAAGACTCGAGAAACCTGGCATTTCTTTGTCTTTTACCCCTCAATACACACACTCACGAAACACTTTGCAATCTTTATGAATCTATCTAATGGCTCAGGTAAATTATAGAAGTTTAAAATTCATTATAACTGAAGCATTGAGTCTCCATTTTAAGTGGAATGAGGTAAATTTGCTGTTCTGTAACCCTAAACGCATTCCTGAATATAAATGAATTTGTTAATGATCTTAAAGTCAGAATATTTGGAATAAAGTCAATGTGATAAAACACCACACATTTTTAAATGTCAGATTATGCCATTGTTTAAGCTTTTCATGTTTCATAGTTAAATTAAAAAGATCATCTTTTTTTTGCCAAAGTACTTGAAACTTAAAGTTGCTTTTGCTTTGTTCATTCTTTTGGTTCTTTTCCCCAGTAGCCTCCTGACAGACTATTTGAACTAACAGGGCAGAAGAGAAGGATTGCTTGACCTAGAGCTCTGATGAAAATAAGAATTAAGACAATGGCCTAATTCGGGATGCAGATAATATTTTTACCATGCCTGTTACAGCCCTAGTCTACATTCATCAATACTGTAGTAGAATAAGACCTTCAAATGCTGACAACCTGGGGCAGAATTCTCCTGCTCTATGACAGGAGTGTAGTGCTCCATTAATCAGCAGGTGACAGGGCATAGTTCTTGGTGGATTTTAAACATCGGCCCAGACTCTTATTATCAAAACTATTTAGTTTTAAGGCATATAAGCATCCATAATACTTGAAAACCAAATATATTGTATAAGTTTGAGTTTATTGGCTGCCTTCCTGTGTTATACATTAGATTCCCCCAACCATAAATAATCATTGTAGCTGTTAAATTATCCTCACTTCATTTAAATAAATGGCATGTTGTATTCAGTTCTGAATTATGAGATTATCTTTCACAGTAATTTTTCTCCTTACTCTGTTGTGAAATTGTCTATTAAATGAGAAAAAAAAAAAAGAATTGTTTATGTTATTTACATTTACAGGTCCTTAGAATTTCTACTTTAAAGCATTTTCTTAAGCAAAACCATGAATAACATACTCTAATTAAGCTGTGTTTTATAATTTGAACCATAGCACTTCCATCTTTGCTTTTTAAATCAAACTTCTGGGTGCTAACCCTCTCTCCCCCTTATAAACTGATATATGAAAAAGTTGCCAATTATTTTGCTTTGCTTTTCAGAGTTGCCCTTTCAGAGAAACTTGTTGGGCAAATTCCATTAGTACTTGGAAGAATAACGACTCAAGAAATTGATTTATATTTTTATAAATAATGACTACATCCCCAAATGGATTTATAAATTAATTGCTGTCTTATTGGAATAAAAACCTTCTTCTGTGGACATGATTGATGTTATCTGTCTAAGTCCTTGTTCTGGAACCCCCTCCTTCTTAGTTAGTCTATCACAGCTGGAGCCTTAATTTACTGATCATATTAACTCTGATTAATAACTAACAATAGCATCTTCTCATTTATCAACAGTCAGCCATCACAAAATGGAACTGGAATTGGTCAAACTTGCTGCCAAATTATATAGGACTGGATAAGATGACCTTCAGTGTACTGCTAAAAAACAGGTAATAAGATTGGGGATTTGGGGCAACTGGTTGGGGGAAAAGGATATTTCTTTTATGTGTGTGCATGTGTATATGTGTGTGTGTGTGTATATATATATATATAAAATTATATAAAGTATGATTTCTTCTTAATGCTGTTTTTCCACAGTAAGCATTTTCAAAAGGTAGGAAATTTTTTTCTGAGATGAAATGGGTTTATTTTTGCCTGAATTTTAGCTATGTTTGACTTTGTGTATATAATAGTTGGGTATTTTGTAAACATCAAAGTTAGTGACTTGAATGCCATTATAATACTATATACCTTTGTTTACAACAATTTAATGGATGCATGCAAAATGCCAAGCCAAATCAACTACTCTAATCAGGGGAAACATATATGTAAAACTGTCATGATTGCACTTTTTGCTTTTCAGCTAGTTATTTTGGCACTGTCTTAATATAGTCTCAGTTGCATATTACTATAAACACATGTACATGCACATACACATACACTCAAGACAATATCCAATAAAATGTTAATGTGATTTCAGCCTAGGAGGCTATTATACATGTCATTTATTTTGCACAAAATATAAATATTTTGATTTTATTTTGGATCAATTAACATTTTTTCCTCATACCTTTCAAAGTTTTCAGTGAAAACAGTAAGGTGTAAATATTGTTTGCTTTTCTCTATTAAGTGTCATATTTTTACATAAGATATATATGTGTGATTCCTTTTATTATTCAGGTATCATCTGTTTGCTTATACTCATATATCTTCTACATGATATTTGTGATGTATATTTTCTTATTTTTTTGAAAAAAATATTAAGTATCATTTTTCATGAAAGACAATAAGGACCATGACACAGTAGAAAGCATCCTTGAGAAATCTGGGTGCATTTAAGAAAATAATCTTGAGAGAGAGATTCCAATATTGACCAGATGTAAGTTTCCCAAAAAAGGAGCTTTATTGCCAAGAAAAGGTGTAACTTAGAGGTGTGGTCACAATGGTATTGCTAATGTATCGCCCTTAAATGAAACTCACCCACCCATCATGGACAAAGCTCAACAATCCAGAAACTTCCTCATTAAGGACAGAATCTTCTCCCAGCAAGCTTACCATCTGGCAGGACTAGCTCAGAATGCACCTTACTAAAGCACAAGTTCCCCATCGGTACTCCTATCCTGTACCAAAGTTGCTTAGAGAAATGGGAGGTGGGGGTAGTGGAGGAGAGGCCAGTTCTTCTGTTGAGTCTATGGCCACATGATGTTTACACAATATTAACTATCTATCTGGAAACAAAAGAGGAAAGGTAAGTCATTTTTTTCCCCTTCTATTTGGAAAGTTTTGAGTTCATGTAGATTAACTGTATTTTTACTAAGTTTTTTCATCTGTGAATTGCTACGTCAACCCACTAAATGCTACTCTAGGGGCAACACATCCTTTAAAACTTACTGTGTTTTTTAAGTGAATTTGTGTTTTAACCAAGAATTGCATATTGTTATTTTTTAACAACTTTAGATATGCCTCAATTAGGTTGCTAGCTATTAAAGTCTAGTTCTCTGAGATTTTACATGCAGGAATGAGGAGGGAAAAGAGAACTCTGACAAATTTAGCCAGAAGTAGCAGGTCAAAACAGTTCTCTTGGAAAAGAGTCATGAATTTTTAATAGAAACAGCTAGAATCTCATCTTAATAAGAACCTTAGATTTTTAAAGAATGGTATGTAAAGCATTCTTTTCTAAACTACCACATACCACAAGCCACAATGAATATAATTGATCTGTCTTAGAAGGATGAAAGACACCTGAGAGTTTTTAATCTCCTTTAGCATGTTCTCATTTACTTTAAGAATGTTATTTATGTGACTTGATTAATATTGACCTAGTAAGGAAATTTTCTTTTATTTTCTCTGAGAAATTGTCTTGTTTGGAATTATCTGAAATGCTGGATTTAAAAAAAAGTGCATTGAATTTTTGACAACATGGTTATTTGAAAGTATCTATTTGAAAATGAGACCATTGAGCTTTTAAAATGAGTGATATATGTTATTCTATGTCCAAAAAGTGATACTTCTAATATATAACCATGATCTTTGTGGGTATGCAGAGCCAAAGAAAAAAAATCTAGAGTAGCTCAGCTGCATATGCTCAGTTCCTTTTCTCAAACTCACTAATTAAGCAGCTCACTTACTTCCTTTTTTTCTCTCTTTAATTGGTAATATATTTATACTAATCTATCTATACATTCTGGTCGAGTACACATATGGCATTACAGATGTTATCTGGGGACACAGTGTTATGAAGAAAGGTGAACTCAAATAGACAACTATGAAAAATGTCAAAAAGAAGAGAATACTTTCTGTTCACCCCCTAAATTCCTTTATGACTGGTCTTCCAATTCCATATAAAAAGCAGACCATCTCTGGACTTAATCTCTCAAGACTCTAATACCCTGAATGAACCAAACCTCCCTCACCCCTCAGAACAGGATGGAGGTGGGAAAGCAGGACTCCTGGGTTTTCAGGCCAATCGAGTGATGGTGAGCTTACCTTAGGAAAGTTATCTAAACTATTCCATTTTGGATTTTCTCATTTTAAAAATTAAATCATCATAATTATATATCTGCTTCATAGAGAGTGTTGATATAATCAAGAGAGTGTTTAAGGATATGAAGTGTTGTTGAAAGTTGAAAATTCAGTACATACTTAGAAAACTCATAGCACTGGTAGAACATAGTGTTAGTGTCTGGCCGGGTAAGGAAATAGTAAAAGTTATTTAGGATTAGTAGGGAGCTGGAGGTGGCAGATGGAGCAGTCGCATTATGCCTGAGGTTACGTATATGGAGGTTATGTGAAATCCAGGCCTAAACCAATCATTAAGTATTGGTCAGAGACCAGCCAATGAGGTCCATGGGTCTGTAAGACAAACAATGAGAAAAAGAGAAAGTGGGAGAGTCTAAAGACCAGGTAAGCCACCTGGGAGTTAACGACTGAAGAAATGAGCACCTGAGGGATGGTTCAGGGACATGAAAGAGGAGATAAGGTGGTGCCAACAATAACTGTATCTGAGAAACCACTGACCTTTTTTCACAAGCTGATTCTGTGCTGGCTCCAAAGGCAGGACAGATCTTCAGTGGCTGCTGGTCAAGTGTAAGCCTGAGTCTTGGCTGGGATGTTCACTCTGTTCACTATCAGGCTTCACCTCAAAACCCTTCCCTCCATTCATGGTGTTCAAAGTTCATTGCCTTCTTACTGTTCCTTGATTCTCCAAGCTCTTTCCCATTGAAGGTTTTATTACCTGTAGTGCCCTCAGCTTTTCCCATGACTGATGCCGTCCTGCCTATCTGGGGCACATATTACCCCCTCAGAGAGGCCCTTCCTTATTACCCATCTAAAGTGACCATCCAAGTCAGTTGTGCTTCCTCCCTTGAGTTATTTCTACCTGAAATCATCATTTGGGTTTATTTATTGTCTCAATCCTGCACTGTCCCTCCTCCTGCCCTCCAGAGTAGAAAGTAAAACCCATGAGAATAGTGCCTTGGCTGTCCAATTCCAACTGTTTTTAGTACCTAGAATAGCCCTTGGATACATGGCAGGCTCTGAGTAATAATATTGGTTGAATTAATGAACAAATGAGAAATAAGAATGCAGAGACAAAGTCAGCACTTGATGAGTGAATGCAGAGTAGACATTTTCTAAACATGGTGTTTGATAAGTAGTCATGTTGGAATAAGAAGTGTGCCCTGGAAAATTTCAAGTAAAAAATTGCTGATATGCATATTCATTCTCTTCATTTTCCAAATTTGGATGAAAATCAGGTTGATTAAGCTTTATATGTTTAAAATTCCTGTTTTTATTACCATGTGAAGTTGAGCTCAGATGAAAAGCACAAAACACTGATCTTTATTTTTAATTAATTGATCCAAATCAAGCCATAACTTCTTCAAGAACAGTCTGTTCTTTACTTCACGATTTATAAGCCATTTGACTTTTGGGTGGTAGGGTTTGTATTTTTTAAATGATACTAACTTAAGTTGAAAAATTTGAGATGGAGTTAGTGGACAAAAATATCCAACCAAGCTTTTGTAAATCTGTGATTTTCAAGGCATTTAAAGAAATATGTAGTAGCTAAGACCTCAGAAAAGAGAACCTGAGTATATATTTATGATATATGTTTCTCAACTTAGGAAGTTTGCCATTATAGAAAATAAAAGACTCCTTAGAGGTTCGGAAAACCAACATATTTATCAGTTATACACCTTTATCTTTAATGCCATGTAAGAGTAAGTACAGTGATTTTACATTGATCTTTTGAAATAATAAAGGTACTTTTCACAGTTTCTTACTGTTACTTTCCTGCTTTCTTTTTTACTCACTTTAAAATAAATCCAGACTATCGAATGAGATGGTGATTGCATTTGCAGGAGAGTTCACCGAAAGGAATATTCTATATTCCTTCATTCATGGCGAATCTCCAGATTGCCATTTTGATATTGTTTTCTTTGTCACTGGAACAAATTTATGTTGCTTCTTTTCTCTTTATCTTATTTATTCCAGAATAGTTCCCAAGAATTGTGGTGTTGAAAATAATCTGTGAATACAGTGGAATGCTATGCTATTTTAACTATCTAAATATACTGCATATGAGTTTGGCTTCGAGTTGAGCAAACACAATTAAATATGATGGCAGGAACAGCAGAAGGGGTGGTAGTGGCAGATTTCTGGCTATCACTTTGGGGCCTTTCCAGGTGGACAGTAACCATACATCTGAGAGGAAATAGAGATTAGAAAGCGTGTTTTAAAAGAGCCGTTGATCTATAGAGTTGATTGTTCGCTTTTAATAATAATTATTATTAAGTGGCTTTCCACTGTATCCGATTATAGTGTTTGAGCCCTGTGGTTGTGTAGAGAGTAGGAAATATTGTCTCTGGCCTTGAACTGCACACACTATACTCTCCAATGACCGCTCTCAGGCAGTGCTGCCATTACCACAATGTTTATAGTTGTTCATGGCAGTAAATTCCTGATGCAGCAGCAGGCTGCCTGGTTATGAAGAGGTGGGCCTAAGAAAAGGGGGAAGCTGATTTTATGAATACACACCTCTAAGCCATTACGTATATTGTGACATTCAAATGTGGGGGTTTTTAAAAAATTTTTCATGCTCTAGCTCCTTGGAAAACCTTTTATTCTCACCTCTACCCAAAGGCCTCAGATTCAGTGATTCTACCCTACCATGACCATCTTCTCAAACAGGAGCAGACTTCCCTTCTATTTTTAATTCCTAAAGCATCATGTTTTTTTGCACAGAAATTGTTTAAAATGTACTTAGGATATATAAATTTAACATTTTGATCCTCAGGGTTTTCAGGGGTTAGGGCTTTGGTACATGAACCAGACAAACCCATAAATGTTTATTATTTTCTGTGTGGTAACTTCACATATGTTATCTGTGATGGTATATACTTTGACAGAAATCTTCTCCTTTGACACTCATTTCAGCTGTGTAATTAGAGACATGTACTTGTGAGGCTGCAAAATGACATGACCAAGGTCACAGAGGCTAAGTGGCATCTGGAAGGTAGAATGAAGCCTTCTGATTCTCTATTTGGTACTTTATCTACTACACCATATTCCTGGTCAGTTTCTTTCTAGCTTTATTGAGATATAATTGACCTAATACATTGTGTAAGTCTAAGATGCACAACGTGTTGATTTGGTACACTTGCATATTCAGAATTATTGCCATCATAGCGCTAACACTTAAATCACCTCCCATAATTACTGTTTCTATTTTGTGATGAGAACATGTAAGATCTACTTAGCAACTTTCCAGTATATAATACAGTATTAGGAACCTTAATCACCAAAATATACACTAGATCCCCAGAATCTATTAGTCTTATAACTACATGTTTGTACCTTGAGGTTAAAATTGGTTCTTTATTAGCTCTTTGTGTACTGGACAAGCACTGATGATAATGATGACAGAAAACAAAGCACTTCCCGCGTGGCTGGCATAATTTCAGTAAATTACAGACCCATTTAATTATAAATCTTTATGATAACCTTTTAAATTAGGTGCCCATGTTACCACTATTTTTTCTGATAAGGAATCTAAGGCACAGAGGCACAGAACTCTAAGTGATGGTGCTCAGATCCTGGTTCATATACATGTTCTGAACTGGTTACTTCTCTAGAGCTTTGCTTACTTGACTCATTCAACAATGTTTTGGAGCATCTGCTTTGTGAAAAGCATCTACTTATAATAAATTAAAAATTTACTAAAGAAATGCTATATAGGTCAAAAAGTCCTTGAGTGCTGCCCCACAGAATTTTTATTTCATTGTGAATTTTCACTGTGGTTATCACAGTACTTATCTCCCCTCTTCAACTCCTTATATCCCTCTCAGCAGCTAGCTTGCCACCACCTATTTACCAGGAAAATCAAAGCCACCTAATATGAACCTCCCAGCCAATTGTTCCTAAACCTCAGTTTTGTCTCTATCATCCCTTTGCCTCTTGTCTCTAGCCTTGGAGGAAGAGAGCCCTCTTCTAGTTAAAACTTGAGAAGTAAGTTGACTGTATTTAGGTTGTAGAGTGTCCAAGGGCTTAGAAATTTGGACTTTAACTGCTAGAGTTGAGGGAATCATCAAAGCCTTCAAGCAAAGAAGTGACAGGAATAGAGAACTACTTTAGGTTATTAATAATGGCTGCAGTAGGGGGACAGGATAATTAAAAGGAGGGAAGACCTGGTTAGAGACAATGACTAGAGACTGAGGAGGAGATTATAGATCACAGATACAAAAAACATTCCCAAGGAGGCTTGGGGGCCCAGCTAAATCGATTCCTAATTTGCATCAACATTAGCTCTGCTACTTTCTCTTTGAAGACAGTGTGGCCTAGGTATTTATAGAAAGGTGCCATGCTTATCTTTTCTTCGGAGTGAGTATGTCGGTTCATATCCTCCATGCAGGTACCCAGATGGGATTAGAAGTGCGTGAGGTTTGGCAGGAGAAATGCACATGGAGGATAAAGAGGCAGGGAAAGGCAGGCAAACCTTCAGACCCATCTGCTGATCCACTATCTGTGAAAGGGGAGGGAAGGAAGATTGGGTGGAAAGTTTCAGATAGCAAAGTAGTTCCTGGAAGGTGTTGACAAGGCCAATGTTAATTCCCTGAGCTAAAGTCACACACCAGAAGAGTCTCATGTCCTGATGTCTGCCTGAGTGGCTGGCACTAGTACCTCTACTGTCCTCACACACTGGCTGAGATCTGCTTGGGAGAAGCATGATCTGAGCACAAATGCAGTGGCAGATGCAAAGGAATGACAGCTGGGGACTCACTCCCCATGCTAACTGCAGTAGGAGATGTGAGTGGTGCATTTCTGTGGCTCCCACAGTGGGGATGCCAAGAGTGATTCTCTTAGATACAGAGAGATTATATGTGTATGTATTATTTAAGTTAACAACGATGTAATTTAAGTAAAGGTCTCTATTACTTTAGTGAGGTAGAAAACAGACAACCTAAATAAATATGTTAAATGCTATTGACAGAAATGCAGAATTGGCAACATTTTGATGAAAGGAAGGTATAATAATTTTCTCAAAAGCAGCCATGGGAGAATTTTTTGCTTGTCAAGTTGAACCAAAATTCACTTTGTAATGAATTTTCTCCTACCTAATTATGCATTCATATACTGGCACTTTGGGGTTCTTGCAACGGATCAAAAGCTATTAAAAACTTGCTTGAATGGAGTAAATTCTTTTTTCAATAACTATTCTTTAAGTCTTTTCTCCGTCAGATTCTGTTCAGACCCCAAAGCCTCTGTGATGTTTTTCTACAAAAAGTTTTAGCATAGGTTCCACCAGGAGTAGCTGTCATAGGCCCATTGATTCAGATTGGCTGTAGATGAAAAGAGAATTGACTGCTTTCAGGCTTATCGGTCATCACTGAATATCTCAGTGTGTTTATGTTGCTGTGTCAACATAAAGAGAGGAAATTATCTCTTTGAAGATATTTTTATCATGACATAATTATGAGGTACATTTAAATAGCAATTAAATATAATCTGAACAACTAATAAAAGTGTCAACTTTATATATTTTATGTATTAACCTTTATGATAGTATTTATTATAGTCCTTTTTTGATGTGTTTATGAAATTAGGATACCCTTTGTGCTTAAATACCTTGGGGGTATAGCTCTAAATTTGATATTTTTTTTGCCATAAGATCTGGTGAAAAAAGATTGAAATCAAGATGTTTTTGCATCCATAATGTTTGTCTAAGTTTGAAGTTTATTTTGTAACAAACTACAAGCACTGCATACACGTGTATCATTGAAATGGTACAGGAAGATATGAAATATTAAAGTTCCCCTCTCCAGCTCCTCAATTACACAAGTTCCACTGCCATTGAAACCATTTGAACCATTTCTGTTTTTTTCTTTCGGTTGATAAATCTAAGGGATAGGCTACACTAATTTTTAAATTTATCACTTTAAAATGATTATTTACTGTCTCCTTTGCAATGAAAGCTGTAACTCACACCACCTCCTCCTCTTCCCTTCAAGCTCTGCTAATAAAATTTTCATTTTAGTTCTTCTGTTAGTTACCTTTATGTTGTATGCTATAATGTCTATTTTAAAATCAGGGTTTTTTTTCATATTTTATTTTTAAAATTTTACAAAAAGTAAATTCTCTCTTCTGTATAGGTCTGAAATATGACAAATGCATAAAGTTGTTTTACAAACAACACAATTCAAACTACAGAGAATTCCATTTTCCCCAAAACTTTCTTGTGCTGATCTTTTGTAATTAGTTGCACACCCCACCCCACCCCCCATCCCAATCCCTGCCAACTACTGATCTGTTCTCAATGATCTGATCCCTGACTACTACTGATCCCTATAGTTTTCTTCTCTCAGTGTATCATCCAAAAGAGTTATGCAATATGTTACCTTTTCATTCTCGCTTCTTTTACTTGGAAATACTGGTTTATATGGTACATTTAAGTTTTACTTTATGATGGAACTACATTTTCCTGTGTTTTATTCTGCCTTTGAGAAATCTGATGCTAGACCTGGTTTTTCTTTTTATGGCCCTGGATTTTTTTTTTTTCTCCCGGTAAATCCACCCTGCCAGCTGCCCCTGGTCGTTCTGAAATGACATTATGTCAATGTGTGAGTCTTTGGTTTCTCGTGCTAATGAGTAGGCCCTTCAATGTTATGATTTCCTTCAGATTCAAGATTTTTTTCCCTATTGTTGATTATTCTCTTTGCCCTCGTGCTCAGTTATATCCATATCCCTTTCTAGAATTCCTGTTAAGACAGCTGTTCTGATTTGTTCTTTCCTCGGATACTTTGAGAGGCTTCTTAGCATTAGTCATCCCATTCTCAAACTCTCATCCTTCCCACCTCTTTTTCTGCAGTTTACTCATTCATTTCTATGGCTCTCAGGGATTATAGCAGGAGTCAAAATCAAATGGCTTCAGGGGTGGGGTATAGGGAAGCTAGAATATAATACAGGGAGGTGAGTGCCTATCTAGGTAAAAAAAATCCAAACTCTATATTTTTAAATGCTATGTCAGCTAGAGAATGCATGTCACCAGAATGAATTAGATTATGCCACTGACTCATCTGTAGCTCCAGTTCTAATTGTTCCATAAGACTCCAGATCACACACGCTTGAATTTTCACTGTAATGATATTTTAATGTAGTAACTCTCATCTCATAAGTAAGTCCTAACATCATAATTATCTTCATCAGAAAATGCCTCGTTAGAGTACTGTGGTTTCTATTCATAGCACTAATATTTGGCCTCAGCTTAGAAACCTTGAATTACTTTGCAAGATTTCCATCTCTTATCATTTGTATTCTGTTAGACGCTAAATGGCCCTGAGTTTTCCCTCTGAACATGTCTTACAGCCATTGTGTTTTTCCCCTAGTGCTTCCATGCTCGAAATCCAGTGCCCTCATCCACTGATGATGCCTAGAAACCCTGCTTACTCTAGCCTTCACTTCTAACCCATATATCTCTGCTGGATTAATGTGTTTTTCTCCTTAAAATTGTCCTTTATTATTAAAACCAATTAAAATAGCATTAACATTTTAAAATACAGAATAGTACGTTTGTAATCTAATCCCACCATTAGCCCTTCATTTCTCCTAGTTCTCTTTACACGTATGCAACATACACATCTTTTTACACAGTCACCATGAGGGAGGAATCTGTATTTACAACTGTAGGTTCTAAGTCTTTCACAAAACTAGTTTTGTTACTCATCTGTGTTAGGACATAATTTTTATTTTTGTTTATTTTTAATGGCTGTACCTGTGGCATAAGGAAGTTCCTGGGCCAGGGATTGAACCCACACCTCTGCATCGACCTGAGCCACTGCTGTCAGGTTCTTAACCCACTGCACCATAGCAGGAACTCCCATAATTTTTATCTTTCATAACTTAGACTTATGAAAAACTAGTGCAGCACAATTTAGCCATTCCTCTCTTACTTCATAATTTTCCTTTGTTTTGTTTTTCCAAGTTCTGTTGCCATGAATGTGTAGATTACTCTTCGATGCTGGTAGAAGAAAGAAGGACTGTAATAGGACACAGACAAACTTGTTTTACAAATTATCAAACAGCCAGGACTTCCCATGTGGCTCACAACATAACTACTTGGCAGTGCTTCTGCAGTGGCTGTGGCTTGACTTCTAGCTCGGGAACTTCCATATGCTGCAGGTGTGGCCACTTGTTTAAAAAAAAATTATCAACCATTCAAAGAGATAAGAGCTAGAGTAAAATATAAAGATTGATTGATTGATTGATTTGTCACTCTTCCACTTATGGTGGAACTTATAGGGCTTCACATTGCCTATGACGCCACCCAAACTGCTCAGCCCCTGTGTCCAGACCTCCTACATCTGGTCCTCTCACCAAATGCCTCCTTTATAGAAGGACCCACCACCCCTTTACTCACCCTAGAGTATAGCAACCCATGGTTCATAATCTTCTTCCACTGCTTTATCTAAGCCTCCTTTTTCTTACATAAGAGAGATCAGAACAGCACTTTTCTTATTCAGTGGGCAGACTGAAAAGCCTAACCTTCAACATATATTTAGCACAAAGCCTGGAACATAGGAACTATTCTATAAATACCAGTTAAAATGGTTTTTAGCTATTATTTTGTCTTCCTCTCTGGGCAGACCAGAGTAGGCGGGGAAACATGGGCCAGGGATAAAGTTGTAAGACACACCCCATGCATCCAGATAAATGTAAAATGGGAGAAAAGACCACCAAGGGAGAAAATGCAGTAATGGGAAAAGAGATGTTCAGAACACCTTTTATTAGATGCTGGCTGTGGGATGCATGGTCTGGATTCAAGGCAAAGAATGTAAGTTCAGGAAGCTGATGTCTGCCTATTTATGAGCCAAAGTCAGGGAAGGTGTGGTCAGAAAAGGCCAGTTTTGACATTAATTCAGTGAATCCTAAAAATCTGCTGCGCACCAAGTCCTGTCTTTAGCTGTGGATTTTGAGTTGCTCAGAAATCTTGATCTAGGGAAGATTTTTGGCACAGCAGAAACAAATACAACTAGTATCCATGAGGATGTGAGTTCGATCCCTGGCCTCGCTCAGTGGTTTAGGGATCCGGTGTTGCCGTGAGCTATGGTGTGGGTCGCAGACTTGGTTTGGATCCCACATGGCTGTGGCTGGCAGCTGTACCTCTGATTTGACCCCTAGCCTGGGAACTTCCATATGTCTCAGGTACAGCCCTAAAAAGCAAAAGCAAAAAAAAAAAAGCAAAGAAATCAGGTTCTAGGCATGGGGGTCTGCATAGAGGGCGTCAGCATTCATGATGAAACCTAATCCAGACAAGACAGGCTCCTCATCATTTTCTTTCCAGGACTAAGGCTCACCTCAGATCATTGATAGAGTGGAGGCCCCAGAGGAGAAAACCTGATGCAGTTAGAGGAGGAGAATGACCATTCAGAAGCCAGGCACATCTTGTGCTGATGACTTGTACAGATTTGTCCCCTCTGCTTTGCTCAACTGTCATTCCCCAAGTCTGCCCTTCCAAGACCAGCTCAGGCCCACCATCAAAGCCCTCTCCAGTTCCATGGCTCTCAAAAACTCTCAGGATAGTTATAGATGGTTATACCAGTCAATGTTCAGTAAGTGATACCTCGCAATGTTCATTAATGTTTTTGGTTGTCTGTTTCCCTCCATAGACTATCAGCACCAGGAGAGTGGGCATCTCAGGCTCTTCCACTTGACACTTGCCCTATAAGGTACTATGTGAAAGCGTAGGGCTATGCAGGTCATGCTGTTTGACTCCCAGTCTCACTTTACTGTTTCACAATGGCTTTCATTTGCTTTTAGGCCTTACTGAGGTAAGGAAAAGTCTACCAGGAACTGGCTTTGTTCATTCACTTATTAAAAATGTTATTAAGCTATTTTGAATTACATACACACTCATTAGAAGCTGAACAATACAAACACTGTGTAAAGTAAGTCACTAATCTCTTGCTCTGCCTCACCATGGACTTGATTATTCCACCCACCTGAGGTAACAAATCTGCCCTTTTCTTTCATTCTCATTTAAACCTTAAAATATCCTTCAAACATTCTCATCATTTTTTTTTTTTTGCCTTTTAGGCCCACACCCCTGGCATATGGAGGTTCCTAGGCTAGGGGTCGAATCAGAGCTGTAGCTGCCGGCCTACACCACAGCCACAGCAACATCAGATCTGAGCTGTGTCTGTGACCTACATCACAGCTTGTGGCAATGCCAGATCCTTAACCTACTGGGCGAGGCCAGGGATTGAACCCACAACATGATGTTTCCCAGTCAGATTCGTTTCTGCTGTGCCACGATAGGAACTCCAGTCCTCATCATTCTTAATAGAATTTTAAAAGAGAAAAATTAAAAAAAAAAATTCCCAATGCTATGACTTAGAAAAATAATAGGTAAAAGTAAAATGTCCTAGTTTGCTGTAAAATCAAAGTTTCCTAAACCACAAAGAGATACGGGATTTAACAACTGACCTTGTCAAATAATTGATAATTCTAGGTTAATGAATGAAAACCTATTAATAGAGTTCTGGGGTAAGAGATTTGGTCTGGGCTGAGCAGATTTGGAAAAAAGTCAGTAAGACGATTAAAGTTTTGTTGTTCGCCTGTCTCACTTTCCCAGAAGGTTCTTCTCATCAGGTTGATGTCCTGGTCATATTTGTTCATCTGGCTCAGCCCAAACCAGTGATGAACATCCACTTGTCCATTTCAGCAAGTCGGACCTGTGAAGGATTTAAAGAGTTAGCATTCTCTGGAAATAGGTAACTTTGTGTAAATAACAATCAAACTCTTGTTATTTTATTATACAGAGAATGCACTTGCTAGCAGATTTAAGTAAAGCATTATAGATCCCGCAGAATACACTGTGATGATTATAAGAATCCTTCTATCCCATTATTCAGTCCAGCAAGCCTTTGAGTAAATAGATGGGTCTGTGACTGTTCATTCATTCGTCCATCAAACATTCGCTAAACAGAGTACATAAAGAAATGAGCCTCTGCTGTCAAGGAAGTCAGATCTAGGAGACTGAAAAATCAGTGGTCGTGGATACAATAGAGGTTCATGTAAGTTACCATAAATGTGCAGTGGAAGATCACAGGGAAGGGAGAGCTCTCTCCAACAGAATGGAAAACAATGTAATTAGGAAATACGCCCAGGAGATGGTGATACTTTAGTTATGAATTGATGGTTGAACATGAGTCAGCCAGGGAGCCAAAGTGAGGAGTGGTCTAGACAGAGAGATAGTATGCAGATTATTTTGGCTAAAGAAATTGTCTCTTCACTGCATCTTTTTATTTTTATTTTGTAAATGACTGCAGCCATGGCATATGGAAGTTCCTTGGTCAGGGACAGAATTGGAGCCATAGCTGTGGTAATGCCAGATCCTTTAACCCACTGCACTGGGCCACAGATCCAACCTGTGCTTCCGCAGTGACCTGATCGGCTGCAGTTGAATTCTTAACCCACTGCACCACAGCGGAAACTCCTCATTTTTCATTTTTAAATCTGTTTTTTTGTTTGTTTGTTTGTTTTGCAATAAATAGGCACTGCAATGTAAGGTTGCTTGGGACAAAGTCAGATGCTGAAAGGAGCACCTGGCCTGCTTTGGCCTCTAACTGGGGAATATTCAAGGAGTTAGTTTCTTTCTTTTGAATCCTTGGCCTCATCTGACTCGGTAGGTTTTCAGGCATGTGTAAGCAATTGCAGGGCCTGTGTAATTCATAGATCAAATGGCCTTGTAGTCTGTCACTAAAATTCTATTTGCCTTATATTTATACAGCTTAGATGGGATGTACCTTTGTGAGGGCACTCTTGGTGTGTGATTGATGGCTCTTCAGACAAGATGTGCTAGTTTAATACTGGCCTTGGTCAAGTAGCAGAGGTGCCCCTGATTTGTCTTGCTCTTAATCTCTTGGTGTACTTGCAGCTTGTTCGGAGCTGCAGTCTGCCCTTCAGTGCTTCAGTTTCTCTCTTGACAGTGGTGGGAATGTCCAGGAGCGGCAGCAATGCTTCCAAGTCCAAGTGTTGCTGTTCGTTGCTCAGAATCACAGATCTGAGATGGCATCTAACTAAATCTATAGACACCCCCCGCAAGGAGTTTCGGAAGAAGAAACTAAATGTAACTGTTTCCTAATTAATTGTTCACTTTTCTCATTTAGTAAATAACAGCGATTTTTTTTTTTTTTGACTGACATTTGATTTTAGCGAAAGTACATCTATGTCAGCAATAGATACTTGTTCATAACAACTTGGAGAATGTGGATTGGATGTGTGATTTTACTGCCTTCGTTAGAAATGTTATTTTTCACAAAGTAAAAGCATTCGTAATTTTGCTACAAGGAAGAATATTTGCTTCCTCTCACACATTTTATTTAATAATTTTACTTCTTTAAAAGCAAAACAGCACACAATTTGAAAATGAAATTTCCCCAAAGTGTTCAGTTTGCTAATATGTTTTTCATTTTGTTCATTATGCTATAGTGGAATATTGCCATACTTTGAAATGTGCAACTTATCTCCCTGGAGGCAGCAGATGGTGTGACTAGTCTGTCTTTTGGTAAAGGGTTTATCCTGAGAGATGGCATCTAGGACTGGATGTGAAGGGGGGTCCTGTCCTCAAAGAGCATTGACTCTCATCTTAGTGCATCATCACAACATTTGTAAAAAAAACCCTGCAAAAATGGAAAGGTTTTGGCACTTTCTAAAGCTTCCTTTTTCTTAGTTTACATAAGAAAATACCATCTTTAGAACCTATTTGAGTTATTTTCAATTATATTTGTGCTTTCTTCTCTGAAGGCCTCATTGCTAGAGGACTAGCTGCCCTCCTGGGTAGAACATGATTTTGTTGGTATTTCTACCCTTGTCTATGATGCGGTCTTGAGCTTTGAACGTCTGGCAATCTGGTTTCATATAGAGGTATTGACTCACCCTAACCAAACTCACCAGAAACTTTGGAAAAACCAGAGTTCGATTTTACTAATTTATGGTGAAAAACACAACTTGAAGCAGATCCGTTGATTGTCTCCCTCAGGGTATATTGATATCAGAAGCTAGGTTATGACAAAAACATTAATTGCATGAGTAGGAGTAAACCATCTCTCCCTGGGGCTGTGCCTGCCACTAAGACTGGTTCACATGTTGTGGGTCAGGGTGTCCTTGCTTCTGAACTGTGCTAACAATTTTTTATCCTTTCTGGACATTTTTGGTTCTCTGTTTACATCATCTCTAAATAAAACAATGTAGGTGGAGAAAGACTCGCCCTCTGTTCTCCAAGGTTTGAGAGCTGGGGCTATGAAGAAAATGGACAACAGGCAGATTATCAGGAGGAAAAGTATTGGAGTTCCCATTGTAGCTCAGTGGAAAGCAATCTGACTAGTATCCACAAGGATGCAGTTTAGATCCCTGGCCTCAATCAGTGGATTAAGGATCCAGCATTGCTGTGAGCTGTGACGTAGGTGAAAGACGCAGCTCGGATCTGACGTTGCTGTGGCTGTGGCTGTGGCCGGCAGCTACAGCTCTGATTCAACTCCTAGCCTGGGAACCTCTATGTGAGGACAAAAAAAGACAAAAGACAAAAAAAGACCAAAAAAAGACAAAAAAAAGCAAAACAGGAGAAAAGATATACAAATTTATTAATCTTTAATATTACGTGTACATGGGTGTTACCAGGAGAAAAAAGTGAATACCCCCCAAAATGGTGAGATTTCATAGCTTATATACCATCTTAATAGGTGAAAGGGAAAAGGAATGTAGGCCGCTTACAGGAAAGTAAAATATTCGTAGGAAAGATGAATGGGCTCTTAGAATAGATGAGAGGTAAGAAAGTTTGTGACAGTGTTTGTCTGGGTGTGGTGTAGACTTCTAATCTCTTCTCTGAGAAAAGTCTGTCTTCCCTGGTTCATGAAACTCCTGGGGAGGGCATTTATGGCAGTTGAGTTTCTTTTGGAGGACCTGTCTGTAGGCAGATAAGGGGAGTTTAGAGAATGCCTCTCCCTGTATTAGCTGTTTGTCAAGTGTTTTCAGCTCAAAATAGTCTATACACCAAAGCAGCATATTTTGAGGTGGCATGTCCTGAACTCCGGTGGCTAATAAGCATTTAATTCCCAAATAGAAAGTGGTTTTATCATGAGTGTGAACTTCAGGAGAGTGTTGTTTTTCCAGCCATGCTGAGATCAATTAGCAATGTCTGCCCTAGACAGGAGAGGAGCATGATGGCCTCTGTGATGCACATTTGTTCATTGTTGCTCACATCTGAATTTTAGATATGCAACCAAATAATACTCTGATTAGCATTTAGGAACACAATGCTATACTCTTGGAAAAAGGATTTGAAAACATGCTTTTAAAGCTGGAAGAAATCTTAATTTTCTCGTTTTATAATTTAAAAACCGTTTGTCTAGAGGGCCTTAATGAAGACATGGAGCTAGTAGGTAGCAGAGCTATGACATGCAAGCTCAGGGTTTCTGACTCATGGTCCAGCATATTTTCTTATATTTTCTTATAAACTGTAATAGTAGATCTAAGAATCCTAAAGACCAATGATTTTATTTTCCAGCTGAATTTCAGATGTCTCTTTTCCCTGGTTTTTATTCTTTTAGATTAGCAAAATAAACCTGAGGATTATTACATGGAGCAGTGTTAACCTTAGACACACGTTGGACTTATTTGGGAAGAATATAAGGATGAAAAAAAAAAACTAATTAATTAACAATTTCTCAGATGAGGCTCAGTCATTCACTGGTACCTTTTAAAAGTTTTCCCTGTGATTTAACTTCACAGCCAAGGTGGAAATAATTGATGTAACAGTTCAAAAACTTGTGGAAATAATCAAACACTTTGTGACTGCTTAAAGTTATTGTTGACGTTTGTTAAGTTCTTGAAGGGATTGATGTTTTTATCCGACAAAATCATTCCTTCCAAATAAACATCACCAAAGTGCAACTTAAGATTAGTATACTGCTAAATATTTTTATTCTGTAATTCTTAGTATAGGCATCAAATAGGCTTTTGAAAGAGCAGCAGAGGATTATTTTATGGTATAATAAAGAAGAATATTCTCTTTATATTCTGGGTAAAATGCATAGAAATAGTACCCACTCTATTCAGTCCATTTTAATTTCATATATATTTATATATTTCATACACACACACATACCACACATCCACATACATATACCTACATACATACATGATGGTAAAAATCTGAATAACTGAACCAGAATATCACGCAAGTGTGTTCTTCCAGTTCAGAGGACTGTTCACTGATTATGTGTACAGTGAATATCATGATCAGAAAATGGTAATTGCTGGAATAGAAACTTTTGATTTTTTTCCTGCTCATTTACCGATAGTAGTGAGAGTTTTGTTAGTTTGCGCTGTTGGTTAAATAGAGCTAAACTTCTTACTGTATATGTAAATTGTGGAAGGGAGTGTTGGTCCAACATCTACAATAAAGAACAATAGGTATTTGGCTTTAAAATACATTTCGGTATTTATTTAAATATTATTGAAATTTTATAAATTTATAATGCTTCAGAAATAAAGTTAAAGTATGAAGCTCTGAGAAAAAGTTTGCTATTTTCCATGTTGCCTTAATTTCCCACTGTTTTGTCCTTTACTAGACTGTTTTCACAGTAGACTTCCTTCTTCTCTGGTTCACACTTTAAGAGGATAGGGAGGAAATTAAGTGTTTTTGTTTTAAACAGCTTTTCGGTCTCTAGAGCAGGATTGAGGAAAAAGAAGTGGCGGTGCTGCCTTGCACTCAGGAAAAAGCCACAGAATACCAGACACACTTCAGGTAGAACAACTGAAGGTGAGGATCTTGAAACAAGGCCTAAAAATGTCCCAATTGAAGTAATCCTTTATAGGCAATTAAATCTAAATGGATATCTAATCATGAACTAGAACCTTCCTAGGTCTGATGAAAATAGATGCTGTGTATAGCAAAAGAGCTGGCATTGTGGAAGCCTTCTTATATATAGCATAGAGAATTCAGAACTATCACTCTAAAAGTTGACACTGAAATATGTCATAGGAAAGCTTTTTGTATGTGACTTTTTGGATTGGCAGGTTATGACAAAACTACATTCATGTTACTTGAATACATCTTTTGTCTAGCTTTACATGCTTTTTGGCTTGTCTTGAAAATGACATATTGAGGTTTTCATTAGCTTTAACCAGGTGTGATTTTCTTATGGAAGATACCTCAGCAGGACCACAGTTTAAGTCGAATCAACCAGTGAAGCTCAGAAAGGCCAGAGCCCTCCTTCAGATGGTAGCAATGAGCTGAGAGACTCATTAATCAACCACAGAGTCACAGGTGTGATGGCTTGCCCGCAAACTGCCAGCAGACTGTGAAAGTCACATCCGACAGGCTAAATTGTCCAACTAGACCCATCCATAAACATTCTAACACAGCAGAATTCCAACTCTTTTGTCTTTAAGGTGTGATTTTGAAATGTTCAGTTTCCTCCACGGCCGCTATGAAATGTTTATTCCACAAAATTCAAATTTCTTGAAAAAGACTCAGATTTGGCTTTCTTTTCTACCCTAAAAACCGATTTTAGTGTCTGTGTTTCTCATTTCATTTTCTAATGCTTATTTACTCTCCTTTATTTTAAAAATCTATTCTTGTGTATTACATAAAATGGTGGAGAATCAAATGGGCCTGTGTCAAAGCTTTACTTTTTGAAAAACCCATGTGTGTTAGCTTGAGCGCCTCAGAAGGGTTTCATTTGGAAGAAAATACCTGTAGATTTGCCTCAATGGAAGGATGATATAAACTTTTATTTTTAACTGAAAGAAATTTGTACTTCAAGTTTAGTGCTTGATTTGGGGGCTTTTCTTTTGATCTCTCTCTAAGGAACCATGCTTTTTATTGGGTTTTAGTTAGTGTTTTTTTTTTAAGTGGTGCGTCAACCAAAGAGGTTGAGTTAAATCTTAAGCTGCATGTGTGGTTTGCCAGGAGTTTTGCAACAGAATGACAGTAAGTTTTCAAATGAATATATGCTTTCTATTTGGGAGGGGAATTTAATGAAATCCAGTTAAATAATATATTACAGCCTTAAGTAAGTCTGACATTGCCAGATCTATTCTTTAACTCCCACAGTAACTTATAATTTTGCGTTTTGTACAAATGGAAGTTAATACATAAAGCCAAATGATTCTTTGGTTGTTGTTGGCTTTATTGCAGTGTCATTGTATTAACTTTAAAACATTGAATGGTACATTGGTGCTCACTGAGCAGAGGAAATAGAATTAAGTGTAGTGCAATTATCAGCTGTGTGGGCTCTTTAGGCTCTTGTCTCTCAAAGCTGATCCTATAAACAGCAGCTTTACAGTGTTAGGCTAAGCTGAGTTGGGTAGTTCTTTTTTTCTTACTGGTTTTTACCTGCTATCCAGATTTCATCATAGTCAGTATTATTAAAATCAGAGTTCTTATATTAAAAAACAAATCCAAATCATATTTAATTTTTTAAATGTCTTGAGCAATATCAAATACAATAAACGCTAAGTTGAGAATACAGTTGAAACATCCCAATAAAATTATTTGAGGTGGGATTTGATTTCCTAAAGATAGCTAAGTTCACATTAAATATACAAAGGCTAACTATATTATTCCAAAGCATTTATATATCAATTTGTATATATTATACTGGTATAAGAAAAGGCAGAGTGTACCCCAAAAAAGTGTAAGGCACCTCTTGTTCATAAAAAACTTACAAATCCTATTTCCATATACTATATGGCAGTATGATTCTGAAGTTCCATAGTTTTTCCTTGGCCTCATTTTACCTTTTTAAAAATACTTTAATACTGAAAAAGGTAGAAACAATCTTTAAAATAGCAAGATTTTGCAGTGTCCCTTATGTAGTTCATTACCTGAATTAAATGCTTTCCTTCATAGCTAATTCTGATTAAAAATAAGCTGAGTGAAGTATGTCGTTTTTTCTTTATAAAGTTGTTTATCTGTCCCTTGGAAAAATATGAATAAATATTTAGACTAAATAGACTGGAATGTCAAAAAGGAAATAGAAATCACTATTTATATCCTTTAGAGAGTCATACTCCAATTCACATTCCTCGTTAATCTCTGTCCTGCAAAAATACTAGTAGAATATATATAAATTCCCATAAAATACTATGATTTCTATGTTGACCTTATCTTGATACTGAAGACTTACTTTGAAGGAACTGGATAGGGGTAGCAGGGTGGGGGTAGACACATACAAGTAGAAATTAAGAAAAGTTTATTTGTGGCCCATTTATGGTTGTCTAAATAAAATGAAATGAACACTGATATTTCTAAAATTTCTTACATACTCAAGGTTCTACTGAGAATTCTTGGTTAGGGAACCATCAAGCTGATTTACTGTAGGTTTAAATACTTGTATAGAGGAAGCCCTCAATAACTACTTATTTTGAAGTGAACATAGTTGGAAGGATCCATAGCAATATGGGAATGTAACAGAAAGGGAATGGAAGCATGAGAATTGTAAATACTGAGAATCTACTGAAGTAGTAAAATTCTATCTTATCTGTGATACTTATTCGATTGAATTAAATTTGAGAACAGTAAATAATACTTATGTAATAAAGTAGTAAATTATATAACATATAAAAGCCAAATTTCTAATTAAGATACATCAGCATTTTGAAATTTCCTTTTACATACAGTGTTCTAACTGTTCATATTAGTCTCAAAATATTTTCTTTGTGCATCCTCATAAATTTTTCCTTCTCCCACCCCTTTTACTGTCTACGTTCATTGAGGTGTAATTTTTAGCTTCTGCTCTTATTGGCAAAGGTTAGAAAAAAGAGCTGTCACATCATAGTCTCATCATCAGTAGAATATGTAACTGAATTAGCTTCACTTTAATGGAAATATGTATAGAAAGATGCTACCATTGGAATCTTTGGAAAGTATGGCTATTTATTTTTTACCCATATTGTTAGTGGCTAGTAATTTTCTGTGATTGCTTTAACTTAGTATTATATACTCCTGCCCCTTAAAATACAATGGAAATATTCTTTTTTCTTGTCATAATAAAAAACTCTGGGAACTTCATTTAAATACACCCAGACTCCTACCAGTAAAGTGTTAATAAAATTAATAACAAAAAGATGTAATGATTTCTACTGGGATAATTACATGGGTAATTTAACAGTAGATTTGGATGAAACTAGAGGCATTTGTATGATACACAGTTAAATCTCTGTAAATGGTATATAGAAAATCAAAGACTGCCCTATTGTTTTTTGGATACAAAAGGAATCTTTTAAAATGTTAAGTAGTAGCAATGCTTAAAAGGTAAATTTTCTCTTTCATTATTCTAATAAATAGCTCTTTAAAAATATTTGACTAATTGTTGTTTCATGTCTTTATTGTCTGTTTGCATTTTTTGAATGTAACTTTATACTGTCACAGCAAAGATATAAGCCTAGTCTGCTCAGTTTTTAATTTCATTAATTAAGATGAAAGAATGAACTACAACCTCTCTCAAAGAACATAATTTGGGGAAGTTTTCAATTTGATCTGTAATCTTCAGAGCTGGTTTTCTACATAAGAATAGTCTTGCCTGTCCAAAGACAACAGATTTTAAAATGAGAAGAAAATTGTCTTCTAAAAGGAAGACTACGGAGACTCATATGTTTAGACCACTTGTTATTTGAATGGAAATATGCTGTACATTTTTCCATAAACTTTTAATTCTCAAAACTTTATATAAAACACTTGTCATATTCTTAATTATAAAGTTAAAAAAATAGATTTAAAGAAGAATTTGCTGAATGTCACACGGTTTTTTCATGGCCAATATGGAATGCAAGTCCAAGGCTGATGGTTGACTCCACAGCCTATGTCCTTTTCACTACAGACGATGGCAAAATGCAAACTGTAATAATGTACACTTCAAATATTTTGTTTTCTGTGCCAATGCATGTAATATACATATGCTGTTTTAAAGATTTTTTTGATAAAATATAACAAGCAGAAATGGGCACAAAGCTTAAATAGGATTCTTTATGAATTATCATAAAGCAAATACTGATTTACCAGCACCAATAGCCTATGTCCAGGAATAGAATATTGACAGTACCTTTGTAAACACTGTCCTCTCCCTTCTCGCCGAAAATTAAGCACTATCTATACTTCTGATACTGTAGTTCAGGTTTGTGTTTTAGTTGGTTGTAGTAAAAAATACATAAAATTAAATGCGCCTTTTTTTAATGATTTTTATTTTTTCTATTTTAGTTGGTTTACAGTATTCTGTCAATTTTCTACTGTACATCATGGTGACTCAGTTACACATACATGTATACATTCTTTTTTCTCACATTATCATGCTCCATCATAAGTGACCAGACATAGATTCCAGTGCTACACAGCAGGATCCCATTGCTTATCCATTTCAAAGGCAATAGTCTACGTCTATACATGGAAACAACCCAAATGTCCATTGACGGATGATTGGATTAGGAAGATGTGGTGTCTATACACAATGAAATATTACTTAGCCATGAAAAAGAATGAAATAATGCCATTTGCAGCAACATGGATAGAACAAGAGACTCTCTCCTGAATGAAGTAAGTCAGAAAGAGAAAGACAAATACCATATGATATCACTTATATCTGGAATCTAATATCCAGCACAAATGAACCTTTCCACAGAAAATATGCCATTTTAATCATTTTTAAAAGTACGATTCAGTGGCATTAATTCCCATTATTGTACAATCAACACCATTATTCGTTTCTAGTAAATTTTTACCTTCCCAAACTGAAACTCTATACCAATTAAACAATAACACCCCAGTCCTCTCTTCCAGCCTCTGGCAATAACCATCCTAACTTCTGTCTCTATAAATTTGAATATTCTAGATTATTTAAATAAGTATGATTTTTGCCTTGCTCTGTCTTATTTTACTTAGCATAATTTCTTTTGGCTCGTCCACATAGTAGTATGAGTCAGAATATCCTTCCCTTTTAAGACCATGTAAGATTCTGTTGTATTTATATATATCACATTTCATTTATTCATTTTTCTGTTAATGGGCAACGTTGTTAAACTCTTGTATTCTAATAATTTATCTGAATTTTTTGATATTCTATTAAAATGATAATATTATTGAGAATGGTGCTGTCTTTGGGACATAATTGAATTTGCCTTATTACATCTATAGATGAACTGGGAGATAATTGATATCTTCATAATATTAAGTCCTCTAGGTCATTAAGACCATGGCATAACCCTCTGTGGCTCTTTGATTTTTCTTAATGTATTTTTATGTTGTGTGTAGATATCTTCTTTGTCTTGAATAGAATTTATTTCTAAGCACTTAATATATATGATGCTATTATAAATATTATATTTATTTCCTCTTTGTTGATAAATGGAAATTAAAAGATTGTTGATGTTAAGTTGAGCAACTTTTGTTGTTTTTAATCTGAGATGAGGGGATTCTTTATTTATTCCCTTTAGTATATTTTTGTTGACTGCCCAAATGTCGTATTGTTCCAGATTATTAAAATAATTAAACTATCATTTTGTTTTGGCATACCAATGAAAGTAACTGAGCTCAATCTCTTTTATTTCATTAGATTGAAAAAGCATTACAGATACTTTTCATTGACCTCTCTCCACCTCTCAAGACATTTTTGTCTAAAATAATATTTAAAAAAGAATAAGCACAAAGAGAACTACAGGAAAATGCCAACACATCTTCAGTTCCACTCTTCCATTAATGGCTGTGCTTTTCCTCTCCTTAATGTCTGCAGATTTAGCCTTCTGCACTACCTAGAACCTTTATATCTATGAAAAGTGATCACTGTCATGATTCATATTTGTTGATATCAGCTGGAAGTACTCCATGATGATGATGATGATAATGATGATGATGATGATGGAAGAGGTGATGATATAATGACACTGGGATAGCCACTTTGCAAAGCTTTTAATAGATGTGCCCTCCCTCCCCATATAAAGTAAAGTGTGTGCTGGTTTCACTGGGCATCTACTTTATAAGATAGAGAATTTTAGCAAGCTCTTACATAGGAATTTCAAACAACTCTCTCAATTTGATATCAATAACTGTGGTTCTTCTTCACACATTTCTAAACTATGTTTATATATATTAAACAGAAACATTTTCCAGACATATTTTGTAAGCTTACTATTTGTCTTTAATGATCAAAATAGTATTTTATATTTTATTTATATAAGCATATGTTATTATTTTCTGTTTGAAACTTTTACTTTATCAAGCCATCATTGACAGACTTCCCCCACACTAATACAAAGAAACATCTTCATTTTTTTGGTTTTTTTTTTGGCAGATGGGGGTTCCCAGGCTAGGGGTCCAATCAGAGCTGTAGCCACTGGCCTACACCACAGCCACGGCAGCGCCAGATCTGAGCCAAGTCTGCAGATTGTGTTCTTCTGTACTTAGTATATCTCAAGTCTCTTCCAGTACTAGGCTATACAATGCACTGTTGAATAATTGTAGAATTTGAATTTTGCAAACTATAAGATCCACTACATTTTACTTTTTCCCAGTACAGCTTGACTCCATTAAGGAGCTCAACATGTATTTGTATTTGGTACTCCAAGTTAGGGCTGTATAGCTCCATGTGCCTTCTTGAGTAGCTAAAGGTCTCTAGGCTGTATCCATCATGAACTTCTTCACATGTCAGAGTAATTAATATATTTTATTGCAACAGTACCACATTAATCTTACTAACTTAATCATCCAGACGCTTATCATCTTCCATTGATGTGAACTTGAAATGACATAAGCAAGGAGTTCCCATTGTGACTCAGCAGTAACAAAATCCGACTGGTATCCATGAGGATGTGGGTTCAATCCCTGTCCTCAATCAGTGGGTTAAGGATCTGGCGTTGCCATGAGCTGTGATATTACAGGTTACAGATATGGCTTGGATCTGGCATTCCTGTGGCTGTGGCATAGGCTGGCAGCTGCAGCTCAGATTTGACCTCCAGCCCTGGAACTTCCATATGCCACAAGTTCGTCCCTAAAAAGCAAAAAAAAAAAAAGTATATTCAAGTACGCTGAACTGTGAAAATAGGAAATATATATGAATGTTCATATTAACTAATAATTAATGTTTACATTAAATTTCATATGTGGACCAAAATTTGTCTGTAATATTTTTTTTTGTCTTTTTTTGCCTTTTCTTGAGCTGCTCCTGTGGCATATGGAGGTTCCCAGGCTAGGGGTCTAATTGGAGCTGTAGCTGCCGGCCTACGCCAGAGCCACAGCAATGTGGGATCTGAGCCGCGTCCGCGACGCACACCACAGCTCACGGCAACACCAGATCCTTAACCCACTAAGCAAGGCCAGGGATCGAACCTGCAACCTCATGGTTCCTAGTCGGATTCGTTAACAACTTTGCCACGACGGGAACTCCTGTCTGTAATAATTTCATATAAATAATATATATTATTGACAGATGGGCTAGAAATGTATCATGTGTTAATCAACCAAATATTTTATTTACAATATCAGGGAAAGCTTGAGTAGTATTTTTCAATGCCAGAGATTAGGCACATACAGTGACTCCAAAGTGGGAAAGAGAATAGAGCATTTTCAGAACTCTAAGTTTTTTTGTGTGTCCAAATAGAAACCTTATGAAATTAAGAGCATGTGTTGAATCTCATTTAACATGGTAGTCCAATTTGGTACAGAACAAGTCTTGTCCTCTTCTGAAATATTGTACTCTTTCAACTGAATTTTTACTATTTTGAAAATTATTTTCCTAGTAGTTGCTCTCAATATTAAAATAGTCATCTTTTCAAAATTTACATCATAGGAACATTGCTTCTGTGTCACTCCATTTCTTTCCGCCTCTTTTCTGCTTTTATTGCCATACATATTAAATCTGTATATGTTTAAAACTCAACAATATAGTTTTAATTAATGCTTTATGTAAACTCTATCTTTTAAAAAATTTGAGAAAATAGTAAAGAGTAAAGAAAAATGTAATATTTATTTAGTTTTTTTACATTTAGCACCCAAGATATTTACCTTTTCTGGTGCTCCTCATTTCTCCTGTGGACTCTACTTACTATCAATATCACCTCCATTCAATTTGAAGGATTTCCTTCAGGGTTTCATGTAGGTGGGTATAACACAAAAAACATATATCTTAGTTTACCTTCGAATAGTTTTATTTTCATTTATTTTTGAAGGATAGTTTTTATTGCATGTAGAATTCTTTCTTGGTTGATAGTTGCCTTCTTTCAGCACTTTGAATATGTCATTCCACTTCTGACCTCTATTGTTTATGATGAGAAGTTTCAGGGAAAAACTGATGAATATGTCAACAAACTAATAAAAAGAAAATATGAGTATTAAATCTAATTGAGAAGCAGAGAATTACTAGAAATAGGCTAATAACAGATGTAGAGATTTAAAAATTGGATATTACATTTATTTCCTAATAAATTTGAATGTTTTTATATATTGAAACTTTTCTTTAATAAAAAAGAGAAAATCACCAAAATTTACCTGTAATGTGTATGAGAACAGAAAAGAAAATATTCTAAGCAACTGAAAATATTATCTTCATCATATAATTAGACTAAAAACATCAAGAAGTGGTAAACTTATCCAATTGTTTTTTTAACCTATGTAACTTTGAAACTAAGCCCTATTGAAAATAGCCCTACAAAAAACCATAGGTAACTATCTATGATAATTATATGTATGAATATATAAATTAAAATATGAGCAAATCAAATTCAGTGGGACATAAGGGTATAACGCAATACAACTAAGTTGGATTTTTTCTAGAAAAATAATGATTGTTTAAAATAGTATGGCAGGAGTTCCAGTCGTGGCGCAGTGGTTAACGAATCCGACCAGGAACCACGAGGTTGCGGGTTCGGTCCCTGCCCTTGCTCAGTGGGTTAATGATCCGGCGTTGCCGTGAGCTGTGGTGTAGGTTGCAGACGCGGCTTGGATCCCGAGTTGCTGTGGCTCTGGCACAGACTGGTGGCTGCAGCTCCGGATAGACCCCTAGCCTGGGAACCTCCATATGCCGCGGGAGCGGCCCAAGAAATAGCAACAACAACAACAACAACAACAAAAAAGACAAAAAATAAATAAAAAATAAAATAAATAAATAAAATAGTATGGCAACATGACAACTTTAAAATAAAAATCCATGTGATAATTTATTAAGTGATAGTAAGGAATTCAATATCCAACAAAATTCCTAATAAAAACTTTTAGTTAAGCTGAGGGAACTATTTCTTTAACATAATCTCAACCATCATCATTATAATCATTAGTATAAGAGACAATCTATTAAAATGGGAAAAGGATGAGTGCTATTATTTAACATGATTTCTTAGGTTCTAACTGTTGTGGTAAGGAAGGAAACCTAGATAAGATGTATAATATGAAAAGAAGAAATACAATGATGTTTTTATGGATTTTTTAAATATAAAATTAATCTGAGAAACGTATAGAGTTAATGAGAGATCAATTTTAAAATAAATGTACAAAATAAATGTCTCCCTATATACTGGCAATAAACTTAAAATATGAAAAATATCAATAAAAACTAAAACATTCTACCTTGTAATAAGCTTTATGAGAAAATGTAGAATCTATGTTAAGAAAAATGTAAAATTGTACTGAAATATTTAAAAGAGGATGAATAAATGTAGAATTGTAACATGCTTCTAAATAAGAAAATTGAATATCATAAAGATGTCATTTTTCCAAACTTAATTTATAATTTTAATGCAGTTTCTACCAAAGCCCCTACAGAATTTGGAATACAGTGAAGTGAAGAGCTTGACAACTGTTTCTAAACTCCTAAAGAGGAGTAATAAGGGGGAAATTGAACAGCCAGGTGTGAAAACACATTACACATCTGTAATAGTTATACATTCAGCAAGTTATACATGTAGATAAGTACAACAGTGAAAATCCTGGTTTTATTCAGCTTAGTTACTCTTTAAATGCCCAAGATTTTGAAATTGTTTGCTACAACATCATAATCTGTATTCCTTGAGTTAGAATTGTATATTTTAAACAGAAGTACATTTAAACAGGATCGCTCTTCTGAGCTTGAAAAAAAATCGCAAAATGTGGAGTGAGTTTTATTTCAATATCATGATTAGGAAAGCTACTTTAAAAAGTAAGTTATGATGTTTTAACTTGGCTTTTTATTATTTCATTCTGAGAAATAGCAAAGAAAAAAGTAGGTTGTGAAGTTTTTACTTGGCTTTTACTATTTCATTCTGAGAAATGCCTTTGGAGGATGGCAGTGTTTGGCATAACTCTTTGGACTTCTCTTGGTGAGCTGTGTGGTGTATTTTATGTAGACAGTCATGCTGTTTACAAATAGAGACCATTTCAATTCTTCCTTTACAATATTTATGCTTTTTATTCCCTTTACTTGATTCATTGCATTGGGTAGGATTTCCAGTAATATGTTAAATAGGAGTACTGAGAGCAGACATCCTTATTATTCCTTTATTACAAAGGAAGTATTCAGTCTTTCACCATTGAGTATATTGCTAACTGTAATTTTTTTTTTTTTGGTTTTTGTATTAATTTAGGGCCGCACCCACAGCATATGGAGATTCTGAGGCTAGGGGTCAAATCAGAGCTACAGCCACAGCAACGGCCAGATCTGAGCCCTGTCTATGACCTACCAGCACAGCTCATGGCAATGCTGGATCCTTAACCCACTGACTGAGGCCAGGGATCAAACCCACAACCTCATGTTCCCTAGACAAATTGGTTTCCACTGCGCCATGATGGGAACTCTGCTAACTGCAATTCTTTTGCAGATGTCTTTTATCATCTACAAAATTTTACTCTATTTCTGCTTTGCTGTGGTTTTTTTAATGAAAAGGATGTTGAGTTTTATGAAATTCTTTCCCTGCATCTATTGATATTGTGGGGTTTTTTTTTCTTTTTTAAGCTTGTTAATATACTGATTTATATTAATTGCTTTTCTTATGTTGAACCACACTCGTATTCTGGGAACAATCTCCATTTCTTAGTTATATATTGTCCTTTTTACATATCACTTGATTCAATTTGTTGATATTTTTGAGGACTCTTCTGACTCTGTTCATGAGAGATATTTGTCTTTTCTCTTTTAATAATGTCAGATGTCTTTGTTTTTAGTATTCAAGTAAAGCAGACCTCACAGAGTGAAGTGAGGAACATTTCCTCTTCAAATTTCTGGAAGAGATTGACTGTTACCTATTTCTTTACTAATGAGCTGCTGGGTTGTGTTTCAAGGACTCGGTCCATTTTCATCTAAATGGTCGAATTGATGTACATGCAGTTGTTTGCAGTATTCCTTTATTATCCCTTTAATGCTTGCAGGGTCTGTAGTGATATTTTTCTTTACATTTCTAGTAGTGGTAAATTCACTCTCTTGCTCTTGCTCTTAGGGATGAGAGGAGTCAGTGGAAGTTGATTAATTTTATTGATCTTTTTAAAGAACAACTTTTGATTTCATTTATATTCTCCAATTTTTCTACATTAAATTTGAGTGATTTCTCCTCTTAGTTTCATTATTTACCTCATTTTATTGTGCTTTTCTCCCCTAATTTCTACAGTGATAGTTTAAATTATTGGTTGGAGATCTTTTATCTTCATAACTACAAACATTTAATGCTATAAATTTCCCTCTAAGTATTGCTTTAGCTGGGTTCTGCAAATTTTGATGTATTACATTTTCCCTTTCATTTAGTTAAAAATATTTTTAAACTGCCTTTGAGAATTTCTCTTTAAGTCATGGATTACTTATAAGTACATTTAAATTTTTGAATGTTTAGGGAATTTTCAGATATCTTTCCATTACTGATTTCTTTTTTTTTTTTTTGTCTTTTTGTCTTTTTTAGGGCCATACCCATGGCATATGGAGGTTCCCAGGGAAGGGGTCTAATTGGAACTGTAGCCATTGGCCTACGCCAGAGCCACAGCAACACCAGATCCAAGCTGCCTCTGCAACCTACACCACAGCTCATGGCAATGCTGGATCCTTAACTCACTGAGTGAGGCCAGGGATTGAACCCACAACCTCATGGTTTCTAGTTGGATTTGTTTCCGCTGCGCAACAACGGGAACTCCAGATTTCTACTTCAATTCTGTTTGGTCGGAGAACATTTTTTATATGATTTCAATTCTTTTAAGTATCTTAAATTTTGTTTTTAGCCCAGGATATGGTCTATTTTAGTGAATGTTTAATGTACATTAGAAATAAGTGTGTATTCTGCTATTGTTTTGTTCTATAAAGGTGAGTTAGGTCCTGTTCATTCAGGTTTTTCCAATATTCCATACCCTTACTGATTTTTTTATCTACTTATTCTATATCTATTTCTATTAGTTCTACCAGATTTTGTCTCAAGTATTTTGTGCCTAATCATCGGGAACATTCATATATAGGATTGTTGTTTCCTGTTGGTGAATTGACCTTTTTATCATTATGTATTGTCCTTTTTTACCCCATTACTAATGTCAATTTAGTCTTCAGGTTCTGCCATTCAGGAATTGGTCTTAGACTTTGGGCATTGTTTATATTGTAGTTTAGATCTTGAAGCCTTTGCTATGCTTTTTTGGCTAAGTTCAGTGCATGACTAACTTGTGAGTGAGCCTGAGACTTCACTTGATTTATATACAGAATTAGAAATCCCCTACTCATACTCTCTTCTCTCAGGAATTAACCCCCATACACTCTGGCTTCCAGGGCCTCTTTTTCTTATTTTCTGACCAGAAAAGTTGAGCACTCTCAGAGTTTAAAGCTCTCACTGTCATGCAGCTTTTCATTCCTGGCAGTGCCCTTCAGATAGAGTGGCAAGAAATAAAGGAGAAAGCAGAAATTCCCCTATACTCTTGCACAATAGGAATCTCTTTTCCTGATTCCTCTATCCAGAAAGACAGAGGTTTTTTTTTCCCTCTGAGTCTTAGTTCTAACCCTGATGCTACAAAGGCACTGCAGATAAGTGACTTGAACTGGCCATAGAGCAGGACTGGAAGAGGAAAAAATGAGAAAAACAGTAATATGTTCAACTTTCTAGCTCAGGAGGACTTTTCTTTTCCATCCTCTGGCCAGAAGGTTGGGTTTGCCTGGGAGACTTTTCTGATTGCACCTGCTGCAGAGTTCTTGATACAACCTCCCTTATGGTCAAAAAAGGGGGAAAACCTAGGAAGTTCACTGCCACCATATTGTTGATCTTTATCTAAGTTTAAACTTTCTTCTCTAATCTGCCTGCTGTTTATTTTTCATAGTATTTAAATAGTGTTTTTTAAAGTGTATATATGCATCCTGTTTAAAAAAAATAAATAGTGTTTCATTTGTTTGTTTTTCTTGTTTAGTGTGCTTCTTTGTATCAGTGTTTGAGGTCAGCTGTAGTGGACTTACTCCATTTTCCATAGACCCAAAACTATACATTTTAAAATATATTACATTTTAATAGATTATATATATATATATAATATGGAGACTCAACACAGCACTGCATCTGTTGCTGACATAAATGTGGGATTTATTGGACTTAGTTAACCTCAACTTTTGAAATAATCTGATCACAATGTGGCCATTTCTTCAATGCTATTCAAATTTCGTTAATTCAATAAATACTTATCCTGTGCCTATTATATATTAGAAACTGTTCAAGACCTTAGTTATGTAATAGTAGAACTTACTGTATTTTATGCTATGTGATTAATAGTATAGAAAATCATTATTTAAAATCATATTCAGAATCATTGCTTGTACTAACAGGATGAAATTCAACCTAGTTATAATGTGTTATCTCCTTAATATTTTTCCTGAATTGATTCAATCACATTTTATACAGTTTCTGAAAAGTCTGCTTTCTCTTACTGCCAGGCTTTCCCCCTTGTATCTTTTTCTTGATGCCCTCTTATTCTACACAAATTTTCACTAGCTCTTTCACCTAACTAAATTCTATTCATTCACTGGTCTTGGCTTTAGTATCACTTTCTTTGTGAAACATTGATTTCCTCTAAGTCATTTAACTCTGCTGTACACCCCACTTATCCACACTGAAGTGCAGTTGGGGCTTATTGGGAGCATCTGCATAAGAGAATTAAGGTGCAATGGAAAGAGAAAGCACAGAATTTTTAAGGAACTGAAAAGAGCCCAGAGTAGAAGGAATAAAGCATGCATGGTGGAGAGCCATTCTTTCTGATGTTATAGGGAGAAACCAGTACAGACTGTGATGTGTTTTAAGGTTTTAGTACCTTAAATGAAGAATGTTTCCATGAGTGAGCATGGATAGGGACCAACTTGATCAGATTTGTGTTTTCTTGTTAAGAATCATATTGAAGATATGATGGATACATCCAATTTTTAAAAATTATCTTGCATAAGTGAAGCTTGCAGATGTAGTGTCAAAATAAAATCACAAATAGATGAATAGTGAAAGGTTATACCCCTTCACGTGTCTTCCAACCACTTAGCTTCCCCCCAAAAGTAGTTACTTTCTACTGTTAGTTCTTCTAATGACTACCTCTGACTTTGTATAACATACTTAAGCACCATCTTATCTATTAGCCCTGCAATGAACAATGACAAATTAGTATCTTCAACATCTTTCCACCTTTCCTAACTCACTTCCTCATGCTTTACTACCTAATTTTAATTGAACATGGTTTTTGTTTTGGTACTTTTATTACTTACAGTTAAAACTTTAATATGCTTGTACTTCATTAAAGGATATCTTTTGACCTACCACTTAGAAGATAAGAAAATTAATGTACCTACCATAAGTTCATCCTTTTTCCTCAGTTCTTACTGATAAATTTTTACTCATTATTTATAAGTTGTATTGGTTTTAACATTTACATTCTGTTCCTTAACTATAATTCTCATAATTATTTTAATGTTAGTTGTATATTTTAATGGATTCAATTTTCATTGTCATCCTTTTGGCATATTTTCTCCATTTATCTCTTAGTTGAAGTTGAGTCTTAATTAAGATAGGATCCTTAATTAAGATAGGATCATAATAATTGTCTTTCTTGAGTATTACAGGTTTAAATATTTTTTGTTTGTTTACTTTATTCTAAAATGACAGCTTAACTGGGAGTACACTAATGGAGTAATACTGTGCTTCTCAGAAGAGTTTGTAGACAAAGCTCCACTGTTTCTATAGATGTACTTGGAGCCAGCCTATCTTTTTCTCTTTTAGCAACTTAATATATTTACCTGAAAGACAAAATAATTGTTTCTTTAGATTTGAATATCTGTTTTCTCACCAGTTAATGTCCTTGGTGTTGATCATTCTGTGTCATTTTTCTCAAAGAATTGTGTCCTTTCAATGTGTACATTCAAATCTTAATTTGTTTTGGGTAAGTTTTCTTAAATTATATCTTTGGATATTTCCCCCAATCCACCTATTTAATTCTTTTTTTTTGTCTTTATTTAGAGATACCAATTATGCTTGTGTTGGATCTCTTTCAGCATCTTTTTATCTAACATCTTTTACCTTTACTTGTTTGCATATTTCCACTTAATTTTCTCACTTTTCTTAATTCCTCTGTATCTTTTCTCCTTTGTGCTGTTTCCAACATAGACTTCACAAAACAAAATACAAAATAACTTTAATAAATACTTAGGTAATGTTATAAAATTTCCATTTCTTTGTATTGAGAGTTGAGAGCAGGATTTATTTGGATAATTTTTGATGTGGCTCTTGGAAAATGCATAGTAAAATTGCTCCATAATAACCTATAAATCTAATTCTAAAAGGCAGACTCAAGAAAGCAATAAAATGTACTTGAGAATTATGACTACATTTTATATCTATATGTGTAGTCATATTTGAAATACATTTTGCAAGTTTTGCATGTAATTATAGGTGAGAGGCTGTGTATTTGGTAGTGTTCTTGATCAAAATTATTGCTTTAACACTTGAAAAGATTTAAGCCGTATTATTGTAAAGTTATGTCTATTTTTAAGCTTCTTTTGTAATATTTATTATACAAAGCACATTTAGGGCAAAGAGTGGTATTTGGTTAAATGTCATTAATTTTACTGAATATGTCTCATAGTTTTTACTATTTATCAAACCATCTCTTATACTCTAAAATATTGGCAAGTAATATAGTGATAATAATGAAATTACTTTTTTCCTCTTATTATGTCTTCTAAAAAGTAATGCATACTGGATTTCACTGGTGGCCAAGTGATTAAGGATGCAGCATTATCACTGCTATGGCTCAGGTTCGATCCCTGGCCTGGGGACCTTCTGCATGTTGTGGATGTGGCCAAAAAAAATGTACAAAAAAATAATGCACACTGGCACTTTTTTATATTACACACCTTTCTCAGTTAAAGAAGGTCCTTTCAAACAATGATAAGGGAATGCCATATCAATCTCTATTTACTTTATTGTTCTATATGCTCCTGGGTTATTATAGTGGAGAACAAGGAATAATTTGCAAAGATAAGCATCAATATCCATTTCAATTTTCAGTCTATAAATACTATCAAGGAATGCATTGCCACCCTAAGAGTGGCATGTAACTAGTGGATGACATCTGATAATTTTTTAATATGTATGAAATTTTTTAAATGTTCATGTAAATTCAAACATCTCTATTGGGATAGTTTTTATGTGTTCTTTACAAATGAAAATAAATTGATTTGATAATGAAACAAATATCTTTGAAAGCAACTCAGTAATGTATGCATAAATACAATAAATCTTAGTACTGTGTCAAGAGACATGCATCCAGTACTGCCTACAGACTATTAATCACTTGAAAAAAAAATCAGAATTGAAGTTCATATTAAATATTGATTATAAAACAAAACCTGGAAAACATGAATTCTTTTCTCTGGAAAACCTCTTGAAAGTATTTTTTAATAGCCAAAATAATAGAGATTTTCAGATAAGTATTTGAATAGAAGGTTGGAAATGGAAAATAAACTCAGTACATTTAAATATGATCTTACTGCTGTCAAGTGTTCGACTTTACCAAGAGTGAGAATAAATGAAAAATCAGCTGTATCGTACAGGTCAGTTTCTCCTGCTGAGCAAAGAATTAGCAAAGTCATGATTTCCCAATGTGGACAACACATATACCTGAAGAGAGTGTGATGAAGAGATGGAAATGAGTTTTTATTCCTCCTTCCTCATACAGAATTGCTTATAGGACAAGAATAAAAATCCAAAGGGCAGTTTTTTCTTCTGTGTAAAGTAGTATTCAAGTTCTGCGTTTTGCTGAAAATATAAATAAAGGCAGGAGCATGTAAAACAAGCTTCAGTATGGCTGGATTAATAATTTAAAAAGGAATTGAAGATTGCATAAAACATGCACCCTGCGATTCAGCCACTTCTTCCCCGCTTATTAACATTTGTGGAGCATCAACTTATAGCATAAAAAACCAGGATGCTTAGATCATTTAAAGCAGTCTTGCTGGGAATCTCTGGGTAATATTTCTCAAGCCTGAGAACTATAGGTACCTTCAAACACCAGTGTTCAGCTTCTGCGTAGAGCATTTAGCATATTTCTTTTTTTCTCTATAGTTTTAAATGTGTGGGAACATGTGATCAGGGTCCTTTTTATATTCAAAATGGGTCAGCTTCTGTCTAGAAAGTGTCTTATTGTCATGATGTCACCACATCTCAAGATTTGTGACCTTTTGCACCATATGGATTCATGGTAGTCCACATCCTAGCTTACAGGCCAGCATGCTTTTGTGCCCCGCCAGGGGGTATCAAAGGCTTTTGGTCTGGAATTTCAAGTACCGATAGATTTGGAAAAACAAAAAGTAATTTTTATATATCCTAAAGACCGCCAGATGTCGCAAAGGCATCATTGATGAAACGGTTTTTATCCAAAATGTGGCTCTTATATAAGAAATACTAGTATTGTGTTTGAGAGTCATAGAGGCCATAACAGGTCAGTGAAATGTCCTTCAAACATCTGATTTTTACATTCAAGAATGGGCCCAGATGAAAAGATAACCACATATCTGACATTGACGTTGCTACCATTTAGACAACCGATTCAATTGCCTTAGTCAGTGGGATCAACCAGGCCTTTATTAGTTGGAAAAAAACAGAGAAAGATAGGGTTTTTCTTTTTCTTTAAAAATGATGATTTTTGAACTACCTCCTACCACTATATTTTAACTATAACTTTAAATGCTGCATTGGAGCACATATAAACTTTTGTAACTTCCCCTGCCCCCTGAGTTTAAAACATTTTATGAGATGTACAAAATTATAATAATGAAAGAGATGATACTGAGTGAGATTCTGCTGAGCCAAACTGTGTGCATAAATTGGCAGTTTAACAAGTAAAACTTGGAAGCAAGCATTTGATGATTGATTTTTTTATTGAGACAGAACAAGCATGATAGTGGGTAAAGTGATTTTCCTTATTGAGAGAAAATATAGTGTTTTTCAACATGTCTCTAGTATGAATGGAAGCCTTGTCAAAAAAACGGAGCAACACATAATATCTTTTAAAAGGTGAATTAACATAAGTATATCACTTATTTTATGGATCAAATTTTATACTTGTCAGTTTTATTCAGAATGTCATAAAATTTATATCATAACGATGATATTATTACCTTTGTTATGTCCTGAAAAAAATGATATTAGCTGCTTTGCTAGTAGATGATAAAATATATTCAGTTGAAGAAATGCAATGATGAAAATTAAAGCCAAAATATGTATTCACGTGTAGATCTTAGGCAACTCCCTGGTAATTCTAAGTACTTGAAATACATTATTCAACAAGTAACCTGCTGTATATTTGTATGTAATAGGCTCTGCCTGAGAATACAAGAACTGTCAAAATAAAAATAAGAAACATGCATCATTCTAATTTAATTACAATTCATCAAAAAAATCCCTCTATTGTATGTATTATAGGGAGCTGTATAAAATTTCTTTAAAAAGAATCATATACTAAATTTAATTGAGACCTGCTGTTAGAATTTTTGTATATAATTTTCTGTTGCTCGAAGAACATCTGCATACCCACATGCATCAACATGCATGTACACATGCTGAATATTTGGTTTATATGTATCCGTACTGGACCTATTTTAGAGTTACATCCTTGGGAAGATTTAAATGATGAATATGAATTTGTTTATAGAGAGTTCTTTCCAAGTTTGTAAATGTACCTTTACTTCCAATTGTGTTTCCTAGCTATATTTTGCAATTCTACTTAGCTGTGGATATATTATTCCCATTTGGAATAAAATGTTTAACAACATAAGGAGGACATGCTCATGCTGCTTTTCTGGATTTAATTAGTAAGCAACCTGTGAATTTGTGATTCCTATTACATTTGAATATGTATATCATGGGTCCATGTTATATGTGAAGGATTATCTGTATTTTATTCTAAGACTTTATGTATATTTAACCTTTAATTTGACTAGCAGGTTGTATGATTTACATAAAAAATAGATCAGCTTTGAATTCACTGAATGTTATTGGTATAACATAATCAATCACCTCTAAATGTTAATGGTGTTAAAGAGCAATGAGAGCATATGTCTTATATTTGTAATCCTGTAGATTTATGAAATTATTTAGGATGTCTAAGAGCATTAGATCATAGCATTTCTCCTTGGTTTGGGATTGAAATTTTTTGAATGGTGGATATCATTCTAATAAAGCCTAATATAAGCACCTTTTTTAAAAACCACAGATCACCTAATAGGTGTCTTGATGACTGTAACATTCTTATGAAGGAAGATATGTGTAGACTACAGTACGGTGCTTAAAATGCTGTAACTTTGTCTCATTCTCTTTTCACTATCATTTAATAAAATGTGACTTTCATTGGTGTTATCCTAATTACATCATGCACACAATTCCTCAATGAAATAAAAAGTCAATATGTGAATGACAGTAGTACGGGAAAAAAATAGGATTTCATATGGCAGAAAGCCTGCTTCGGTAACAAAGACTGAATCAAACCCTGTGTTGTATAGCAGCTTGATCATATCTTTAAAACTGATAGTAACAAAGGATATTTATTTGTTGCCATGCTATTGTAGGATTTATTTTTAAACTGAAATCCCAATTATCAGGAAAATTGCATCCTCTTTATCTCACAGAAGGGCATACTGAATCATAGCATATTTGGTTATTGGAACTATAATATTGTTACCTTGCTTGAAACACATGGTCTCTCTTGATATACAAGAAAAAACTGAATCCATTTCAATAAATTAATAGGGATGAGAATCCCAATCCATCCTTCTTTTCAGAGGTCCGCATACATTGTAATGAAATGCATTAGGAGTTTTCTTCACTTGAAATCCAAATGAGACCCATTTTGGCTCACACCCTTGACAGTCTCTTTTATAAGCATTGCTGTCTCCTGTTCTTGTGTGGGCCTAGTAAAATGCTTCCTTTGTAAGATGCACAGAGACAATATAATGCCAGGAAAGACGAAGGTGTCAAAACACAAAGTTAGAGGCAATCTAATCAATGCCTCTTGATTTAGCCTTTGAAGGCTCTCTTCATTAAAACTCTTTAATGGTGAGGCTTATCTTGAGGTAGAGCTGTTACTTAATATTTTTCAGTGTCATTCTTTGGACAGTCATTTGTACCTTTTAAATGTATTTTCAGTATTCATTGTTTAGTAAATTGGATGTCTTGTTAGCATGGTGGTGGTATGAATGACTTGCATCAAAATGATTGAAGGTAATAGTGTATAAATTCTTGGTACATTTTTTTCCAATCCCCTAATCCCCATCTTTCCCTCAAACAACAACAACAAAAAATCTTAATTGATCTCCTTTCTAAATCTCAGGTGTAGGATGCTATTTGATGCTTTCCATAAACAGACATTTAGACCTTTATCCATATCCAGGAATCTGACTGGAATTCTAAAAATAAATCAGAGAAATTAAAATTTCTATCTGAATGGAGTTTATTGCCATTGTCATCCTTTAACTTAGTACACTTTTCAAGTTAATTTTCATGTTATCTAGAGCTTTTGGGTAAAACAATGCGAATCTCACTGAAGTGATGAAAAAAATCCTAAGGTGTTCCATGCTCTCCTGAGGTTTTATTTCTCAGTAAGTACATTAGGAACGCTGAGAGACAGACAGGAGCAATGTAATACCTACCCACTTCCAGACAGGATTGTGAACTTAGGAATTATGTCTATATAAGATCTTCTTTAGAATGGTTTTATTTTTTAGATGTGAATGAAAGTACACAAAATATAAAATGTTTGAATCTTCAATTCAGTAGTCCTCTCCCCTAGTCATTTGATCAAACTTAATACATTTAAGAATTTAAATTCTTTTCTTTTATATGTGGACCAGATGGCATAATGGTTTGAAAACACAGAGAATGCATTGAAGAATATCTAATTAATGATGTATATATCTATATTTAGACTCACTTCACATACATACAGTGTGTGTGCCAGCAAGATACATACAGCAGTAAATATACTGTAGTTTTTTGTTTGCTTATTCACAGAATATACAATCCTTCCTATAAACAGATTGAACAAATACTTATGCTTTCAGATCGGCACATTCATGTCAGCCATTAAAAGAACCTAAGAAATCAGAAGCTTAATTTCTTTTAACTTGCCTAACTTAAAAAAAAATATATATAAGATGCCTGGCTACCCTTTCCACCCCAATCTACAATTATCAGTAAAAAAAAAATAATAATTTACAAAATGTGGAAAATAGAAAAAGATAAACATCACAGAATTTATGCACACGGTATCTTAAAAATGGAAAAGAATTCAAGCAACTTTGACCTGATTTTTAAATGACTACTGTGGTGACTACAGCTGCTCTAGCTTAGTAATTATTTGTGATAGGTTGTTTTTGAGTCCCATATGTATAGGAGCTCTAGGCCTAGCTACCTCATTTGCTGGCACGCAAACAGATTCTTCCAGGTGCTGAAAATTAAATTTTAATATATTATTTAAATATTAAGAGAATTACAGTTTCAGTAATTTTACTGCTACAGCTGGAGTGCAAAACATGCCTATAGAAGGCACAGTGTTGGACAAACATATAGGAGTTGTATAGTGGTTTTGAGAATTATTAGTGTATTTATTTAATAGATGATAGCCTTATTTGGCAGTTAGTTTATATAAGGGTAACTTTGAGTAGTTTCTGGTAGTTTGGGTACCCTTTAAATTACTGCAAACTGTTGTTTTTGGTCTTTTTAGGTTATCTGTCTTAAATGGACAGCGTATTGATGACAGAGAAATTTAAGCTATTAAAAGGTCAATGGTTAAGAAATCAGTGCCTCTTCCAGCTTAGTACATATGTATTATTCTGTTCTGAAAAGAGTTTTAAAGCCTGAAATATTTTTATCTCTGTAGTTTCTACTATCCAGTGAGAATGATTTTAGAGTTGTTAGAAATCAGAGAAAAAGTCAATAAAATTTTAGTCCCTAAGACTCTAAGTGCAGGTTTCGTCATTAGCATGCCTCTTGAAATTTTTGTGTGGCTTTTGACCTGCCCTAATTATGTGAAAACCGATTTAAATAATAGCTGTATGTTGGTAAGACACTGTCGGTTTTTGGAATTTAGAGCAATAAATTAATAATAAATGTATGTTACAATCATTTGTAACTTAATTTTTCATGAAAAATCTTGCATTTCTAGGAATTACACACATTCAACTTCACTAATTTAAGATTTATTTTCTGTTAAACCTGATTTTAATGAGTGTACCTTTAAAGAATTGAAGATGACTGGAAGATGAGCAATATGTTGTCCGTGACCAAAATTTTCAAAGCAAAGGGTGATTAGCCAACTTCAAAGTACAGTGTTAGGAAAGAATTTCCCATTTTGAAAATATCTTACTTATAAAATCCTCTTTTGCTAACTAAAATACACTTTGCTGGCAAAAATCACAGAGCAAAGAGCATATGGTGTAACTCCATGGGGGTTAATTTTCATGCTCTGGAACTTGATTGCTTGGTTTCAAATCTCAGCTCTACCACCATCTAGCTGTGTGATCTTGGACAGTCGACCTTTCAAGGCCTCCGTGTTTTCATTCTGTAAAATGGATCAGCTTTGTAAGGTTGTTAAAAAGATTAGAGGAATTTATCAAATAAAAGACTTCAGATAGTACCTGGCACAGAGGAGCCACTCTATAAACATTTGATTTTTATTAGTAGTACTCATTCCAGTAACTTTAGTTCATAAGCTAAATAAAATGTGATGCACATTTTTATAACTCTTGAAGTATTTTAGCATTTATTCATAATATTTCTCCTAGATAGCTGATAACTTTATGGTATTTAACCCATGGATATAAATAAACTCCTTACCCTTGGTATTCCTACTTTCCCCTACCCTTGGAATTTCTACTTTAGATCATAGTGGTAGGCCATTTATAGTTTCGTTCATAACTCCAGATATAGTGTGAAAAACTGTGACACAAACTGTCAAATAGTAAATTATTTAACAAAATCTCAGTAGGAAGAGTTATATAATTACTTCTTAAATCTCAGAACACATTTTAAAAATATGAGTAAAGAATTTGTTAGCCTTTTTATTTTCTTCCTGTCCTTACATATACTTACAGAAAGTACTTACTTGTAAAGGTTTTTAACTGCTTTTGAAAAAAAATCCAACTGGTTTTGAAAATCATTATAAGAAAAATTGTTATGCAGCGTATAGGCTGAAAGGCTTTTAATCCAGGTACCATCACATTTTTCCTTTGTAAAACGTGATTTTTGTGTGTCAGTAGGAGTAACTAATACTTTCCACTGTAAAACACAAAGATTTGGGGGTGTCAAAATGAGCAATTGACATACCTATACTGGGTCAGGGCTATTTTAGGCTTAGGAGAAGTAGTAGAGAGCAAGGTGGACAAAATCTTTACCCTTGTATAGTTTATACACTAGTGATAAAGTAGACAAGAAACTGATGAATTAATATATGACACCATCAGGTAGTAACAAAGGCTATGGTGTAAAGTACCTAAGAGTATGGAGGATAGATGACTTTCTAGGTAAGGTCAGCCGGGAAGGAATCTGCGATATTGGTGACCTAAGGAAATTTCCACGGAAGAATAAGTTAGGCAGGGAGAATAGCCTTTCTGTTTAGAGACAGAAACAATTTTCACATTTCAGGAAGAGCAAGAAGCCCCTTATAGCTGGAGCTAAATGTGTGAGGGGAAAGAGGAAGCAGAGGAAGGCAAATGTGACCAGAGGCCAGATCACACAGGAAAGCTTTGATGTTGTCTGATAACAAATCTTTGGAGGGTATTGATCTTGAAGGGGTATAATCTGAATTACATATTCACAGCATTGTTCTGAGTGTTATGTGAAGAATAGACTGTTAGGGTGAAAAGAGTGGAAGAGAAAAATTGAAATATTGCACCAATAGTCCTAGGTGGAATTAGGTTGATGGAGGTGGTAAGAAGTGGTTGTACTTGGCATCCGTTTTGAAGGTACTAAGTGAAGCCCTTTGAAAAATAGAAGCTCAGTGCTACACAGCAGGATTTCATTGCTAATCCATTCCAAAAGCAATAGCTTGCATCTTTTAACCCTGAGCTCCCAATCCATCCCACTGCCTCCCCCTCCCCCTTGCTAACCACAAATCTATTCTCCAAGTCTATGATTTTCTCTTCTGTGGAAAGGTTCATTTGTGCCATATATTAGATTCCAGATAAAAGTGATATCATATGGTAGCACTGAGAACTATGTCTAGTCACTTATGATGGAGCATGATAATGTGAGAAAAAAGAATGTATTCATGTATGTAACTGGGTCCCCTTGCTATACAGTGGGAAAAAAAATTGTGTTGGGAAAATAACAATAAAAAGAAAAAAAAGAAAAAGAACAATAGAACCTGAAGAATTGCTGATGAGTTGAGTGTGAGATGTGAGAGAAACAAATCAAGGATATCTCCCAGGCTAGGGGCCTGAACCACTGTGTGAATAAAGGTGTGATGTTGAGATAAAGAAACCTGGGAGAGCATTGAATTAGAGGGGCAATGTCAAGAATTTTATTTTGTGACTATTATGTTTGAGGTATCCGTAATATCTCAAATAGTACATAATAGTGTTATTATAATGGTATAATAATAGTATGAAACTCAAAGAAGAGATTGGAGTTAATGTGGCAGTGATCATAGTTCAAGTAGTATTTATAAGCCAGGATGGAGCTAATTAGGACCCCAATTGAGATCTGAGGCCCTGGGCACTTGAACAGCAAGGAGTGGGAGAAGGAAGATCCAATTCGGTCACTGAGAAAGAATGGTCAGTAGAGCAGGAGGATCACTAAGAGAATCCAGTGTCCTGGGAGGCCAGTGAGGTTCTCAGGGAGAGAGGGAATGATCATACAAGGCAATCCATCTCCCTTGAGTTCTTCTCACAAATGTTCACAGAGAGCCATGGCTTTGGGGACCCCTCTCTGTTTTCAGTCACTGTTCTTGAACTTGTTGCCTTCCTTCTTCTCCCTTAGTATCAACTCTGGTGCTACCATCCGTGGAAATGTGCCCTCCTTACCTCCCCCAGGTTTCTCTCCGTGCTTCTCACTTTGCTCTTGGATTGATTTATGATTAACCCAGAATGATCTTTATGGGGCTAGGAAGGGGTAGTGTTAGGAAGAAAACATCCTTGTTAAGCCTCTCCTCTCTTTCACTCACCACGTCTGCCACAGTGCCAGCATTCCCTGTCCTGTCTTAATTCCTCAGTCTCCTCTCACTTCTCACAAACCCCACTTAGTTCTTCTATTTAATGTTACTTTGGCTAATAAATATTAATCTTTTATTATGTACCAGAGAATAGCATGTTTCATCTCTGCCATCATTCTTTATTTCTCTTCCTAACCTTTTGAGTTTGGTTTTTCCTCTGAAAGTAAGTAAATTGTCATCTGCTGTTTGGACACTCAGAGCCACACCTTTGTACCACCCTTACCAATTCTCCAGTAACTGGTGAGAGAGCATGGGGGTGCTAGCTAGGGCAGATGTGTATTTGTCCTATGGTTTTCTATAGGAAATTCTTGTCCATGTATGGTTACCAATTCCTATGAGAAATTATGGCTCAAATGGATTTTGTCTGAGATAGTCTGGGCCCACAACATCATATTAATGTTGTCTCTATCAGAAAACGTATATCAAGTTGTTAATAAGTAATTTACTCATAAACTTTTAAAATATAATCTACCTACAATTCAGAGACTAGTTTGTGTATTTATAGCCATCTTGCCTAATTTTATATCTATTATATATAATCTACAATGGACATGATTATTAATGATGAATCTAAAGTAAATTTTCTGAAATATGCAAATTAGAAATTTTATCACAGTAAATTCTATATTTCTCAAGTAACTTTATTTACTTATAATTTACTGAATTAAAATTTTACTTTTGAGAATTTTACTCTCTAATTTCTACTACTTTCTAAATTAAGGAGTTCAAAAGCATATTCTATCACAGAAAAAATGGTATGTAGGAATTAGACATTTTTTTAGGTTAAATGTTATATGAAAACAAGCCACTCCATAATAAAGTAGTAATGTTTTTCAAATTAATGTTTTATATTTTAGTGTGATAACTTATAAAATTTGTTGTTCGTGATTGGTAAGTATACATTTGAAGTCTTTATGAGAAATATAGCTTGCATGGCAAAATCGATATGATTGGTTCTAATTTTTAAAATATAGAAGATATAGGGTTCAAGTGCAATCTATATATACATATTTTTTTAAAACACATTTCAAAACATTCATATGTTATCTCATCTTTGTTGCACAGTAACCCTAGGAGGTAGAGCTGATATTGTGATCACTATTTTATAGATGAAGACGTTATGACTCAGGAAGGTCACCTAAGGTCGGGTGCTGGTGAGAAATGTCTGACCCAGTCATTCTGATTCCAAATCTAGGTCTCTTTCCACTGCCCTGAGCTGCCTTATATTTTCCGAGGTAAATTGTCTTTAAGTTATATCCCTGGAGTTGTGGAATGTACCCCGGGTTTCAGAACAATGTGCCTGGTGTTCATTTTGGCTCGCTGGCCGCTTGTGGAGCTGATTTAAACCTTGAGGTCCAAAGTCAATGAGCCACTCAGTGTTTGGAGTAGGCCTATGCTGAGCTGAGTAGGAGAAGCAACTGGCATCATCATACCTGGTGTTTTCCAAATATTTTAAGAACTTAAAGGCAGGACTTTTCTTTCACAACTTGACACGGCAACATAATACTTTGGTGAGGAGTACATAATATCCCTTCTGGATTATCAGTCATCTCAGGGAAGTGGCTCCCACGCCGGGGAAGACTCAGAGGATATTGAGGATTGTGACTTCCAGGCTCTTAGTGGTTGTAAAAGTGGGGAGGAAGGAACTGCCAGAACTAGTGAATTCTAAGCAGAGAATTCTGCTCTAGGTTGTGGCTGGAAGGTGAAACTGTTACTTCTCACGTCTTCCTCTCTCTTTGAGGCACAGGAAAAAAAAAAAAAAAAAAAACAGAAAAACAAAAACTTTCCTGCTTCCTGGTACTACTTATGATCATGGGTCATAAAGTGGAGGGTAAATGAAATGTGGTGCTTCCAAAATGCCTTTTAAAATATGCCTAAATGGATGTTATAACCAATTATTGACTTTAAGATAGTGGTCTTTTGTTTGTTTTTTGGTTTTTTTCTTTGCTTTTTAGGGCCACATTACCGGCATGTGGAAGTTCCTGCGCTAGGGGTCGAAGCTGAGCTGCAGCTGCCAGCCTATGCCACAGCCACAGCAATGTGGGATCCGAGCTGCGTCTGCAACCTACACGGCTCATAGCAATGCCGGATCTTTAACCCCCTGAGTGGGGCCAGGGATGGAACCCACACCTAATTGTTCCTAGTCGGATTTGACGGGAACTCCAAGGTAGTGGTTCTTTTAAGTGGTCAGCTTTGGGGATAAAGGGATGCTTCCAAGATATGTTTGGGCTTTTGTGTGAGAATTACCTTTGTGATTTTAAAAAACAATAAAAGAAACTTCTTAATACTGTTTCTAACTACTCTGAAAGAGAGCAAAGAAGACATGCTTCCCAACTCCAAGAAAAATACCTAAAACTTTATTGAGGAAGAAACACTATGTCCTCTTGATCAGAGTGGACTGTTCCTATATGATTCAGGACAGCCAGGTGGAGCAAGGGACATGTCTGGACTTCCCAGGTATGTGCTCATCCTCCGGGATAGCCGCAGGAGGCCACAGCTCTCCATGGGAACCCTCAAGTTTGATTTGGATTTACTATCTTCACCATGGCTTTTGGATGAAACAGACCAGAAACACAGTTAAGGGAAGAGATGTTCACTTAGCAAAAGAAGCTGAGATGTTCTTAACTAGTTCACTGCAGTTTTTCATTTAACAGGTTTTGGGGGAGATAGTTTAAGAAATGTTACACTTCAGTTTTTGAGGAGAAAAGTAATATTTCAGGTGATTTAGTAGCAAATCCCAAAATAAAACTTGTGATAGTCATATCCGTTTTAGATTATAGTAACAAAATTATTATACAGAAGATAAAAATAAAAGACCAGAAATTAGAACTGTTAATATTTTATTTTTTTATTTTTTGTCTTTTTGCCATTTCTTCAGCCGCTCCCGCAGCATATGGAGGTTCCCAGGCTAGGGGTCTAATCGGAGCTGTAGCCACCAGCCTATGCAACAGCCACAGCAACTCGGGATCTGAGCCTCATCTGCAACCTGCACCACAGCTCACGGCAACGCCAGATCCTTAACCCACTGAGCAAGGGCAGGGATCGAACCTGCAACCTCATGGTTCCTAGTCGGACTCGTTAACCACTGAGCCACGACGGGAACTCCTGTTAATATTTTAAGTTTAGCTCTTTATCTGTCTTTTGCCTTAAGCACAAATCTTTTACATGTACAGATGTAAAACCGTATTTAACTTGGGAAAACTCGTGTATTCATTGCCATTTGGATTTATTTATTGGTAATTTTGTAGACTGACCTTCTAAAGTTTAAGTTTGGTTGATTTCCCTCAGACCAACCCAAAATATACATAGATTTGCTTGATTTACTTATAGTAACTTTTTAAAAAATTACTCATTGAAGTTTATTACATTTGTAGTTGTACAACGATGATGGTGATGATTATATTGACTTTTTAAACTCAAAATTAAAGAAAGTAGCACCATTTCCAATTAGTTACTATCAAAAAAAGGTAAGTTCTGCATTTGGACATAAAACACAGTGATAAACAAATACCAAAGAACTGAACAATGAGTTTAAGGAATAGAAAAATTTGGGTTGTTTTTAATAACCCTCTTTATTATGTGATTACACATTATGTTGGATCCTTGAAACGGCCCAATTGTACAGTGATTTTTATTGTTCTCCAACCCCCACATTGAGGGAGAAACAATAATTAATATAACTGGAATTGTGTGGTCATGAATAAATTAAGTTTTAAAAATAACTACAGTTTATATCATGTATTGAACTATTTATTTCTATTTTTTCTTATATTTCAAATAAAATAGTAGGAATTTGAAAATTCCACCATTGTAAGATAATAGGGATCTATAAAACTTATGTTTACCATCCATCTCTTTTTTTCATGCTCAGTAATTAAAAATGGCTATGGGCATTTTTTATCCACTGAGATTTACCAACTGCTATAGCTTTCAACATTTATATGAGGATTTCTACACCTGCTTTTTTTAATGAAATAACCAAATATCAGAGCAGCTTGAAGTGTTTTCTTTAAGAAAAAAAGATAAGTTTACCTCTAGGTCTGGTTTTCAGCAGATAGAAAGCGCTATCATTAGCCTACCATCCGTTTTAATTTGAAATCCTAAGAACAAAAGTCATTAATAAGTCCTTTGTCATGGATTTTAAAAAAGAAGACGCCTTTTTAGTATTTGTATGTCATCATGCCAGGCCTAGAAAATTAGGCTAATTTATTATTTAAAACACTGGTGGGATTCCTAATTGCATTCATCATTAGATATGACACGTTTAGAACTGAGAACCATATCCAGTGAGAATTTTCCAGTTTGAATTTTGAAATAAAAATATTTTTCAAGAGATCCCTAGCTATTGCCTGTTACCATGGCAACAGTCCTATTTGTCTGAGAGCTCTGTCCGCTGCCAATGAGAGAGAGAGCAACGTCAACTAAACATACGAATACATCAAAGACAAATTCATATGCTCAATCTGATCAGCTCAATTAATGTAAGAACAGAAGCTGAAGGGGGTTAAAAGAGGGCACCCATTCAGGATAGATGAAGCCCCTTTTAGCAGAATATACATGCCGGCCTTTTGGGGGAGGAATTTAGCACACTGTCAAAAACATTATCAGAAAAAGAAAGTACGAGGCCTCCTACACCTAACAGATATGAAGCTGTCAGACAAAGAATAGCACTATTCATTAAATGACACTTATTTTCTCCCACTTTACAAGAATACAGCGAACAAAACAAGCAGGGGAGCAGCTGAGAAAGACACTTTTTTCTTTTGCTAGTGATGACAGACATGCAGCAATTATGGTGATAACTAAGGAATACTAAACAAGAAGCCAGCCTCCATTCTGTTTATCACCTTAAATTTTATGTTACTAAATTTGCATGCAACTCCTGTTTTGTTTTATTATTTATGTCTGGGAAAAATTAGATGCCTTTGTTTTTAACATGGTGCCTGGAGTTTGGTGTAGCATACCTCTAAACTCTATGAATTCTCTCACTTTGCTTGTTAAATGGCCATATCAAGTTGAAAGACTTTTGAAGTAAGGCATTTCCAAAGCAAAACAAAACTGCTGCCATCAATGTAAGGTGTATGTGGGGCTTGGGGTGGGGGGGCTGGCTTCCTTGGTGTAACGGGAGGCATTACGTATTACTGCTGCACAGTTTTTTTTAAAGAGCTGGTGAAAGTTGTATTAATTGCCATCCTTTGCATTCATGCTTCCTTTTTGCATGGTGAAATGTGTGACGGTGATGTGTATTCAATGGATCCCCACCCCCCTTCGGAGAAGTTGTAGGTGGTAGGTAGTAGAAACTGGCTTATAGAGTTTGTAACAGGTGCAGGCAAGTAGGAGTTCCCGTGAGATCACTGCCTTTTAAGAATCATATGCTTAAACCATGATGATCTGATTTAAGGCCCATTATCAATAGTCTGCTACTTATATCTGCATGATCGTGGACTGATTGATTCTGACTTTGTAGCCATGTGCTCCATAATGCGCTGTCAGGAAATGCTGACAGATGCAATGAGAGAACAATAAATGTGGGGCAGCCATAATGTAAAGGTCCAGCTAGGCTGTATGAAAACTGATAGCTAGGATATTGGCTCCTATGTTACCATATACACTCGTCCCTTTGAGAATTTAGCTGGTGAGTGAATTAAAATGGTCTCCTGATACCCAGAAGGGGAGAAAAAAAGATCTTCATTTAAGGAACTTGCCGACTTTGCCAAAATATTGCTTTATAAGAACAGAGCCAAGATTTTTTAAAAAATACTCTCTTACTCAAAAATCTAGACATGTCTGACACATCTGAGAAACTATTTCTTAAAAATCAATACACACAAAAAAGCACTTATTCACTTTTTATGATATTTGATCCATTTGTATAAAATTACAAAAAAGACATTTTATTAGAATTCCTATATTAAATGTAAGGCATCTGATACTACCTCTTTTAATTCTTGATCTTCAACTTGGTACATGAATATAGTTGACATTTTGCCAGTACAGAGTTTTAAGAAATAACCAGGAAGAGAAATCGATCTATTAATATTAAGCCATAAAAGTTACTCTCTTCTCTCTAGTCTAAAAATGTAACTTTGAAAGAAGTTTGGACTATAATTTAATACTTTGTCATAATTTTTCTTGCTTACATATGATTTTACAAATGCCCTCTGCATTCTTAAGCATCAGTTTATAATTCTCAGTATTTAAAGATTGATGTCTCAAAGTAGAATTCTAATACATTTTAACAAACTTGTTCCAAAATTTAAATCATCATTTATAATGATACCTTCAAAAATTAATGTAGACTCTGATATTTGGTCTTTATTTTTCCTCCTTTGATTAGGAACTGTAGAATGTCAGGAGTACTTATATACTTTCAATGCTGAGCCTGTTGTGGTACCTACATATATTGGTGTGATTAAGATCAAAGGTTCATTGATAAGTTTAGTTTCTTTCCTTTACAAAGGGAAGTAAAAGTTATCTTATATACAAGGTTATCTAAAATGTTTTGGGGGACACTGGAGAATTTGACTTAAGTGGAGTTTGTTAAAATAATTTGCTCATGTGAATTTAATTTTCGAGCCAAACCTTTTTATGGTATTAATTGGCCACATCGAAAATGACAGTCAAATTCTTAGAATAAAGAAAACGTATTCTAGTGAAATCGGGAAAATGCTACCTTCTGATATTACTCAAGGTCTATTCTAAGCAGATCGTTGACAACACATGCTTACGACTATAACTGTGTACATTCAAGGGAATGATTTTTTTATGCCATATTATTGACATAATAGATTGAGTCATCATTAGTATCTGATATGCAAAGGCCTGGTTTAGAACTCTTCCGTGGATCCTCTTTAGCATGCAAAATATTGACACAGTAGATGATAATGGTTCCTTTGGAACCATTAGGGTGCATCATGTCAGGGCCTGCCCTGGCATTTCTTAGCAGGTAGCACACAGACTCTTGACATGATAGATCATAACAAGTCCAAAGGAGTAATTATCATTTCTTAGATTATACCGTACTTGGGAATTTCATAGTTTATTAAAATTAGAGCATATTATCACCAATGTTAATTTTAATTAATTAATATCTATCAGGAATATTTCATTCACACACACACATACATACACACCATGCATATTAGAAATTGCGTAAGCAAACAAGATCACATGTAGTTATACATACTTTTCTCTGTCTAGGAATTTAAGTTCACACTGATTTGTTATGAATATTCATAAAAAGCACTTCATTCTCAGCCTTATACCTTTTATGCCAAGAGTCAGCCTGGAGCAAATTTTTACTGTCCTGCAGTGTAGACCTTTGAAAGTAGATATGCCTAATGGAAAGAGTGACAGAGCTTGAGTGACACTGATTCTGACAGGCAGGAGCTCTGGTGGGCACCCATATAATTAAATCTTTTGTGTGGTCTGGTTAGCTAAGACAGAACTTGATGTTTTACTAACAAAATCCTTTGAAAAGAAACCTCATTCCCCCTAAGTTTAGGTTGTTTACCAAGTAAAGAAATAAAAATAAAATCTGCAGAAAAAAAATTCTCTGGTAGTTTTGGATGATTTGTATTATCTGCAGTGTAAAAGATGAAGTGAGTGATGTTGGATTGGCTTGTAAGGAAAGCATCAGGCTTTTTCTTTTCATGTGAATAGTTTTTATTGTGTTGAGATTAGAGACAAATAGAAATTATATTATACAATGTGGCAAGCCATTAGCTTTTCATGAAAAGAAATTTTATCTACAGTGAAAAAGCTTTTGATCTGACGACTTTCTAAAAAGCTTTTTAAGTTTGATTTTTGGTGGTGTTTGTTATTTGGTGTAAGTGTCAGTATCAGTGTATAGAGATTATGTCAGATAGTTTCACTATGGCAGTATGCTGCATTTCAAAAATGTAAATTCAACCTACTCTCCAAAGCTTTAATGAATATAAGTCCTCATCAGATCATATATGAGAAAAATAGTTTTCTAACTTTTATTAGTCACAGCTTATTTTCTCATGGCTTAATGCTTTTTTGTGTTTGGGGGTTCCAAGCAACATCATAAGCTTGAACGTAACCAAAAAACAAAACAAAGCAATTGCTTTGGACTTCCAAACTCACTTTGACACAGAAAATTCTCTTTCTTATCTTCAGCACTCTTAGAAAACTAGAGTAGACCAAGGCACAGTTTCTGTTGCTGAAAAAATGCCATGGCATAAACCTATTGCACACTGGAGGTCACCCTTGCTATTTACAAATTTTCTACAATTTCACAAAACAAAAGTAGATCTTGCATACTTTTGACATGCACCACAGTTTTCATGATATTTTGATAGAAATACATGGATTTGTCTTCCATGTATAGTTAGTCATATTAAGTGCAATTAAGGCCCCCATTATAAAAATCTTATGGTTGTCTGATTTTTCTGATGAAATAAGCAAATGACAAGAAGCTTTTCAGAATGAAACTAGAAGCTTTCATGACATATTATATATAATGGATTTTGAAAATCTTTCCAAATTGATATAACACATCTACACTAGAGTTTGTATGTATTTCTTATTCAGTAATTTGTTAGATTTTTTTTAACATCATTTCTGGAGATAACTTTACCCGCGTTAATACTTACGGCTTGTTGATAAGAAAAATTACTTCTGTAGTAATTTTATTTTCACATGATTTATTGTGATGTGCTAAATAGTTGACCGTGTTCTATTATTTTCTCACCATGTTACTTTCATGTTTTCATATCCATTCAAGATAAAAATAATGTTTGATTTTACTATGACTAAAAGTCATTGCTTTAAAAATCTGCTTAGAAGTAAGGCTTGAATGTGAAAACAAAATTATTAAACTCAGTGAGAACATTGGTTTTCGTAAATATCTCAATGGGAAAAAACCCATAAAACTGAGGAAAAAACATTTCGCCCACATCTTAATCCATTCAAAATAATAGACAAAGGTAGGTAGAGAAGTGTCCGATTCCATTGCAGTGAGAATATTCTGACAATATAAGGGTTCATCATCTGGCAGTTATAACTAGCAAAGTGTGACATTTTTACAGAGGAAGAAAATACATTTCATCTATTTTTCCTCACAATAGAATAGGAATACCATGAACTTTCCGGATGCATAGCCAATTTTCTTTCTCACAATTGTTTTATAGTACTTCTTAATCTTTCATTAAAAGGAGTCTTATATCCAGTTTCATAAATGTTTAACATAACATGTCAATTATCTGGCACAAAGGTCAGAGGTCAGAAGTGAGTTAAAATACGGAACAATGGCTTTCACAATTCATATGAGGTAGCAAGATCAAGGGAGCAGAGGGCACACCGTTATGTTCTGTAGGCAAATCCTGAAAACACCCAGGGATTTTTGTCCACTTACAGAGCAACTCAAGCCCTCTCTGCTGTTTCTGCCACGGGAGACCTCATCCTCAACTCTCTCTGTTGAGGGTTCATTGGAGGGAATTGATGATCATACCTCAGGCTCCAGACAGTAGATTTTTTAGAAAGAGAAGCAACTGCATAGCATCTCCTCTTTTCAGCTTCCTTTCTGAGGCATTGCCAATCTTATATCCCATGTCTCAAATCCTCTCTCCTTTAATCTAATCATTCTTTTCATTGTTGAAGGCTCAGTGCTTAGTGTTTCCATGAAGCTGTGTCCAACACTCTTGTACCACGGATATCTCACTTTCGCAAGCTGTATGGCAGTGAGTGTACCACTCAGTTTGGATTTAACATGTGTGTCTTTGGGTTCTTATTTATAACCAGAAACTGTGTATTTGTCTGTTTCATCCCACTAGTGAGTTTTATATCCAATTGCAGCAAGTACTCTCTCTTTTATCCTATAATCCTCACTTCCCTGAGCAGAACACCAGACACTGAACAGCTGGAAGTAATCCCTCCCTCCTCTGAACTCTCATAGCACCTCCTTTGTACCATTTCTGTGACCTTTATCACTTCATACTTTGTATTGCAGTTATTCGAGAATGTGTTTTTTTTTATTCTCAGCTGAAATGTAAATTCTGTGGAAGCACAACCATGTCTTAGGTGTCTTCATATCCCACGCCGTCATCACCACTACAACCACATTTAGCATCATGTTTTCAATTAAGTTTTTCAGCAATATAACTAGCATTTACTGGCTACCGTGGTACGGAGAACTCTGCTAATTGCAGAAAAGGATAACAGTATAAAGTGTCATTGTCTGTACCAGAAAGGAGCCTACGATACATTGGGCAGGAGAATAAAGAATATGAATAATAGAGGAATATGACTGAGCATAGAGAATAAAGAGAGTGCTGAATTGTGGATGAGAATGGAAGTAGCCAGTTTCAAGCTTTCAATCAAATCTTTGGCGATGTGTATATTGCCTTTAAATCCAATTTAATGGCATAGTCTATGGCAAAGACTTCTCTCTGGGGATAGGAAAAGAGCCTGAATGGAAAGGATTTTCATACAGTTTCATTCCACCCAAAATAGTAATGGCCAGAAGGTCTCTTTTGAGCACCCGAATCTATCTCAGGCCAAATGGAAGGAAATACTTGGCGTGAAGCCAGTGCTCACACATTTGTTGAATGAATAAATGAATACAGGCACTCATTCTGATAATTATTGACTGAACAAGTGAAAAAAATAAATAATCCTGCCTTAAAACACAAGCATTCGTTGGAGTCAGCAGGGAATTTTGTGCCACATAAGTAGACAATCTAGAGAGCCTTACATTTACATTTCTCTACATGCATACATAAGTACATATACCATTGTTTTTTAAATATTATCACGATAAATTTATTTTCACTCTGGAATTTTACTCATTTCCCTTTATGTTCATCCCAGTAACTGAGTAGGCTGTTTTGTCTTTTTAAACCAATATTAGGTTCAAAACTCCTTGAGAGAAGAGGCTGCATCTAATCATTCTCTCTACCACAAGTGCTTGAATTCTAACTTAAATTAGTTTTGGGATAGAAAAGATATTCTGAGTGTGATAGCTATAAAGCATGGCGTTGAGTCCTTAGGGGTCACGTAGTGACTACCCTCACAGTGCCTGAGGTCAGAGTATCTTGCCCTTAGCAGAAACACTCAGGAAGTATTTGTTGAGTTTAATTTTGTTTCCCCATGTAGAACACCTGAATGTATCTGTGTGGCAGTGATGCTGAAAGATTTAGTACAGGAACACGTCATTCATTCTACCTCCAACTGATTAAACCCTTGCTTATCTGCAATGGAAAAGACCCATGCTCTGTGATCCTACAGTTCTTTTAGTCTACCAACAGAAATTTTATTCCGAATGTTTTACTAAAGAAGTGACTCTAGAATACCAATCAATAAAGATTTCCTGAAAGTATGATTTCCAAAGAGCACTGAAAAAAATTAAAAAGATGGAGGATAAGATGGAGTCTGGCTTTCAGTATCACCATATTTGGCAGAAAAAAAATTTAAGATAATGAAAATATAATATATTGTGTGTTAAGCGCCAAATGGCAGAAGAGTCTATGAGGAACCAGAGGAAGGCAGTCTGTCTTTTTGGTTTGGAGCAATTACAGTTTTAATTTAGGAAGAAACTAAACTTGAACTGGAATTGAAAATGAAATCAGGTTCAGATCGGTGAAGATTTACAGCAATGGTCATTGGCATGAAACAGGCAGTGTGAGCAAAGATCGAAAGGCTAAGTAAGATGTTTATGCATTTTTGAAAGACCAAGAGCAAACCTTTTGGCTGGAGTAAAAGAAAACTAAGCTAGAAAAATAGATTGGATCCAGGTCACCGTAGCCTTATGTTCCATATGAAGGAATAGTTCTTTGATTTCTTGGGCTTTGGGGCACAGTGACAGGGTAAACAACATTTTGAAATTTGAGCTTTAAAGCCATGGAGTTTGAAGGAGCATCATGCATTAGGCTGATAAGGGCAGGTTAGTTGGGGAAGAAGGGTGATCAGGAAGGAGCCAAGACTAAAGTGAGTAGAAGAGGCACACCTGCAGGCACAAGGGTTTTCCCAAAAGAACTAAAACAGTTTAAAATATACTATTTTTAATGGAGTGTTTTTATAATTTTCTTCATTGTCTTAATCCATATTCCTCTCCAGTTAACTTCTATTTTATGAAAAGGAGGAAGAGTTGACTTAAAAATTATCTGTGGTCAATAAGTGAATGTAAATTGTAGAGATTTTTTGAAAATCCCCAAGAAGATAAATTTTTTTTTATAAATTTTTTTATTTTCCCACTGTACAGCAAGGGGGTCAGGTTAGCCTTACATGTATACATTACATTTACATTTTTTCCCCCACCCTTTCTTCTGTTGCAACATGAGTATCTAGACAAAGTTCTCAATGCTATTCAGCAGGATCTCCTTGTAAATCTATTCTAAGTTGTGTCTGATAAGCCCAAACTCCCAATCCCTCCCACTCCCTCTCCCTCCCATCAGGCAGCCACAAGTCTCTTCTCCAAGTCCATGATTTTCTTTTCTGAGGAGATGTTCATTTGTGCTGGATATTAGATTCCAGTTATAAGTGATATCATATGGTATTTGTCTTTGTCTTTCTGGCTCATTTCACTCAGTATGTTGCTGCAAATGGCATTATGTCATTCTTTTTTATGGCTGAGTAGTATTCCATTGTGTATATATACCACTTCTTCCGAATCCAATCATCTGTCGATGGACATTTGGGTTGTTTCCATGTCCTGGCTATTGTGAACAGTGCTGCAATGTCTCTCTTTTTTTTTTTTAATTTTCCCACTGTACAGCAAGGGGGTCAGGTTATCCTTACATGTATACATTACAATTACATTTTTCCCCCAGCCTTTCTTCTGTTGCAACATGAGTATCTAGACAAAGTTCTCAATGCTATTCAGCAGGATCTCCTTGTAAATCTATTCTAAGTTGTGTCAAATTTTTAATCACTATCTTGAAGGGAAAGGTGGAAAGTGTTAATATTTGTCAGAATCACCTACAGAGATGGGTACAGGTACATTAAACCCAAGCCCTACCCATGATACCTAATCAGATGGCTGGGACGAGGGCTGGGCAGCTGCACAGGTAACCAGCTCTGTAGGTGATCTGGATGTGCACTAGAATTTGAAATCCATGCCTATGATGTGCTCTTTCTTTTGTGCCTTCTTCATTTATCATTAGGGCAATTAACCATCTGAACAGTTTATGGAAAGGAATTATGACTACTACATTTATACTTAGATTGATATCAGGGTTGTTAAAGACAGCTTGATAATTTCCCTTTAATATCTCTATATTTTCTTAAAACGATCAGTTAAAGACTTCTGAGAAAAGACTATCCAAATAATTTTTTACCAAGTTTAATTGAAGGTGTGAAGAGTACAATGATAGAATTTAATCAGAAACCTGCCTACCTGGTCAGAATTCATAGAATCCTCTGAAAGTAAAGTATTTCATATTTATCAAAAGTTCTGATGGAACATTTTCCTCATGTGAAAAAAAAAAGGATGTTACTTCTATAACTTTTTAATATGGCTCTAGAATTTCCCAAATAGCCCATGACACTAAAATTATTTTGTCTTTTTTTTTTTTTTTGGCTTTTTGCCATTTCTTGGGCCGCTCCCGCAGTATATGGAGGTTCCCAGGCTAGGGCTCCAATCCGAGCCGCGTCTGCAACCTACAGCGATGCCGGATTGTTAACCCACTGAGCAAGGGCAGGGACCGAACCCGCAACCTCATGGTTCCTAGTCGGATTTGTTAACCACTGCGCCACGACGGGAACTCCTATTTTGTCTATTCTTAAATGATGAGGGCATATCAGAACTAAACAAACTCTTTTCCAATGTATTTATCATCTTCTGAGTTCTGGATTTTATAGTTATAAAGGTATATTTATTAGTTTGGATGGATCTCAAAGGCAATAAAAAATAAAAATATTCTTGATTTTGTGAATTAGCAATGTAGTTAATTTCATAGGAAATAAACTCACAATTAGACCTCCGATTTTTTCTTTTTATCTCTAAATCAGTCACATAGTCATGTATCTATTATATACATTATTCAAATTGTTATCTTTGTTTTGCTTCATTAGCTGTTTGCCACTTGAGGGATTTTTATAAGCATAAAGGGCCTGCGGAAGTTGGACATGTTTTATGAAGAGGTAGTAATGTAAATATTCTTCTAATAGACAAAAGGTATCTAAAATAAGTTCTAAGTGTACTGAAATAATTTCCATAAGTTCCCTATCACATATTAATACTAAGAGGGATCGCAGAGTTTGACATCAGCTCTACTTCTAGTACTATCTGAACCTCTTAATATCTTTGGATCCTTCTATTAGTACTTACATAATCACCGTTTACATTCACAAATAAGTTACTGAGTTTCTCTGCTGATAGTCATGAAAATGAATTTTAATTGAGTTTGGCATGTCAAAACCCTTCCTTGGGTTTTATGTTTGATGTACCATGCCACATTGTCAGTGAATAAAAAACTGCCTCCTTGCATATTTATTACACAGTCTCAGTTAGTGAGATTTTGTTACACAAGCAGTTGCCTTATTATTTTTTATACCTGCACTTTGATATCACAGTGGTTCATTGTCAATTGACATAATGTATCAGAAGTGGCACAGCTAATGAGCACACAGTTGCCTTTAGTACATTTTATACTGTGAAACCCTACTGGAGAATAGGCAGTAAAAATTGGGGGAAGGGTTCTGACATTTGATAAATGTCACATGTCAGTCTTACATTGTGGTGGCTGCGAAACACTGCATTCTGATGGTATCATAGTCATATGATAGGCCATTACAATAGTGGGCAATGAGATTCTTTTTTTTTAACAGCCCTAAAGAAAGATGGGGGGGGTGTATGTGTGTGTGTGAGAGAGAGAGATAGAGAGCTGTTGCACAGGTTAACTCTAAGTTTTTTGGCTTGTGTACATGAATCGGGAAAAATCGGTCATTTTATTGTTGTAAGTGAATAGAGGCAAAATTTTAATGATTCGAAGTAAAAAAAAGTGACATGAAAACTTAATTCTACTTTTCTGTTGTTGATATTTTGATCTTAGAATAATAGGTAATTTTGATCTTTTCTTGTTCCATAAATTAATTAATTAATTTTGCTTTTTTTGTTGTTAGGGATGCACTTGGGGCATGTGGAGGTTCCCAGGCCAGGGGTCAAATAGGAGCTGTAGCTGCTGGCCTACATCACAGCCACAGCAACGCAGGATCCGAGCCACATCTGCTACCTGCACCACAGCTCACAGCAACACTAGATCCTTAACCCACTGATCAAGGCCAGGGATGGAACCTGCGTCCTCATGGATGCTAGTCAGATTCATTAACTGCTGAGCCATGACAGGAACTCCTGGTTCCATAAATTTAAATTGAAATTTGTATGTGGGAGAAGTAAAAAGCCAGGGTTTATTATTTAAATGTAGCCTCTGTTTTGATGTTTTAAAAACTCGTTGATGGTATAAAGTGTTAACAGGTAATTTAGTCAGTTTTTCTTCCATACACGAGGGTTTAGATTTTGTGAATAAAGGAAATTGCACTACTCATTGCAGAATAACAAATGCACTTTTATTTTTATTGCATTTAAGATTTCATGGACCATCTTTGGTCCATGGTCTTAGGATGACTGTAGGATTATGAACTTGGAATGATAGCAAAGGGTAGGCGAAGTATTTTCAGCTCTAAAGTGTTTTTCTTTTTAAGCTGATTAATACTCAAATACAGTTACTTTAAATTGGGGGAATTGCTTTCCTTTGAGGCTCATATGTGCCCCTGTGTGTATTTACTGTTGTCAGAGAGGTCATGGAATGGCTCACTCTGGTCACTATTTGACTAACCAGAAAGCGAAGGGAGCAACAAGGAAACGGGCATGGAGGTGTACAGGAGATGACAGCACAGTTAAACAAGAGCCAGCAAATCTTTAGATCTACCACTGTTTTGATTCCAGATATCTGATGACCAGGTCCGCATCTCCTAGGGTTACCTCTTCTCTGGTGGACAAGGGACACCCCTCTTTTACAGGGCTAACAGTAGGTGCTGCCCTACCCCAAAGCTCTGTCATGTCTTATCATCCTTGCGGTACCTTTGGTTACAGTAGTCCCAGCCACATATCCATGCCACAGGAAGGCAAGCATTATTTTCTCTAGTTTCAGTGAAGTGACTTAGTTCAGAGAAACAACTTGTCCTGGTTTCATGTAACCTGCAAGTAAGTAGGAGAGCCAGGCATGTACAGTGACTTTCATCATCTCTATCCCAGTACTGTTTCCTCCACCCTGAGTATTTGCCCCATAAAAAAAATTTAGGTTTCTTCCATACAATAGATTTTTTTGTAAGCTTTAACAATTCATAACTTGAAGCAAAGGTGAGGTTTATTCAATGTCTCCTAGGCCGAACAGATGTACACCGTCAGGGCCCTATTTGGAGGGGGCATGATCTAATTTTGATTGCAGGATTCAATGATGATCATTCAAAGAATTTGGTGAGAAATCAGTTGCTTTTTAAAACCATGACAATATTAGGGTACAACCCTTCTAGTGAATCTCTTTGTGGCCAGGCTTTACTCCGGTGGCTTAAGTGTGAATGAATGACCATGTAGGGATCTCCTGTCCCATTTTGCCAGGGGCAGGTTAGGTAGGAGTGCAGGGGAAGAGTGCCATGGACCTGTCACAAAAGCTTTACCCCCTTCCTTCTAGGATCTGCTTAATGCTTTTAATAAGCACAGTAGAATTATGAGTTCTTAGTAGGAAGGACCATAGCAATGAGTTTTTTAAGTTGTGATGACTCCTTTAATTTGCCAAGCTGAATTTCACCATTCTTCTTAATAGGACCCCAGTTCTTCTTGATGAGACAAATATATATTTCCAACTTTTAAAAAATTTCCTACTGCAAAATTTAAACTTGACCTTTTGTGAAATTTTTAATGAAAAGGCCATTTGGGGGTGGAATTGTAGAATCATATTTACTAATAAATGTTGATATAAAGCTAGAAGCATTTCAGTCTGTTTTTCGAGGAGGAGGTAGTTTGTTTTTCATGGCAATTGAAAATCATTTCTAGGAAGTTCCCTGGTGGCCTGGTGGTTTAGAATTCAGTGTTGTTACCTCTTCTGGCTCAGGTTACAGCTATGACTCAGGTTCAGTCCCTGGCCCTGGAACTTCTGCATGCCATGGGCACAGCCAAAAAAGAAAAGAAAAGAATTTCTAATAGATGAATTGATTGCATTGATTGAGGAAAATAATCTATGTTTTATTAAAATTTTCCTTTTTGTATTTTTTAGTGAAGTTTGGATTTAGGATTCTTAATTTTGTATTTTAAATGTAGGCTTCATATTAGTTTTGAGATAATCTTGGAAAAAGTTTTAAAGTAGATTATAACTTGAGAAGATTTAATATCCAACATGGTATTTCTCTTAAAACTAAATAGAAACTATAAAGCACCTAGAGGTTTTGTGTAGTAAAAGTTTGGCCACAATTGTTTTTCTTTTCTGTTATCAAGTTGTCTCCCTGGAAAAGATGTATATTTGCAGTTGTGTCTTGGTTCAACTGACGAGTGATTTTAACTTTGTCTATCATTGAAACTCCTCATGTGAATGACTTCTTTTCAGAAATTGAGTAATACTAGTTTTCCTTTAAATATTGTTGTTAGCTGACTGAGCTTGTTGCTCTTCCATCATCTGAAAATAATTGTAAGTTATAACTTTCATTTCCTTTAAATGATGGAAGCAACAATTTGAAAATATCTTTATCTCATACATCCCAAAAGTAAGAACTTTTTTTTTTTTGGCAGGATTGTTATAAATAATCTGCCTAAATTATTAACTGTAAATACGTTGTTAGAGACGTGCCAAGAGGAGACAACCCATTAAATTTTCTTGGTTTAAAACTATCCAGTTCTGTTGTTGGCTAAGACAATTTATTCATACAATCATATAAAAATCATATTTAATAAAGAACAATCCAAGGCAAAGAGAAAAAAATGTCTTTATCCATAAGCAACCAGATGAGAAATAGATTTTTATTCAGTCAGATCCTTTTAGTCAATGAAACAGCATTTTCATGCATCTTGCACTCAAGTGATAATTAATATAGTCTAATTCAGGACATGATGCCTGAATTGATGTACTGTCATCAATACCCCATGTTAAAATCAAACCTTGACAGGGGTTTAACACCCTGGAACAGGTCATCATATGATAATACTCTTTGCCTCTCAGTATTTGTCTTCAACCAAGCAAAGTATTACAAGATGGGGTAAGAAAAAAAAAGGGAAATAATTACAAATGAAGAGTGACACGGGCTGTGAATAGAACATATGTTAGGCTAGGCCGAGGCATCAGTGAATTATATCATTTCATGATGAAGCGGCACTGGGGCTGAACGGGCCTATTTTAAACCTTGATGTATTTTATCTCTACTGTATTTGGACTGTCATCTTTGGAGAAAGACTTGGTGTAATTGAGAGTCAACTCCAATCTGTATGACTCGAGCATGAAGTGGGGGCCAGATGAGCACTGCCATGGAGGCTAGGGAAGCTTCTAATAGGATAAAATGAACAATCACCTTTTATGCCTTACAGTTACAAATGCCTTCTGTGAAATACAGTGTTCAGCGTTATGGCTTACTAATGGCATTGCTATTACAAAGTTTGGGAAGTGTTCTAATAATTAAGATCTAAAAGGAGACCATCTCATTTTAGTGCTTATTTTAAGGGAGATAGAATCAAAACCTGTTATATTAGGCTTTCCTTGTGAAACCTATTAGATGTAATCAATATAATTTGGTCATAATGTGTTTTCATTACATTGCCTTTTATGTGGATCTTTCACTAAAATCCTTGTCATTTTCGCCCATCATACTTTAGAACCCACTCGCAGGCCCCCTTCTTTCTTGAAATTTATCTTGATAACTTCTGCCAGAAGACATCACTTAGCCCCTCAACCGTGTTCCCTATGCTGTGATGCTGTTTTACAGTGTTGCTCCACTGGTTTGTGAGCACCTTAAGGGGACCAGCCAAAAGTTCACACTGTGTACCTACTGTAGTACTAGGAACACGGGCTTGGCAATGTTGGATGAAGGAATCATTTGGGTCTATGTAAGTTTACAATGTATACATTTCTTTTAGATTTGAGAATAGCTCAAAATGCTCACACCCAACTCTTTCTAATTAATCAATGAACAGTCTGTTTTTTGGTTTGAAGAAACTGCTAAATGTCTATCTCACTCTTAAGTTGGAGGGTGTGAAGCCAGGGATAAAACTGAGTACAAACAGTTACCACTATTATCTGTATAGGATTTTCACTCTTTGCTTTGCATCCATGAATTCTTTTGCTACTTATTAGAAATTCAGCAGAAAGTAGTATTAACTCAATCTCAAATTCCTAAGGGAGTGGTTCAAAAGCAGAATAGACTGTGCAGAATTCTTAGTGATAAAGAGGGTCAGAAAAACTCTGTAATTCAGCATTAGGTCTAGCCAAGCCATGTCTGCTATGTATTTCCTGACATTCACCTGTTAATCCAGCATGAAAACTAAAACGTGTCCATATAGAAAACCAGTGAGTTTCAGCTCGCTCTGTGACAGCTGAGCTGCATGGACCCAGTCCATCAGAGTAGGGAGTACTGATGCCTTTCACTCATTATTCCCCTGCCCCCTTTTTTCTTCCTTCCTCCCTCCACCTAGAATGGGCTACCTGTCAATTGTTTTCCTGCCCACTTAAAAAAGAAAAGTCTTGGAATAACATTTAGCAAGTTTTTCTGAAAAGCGTAGTCACAACTTTGTTTAGCCATCGCCTTTGGGCCTCATCTTCGATAAAGGAAAATGTAAGCAGATCTTGCAATTCTTTTCAGATTTTGGAAAGTTTTATGTAAACTTTAATATGACTGATAACTACTGTTTTCTTGGTAGAACAGTGTGTGTCTGGCAAGAGTCTGTGTTCATTGCCTTTAAAATGTGACTATCTCATTTTGACAACTCTGCAAACACCGAATACTTAATTAAAACTTTGGTATTCAGATTTCCCGTCATGGTGCAGTGGAAACGAATCTGACTAGGAACCATGAGGTTGCGGGTTCAATCCCTGGCCTTGCTCAGTGGGTTAAGGATCCGGCGTTGCTATGAGCTGTGGTGTAGGTGGCAGACACAGCTTGGATCTGACTTTGCTGTAGGCCGGCGGCAACAGCTCAGATTAGACCCCTAGACTGGGAATCTCCATATGCCTTGGGTGCCGCCCTAAAAACAAACAAACAAACAAAAAACCTTTGATATTCAATGAATTTAATTCAAATAAATTAATTTACTTACTTATTATAAATTTATTACATTATATTCCTAATATATATAACAGTAATGGGGCATGGACTAAGATCAAATTATAACTTAAATTATATGTAGTTTGGACACTATTTTCTTATTTCTTAGGAAATGTAATATTAAAATGAATAATTAGATTTTATCATTTTAGCATGATTTGCCCCCAGTTGTCTGTTTTTTGATAGTCTTGTCTAGGTCACTTATCCATAAAAAATAAAAGTTACTCTTATTTTAGGTATGTGTGTATATGTGCTTGTTTTCTAGATTTGAAATAGATATAAATATTTTATAATTTTTACCAGGATAAGCTGAAATAGTTAATGGGTCTAGCTAAGGAATTCATGAATGCTGATACATTGTTCCTTTTCTAAAATGTTTCAAAAATAAATTATCTCCTTTTCCTTAAGCTTCACAAAGCCATTTAAACTTTCATAATTATTATTAGCACCATAGCTCTGCCTTCAGTATTAAACTTCTAAGTGTTAAAATAAAATTCACATTAGAAATTCCAAATTATGAGAGAGAGTAGAATTTACCTTAACAATTTAATAGTTGTGAATTTTTAAAATTAGTCTTTCCTTTTTAAAAAATTTTTTATTCAAGTATAGTTGATTTACAATATTCCTTCAATTTCTGCTGTACATGCATTCTATATATATTCTTTTTATTTTTCATACTACCTTCCATCATGTTCTAACCCAAGAGACTGGACATAGTTCCCTGTGTTGTATAATAGGACCCCATTGTTTATCCATTCTAAATGTAATAATTTGCATAAATATTTGTGAATTTGAGTAATGCTCTGTATAAACCCAAAAAAAGAAGGATTTACATGTATCCACATGAAACATGAGTCTATAGTTATCCAGCCTGTGTCCAAGTCTTAGGAAATTTTATAGTTTAGCTTGTATAGAATTTGATCAATTAAGTAGGAAAAAATGGAAGTGCTCTTAAAGCAGAATGGAAACAAATTTAGGTGATGTGCAATATGCTGAAAGCCATGTGTTTCTGCAACTGAGTTACCTGCTTATTGCTTCCCCACACAATGTGATTTGGGGGTTACCTTACTCTGTTGCCTACCCTTGCAGCTGATAAAAAAGGAAAGACAGAGTCATACCAAATATTTCTCTGTGTCGAGATATTTTTATATCTTCACAACTAACTAACTTGCCAGCTGATTCTCCAGCTGCTCAAGTATAAGATGAACATATTCAAAGGAATCTCATTGCTGAAAAACTAAAATACTCAGAAGAACCTGATTTTGGCATCTCTATAGATTCAGAACCCTTGTAACTTCCTTCTAATGAGCAAGTGACAGAAATCTACATGAATGAGATGTGAGAAAGGAGAGGGAAAAGAAAAAGCAATAATGAAGTGAATCAAACAAATAACCTGGAACTTCAAAAATAAAATACCAAAATTCCTTTTGGTAGTTCAAATGAGTTCTTCCAGTTCCAAAATGAAGAGCACTTAAATTCCATGCAAATAAGCATTGCCTTCAAAATTCTAGGCATTCTTAATCTTGGCTTCCTCTGAGCTGATGATAACTTGAAGAGATCAGCAATTTTTCCACCAGTCTTCTAAATTGTGCATTTTTATCATAACTAGACTATAGAAGAAAGAAGAAACTAATGACATCAGTAAATTGCATAAGGCTCCTATTTAAGTCAGTGACATACAGAGCACATTTGACACCTGGAGCAGATCATTTTTAACACCCCCATTCTAAACAACAAAATTATTTTCAGCAACAACCATAAAGTGAAATGAATAATAACAGTGATGAGGATGATGTCTGGGGTGGGGAAAGAGATGTAGTGATAATTTTCTTCCATTGAACTTTGAGTATATATTCATGTCAATACAAATGATTAATAAAATAAATATTCTAACACCAAGAAAAGGAAAAAAGTAATTGACTTATACTTTTATTCCATGCTGACATATTTTTAGGAAAAAATTCTTTTAAATCTCTAAATTTAAAAATTTTCAACACAGATAAAATTTCCTAGTAGTCATTTAGAAGACAAGAAGAAGAGATTGCAGTAACTCCAGTTCTGTGTCACTATCATTATCTCTCAATGCTATCATTGGTGATTTCAGATCTATTGTTTAAACACAGGAATATGTCATAGCGCAGGAGTTGGAGACATCAACTGCACTTGAAAACAGATTAAACAATTTGAGAGGTGTTGCAATATTACTCTTGAATTTGGTATTGGAATGACCACAGACAGTTGAGTTTCCATGAATCTGAGCTGACCATGTAACATTAGGTTCTCTGAATTATTTTCCATGTAGAATAAAGTATTTATTAAAGAATAAGTAGGTGTTCCTGCTATGGCGCAGTTGGTTAAGAACCTGATTGCAGTGGCTGGGATCACTGCAGAGGTTCCAGTTTGATCTCTGGCCCAGTGCAGTGGGTTAAAGGATCCAGCATTGCTATAGCTGTGGCATAGGTCACAGATGTGGCTCGGACTAAATCACTAGCCTGGGAACTTCCGTATGCCATGGGTGCAGCCATAAAAAGAAGAAAAAAAAAAGAATAAGTGATAAAAAATGTGCAAATTCAAAGCTTGTGTATATATAGTATTACAATTCAACTGTAACCATAGTAGCAGTTGTTTATAACTTAGACTTATAAAAGATTTTTTGGAGGGAGAAGTATTTTATTACTGGTATTGTTTAGAATTGCTGATACATGATTATAGTCAGAAAAAAAAAGCAGACCAACTTTTTTGTGGCTGTTCTTACTGTTTTTAAGTTATCAACTAAAAATGTACCCTCTTACTGCCTGATCTTGAAGCAAAGTTCTCCCACCTCCCTTCCTTTGGCATGCCATTGATTTAAATTAGTATTATTTTTTAATCAATAAAATGAAAAATCATTTTGAATATTGTTAAAAATATTTATATTCCTTCAGTTGTTGTTTATTCATTTATTTATATATGTTAGGGTCTCCACTAAATTTCTAAACAGTCATTCTTCTTTTCTTTTTTTTTTGTCTTTTTATCTTTTTGTTGTTGTTGTTGTTGTTGTTGTTGCTGCTATTTCTTGGGCCGCTCCCACGGCATATGAAGGTTCCCAGGCTAGGGGTTGAATCAGAGCCGTAGCCACCGGCCTACGCCAGAGCCACAGCAACGCGGGATCCGAGCCGCCTCTGCAACCTACACCACAGCTCACGGCAACGCTGGATCGTCAAGCCACTGAGCAAGGGCAGGGACCGAACCCACAACCTCATGGTTCCTAGTCGGATTCGTTAACCACTGCGCCACAACGGGAACTCCCATTCTTCTTTTCTTTAATACTTTGGTCATTCTTCTTATCTTTTCCTAAAAGCATGTTTATACTATTAGAGATTATCCAAGAAATAATAAAAATTCTTCTGTCTTCTACAGTATTTTTTAGGGCCACACCCTCGGCATATGGAAATTCCCAGGCTAGGGGTCTAATTGGAGCTGCAGTTATTGGCCTATGCCACAGCCACAGCAGTGTGGGATCTGAGCTGCATTCCTGGCCTATACCACAGTTCATGGCACCATAGGATCTTTAAAGCACTGAGCAAGGCCAGGGATCGAACCTGCATCCTCATGGATACTAGTTGGGTTCATTACCTCTGAGCTACAATGGGAACTCTTTTTTTTTTTTTTTTTGTTAAGTCTTCTATAGTATTGTTTTTAGCAAGTAAACTGAAAGCATCTGTAAGGTTAGAAAAAATAATTCTGCTATGAGTAATCCTATTCTGAGCCAATGACATTTTCTTTCTTTTCTTGGTTTTTTTTTTTTTTTGTCTTTTTAGGGCTGCACCTGTGGCATATCGAGGTTCCCAAGCTAGGGGTCAAATTGGAGCTATAGCTGCCAACCTACACCACAGCCACAGCAATGTGGCATCCGAGCCACTCCGCATCTGCAACCTCCACCACAGCTCATGGCACTAAGCAGGTCCAGGGATCAAACCTGCATCCTCAGTGGATACTAGTTGGGTTCATTAACCACTGAGCAAGGAAGGGAACTCTGCCAATGACATTTTTAGTCATGCTGTAACCCAAATGGGTATAGAAGGAGATAGAGGGACAAGGACATGGGCCTTCAATTCCAACTGCCACAACAGAAATTTCCTAATATTAGTAGGTCAAGAAAAGGGGGGACGAGGAGGGTGGTTTGATCAGCATAACACCCACCCATCAGGGACCATCACGGTAAGTGTGAGCTGCTATGTGCCACTCATGTTTGGGGTAGGCCTTTATTTTAGAGGCTTTACTACAATCTTAAGAAGTGGCTGATAGAATTATAATTAGTCTTATATTTAAATAATCTCTGGTGACTGTCAGAATAGTCCAGGTTCCACAACTCTTGACAAGCACAAAACCTGTAGCAGCTTTCACAGAATTGGCACATTCTTTGAGTTGGCAAACAGGGTGTTTAAAGCTGTTTTTACAAAAGTTTCCATTATTTTTACAAAAGCTGCTACAAAATTTAAGCTTTTTCACATTTCAAATGCATGTGTGTTTGTTTATGGACAGATAAAACCGAAGGGAAAATAGGAAAGCATCCCAGGTTTTGTGCTAAATTTCCACCCAAATAGGTATGCATGGAGACTTGTAACTAGAGCTGTACATGATGATCTTGATTCAGATTAGCTAAACAGACCCCTGATTTCTCCGACTCCAAAGTTTCTCCCAGTGCCTACATTCTTCAGCCTTGATCCCTTTATTGTAGCTAACTTGTGAGTACATCTGAATCTTTGTTTGAAATATTTTATTTTTGCTTTATCGTTTTTCCCTTAAAAATGACCTCAATCCTGCTTTTAACAATTTTACCTCTTGTTAGGAAGCTAATTCAAATCAGAGATGAGAAAAACATCTGAGCTGATGTTTCATATCCTTGCGATAGTTGACAACAAAGGCTTTGAAGGAATGCTATAGACTGCTCTGAGATAAAAACATCCACCTACAGGCTGGCAGCTTCTTTTACTGTTCTGGCTAGAACTCTCTCAGTTTCTCTCATTTTTGGCACCTCTTCTAGAAACTTTGGGTGAAAGCAGAGTTGGGCTAACCCCAGTGCCATTAGTCATTTTCCCCAGAAGATAACTTTTATGAGGAAGCAGAAGTTATAGGCATGGACATAGCCTTAAACTTTCCTCTTTGTGATCTTGGTTAAAGTTGGTGAGACTGCGAACTTGTTAGTCACCAGGACACTTCTCAGGAGGCTCTGTGATGTTCAAGTGCCCCCAAGAACAGGGACATTTCAAAGACGTGTGATGGATTTCTGGAGTAGTGACCCCAGGAGCATGATGACAGGTGGAGTTACCACTGGGCATCATGACAACCTAGAACACCACCAGCAAAAAAATGTTTTTAAATTCATCATTTAGTGATGACTATTAAATGTTTCAATTTAACACATATTTCTAGAAATTCAGTGAGTGGGTAACTGATATTTTTCACAAATTCTTTTAAGATGTTCAGAGTGCAGTTGTCCTTAATATAATTTCCTTTGGCTTCTAAATATATTTTTGAGAGGAAAAAAGTCTTATTTTAGTGCATCATTTCCTAGGCATTTGAATTTTAACGTGAGCGATATAGAGGATTCTTGTATGAATATATAGTAGATTTTTAAAGTCCCGATATGACAAATAAGCTGTTGAGCATATATCTCAGTGCCTCAGAATAATTATACTTGTTTTCCAAACAGAAGGAAGATACAGCAGCTGAATTAGTTGCCCATTTTTATTCATAGAATGATAATTAGTGAAGGTATAAAATCTGGCATGTCAGGATTTAAGAAAGAATGCTTGCTTGCTTTTAAGCATCTAGTAAAGTGCTGACTGTCTTTTATATTTCAAAATAACATTGCAGACCTTTGTATATGTCTGCAAAGACTGGTATGTACTATGATTCTAGCTAGGAGTCATTTGAAGACTGAGCTATATAATATTTGTAGCTAGAGGTGATAATGGTGAAGTGGTATAGTAGTAGCTCCTATTTATTCAGCACGTGCTATATGGCAGTAGTTGGTGGCAGAGGCTTTATACACATTACCTCATTTCATCTTCATAACACTCATTCACAGTACAGGTATTTTATTCCATTTAACATATGAGGAAACTGAGGCTCAGAGGAAATAAATGATTTTGTAGAGCATAGAAGGCTAGTAAAATTCAAGCCTATGCCAACTCTTATTTTAGACAAATAAAAGTCTGGAATTCTGGCTGTGACTGTGAGACTGATCTATGGACTCTAGGGTTCAGATCCAAGGATGAACCCAAAGGAGAAGCAGAATGGAGGGTTGAGATACAACTTCTCTGAATCTTGGCCATAGCACTAGGCAGCAGGCCTTCACTGATGGAGCTAGGATTTCAGCCAAGCCTTGTCTAGGTCCAAAGCTTCTGTTCCTCTCTGTGCTTTGTGACACATCCACTGGGTGGCTGGTACAATGGGACATAGAGATGAGTAGGACATGTCCCTGCCTGCGAAGAGCCTTCATTCCAAAGGAGGAGACTGACACATTAACAGACGTTAATTTACGATGTTTGGTCACTGTACATGCATATTGATTATCAAGGAGCAATGATCCATAGGAGGTAGGGTAGCAGTCAGTGAAGGCTTATTAAGGAGTATATCTGAGCTGAATTTTTTTTAACTCAATTCATTTTTGTTACACTTATAGTTGTACAACGATCATCACAACCCAATTTTATAGCATTTCCATCCCAAACCCCCAGCCCATTCCCCCTACCCTCAACCTGTCTTCTTTGGAAACCATAAGTTTTTCAAAGTCAGTAAGTCAGTATCTGTTCTGCAAAGAAGTTCATTGTGTCCTTTTTTTAGACTCCATATGAAAGTGATAGCATATGATGGTGGTGTCTCACTGTCTGACTAATTTCACTTAGCATGATAATTTCTAGGTCCATCCATGTTGCTGCAAATGTCATTATTTCTTTCTTTTTAATGGCTGAGTAATACTCCATTGTGTATATGTACCACATCTTCTTGATCCACTCCTCTGTCGATGGACAATTAGGTTGTTTCCATGTCTTGGCTATTGAATATAGTGCAGCAGTTTGGACTATATGTATCTTTTTGAGTCATGGTTTTCTCTGGATAGATGCCCAGGAGTGGGATTGCGGATAAAATGGTAACTCTATTTTCAGTTTTTTGAGGAATTTCCGTACTGTTTTCCACAGTGCTTACACCTGTTTACATTCCCACCAACAGTGCAATAGGTTCCCCTTTTCTCCACACCCTCTCCAGCATTTATTGTTTGTAAACTTTTTGATGATGGCTATTCTGGCTGGTGTAAGGTGGTACCTCATAGTGCTTTTGATTTGCAGTTCTCTAATAATTAGTTGATGTTGAACATCTTTTCATGTGTTTTTTGGCCATTTGTATGTCTTCTTTGGAGAATTGTCTGTTTAGATCTTCTGCCTGTCTTTTTTTTTTTTTTCTGCCCATCTTTTGATGGCATTGTTTTTTGTTTGTTTGTTTGTTTTGTTTGTTTGTTTGTTTGTTTGTTTGGTATTGAGCTGTAAGAGGTGTTTCTAAATTTTGGAGATTAATTCCTTGTCAGTAGCTTCATTTGCAAGTATTTTCTCCTATTCTGTGGGTTGTCTTTTCATTTTGTTTAGGGTTTCCTTTGCTGTGCAGAAACTTAACTGAGCTGAATTTTGAATAACAAATACTAGTTAAATGCACACACATCTACCTTTACTGCTCATGACCCTTCTTCTGCCACCTCGTCCAAATCTGCTCATCAGAGAGAAAGGTAAGCAACAGATGCATGTTTTCAGCACTCAGAATTTCCCTCAGTCTGACTTTGCAGCCATGTTGACACTCCACTTGATCTACCCTTGTCCTGAATGGCATGCTGACTCCTTGATTAGGGGTTTCTGTTTTGTTATCAGTGCATTAAGCAATGTGCCACTCAGGTGGCAGAATTTGATTATAGCCTTCATCTTTGCTTTCTGAATTGCAATGGGTTTTCTCTGGTGTTGGATGATATGTGACCTTTGCGGTTTTTGATGCGGAAAAGTTTGCTTGAGAACTAGCAAAATGAACTAACTCCCACCTTGGCCCCAGCTTCTGATTTTCTTTATTCTTTCTGGTGTGGCTGTATGTGCTCTATTTTAAGAAGGCTAAGCCTATGATTACAGGGCTGCTTTATCTGAGGGCTGTAAAGGGGCGGATCAAAGGTGATACCATCAGCTCTGGCAAGACTAGTCATTACCTAATGGACTCTTCAGTTTTCATAACTTTCTTAAGTCCAGTCAAATTTGGGTGAAAGCTGGAGAAGTTTAAACCTACTGACCAACTTCATTTAAACCCTTTCTCAAGGTCATCATATGGACAGTAGTGCTCTTTATTGTTGACAACCTGAAACCGTATTTTCTGTTCCAGAAATTTCAATTGCCTCCTTTTTCATAACAAAGTACTTCAGTGTGCAAAACTCATGTTTATTATGGGCAGTTTTTTGTTTTTCTTAATATCTCTGCTTAGAGACATTACCTGGTATATTTAAGGAAATGAGATGACTAGATTTCTTTAACTGGAATGTTAGGAAATTGAGGGTGTGCAAAAATCAAAATAACATAGAAAAGGCCGGAGCATGTTTTTAAATCACTGGTCTTTTGTATTTATTTTTTCATTCAGTGAATATTTGTGAATTGCCAACTGTGGCCTTGACATTGCTTTAAGCACTTGGACTACATCAGTGAACAGAACAGACAAAAATCCTTGCCTTAAATATATTTGTATTCTAGAATTACCTTCTTCTCTTTGGAGAAGTCAATAATTCTTTAATTTCTAGGCTGAGTTAGAAGTTAATATAAATTATCTGTGCAATTTTTTATTTATTTCAACAATTAGACCATCGAATATAATTCCTCTAATATTTTTTTTCTTCTCCTGTATCCATTTATTTAACAAATGGGTATTAGGCACCCACTGTGCGTGAAACACTAGCATGTGTACCTGTTAGAGACCTGCCTTCCAGAAGCTCACAGTCCAGTAAGAGAAACTGAGTGTTATATGCAAATATCCATATGGAAATCCATACATGGTACATTTAGTAAAAGTCATGCAGTGTTTCTACAGAATTAAGGGAAAGCATGTGCAGGAGAGATGGGAGAGGTGGAGAATGAAGGGGCTGATCAATAGATCCTGACAGAGAGGTGGATCATTTAAGTTCAAGAGCAATTATTAGCAGACAGTTTTGCAAGCGAAAGGTAAAGAAGAAAGGGCACATGTGTTTAAATACGAGCAAAATAGCACAACCTGACTGACATGTATTAGTAGCGAAAAGTTGTGTTAAATCCAGATGGTGAAGAGAATTGAATGACGAGCTCCAAGTTTGTATTTATTCAGTAGAAATGAGGGAAGGGAGGGTATCAATGAATTTTTGCTCTAAAATGGCACTAAATATATCATAGCTAAAAGAAATCAGCTAATACCTTGCCTGAAAGACATTTGGTCCAGGCTGAGACAGCTTGTGGCAGGTAGAGCAGAAAAGAAGTGTTGGGTGGCAGCTTTCTTTCAGTGTCTTAAGGTACAATTAAGTATTATTTGGACCAATTTACTCTGGGATGACATAGGCAATGGTGTATCTGTGGACTTTCTCAAGAATGCCAGCCTCTTCCTATATTTGCAGAACACCATTCTATCAAAGGTGACACCTTTATTAAAGAAAGAGCTGTTATAATTAGATATTGGGACACTATAGAAAATTTGAGAACATGAAAGATCTGAGAAGAGAAAAATATCAAATGAGAAAGAGTCTGGTGATTTAGCCCACATTCATATTTTTTATATAAATTTTATATAAGTTTAGTTGGGAGGGTGAATTTAAATATTACTGTTTCTGTTTATGTCAGATCCAGATGAAAAACCATACATCAGTAGACTGTGCAATCCATAAATGATCACTTATTTGCAGTCAGTATGTAAATGAATAACTGTCTGGTTCCTTGCTTAAAATATATATCAAGACTCAATTCCATCAATAAACACTTAGAAAATCAGTAGCTTATTCCTACAGTGCCAATTTGGGTGTCAAATAATCGTGTTTGTGTTTAATTGGTAACCACTCTCTTCTTATGAAGAAAGTACATCAAAAAGATGTGTTGAGCTTTGAAAGTCATAAGCTATGTATAAGGTTATTTTTTAGTTTGGAAGTAATTGTTTTTAAAATATTGATGGGAATCGCTAGGAACTTAATAGGAAAACAGTTAAATAAATTATTAGGGAATAACAAATGGAGTAAACAATTTTTCTTAAGTTAAAACCTCTCCAGATTTGCCAATTGCTGCTGAAATTTTGCCATATCTATATTGGTCTTATTCACACAACAACTTAGGTTGTTCTAAAAATATTTAAGGATCTGTGTATTTTTATGCCTTTATTAGTAATATAACATGAAAACGAATCTTAACCAAAGCATGACTTTCATAATTATTCTTTAAAGATGTCCTTTATTCCCATAGTAAGTTAATTATGGATCATTTAACATGAGACAGAAAACAGTCCCTACATTGCATAGCAGAGAACTTTAAATTCCATTTTCGGTATTTCCACTGATTAATTGTGACAATGAACAATTTATTTAAGCTCTATGTAACCTCAATTTCTCCATCTGTTAAAAGGAAATAATATCTGTCACAGATATTTTCAGAGTATTCTGGAATCACTGGCATAAAGATACCCCATAAATTGTGAAGGATTATTACTCATCCAAAATGTAATAAAAAAAATTTAGTGTAGTAACCATTCAGCTCAGATTTAAAGTTTCTGAATTTAGAAATCCTTCCTACTTCTGCCTTTTAGTCTTGAATATTTACATTATTTCCTTCAAGCTTCAATCCTCTGAAGGTAATTATCACATTCTTCTGCTTTGTTGAGAATCATTATATTTTATGGCTTCCCTTAGCTTCTATTTTAGGCACTTTCTTCTTCATTTTACACGCCCTCTCTCCACCCCCAGAATTTTTACACCTTGTGTCTCTTTTCTACTTTGTACTTTTTATATTTTCATTTGCAGATATTCCCTATGATTTTCTTTTCCTTTAAATAGACAATTGTTTACCTTGAAATTGGCTTTTTACACAGTGAAAATTAATGTCACAGTTACTTGCCTGTCACTGGTCATTCCTACAAACATCTCTTAAAATAAAGAGGCAGATTGTATTTTTTTTTAAGCAACCAGCTAAAAATCAACTTGGTTTTTTGAGGATGAAACTGACAAAACAAAAATTAAGAATCAAAATTATGTGAGAGATAAACAGTAACTTTGAATTTCAATATTTCATACCAAGAAGGTTAGCTGTACCAGATTTCTGAGTTGATCATTCCCTTTCCTCAGCTGAAATTGATTTGTGGTTCTACTTTACTCACTTATTAAATTCACATATATTCATGAGTCTGTCTCTGAGCTCTCTGTTCTGCTCAGTTCATCAGTTTGTCTGTTTTTAAGCAATTTCATAGGATCTTTACTATTATGGCTTTATTGTACATCTTAATATCTGGCAGGGCGAGTCCTTCATTCTTAAGATATACTTAGTTACATGTAGCTATCTTCCTCAATGTGCATTTTTAAAGTAAGTTTGAATCCCTCAAAAAATCTAACCAGAATTTTAATTGGGAGAACTGATGCTGTATTAGGTTGTTTCTGACACCGTCTTATATATTGCCTGGAAAAGTCAAGAAGTGCAACAATATGATCTTTAAAAAACCTTCCCTTAAAAAATTCTGTGATTCTAAAATAAGCAAAAGACAGTTCCTTCATTCCTTCAGTGGGATTACAGTCTAATTGAGAATGTCTTCCACCAGATGAGACAAGCATATTTGTGCAGCAGCCTGCTGACATTCTGGTGGCAGTCATGCTGAGATGATAGAATGAAGAGGAAGTCAAAATGGGGTGGGATTCTTGGGGAAGTCTTCTTGGAGGAATACTTGATTATGTCAGATTTGGCAGGTAGGGAGAACAGGGAACAAGGTAAGGGGCAGGCAGTTTTGAAGAGAGAGAGCAAAACAGGAACACATACTGACCACCAGGAGGCATCTGTACAGCAGCTGCTTGGACTTAAGAGAGAAGAAAGGCGAATTTTCCCCCTGCAAGCAGTGGTTCTTAATTAGGGCCAACTTTGCCCCACCCCTACCCTCAGGGTACACTTGTCAATGTTGGGAGACATTTTTGGTTGTCACAACTGGGAGAAGATGGGTTGCTACTGGCCTTCAGTGGGAAAAGGCTAGGAATGCTGCTAAACATTATACACAGCACAGGGCAGCTCCCACAACAAAGAATTAACCTGGCCCCAAATGGCAGTATTGCTGAGGCAAGGAATCCTGACACAGAAGGAGCTTTCAACCCTGGCTGCTCATTGCAGCCACCTGGGAAACTTGAAAAATATATCCATGTCTGAGCGCCCCAGGCCCTAGAGATTTTGATTTCCTTTGTTAAGAATGAGGCTCTGGATACTGGTTGTTTTATAAGTTTCCCTTGTGATTCTAAATGTGCTGCTAAAGCTGAGAACCAGTGCTCTGGATCCATGTAGATGAGGTGGAGAAATGTTTCAATTTAAGGAACTACTTTTTTTTTGCCCTATTCATTTATGCCATTTTTAAAAAAGTCATATTTCTGTACTTTAAATAGCAGAAAGTTCAAGAACGATTTTGAGTTTGGTGGGTGTGTATAAAATAACTTGACATTCTATTGGAATTCAAGAATATGGCATGTAGTTAAGATGCCATATTCTCCCCTGCATCCACCCAGAAAACTCCATGGTCTGTTAAGACTGCCATTTTGCAAACAAATCTCATAGATACGTATTTTGTCTATTTACAAATCTACTAAAGCAAGCACAATATTTGTGTCATTTATGATTTTTTCTTTATATTGAGACATTAAGAAGTAAAATGTGAGCACAAACTGAACTGTCAATATTTTCATCAAATTATCGAGCTATTTAGTATGACTTGGACAGTATCTTCTTGCCCAAAACACGGATTCAGCTTGGTTTCTCATGTCCTGAAGTTATGTTATTGATTTTGAAATGGGCTTCCTCTGGCAAATGCCAAATCTACGGAGCAGCTGGTGGTGGTTAGTGACCGTCTGCACCAGCAGTCTCATCTCTTTAGCATTGAAAATTAATTTTTCTCATCTTGGCACATAGAGAACACAAGTGTGCCCCTTACCTCATTACCTGAATGTTGCAGTGGCACCAGCAGTGGGGCAGTGGAATGGAGCAGCTGTTTGGCCTCAGTGGTAGCAGCATTGGGATGTTACACATGGAAAATGCCCACACCCTTTCCTCTGGAAACAAGAGGTGTGTATTCGCATGGATTCCAGACATCTGATAACAGTGAATATCACATCAAACTCTGGTTCGATTTTTCTTCCCCCTCAAAATGGTGTGTCTCTATATTCAAAAGATTAATGTGTCCTGCCAAACACACTCTTGATAAATTAGTATTGGATTGCTCCATGCACAAATTTTGGAGCTGAGTTCCCAGAGCTCAGGAATCTGGTCATCCCAGAAGATTAATCCTTCACAGATTTAAATGTGCCTAAGATTTTAGTTTTACCATAGGATAAGGAACTGTTTCTAGTACAATAGAGAGAATTCTAGGCTGAGAGTGGATAAACCTGGGGTTTGATCTTGGATCCACCAGGCGTGTTGTTTAATATTCTTTATTTCATGATCATTAGGTACTAATCATCCCTCACCTGGAATCCAGTAAAAAAATGCCCCTAAGTGGTCTTCTGAACTTCAGTTTCATTCTTCTTAAATCTACCTTCTACTCTGCTGCCAGCATGAACCTTCTAAAGTATAAAATTAATCCTGCCACTCCTCAGGCCACCAAATGTAGCTGGGAAGACTGAGTTTCTTGTACAGATTTTATTTGATGCTTTCTGTCCCCTCGGTCTTCATTCATGTTGTCCTTTCTGCCTAAAACATATTTCTCCATTCCTTTTTCCTGGTTAATCCTCCTCATGATTTTAGTTGCAGCTCAGGAATTTCCTCATCCTATGAGCCAGCTGATTTTAAGTGCCCTTCCATAGGCTCCCTTCACTTCCTTTGCAGTTATCACATTGTATGACAACTACCTGTTAATACTGGCCTTCCTATGAAGGTAGGGTTAGGCTCTTTGAGGACCCAGTCCTAATTATCACCCCTTCATGATGCCTGCAAAGAATGTGCACTTGGTAGGAACAGTATGGAAAAGGAGAGAACAAGGAAGCGTGAGAAGAGAAAAGGGAAGAAGCAATATGATGGAGTGAAGATAGGATGGTATAGGATAGAAAAAGAAAAGGAGGAAGGAAAGGGGTGATGGATGATATAGTTGATCTATGGTGATTTCTAAGATTGAATGCATTTTAAGGGTTGTGACTCTGTACCACTGTAATACTCCATGTCAACACTACTCTTTCCACAGTGTTTTATGTATTGTGCCACACTCATCCCTACACTGTCCTTTGGGTTTGAGTGGATTGTCCAGCAGTGGATGTTTATTAGAAGGGCAAAATCAAGATCACAGTGGACTTTTCAAACCTCTCTAAATTTTGTTTCTTATTAAATTTTGCCAATCTTATTTTGAGGTTTTTGTAGTTCGTACTAGTCTCTTGATATCTCTTAGGGATCTTACTTGGATATAACACCTCGTAATGTATAAATAGTGTTTATTTAAGAATATATGAGTATCTCACAGTTCCCATTGTGCCTCAGCAGGTTAAGGACCCAACTAGTATCCATGATGATGCAGGTTCGATCCTTGGCCTCGCTCAGTACGTTAAGGATCCAGTGTTGCTGCAAGCTGTGGCATAGGTCACAGATGCAGCTCAGATCTGGTGTTGCCATGGCTGTGGTATAGGCCTCAGCTGCAGCTCTGATTTGACCCCTAGCCTGAGAACTTCCATATGTCGCAAGTGTGGGTGTAAAAAGAAAAAAACAAAAAAGAATATATGAGTATCTACAAAATTTGCTAAATTTTTCTTAGAGCTGATTACTAATGCATACTTAATTACAATAAGTAATAGTAATTAAGGGCTTTATTAAACCTGCCAATTAAGTGTCTTAGGCTCATGTATAAATTCTGAGGGGGCTGCCCAGGGACAGGTGACTAGAGCAACAAAACCCCTACATTTTCAATGACACCTCAAGACTCCAGACTCAGTAATGCTCTGCCTGACAGGTTTTTGGGGTCCACTCCATGCCATTGCTCAGCATGAACACTTGATGCCATTTCTTTCAATATTTATTTGTAGATTTCACAGGCAACAGAAGTGCCTCACCACAGGGGCTTATCTGGCTGGTGGGGATGAGGGAGTATTTTGTAGATACTCATATGACACTTTGTTTCATAAGAGGAAAACTCATATCAAAAAAAAAAGTTGAAAATAAATACATTGAGGCATATTTTGGGTAAGTGGCCCATAGTTGATTTTCCTTCAGAAAGGGGCAAAAAACAAGCAGGTAAATGTTCTCTTTGGACAGAAACTAGAAGGCAGGAAATCCTGTGCAGTGTCACCATGAACACCTCCAAGTGTATTAATGCCTTTGGAATAATAAATTTGATATGGTGGGAAAAAAATAAAAATAAATTCTGAGGGGGCAAAATTTTATATTTATTTTGATAAAGATAAAAAAATGATACTACAGTTCCCAGGTGGTGCAACAGATTAAGGATCCAGTGTTGTCATTGCAGTAGCTCGGGTTCAGTCCCTGATCCCAGAACTTCTGCATGCCATGGATGCATGCCCGCTCAAAAAGAAGTGATATTGAAATAGCTAACTTATATTATGTGACCATTTGGTTTTCATATTAGAGAAAAACCAAGGATAAGAGATGGGTAAATATATAATATATGTAGTGACTCCCCATTCAGAGGGCCACATAGGTGGGAACAAAATTGAAAATTGAGGAAATTATTCAGATAATTTGAGAAAAAATAGAATTGTCATTTAACTATATATATTTAACTTTGAATATCTAAAAGGTACCTTTTAACTTCATTTACTACCAGAAACCTGACCTAAGCAGTAGTGATCATTCAGGATAATTCAACATAGCAGTTATTTCTACCAATGACAAACTATCATAAGTACGAGTCACTTAAATTTCTGTACCCTCAGCACTACAAGAAACTTTGATGGAGCTCTAAACTCAGTTTTTCATACCAAGAAAGATTTCAACTAAATAAGTTAGTGTCAATGAATATTATTTTTTAAGAAACATTCTTTTTTTTTTTTGGCTTTTGTCTTTTTAGGGCCACACCCCTGACATGTGGAGGTTCCCAGGCTAGGGGTGTAATTGGAGCTGTAGCCACCAGCCTAGGCCACAGCCACAGCAATGCCAGATCCAAGCTGCATCTGCAACCTACACCACAGCTCATGGCAACATCAGATCCTTAACCCACTGAGCAAGGCCAGGGATGGAACCCACAACCTCATGGTTACTAGTCAGATTCATTTCCTCTGAGCAACAATGGGAACTCCAAGAAACATTCTTGATAGAATCATTCAACTTCATAGTTAGATGCTATCTTTTCCAGGTCCTTGGAAAATATAGTAAACATACAGTAGTATAGTTAGTGTTTCTAAATTTCAATTTCTCATACCTAATTTTGTACATTAAAATATTTATGGAGTTTCTGTCATGCTGCAGCGGAAACAAATCTGACTAGGAACCATGAGGTTGCGGGTTCAATCCCTGACCTCACTCAGTGGGTTAAGGATCTGGCGTTGCTGTGAACTGTGGTGTAGGTTGTAGACACGGCTTGGATCTGGCATTGCTGTGGCTGTGGTGTAGGCAGGCAGCTGTAGCCCCAATTACTCCCGAGCCTGGGAACCTTCATGTGATGTGGGTGCAGGCCTAAAAAGCAAAATAAATAAAGAAAGAAATAAAATAAAATATTTATAACTCAGTGCAAACAAATTGTGAAATGTCTCAGCCAGGAATGCTGTTAGGTCCTTATTCTCATTATACAATAAGATTGACTGTTAGAGGCAATTTAATTCATTAACTCAATTAAAAATTTGTTATAGGGCCAAGTGTTCATTTTTACATATTTTTTAAAAAAATTTTATTATAGTTGATTTACAATGTCCTGTTGATTTCTGCTGAACAGCAAAGTGACCCAGTTACATATATATATATATATATGTGTGTGTGTGTGTGTGTGTATGTATATATATAATAATTTATATATATAAATTCTTTTTCTCACATTCCTCCATCAGTTTCCATTACAAGTGACTAGATATAGTTCCCTGTGCTATACAGCAGGATCTCGTTGCTTATCTACCTCAAAAGCAATAGTTTGCATCTACTAACCCCAAATTCCCAGTCCATCCCACTCCCTCCTCTTCCCCCATAGCAATCACAAGTTTTGTTCTTTTTTTTTCTAATTCTTTTAGGCAGTGGGTTAAGCTGTTGATGAAAGATTTTTCTTCTTTTTTGAGGAAGGGCTGTATTGCTATGAACTTTCCTCTAAGCACTGCTTTTGCAACATCCCATAGATTTTGAATGGTTGTGTTTTCATTATCATTTGTCTCAAGGTATTTTTTAATCACAAATTAATTTTTAGTTAAATTAAATTTTAAATTATTTTAATTTTAAATTAAATTAAATAAAAATTAATTTATTTTGAGATTAAATAAATTTAATTTATTTTGATTTCCTCATTGTCCCTTTGGTTTTTTAGTAGCATGTTGTTTAGTCTCCATGTAGTCCAATTTTTCTCATTTATTTTCCTATGATTGATTTCTAACTTCATGTCATTGTGGTTAGGAAAGATACTTTAAATAATTTTTATACTCTTAAGTTTTTTGAGGTTAGTTTTTTTCCCGTATGTGGTCAGTCCTTGAGAATGTTCCATGTGCACTCAAACAGAATACGTATTCTGATTTTTTTTTTGGATGTAATGTCTTGAAAATGCCAATGAAGTCTAACTTTTCTTTTTTTCTTTTTTATTCTTTTGGTTTTTGTCTTTTTAGCCTCCACCTGCGCATGTGGAGGTTCCCAGGCTACCGGTCAAGTCAGAGCTGTAGCTGCTGGCCTACACCCCAGCCACAGCAATTCAGGATACAAGCCATGTCTGTGACCTACACCATAGCTCATAGCAGTGCTGGATCCTTAACCCACTAAGTGAGACCAGGGATCGAACCCACAACCTCATGGTTACTAGTCGGGTTCATTAACCACTGAGCCATGACAGGAACTCCCCAAGTCTAACTTTTCTATTGTGTCATTTAGGATCTCTGTTGCCTCATTTAGGACAGAAAATGTGACTAGGGTGTTAGTCTCCTACTCTTATTGTATTCCCATCAATTTCTCCTTTCATGTCTGCTCGTATTTGTTGTATGTATCTGGGTGCTCCTATATTAGGGGCATATTTATTGACTAGTGTAATACCCTCTTCTTGAATAAATCCTTTTATCATTAAATAGTGTCCTTTGTCATTCTTCATTGCCTTCATTCCAACATCTACTTTGTCTGATATGAGTATTGCAACTCCTGCTTTCCTGTAGTTTCCATTTGTGTGAAATATATTTTTTTGCATCCACTCACTTTCAATGTATATGTGTCCTTTGGCCTAAGATAAGTCTCCTATAGGCAGCCTATTGTAGGGTCCTGTTTTTTTTATCTAGTCTGCTACTCTATGTCTTTTGTTTTTGTTGTTGATGTTGTCTTTTATTTGCTCTTTTTATTTTTTAAATTATCATACATTAAAATTGACTTTTTGACATAGTTTCATAAATTTTAACACATGTATAGATTACCCAATACAGAATGGTTCCATTACCCTCAAAACACTCTCTCAGGCTGCCTATTTGTACTTGCACCCTCCCCCACCCCATCCCCTGGCAACCACGGATCTGCTCTCCACCACTATGGTTTTGTCTTTTTAAGACTGTTATATAAACAAATGATGCAGTATAATTTTCAACATTGGCTCCTTTCCCTCATTGTGATGCCTTTAGGTCCTGTAAGTGTTTAGGGGTATCCATAGCACCTTCTTTCTCCTGGCTGAGTGTGGTCCAGTGTTCACTCATCCCCCAGTGCCAGGACATTCAGGTCATTTCTAGCCTGAGGCAATTATGAATAGAGCTTTCTGAACATTTGTGTACAAGTTGCTCTGTGTTCATAAGTTTTGGGTAAATACCTCTTGATGTGTCCTCCTCTTTGTCTTCTAGAGTAGGATATCTTTTTTAAGGTTTCCAGTCCATTTGGTTAAAGATTGCTCAGCTTGCTTTAGTTGTGAATTTTGTTGTTTTTAGGAGAGAAGTTGAGCTCCAGTCCTTCTATTCTGCCATCTTAATTCCATCTCCCCCTACTCTATGTCTTTTGAATGGAGAATTCAGTTCATTGACATTTAAGGTTAATTGTTAATAAATATGTATTTATTGCCATTTTAAACCTTGTTTTCTACTTGATTCTATATTTCTCCTTTGTTCCTTTCTTTTTTTTGGTTGGATGATTTCCTTTTATTTTATGCTTGTATCCTCTTTAGTTTTTGTGAATGTATTGTTGGGTTTTGATTTGTGGTGCCCTGTTTTTTCAAGGATGTTAACCCCTTCCTGTATCTGCTAGCTTCAGCCTCATAGTCACATAGGTTCAAACACATTCTAAAAAAAAAAAAAACTAGATTTCCTTACTAGCCATCCCCACATTTTATGATTTTGATGTCCTTTTTTAATATCTTCATGAATATCCTTTTGCTCTTCCATGTGTTTATCATTGCTTTTACAATTGTTGTTGTTGTTTTTTTTTTTTCTTTTAGATCTGTATACTGGCTTATTTAAGTCATTACTTTCCAATTTTGATTTCCTCCATCCAATTTCTTCTCTATCATTTTTATTTAGAGAGCCCTTTCAGTGTTTCTTTTAGAACAGGTTTAGTATTGCTGTACTCTCAGTTTTTGTTTGCTGATGATATTCTTTACTTCTCCTTCTATTTTAAATGATATTCTTGCCAGGTAGAATATTCTAGGCTGCATATTTTTCCCTTTTAGAACTTTGAGTATATATTGCCACTCTCTCTGGCCTGTAGTGTTGCTATAGAGAAATCAGCTGATAGCCTTATGGGTTTTCCCTTATAATTCTTTGTTTTTCTCTTGCTGCCTTTAGAATACTGCCTTTATCTTTAATTTTGCCATTTTATTTTAATGTGTCCTGGTGTGGACCTGTTGGGATTCAACTCATTTGGGGTCCTCTCTGCTTCCTGTATCATGATATGTTTCCTTTAGATTTGGAAAGTTTTCAGCCATAATTTCTTTGAAGGTATTTTCAATACCCTTTTCTTTTTCTTCTCCTTCTGAGATCCCTATTATGCTAGATTGGCTTGCTTTGTATTATCTTGTAGATCTCTTAATGTTGCTTTCATGTTTTTTCATTTGGTTTTCTGTCTGCTGTCCTGATTGGGTGATTTCCATTATTCTATCTTCCAAGCCACTAAGTTGTTCCTCTGCATTATTCATTCTATTCTTCAGTGCCTTTAGAGCTTGCATTTCTGCAAATGAGTTGTTTAATTTTTCTTGGATCCCCCTTATATTTTCTGGTTCCTTTCTAAAGTAATCTGCATTACTGTTCATATCTACTCTTAATTCCTTCATATTTGCTCTTAATTCCTTCAGTATTTTCACTATCTCCTTTTTTTTTTTTATTTTCCCACTGTACAGCAAGGGAATCAAGTTATCCTTACATGTATACATTACAATTACATTTTTTTCCCCACCCTTTGTTCTGTTGCAACATGAGTATCTAGACAAAGTTCTCAGTGCTATTCAGCAGGATCTCCTTGTAAATCTATTCTAAGTTGTGTCTGATAAGCCCAAACTCCCGATCCCTCCCACTCCCTCTCCCTCCCATCAGGCAGCCACAAGTCTCTTCTCCAAGTTCACGATTTTCTTTTCTGAGATGTTCATTTGTGCTGGATATTAGATTCCAGTTATAAGTGATATCATATGGTATTTGTCTTTGTCTTTCTGACTCATTTCACTCAGTAGGAGAGTCTCTAGTTCCATCCATGTTGCTGCAAATGGCATTATGTCATTCTTTTTTTTTGTCTTTTGTCTTTTTTGTTGTTGTTGTTGTTGCTATTTCTTGAGCTGCTCCCGCGGCATATGGAGGTTCCCAGGCTAGGGGTTGAATTGGAGCCATAGCCACCAGCCTATGCCAGAGCCACAGCAACGCGGGATCTGAGCCACGTCTGCAACCTACACCACAGCTCATGGCAATGCCGGATCGTTAACCCACTGAGCACGGGCAGGGACCGAACCCGCAACCTCATGGTTCCTAGTCGGATTCGTTAACCACTGAGCCATGACGGGAACTCCTATGTCATTCTTTTTCATGGCTGAGTAGTATTCCACTGTGTATATATACCACATCTTCCGAATCTAATCATCTGTCGATGGACATTTGGGTTGTTTCCATGTCCTGGCTGTTGTGAATAGTGCTGCAATGAACATGCGGGTGCATGTGTCTCTTTTAAGTAGAGTTTTGTCTGGATAGATGCCCAAGAGTGGGACACTATCTCCTTTTTGAACTCACTGTCTGTAAAACTGCAGAAGTCTGTTTCATTGCTTGCTCCTTCAGAGGAATCTTTTGTTCTTTAACTGGGAATGGTTCTTGAGCTTTTTCATTTTGCTTATATTTTTCTTATTTTGTGAGTTTAGCAAAAACAACTACTGTATTCTTAGAGGGCTATTTATATGTGAGAGCACCCCTGGCTATTTTGTGAGGGCTTACTATTTATTTTTGGCATGAGGGCCACTTTTGGTTTGGATGCTTTCCTAAGTGTGCACAGGCTGTTATCCCCTTGATAGGATGCTGCACATACTTCTAGGGAGATGAGGCAATGGTAGGGCTAGTAGTCAGTGCCCGGTTTCTGGGCTCTTGACTGTGACAGTGATCCATGGGAAGGTGGCACAGCCTGCACCTAGTTGCAGGGCCGTGTGAAATGGCAGTGACCCTTAGGCAGGTGTTGGCAGTGCCCAGAGTGTTTGGCAGTGGCAGCAGCAGGTTGTGTGCATTCCCAGATGAGTGAGAGCAACAATGGGTGGTGCTCATTTGCAGTGCCCTCCTCTGTGCTGACCTCTGAGGTGGCTGGGGCCACAGGTAGTACCTGTTCATGGTCCCCTAGTGTTGGCGGGCCAGGCCCACCTCTGGAGTCTGAGATGACTGTGGTCGTTTGCCCCCACTGCTTGTAGACCATGCAAGAGGCTCCCCATTGTGTGTAGCCTGAACAGGAGGTGGTGCCACTCGTAGCCCATGCAAGAGGTACCTTATCACCTATAGCCCTACCCTACAAGAGTCCATGCATATGCATAGAAAGATATTCCAATGGTGGTCCACCGCTCCTTCTCTCACCCTCCCCAAAAGTGATGCCTTGCTTCTACTATGGGCCCAGATCTCCTCTTGGTTTCCCTCGGCTGTGATATTCTGCTCCCCAGCTCTTGGTGCACCACTCCTTAGCCCCTCAGACTGTCTCCACACAGCTAACCCTAGTCCTCTCCCCATAACTGACCTCTGGAGCCTGAGTCTCAGCACCCAGCCCCCTTCTGAGCGTCTCAGGCTCTGGTGTCCCAGAAGGTGGTACCAATGGTCTGTGTGGCTCTCTCTCTCTCGGCATTGCCCTCCTCCATCCAGCTGTTGTGCTTTTCTCTGAGGCTTTGAGGTTCTTCTGTCTTGGCTGATTTCCCTGTCAGTTAGGTGGTTCTCAGGGTGTGGGTTCCTTTCCTCTTTCTCAGCTCCCTCTCAGGAGTGCTAGTCCCATCCTGATTCCTTTCTCACTCTCTCTCTCTCTCTTTTTTTTCCCTTTTGTTCTACCCAGTTTTGTAGAGGCTTTCTTCCCCTTTTTGAGGTTTAAGTTCTTCCAGTGTTCATTAGGTGTTCTCTGTGAATCATTCTACATATAGATGGGTTTTTGACTTATTTGTGGGAGAAGGTGAGCACAACTTACTCCTCCACCATCTTGATCCCACCTCATTTTGACATATTTATACTATTATAACATCAATATGTCTCATCGTCTTTCTGGCAGAAGTAAAGCCAGTTTCACTAACTGATTAAATCAGTGCTACATTATTGATTCCTGTTTCACATTCATTAATATGCCAGGAACCACATGTCAACTCAATGTCTTACTAGATAGGATCAGCAGATTGTACTTCCTACACATTTTGGTTAAATACAGTTTCAGTACCACATCTTCATATACTGATTTTTAAATTCGATATTGTAAAATAGGGGAACTAGAACATTTTTCTTGATGAGTTTTCCAGAATCAAATTCCTTATTCTGTTATCTGTAAGTTTTTAATAATTAATATACTGAAGTTTGATCCTCCAGGTAAGTCCACATTTTTTGATAGGCAAACTTGATCTTTTCTAGAGGATTATAGTATTGTGAGTAAGCTCATAATTTAAATTAGAAGGGAGTTAAAATTTTAGATAGACGTGAAAAGAGAGAAGAAAAAAGACAGATTTATGAAAAATAGAAAAGAAAATATGAGAGAAATACAAAGTAGGGCAAAATACAAAGTGGCTTTATTTCCCTTCCCCAAATATTTATATTTATTGAAAAAAAAACTTTCATAGATTATTAGTTTATATAGGTTCCCTCAGTCTTTAATATTAAACTAATGTTTTAAATAAGAATGCTAGGCTATCCACTCAATCTTTACTTTCTTTCCCCTTAAACTGAAATCTTTCTATTTCTGCTCATACTTATTTTTGTATCATTCCAGTGAATCTCCAATTTACAATTAAGGTGTTTGAGGGGTTTTTTTTTGTAAGTCATTAAAAGTTAAAATGTCTTTTTTTTTTTAAAAAAAAGGGGGGGGGGAATATTATTCTTGCAGTAATGTTTCACTAAATTAGAAATACTCAAACCAACCCTCAAAACCCTACTTGGCCCATTTTTAGTAAAACAATCAAACTGGTATTTTAAGGTAACATCAATATTTCCAATATTCTAAATTTCAAAGTCTGCTGGCAGGCTCCTTATTGAAGCACAGCTGTCAGACAGGTGAGAAAAGCTTTGCTTTCATTGCTTTTTATTTCTTTTTGAACAGAAACCTGAAATTTCCCTTTGTGCACCCTCTCATTTAGTCACCATTTGCCTCCTTCGGTCACACTTCCTGGTTTTTACATGTCTTCCTTACTGAGGGCTTTACATAAATAATGTGGCTGGTCCTCAGTGGGAATCCTCTTGGGTCTGGGATGGTCTGTATCACCAGAATGAAGGCTAACAAGTATATTTCCTCACTGTTGAGATTTCCAAGGAGACCCAATAAATAGCATTCCTCTTCCCCACCTGGGCTGCGAACAATTGAGAAATACAATAGTGTATTAAATGCAACCAAAAATCTCCTCTTTGCTCTGAGAGACCAGAATGGAAGAGGCAGGTTTCTGAACCATACGCCAAACACAAATCTGGCCGTGTGCTCCCCTGTCCAAAGCCTTCATAGAAGCCCTGTTTCCTAGAGGATTCCATCCTGAGGTCTTCCCAATACATGTAACATCAGCCAGTCTGAATACCTTTCTTTCTTCGCCTCACAGCTTGGTTTCTTTGTAGACTTTGAAGTTTTTACCCAGACTAGAAAACAAATTGCTTTCGCCATCCTCCCTTTGCAATCACTTTTCCCTCTGCTCTGATGCTGCCATTTTTCTGCTCAAATCTGTTCATCCCTCAGGGCCATTTCACAGGGGATAAGCGCCCACCCCCAGACTTTTGGCATTTTTCCAGGGTTTGTCTAATTATTTGGGCATCTCTCTTTGACAGGAATTTGTCACATTTCGGGATGATTATTTTTTGCTTGTTCCTTTCCCTTCTCCAGAGAAGGGACCATGTCTTACTCATCATTATATTTCTAGGTCTAGCACAGTATCTGGCACATAACACTAAACAAATTTGTTGTAATAAGATTCTATTTCTTATTATCCAACATTAATGATGTTGACATACACAAACATTTCCCCAAACCAGTCATTGTCAGGCTGGGTACAGTCTCACTAATTAATAACATCTGTTTTTTTTTTTTTTTTCTCAACACTTCTAATCTGATATTTAAGTGGCAGAAAAAAATTTTCATCTGGGCTTGTCAAACCCCACGTTCTTTCTGTTCCACCTCTGGCTTCCTGTAATAAGTGGCCTTGCAATGCAAATACTTCCATATTCTATATGGAAAGATCACCCTTACTGCACCAATTCCCTTTTCTCAGGAAAGAAATCTGTGTTGGTGAAAGAAAGAAAGAAAAGGAAGGAAGGAAGGAAGGAAGGAAGGAAGGAAGGAAGGAAGAAAACTAACCTGGGCAATTGGGAAACCCACTAGGTAAATATTAAAAGAAACAGCTATAAAGCCAAATGCAACTTTAAAACAATAAATAACACAAGGCAGGATATCGAACAATATTTGCCATGCCCGTAGCCACTCTTGTTCTTAGTCTAATTTTCTTTCTTAGTTTATGTTCTTTCATTACACTGTGAGTTAGACTTCTATACATTACTCCACACTTAATAAAGATATTTCATTTTTCCTGGTGTGCTTCCAGAGACCTAGCATGCAGTGAAGGTTTTATAGTCCTGTGCAGTACAGCAGATGTCATTCCATTTGCCTAAGTCCTGCTGACATTTGGAGATGTGGATTAATTGAGCTACAGAATGAAATTTAATTAAAATTAAATACAGACTTGGCCATTGTATCTGTTCATTTCCTGCACTCTAGTGTGTGTATTTGCAGGCAGCGCCATAGTTAATTTGTTTAATCAGGATGCTCTGTGGGGGAAGCTGCACTTGTTTTATGCTGAAAGACTGAAGGTGTGGTGGATGCCAGGTTGGATTTCATTACACACAATGCAAGCTGTGTAAATGATGCTACTGATGAGCCTTGGAGGGCTACCTCAGGGAGCAAGGTGGCTCCCTATGAACCTGTAGATAGACCACTTGTCAAGGTTTAGGGATGGCTTTTAAATTGACATTACAGGACCACGGGAATCTCATCTATTACCCATTAACATGTAGCCACAGTATTTGTTCATTCAGACATTCATTTATCCATTCATTCAACCAAGATTTTTTGATTACCAACTGTGTGTTAGGTCCTAAATTTAAGGTAGGCAGTGTATTTAATGATAATCATCTTCTCTGCCAGTAAACCCAGTGGGGGAAGTTTGGCATTTCTTGAGGATACAGTTTTTAGAGCAAGAGAATATAAGATATTTGAATGTCATTCCAAAGTAAGGAGAAACTGTACTACTTTAGGTTATGATGAGATTGCATAAGGGTGAGTAGGTAAGTCGCACCCTTTTTTGAGATCCATTTCAAAGGCTACCTCATTCTCGGGGCCTTTCCTGATTGCTGCAGTGGGAAATGAGCACTATTCCAACAACTATGAGCACTATTCCAACAACTATCCAATGTACCAAGGAGCTCTTTATGTTTTATCCATATATCTGCCTATCCCCTTTTCTAGATTATAAACTTTTTGTCAACTTCTTTTTAATCTTGAAAAGTGCTTAAGCTAGTACATCATATGCACAGTGCATGCAATGACTACCTTTTTTTTTTAATTGAAGTATAGTTGCTTTACAATGTTGTGTTAAATATTGTAATATTGTGTTAGTTTCAGGTGTATAGCATGGTGATTTATTATTTTTGCAGATTATATTCCACTATAGGTTATTACAAAATAATGGGTATAATTCCCTGGGCTAGTCAGTAAATCCTTGTTTCTTATCTAGTTTATATTTAATAGTTTGCATCTGTTAATCCCATACTCCTAATTTGCGTCCCCACCCCAAAGACTTTTTTTTCCTTTTTTTTTTTAGGGCTGCACCTGAGGTATATGGAAGTTCTCGGGCTAGGGGTTGAATCAGAGCTGCAGCTTCCAGACTATACCACAGCAACACTGGATCCAAGCCATGTCTGCAACCTACATGGCAGCTTGCAGCAACACCGGATCCTTTAACCCACCAAGCAAGGCCAGGGATTGAACCCACAACCTCAGGGATACTAGTCAGATTCTTAACCTTCTGAGCTACGACAGAAACTTCAAAGACTACTTTTTAAATATGTCATCAAGCATGTGTATTCCTGGGTGGTGGATCTTTGCTCTTATAGTGGTCTAACATCACTTCCTCCTTTTTGAGACAACAGTCCCCTGCCTCCCATGGCTATGTACCTCAGGTAAAGGTGAGCGAGCTGAAGGCTGAAGGCTCTGCATGGCCACTGTGATTAACTCAGAAATGGACTTATGATCCACAACAGCCTAATCAGGGCCAATAATATTACATTCCAAGGCTTTGAGTTCTCTTCAGTTGTACACAAAAAGAGGTGACCCACAAAAGTTATCCTTTAGCTTTGCAGTCGAACAGAATAAACTGACAAATCCTTGTACATTCTTTTCTCCCTGGCATTTCTGTGACTAAAAGGGTCATGAAGAATCATCCAACAATTTCTAAGCGTGAGAAAGATAGCTCGGTCACTCATACTGATAATCAACCTTAGGTTTTACAAAAACCCTAAAAAGGAAATGCCACAACCCTATTCTATTCTATTTGCCAATGTTAACTAATCTTACCACATAGAAATTGTTCTTTACCTTCCTATTGTACATGAAAATTGTGAGTTTTTATGACTAAAGTAAGATTTGTCCCAATTGAGCTATGTTGCTTCTAGCTATAGACTCATATTGGCTCAATAAATGGGCACACCATGTTTTTCTGGCACATTTTTTTCTATTCTAAGCCAAATACACCTATTTTATATAGGCAACATTCTATTCATCCTTGGAATTATGGCAAAGTAAGCCTAACGTATTTCCTTGCATATCTTTTGTGAACTTAAGCCTGCTTTTTTCTTATCTTCATTCCCCATAAACGTGATGATGTTGATGGATAAGGAAATAGTCAAAAAGAAAAAACAGTTGTTCCCTGGTGGCCTAGTGGTCAAGGATTTGCTATGGCTCAGGTTACTGCTGTGGGTTGGATTGGATCCCTGGCTGGGCATGGCCCAAAAAAGGAGAAAAAATAAGAAAATGTATGTTGTGTTTTTAGCTCTCAGGAAAGAGACTGATTTGGGTTATTGAACTATGGAGTCTTTGAGAGAAACATCCATGTTTACTTCATCAGCATCATAACCAGCATCATCTAGCAGTTACATAGCATGGGATAGAGACTCAATAAATATTTGTTGAATGAACAAATGAATGAGAATACAAGAGCAGGTTTTTGCTAATTTTAGACTTTATTTATTCAACAGATATTTATTGAGTACCTACCATATATATGGCACTGTGCTATGGATTTTGAGGGCCAAATGAGTGGTCCTCAGTAAGTTTCCACTAGAGAAGGAAAAATCAAATTTTCACAAGTGTAGCTAGAAAACAATTTATACCATAAGAGGCATAAATAAAGTGTAACAGGAAAAAAAAATGCTTACTGAGAAATTGTGTGCCACTTATTCCTCAGAGTGCTTCTTCTTTTTTAAGATTGGGTTTCTGGGGCGTTCCCGTTGTGGCACAGTGGAAACAAATTCTCATAGTATTCATGAGGATGTTGGTTTTATCCCTGGCCTTGCTCAGTGGGTTAAGGATCTGGTGTTGCCATGAGCTGTGGTATAGGTTGCAGATGCGGCTTGGATCCTGTGTTACTGTGGCTGTGGTGTAGGCTGTCAACTGTAGCTCTGATTTGACCCCTAGCCTGGGAACCTCCATGTGCCATGGGTGCATTTAAAAAAAAAAAAAAAAAAGATTGGGCGCCTGATATATATCTGTGCATGTGTGGCTAAATAGATAGGCAAGTCATGACCCACGATTCTTTTCTCTAGAATGTATCTTAAAGATTTTCCTTTGATATGGGCTGCAGCTGCTATCAAAGTCTCATTTGGCCCAATGCCTTTGGTCAAAAAGAGTCACCGTGTTTCTGTTTGTGACACAGCAGACCAGTCTGTGCTGTTGTGGGTTCTGAGTAGTCAACAATTTGGCCACATTTTTGACATTGTACTTCAGTGCTCTTTTATAGAGTTGCCCCTCCCCCTTTCCTTGTGGTTGCCCCACTTGATTTAAAGTGTATGAAGCAGATGCTTGAGTGTTCTCTTGCCATCCATTCCCTATACCCATCTCGTTCCAAGGAGTTGTGTTGTCATAGCATAAGTTCAATGCTAGCGGACTGGCTACTTTCCAATATTGTATGTTTGGCAATCCGGTCGCCCAGGAAATGTACTTTGTAGTAGTATTCATAACTCACATTTTCTAAAGCAGTCTAAGGGAAGTCCAAGGGTTGTTCCTAAAAATTTGCCTGATATATGAAATCAGTGCAAGATGACAGGGTGTTTATGAGTAAATCTTAGGAAATTGTCGAGCTTATGGTGGCAGATACAAGTTTTCTAGAATTCTGATTTTGCTTGAATGTTTGGATTTTATCATTGACAACAAATATTGTCAGTTGCTTTCCTTGAAAGAAAGAAATTGTCATTTTTGGAGGTCAAAATTCTTGAATATTGGCAATTTCATATAGTTTAATGTATAGAATAAAATATGTGTGTGTCTGTGTGTGTGAGTATAAAGAATCATGTCATATAGGAGTTCCCGTCATGGCTCAGCAGAAACAAATCTGACTGGCATTCATGAGGATGCAGGTTCAATATTTGACCTCATTCAGTGGGTTAAGGGATCCAGCATTGCTGTGAGCTGTGGTTAGGTTGCAGATGCAGCTCGGATCTCAAGTTGCTGTGGCTATGACCCCTAGCCTGGGAACCTCCATATGCCATGGGGGTGGCCCTAAAAAGCAAAAAAAAAAAGCAAAAAAAAAAGAATCATGCCATATAAATGGTGTAGATCTAAGGGAATCTAAGGCGATATAAAATGAGTACACAATCAGCCATGCCAAACATGTTTCTCATGTTTCTTTCTAGATTTCTAAAGCACTTAGAACTCAACAGGACAGCTTCGGGCACCACATATAGCTTGGCAATAATGTTTCTATCCCAAGGTGGCATATGGCCACTGGGAACCCCTTCTGGTATGTCTTACAACACCTGTATTTGGAGAATGTAGTAACTCTAGACTAGGTCTGGGATGGAGTCCTCATACAGCCGCAGGAAAGAGAGCAGGCTGTGTCTCTCTCTGAGCAGAAATAATGCTCTCTTGCTTACATTCTCGCTCTCCCTTGGAAAACCCTTCATCTTTATTTCCATCATTCTTTATTAAAAATCAAGTCAAAATTTGACAATCATCAAGAAATCTACTCTTGGGAATTCCCATTGTGGTTCAGCAGATTAAGAACATGACTGTTAGCCATGAGGATGCGGGTTTGATCTCTGGCCTCGCTCAATGGGTTAAGGATCTGAAGCTGCCGGGAGCTCTTGTGTAGGTAGCAGACATAGCTCAGATCTGGCATTGCTATGGCTGTGGCATAGGTTGGCAGCTGCAGCTCTGATTTGACCCCTAGCCTGGGAACTTCCATATGCCACGGGTGCAGCCCTGAAAAAAAAAAAAGGCAAATAAAATAAAAATACAGTTATATATTAAAAAAAAGGAAATCTGGAGTTCCTGTCATGGAGCAGCAGAAACGAATCTGACGAGGAACCATGGGTTACAGGTTCAATCTCTGGCCTTGCTCAGTGGGTTAAAGATCCAGCATTGTCATGAGCTGTGGTGTAGGTCACAGATGCAGCTGTGGCTCTGGCATAGGCCGGCAGGAACAGCTCTAATTAGACCCCTAGCCTGGTAACCTCCACATGCCTTGGGTGCGACCCTGAAAAGACAAAAAAGACAAAAGACAAGAAAAAAAAAACTACTCTTATTTATCCCTTTCTAGTCTCTTTATTTGGTTTCCACATCTTTCTTTTCTTTATCCCTTCATTAATTTTTAAATGTTCCTTTACTGTTATTTACATACTTGTAATTATTCTGAGCAGTTTTGTGCATGTTTGCAGCCCAGACTACTCCCCTTGCAGCTCATTCTTTTGCTTCTCTTTTACTTCCAAAATCATTATTATAGATTGAGCAAATTGTAGCTACTTCACAATTAATCAGATTTCTTTTAATTCTTTCTAGTCATACATCCATTTGTTCAAAGATAAGGCATTACGTTTATCACTGGGGTTATAATTGTGAGCAAGAGAAGCATGGTCCCTGTCCTCATGCAGCATGTGGTCTAGTGGTGGGGAAGACATACAATTAAACATTAAGTGTGGTAAGTGCTATAAAAAAGGATACAAAGATCAGAAAATGGACTTTCCAATTATCTGAAGCAGAAATAGTTAGACAAGAAAAAGTAGACAGTGTGGAAGGAATTGTTCCAGTTGCGTTTCAGGAACTGAGGATGTTCCCTGTGACCAGAGGTAAGTTGTAAGAGAGGGAGGTGGTAAGAAGAAGGATCACTTTGAGACTGAGGCTCAGTTTTAAATGTCACATAAGATTCGTTAAGGAATTTCAGTGTTATCCTAACAATAATAAGAAAAAGCTATGAAAATTTTTAAAGGTGAGAATGGAATGATAGTGTTTGGATAGTGTTTGTAATATTTGTAACTAGTTTTTTTTTTTTTTTTTGGTCTTTTGTCTTTTTAAGGCTGTACCTGCAGCATATGGAAATTCCCAGACTAGGGGTTGAACCTCAGCTGCAGCTGCCCGCCTACACCACAGCCACAGCAATGCCAGATCCTTAACCCACTGAGCAAGGCCAGGGATTGATCCACGTACTCATGGATACCAGTTGGATTCGTTAACTGCTGAACCATAATGGGAACTCCTATAACTAGCTGTTTTTTAATTATTGAGAAAGTAGGAGTTCCCATTATGGCTCAGCCGGTTCAGAATCCAACATAGTGTCCCTGAGGATGCAGGTTCGATCCCCGGCCTTGCTCACTGGGTTAAGGATCCAGCGTTGCTGTGAGCTGTGGTGTAGGTTGCAGATGTGGCTTGGATCTGACATGGTTGTGGCTGTGGTGTAGTCTGATAGCTGCAACCCCAATTAGACTCCTAGCCCGGGAACTTGCATATGCTACAGGTGTGGCCCTAAGAAGAAAAAGAAAGAAAAGAAAAGAAAGAAAAAAGTAGCACATATCACAACCTAAAAGGGCTCCTGAAAGGCAATCACTATGAACACCTCTTATGCAGTTTTGCAAAGAATTTCAGTCTATGCATATACATGCATATATATGTATACACATCCTTTTTTACGCAAATAAGAGCACCTTATACAAACTGTTCCCTACCTTACTTTTTCCTGTTGAAAATATAAAACAGAGATTTTTCCATACAACCTCAAGATTGATCTTGCTCTTTTTTTACCACAGCCTAATATTCCAGCATGTTTTTCTATAAATTGTTTAATCAAAATTCAGTTGATAAATACTTATGTTATCTCACTTATTGTAAAACTTGCTACAATAAGCATTTTTGTTTATCTACTTTGCATACCCACTGATAGTATATGATAGGGTTTATTTTTCCCACATGCTCAAATTTTAAAATTTTTCTCAATCTTATCAAATGATATCTAATTTTGATTTGCATTTCCTTTACAATGAGTGAGATTAAGCATCTTTTCAGCTGATTAAATCCCATTTATTTTTATGCACACTGGCTGCTTTTGTCCTTTACCCATACTTCCTTTTGATATTTATTTATGAACTTCTTATTGATTAGCAACATTAACTCTTTGCTATACATATTGCAAATATTTTTCCAAGTTTATGATTTATCTCCAACTTTATTTGGGAATTTTTTCCTGAGATTTTTTTTTAAATTATGTAGTCATAAGTTCAATCATTTCCCTTATCAATTTTGATTTTGAAAGGACACAATGCTGATATAAATACCTCGTACTAAAGACTGAGAAGTGGGAAGAAAACTGGGAGAGAGTGAGGTCTTTGAAGGAATGAGAAGTTATATTTGGGAGAGTAATTGAATGTTGAGAGATGTGAGCCTGTATGAACTACTAACTGGTGCTCAGGAGGATAAAAGTGCACTAGGGTTATTAAGCAAAAGCAGCTACAGACAGCTACAAAGCAAAACAAAACCATGAGAAAGCAATATTAAGTGTTAACATGGGCAGGCAATTAGGATGATTTATATGAAAATGCTTTTTTAGCAATCTCTTTGGATTATTTAATTATATTTATATCTGTTCTGTTTAGGCTGTGTAGAACTTTACTGCATGGGTGGCCAGTTCTACTGTGGTCCTTGCTTTCTTTTTACATAAATCTACCAACATTAACTACTATGTATAGTTAACCTTTCCCAATTCAACTGGGTTATTCTACTCTTTTCCACAGAATAAATGCTTATGTGAAACATCTCCGATCAGAATTTTGTTTCATACTTAAGAATTACAACTGCATTCTTATGTACCTAGTCAATGACATGATGGAGAATTATATTATTTTAAAACTAAATTGTGCTATTGTCAAATATCCTACCCAGCCTTATTTTTAGACAAAATAGGAAAAATGGATCATAATTAAAACAAAACTAAAACATTTTACTTAACTTGAAAATGGAAGCTTGGGTTTTTAATGTTTTGATTTTATACTAAAAATACCTCTTGAATTCTCACTGTTGGTTTCCTTTGCAAAATTGCCTATTGAAACTCCTTTTACATGGATGAGTGCCAAATCATACCTGCTTAACGCTGTTGAGTTCTCTTGCTGTAATTGAAATCATGTTAAAGGCAGGTATAGTACTAATATGAACTACAAACACATCTTCATTCAAGGAGAGAGGTTTGCAGTAAGCAGCAAAGACCAAATTAACTGTCTTTCTTGTTCTATACTGTATTTCTGTCAACAAGAAATGTACTGATGTTGAATGTACCCTGACTTCAGAAATCTATAATTAGAAATCAGAGCCCTCAAGAACTCTTTTGGAAGGACTTTTAAACCTGGACAACTCCCTGCTGTTATAAAGACTGACAGTGCTTCTGAAGTGTAACAAGGAGATTTTATATAAGACCGTTCTTCCTAGAACCTGTTTTATATAAGAACATACTTAAAAGGCTAATTTCTTTTCTCCTTTTTGCACTGCAATCCACAAAGTGTGACTAATAATAGATTTAAATTTGCTAAGTGCATTCACTCCTTTGTGCCATCATAAAGAGAATCTATTACTGTAAAATTGAGGCTTAGTTCCAAATTGCGCCATTATGAAGTTTTCTTCCAGCAATGTTTTGTCTCTAATACACTTCCCTCATTGTAATTCTATTGCAAACCTGATGTCTAGCATCAAGTCTCACAATAATTATTTTAAATTGCTACTAGGAACAGTAGTCCTAGTGGGATATATTACTACCATTCTAACAAGATGAATTTCAATGCACTTGTAACCATATTATAGTATATTATGAAAGAAAGAAAATCTTTGAGTTTTATGTCTACAGACATGTATATAACACAAAAAAATTATAAACTTCAAAATACTTTATATTGAACTTGTATTGAAACTAATTATGAGTCAAATTATGAACAAATTAGGCTATCTAACTACATGGCCCATTAATAGCATGCTGAGTGACTTGAAATGAATAAATAATTACAAATATAAAAATAATAGTAATGCTACTACTATGAATAATTATGCATGGTAATAAATTTGTATGATAGATTATAAAGATAATATAAATTAGATTACCATAGAAGAAAGGCACCAGTAAACTATGAAAAATGAAGCTGACATAAAACTTTATTCCTAATCTTTCCCAAGGTTTAGGGGTCATTTAAATAAATGAACTACCCAAAAACTGTGTTTAAAAATAATTTATTGTATATTAGAAACTTCAAAAAAGTCATGTTCATCAGTCTTAATCACTAAGTCACTAGTTTTTGAATATATTATAGATGGGCATAGTACTAGCAATCAACATGGAAAGCACTGGAAAACATTTGAGTCATGCTGAAATTTGAATTTGGGGCATAACAGAATTATTGTGAAGAAATACTAGAGCCAAGCTTCTGTTATAGACAAAATGATAATAAATGATTGTCTGAGATCAAAAGATAATTCAATCTTAATAATTTAAATAAGTTGGCACATAAAATTTAGAAGAAACTTGAGGTATCAATTCTGTATCTGCAGGAGTTCTTTTTAAAAAATGTTCACATACACCCCAAATTAAAATCACTTAGCTACCAAATGAAATTTAAAGTTACTCCCTGTGGTCAATCAAATGGGAAAAGTAAATCTGCTTACTTAACCAAAAAGGGTCAGTTGAATTTATACTTATTTTAAATGATAATGGAAAAGTTCTCTTTTGGCACAGTGAGTTCAAGGACCAGCCCTGTCACTGCATCGGCTTGGTATGGGTTTGATCTTTGGCCTGGGAACACTATATTACTTGCCAGCCAGATTGGAGCTACTAGCTGAGGAAAGAAGGATTATACCAAAATGGGTGCATAGGCTTCTATTTGCAATAAAGTGGATCACTGTTATACAATAACAACCATTCATTCCGTTGCATTTCCAGCATAAAGAAAAATCTAGAAATACATCAGGTTGCATGGGAATTACCTTTTAGAAACCTTTCTTAGAAACATACCTTTCTAAGAAAGGTATGTTCTCATTATTAAGTTACTTCTCATTTTTTGACATTGTTTTGTAGATTAGTTGCAATTGCTTTTCAGTGATCTAAACCTGAAATCACTTATTGTTGACTGGGAAACTGTTATCTGTCAATAGATGTATCATTATCTTTGCATTTACTCAGATATTTACATTTACTCCTTTATATATAGCTTACATTAACTGAAATATACTATGATGCTTCTGGACCTCATACCCGAGGCAGAAATGTCCATTGTTTTTGTCATAGATTATTCTCCAAGTGGCCAAGTATAATTGCATTGTTATATTGGCAAATGACTCCATAGAACTAAGTATAAGATTTCATTGCACACTTTCAGTTTTGGGGAAAAAAAGTCCAAGTTAATAGAAACATGATTAGAAACAGAAGGTATCTTGGCTCTCAATTTGGTTAATAAAAAAATTTTAAAAGGCATAAACCTTTTACAGTTTTCCACCAATACCTTGAACTAAACTCCTTTTTTTAAATCTTTTTTTTAAATTGAAGTATAGTTCATTTACAATGTTGTGTTAGTTTCAGGAGTACAGCAATATGATTCAGTTATGCTTAGATATATACATACCTATTTTTGGTGATCTCCAAATAGAACAAATTTTCCAGAAGAACATATTAAATTAACGGTTCTCCAAGAGCATGAAAGAAAAGTATGCTGACCCTGTGCTTATCAGTGCCTTTTGTGGTCAGTAGTGATTTTTAAAGATGATAAAGCTGTTATTTTGACATCATACACTTGTTCCCAATCCCCTACATTTCTCAACCTGAGAATTTTGAATTAAATCCTTGAATACTGTGTTGCATACTCACCAACAACTCATTTCATGATTGGAATTTATTCTCCCAGCCTCTAGATGAAATGACTTCAGGGAGTTATATAAATATGTTGAAGATCTTCAGAAGGAAGCCCATTCTGATTAGCTAAAATGCAAAAATCTTAAAGGACTAAGAATATCACATGCTTCCAGGTTTTCTGAACTTGCATGATCATGAGTCCCCTGGATCACTTGTTACACTATAGATTCCCACGGCCCTTCTCAACCAGTTTTGTCTACAGAAACCTGGGAGAGGGACTAAGAATATCAAATCCAACTTTATGTATTTGAGGCAATTGGAAGTAAAAAAAAAAAATTCAAGAGTTTGGGGTAAGATTAACTTGCTTTTGAGTACTCAGCAAGTTGATGACATAAATCTAAATGGAACCCAATCCTCTCTCACCTCATCCTGTTTCTGTTTTTGTGTGCGATTAGGGTATTTTGGTTCAAAATAGGTTTCCTTTTTTCAAAAGACAAGTTAGCTAGGCATAGCATGTGTCTGAAGTGATGCGTTTGATTGACAATGGATAAAAATAGTTGTTTTCTGTTGCCTAGAAGTGCATGGTAAAGAGAGCATAAACCTGGAAAGGACCCCAAGGTTTCTAGTTTAGCATACCACTTGCTAGCAAGCACTACACCTAATGTCTCTTAGATGGAGGATTTATTTATTTCTCAAGGAAAGGTATTTTTTTAACTGCCCCTGTTAATCTATCCCAGTGCTTAGTATAGAAATAATCATAATTCGCACAATTTTCATAGTTATCATGTGTGTCCTTTCCTTTCTTTTTCCTTGTTAGAAACAAAATATGGCATTTTAAACTTATTTGAATATTCCTCCAATTCATAAAGCAATTACATTGAACTATATATATATATATATATACATACATATAGATAACGTTTGTTATTACAGAGAGATGAATATTAACTTCTTAAAAAGCAAACACAAGCTGAAGATGTACAGTAGTGGTTCATACCTTTTTTTGAAACAAGAACTCCTGAAGTTCTAAGAAAAGAAATCTGCCTAGAAACATGTAACATATGCATATAACCCCAAAATTTGTACAGGCTTACAAGAAGTCAGGGACCCTGGCTTAATAAACACAAATGTGGTAGGAAGAAACCATCCCTGAAATATTAGAGTTTAGTACATTTCCTCATACATTAAAAAGGCAAATGAAAGCTCACATAGTATAAAGCTCTAATCCATTAATATTATTTTAAAAATCAGAAGATAAAATTGAACTATACTGATCATGTAATTATACTGTTAATCTCTGTAGCATGAAAGTGAATGTTATATTTCACCTGAAAATAAGCACAAACTGATTTTTATTTTTCTTTAGTTTTTAACAAGGTTGAGCAATGAACTCATATTTTCTAATACTCTTGTGTAGAATATTCATCTACAGGGGAAAAAAAAGGAGTGATTATCCTTAACTACAACGGGAGTTAGTGATAAGACCATCCCATTGACTTCCAAATACCCAAATATAATGATAGAGAAGCATGAATAGGAAGGAGATGACTGTATTGAAGTGAAAAACGTGGAGTTCCTGTTGTGGCTCAGCAGTTAATGAAACTAACTAGTATTCATGAGAATGCAGGTTCGATCCCTGGCCGTGCTCAGTGGGTTAAGGATCTGGCACTGCCCTGAGCTGTGGTGTAGGTCGCAGACGCAGCTCACATCCACGTTACTGTGACTGTGGCATAGGCTGGCAGCTATAGCTCAGATTTGAGCCCTAGCCTGGGAACTTCCATGTGCCGCAAGTGCGGCCCTAAAAAGGCAAAAACAAGCAAACAAACAAAAACAAACCTTGCATTAGCCCATGTCCAGGGATTATGCACATTACACCTCGTGTTTGCTTCCATCTGCCATTTCCTTCTTGGATCACCTATTTCTAAAAGAATTCATGTTTCAAAGCAACCCCAATACTTCTTGACTTGATCTTTTACTAAGAGAATTAAATCCAAGTCAAATACCCATGGTAGGGGGAAATCTTTATAGGCATGCTTTAATTCACAAAATTGCCATATTTATGAAACTTTCTAGTCATGAGAAAAGCACTTCAGTCACTTCAGTCACGAGAAAAGTATACAACTTTAAAACATCTTATGAATAATCATTTCATAAAATGGAAAATGTTTACTGTCCCCACCCTTCTCTCACCATTGTGTTTTTCTCTTCTGTAATACTGAGCAACTAATTTTCTCACAACACCATTTCCCCATTGACAGGATTCTATTGGGCTGCACAGTGAAATCTCTACCTTCCACAGCTGCATCAAGTTGCCTCCTTTCCCTGCTGTTTAAGCATTCTACTCTTGGCAAGAATTTTCCTTAAGAGTTCAATCTCTGTAGATCTTCTTCATGCGTGGTATCCAGGATATGTGTTGAGTGTTCTTAAAAAGCTTGTGCATATAATACATCAAACTAGAATTGCTATAGTGATAGAAGCTCAATAGGAAAAATCCACCCTGCCCACCATCATGAAGCCTCTCTCACTTCCTATTTTATCATTCCCATGAGATATGAAGTCTTACAATCTTCTACCCCCTTTAATCAAATTCCATTATCATGAATAAATATTTATTAATACCTACTACCAGTTCAAAAGGATGAAAGATATGATCTAGTCCCTGTGCTGTCTAGTTGGGAAGTTAGGGCATGCAAAAAAAAAAAAAAGGTTAATAGCAATATGAGGTAGCATAAACTAAGTGATACATGACACCCTCTAATTTATCTGTTCAACAAATCCAAATTTCCATACATTTATGTAGCTTAAAAGGAGATACATCTGTAATCCTTGCTTCACCATGTCTCTTCACTAAGACACTATGTGTCTTCTCACATAATGAAAAATAATGTGATAACATAGTGACATGTTACTGTCACTTCAGGCTGTTTCCATAGAGGCAGAGGAATCTCATGGGTACCATGATGGAATGAGATACAGAAAATGGATTCTAATCTGAGAAATGCCCCTGACATTTTATGTGACCTCAGCCAAGTGACTCAACCTCTCAGTTTAAGCTTTATCATCTGTGAAGTAAGCATAATTAAACTTGCCAACTGTTAAGAAGTCTAGATAAAGCCCATGAACTGTTTTGAAGATATAAACTGCTTGCTTTACTGTCATAAACAATGAGCAAAAAAAGAGGTTTTTAAAATTTAAATTTTTGAACAATCATTGCAAAGGATGCTAGTGTTGCCCTCTAGAGCCTAGTTGTAGGGACAGATTCACACTGATCCATTCTTACTCTCTCATTTGGTTATTTTGGTGACAAGAGCACTTGTCTTAAGATAAGTGAGTAAGATGAGGTATCAATCTCTGACCATGGAACAAAGTAAAACTAACTGGCTATCCTGGAATTGAAAGAATAATCTGTCTCATTACAACAATCAGTTAACCAACTGAGCTAATTGGATACCACATTGACAATAATGTATCAGAATATGGTTTGGCTTATTTTTACCAAAGCTTTCCCAAGATGTAATTTCAATAACCATAAAAAATTAGTATGAGTAATTAGAGCCAAGGACAATAAGCTAGAGATTAGTAGATATCACTAACATCCAAGGGGCTAACTCTTGCTGGCCTAGAGTCCTCAGCAGGCTCTTGACTGCCCTGAGAAAATGAAGTTTCAGAATGACAAGTGTAGTTAAACCCAAGGCCCTTTGGATGAGATGAGAAGGACTCTTGCATATCTCTTTGCTTACTAAGAGTCTATTGGCAAGAATTAGAAATTGTCCTGGCCTCTGTGTCCTTTGGAGGCTAATAAAGTGACATTGAAGATGCACTGTGGTACAGAAAACAGTCCTAAGTACTAAATAAAAAATGTCTCAACATTGAGCTCATAACTTTGCCTCTTGGGATTGATTATATCTTTCGGCTGAGAACATGAAGCAAGCCTTAATGAGGAACTGATACTAGGTGGGTCTGTTTCTGTAATTCTTAGTTCTTTGAACTTTCAGGCAAGGTTAATGTACTTGTTATTTCATGGAATAAAACAAAAATATATGATGTTGAAATATTCCCTTTCTAGAAATACGAGAGTAATAGAATCCTGCAGAGCTAACAAAGTAGCATGTAAATCTTAGGGTGTATACTTTCAGATTTCAAGTGGAATGAATGGCCTATTTGGCCCAAAGTAGGTAAACTTGAATTCTGTAAAGCTGAAATACTGGAAATTAGCTCCATGATGTATTAACTCAAATAATAATGTTCCTGACGTAAAAAAAAGATGGAAATTAAACATCTAGTTATGAATACTGCGTCTGCACAATGTGCTGCATGCACCGCATGTGTTAGAATTTCTTCTCAGTTCTTTTTTTAATCTTTTATTCATAGCATTGCAGGTGATGAAAAATTTATGCCTTGAGTCTGGCATTGAAATTAAATGCAAAATGAAAACAGAAGCAGTTTATACTGACAGCTTAAATATCTTTATCTAGCATACGGTTGCACTATAAAAATCACTGGGTGACTTTTTAAATCTCCCACATGTAAAAAACCAAGAGTTGTACAATAATGAATAAAGTTATATATCTAACATATCAACAGAAAAGTTGTATTTTATTAGCACTCTTTGTTAATTTCATTTTGCTCTATTTTGCTGTTTTTTTGTTTAATCGGCACAGAGAGATGAACGTAAGCTTTTAAAAATACTGCACAACTTAATTGTTGATGTTAGTTCCTCAGAGTGGCAGGAAACAATTGATTTTTGCAGTATGTTTAATGACTGTGATTTCTCTGGTAGGTTTATGTCTTAAGCTGAATAGAAAACATTAATCTGCACCTAAGGTAGTTATGCTGTGGTAAGGTTAATTAATCAGGTGAATAAATTTGTTTGTCACTATACTAGTATGACTGATATTTTGGAAGAATGGCAATATTTACAATAATATCACAGTTAGTAAATATGTGAGTTTTCAATGTATTTCCTTCCTTAGAATAGTTGCAGGTAATTCTGTATACATTATTTTATTAGTTACAACTCTATCCACAAAATGAGGTTCCTTGTAAATGGTTTCTATTTTCTGGGGATGTCGGGTCTTTTGTCCTAGGCATATCTGTATATGCTACGCTGCATTAAAATGTTCTCTGTGGCTTCTGTTGATGAACTGATGTGGAATCTCAGATAGTTAGCTCATAATTAAATTAATTAAGGAAAATAAATGCCTCTTACTTTTGTGAATAAGGAACAGAGGTTTAAAATACATTGTCTAGATATCTTTTATAAATTACAGATATATTCGTGAGAATTTGAAAAATAAGTATAGTTATTTAACATTTAAATAAGTAAAGCATAAAATTTAGAACTGTCTGCAGTAACATTAAGAACCAATACTAAACAACCACTTAGATTTCCTTATTTAGAAGACTTCAGCACACAGCTTAAAATATTTTGCACTCAGCCTCTGATTTGTAGCTTTTTCCTGGATGTTTTATGTAAACATACTGTGTATAATTATGCAGATAATTTTATACAATGTTAATTGTGCTAAGAGTGCAGTGAAAGTTGTTTAGTTCAGTAAGTCATTTACATTTTATTAATTTTAATAGCATAAGATTACCAAGTTGACTTGAAATATCTATTATATTATGTTGTGTGAAGAGTTTGAATAGTTATATCTTCTTATCCTATGCAGAATATATTTATTACATCTTATTATTGACAACCAGAAAAATCTTGAATTACTCATTTTGAAAAATTAAAAACCATTTTCAATGCATTTTTAACTCTAACTTTAAATGTATTTAAAAAATGGTACTACAAAGCCTTAACAGGTCAGATAACAGATTTTAAAGTATGCTAATACTTGTTTTAAGCACATGAATGGTTGAGCTGGCTTGCATCTTTGAAATGCAGTGGATGAGATATATTACTTTTTTGCAGGTAACCTGTATCCCAAAAATGCACTTAATTAATTTATTCCTCTTTCATGTAGGAAGACTAATTCTAGGTGTTTAATCTAGGAAGCAAGTGAGTGTGCTTTTACATGTAAAGATAGCATCTGAAGCCACTCTCCAAATCAGCAAACTTCAGGTTCACGTTTCTTTCTTATTTCTTTCATCATGTACAGATTTAATATCATCAGGAGTAAATCTAAATTGTTTGCTTCTTTCCTCCTAATTCTTGAAGCAATGTAAAAGCCTAGAGAGGTTTGAAGTGACAGGATTACAAGCAGTCTTTTGCATACATGGCCTTTAGGGATAAGCGGCTACCTTGCATCTAATAAACAAGAAAGTGAATTCGTTGAATAATGAATTAAGTGGCATAAGTTGTGATAACAAGGAGCAAATGTAACTTCAGACGAATGGTATTTGCTTTGTGTGGGGTTATCTGAGAGGGCTGATGCTCCGCCAAGGGAGAGTGAAAAAAGGCTCATTATATTAAGATGTTCTTTTACAGAACACAGTCTAAAATGATCTTGCAGTTTTTTCCCCCGTTTGCTGAACTCCTTTGTGTGCTTCTATCAAATCAACCACCTCCACCAGGGGGATAACTAGGATTCTTTCAGTGTTGGTTTAAAATGAAAATTCCTAGTGAGTTTTAGATGGGTCACCCAACAATTAAATAGAGATGTCTAATTGGTTCATCCATATTAGGGTCAGCAGCTGGTTACAGAATAAAAGGTTGTGGTGCCCCATTGCATAGTTCTGAACCAAATTAAATTATTAATCTACTCTTTGCTTCAATGTAGCTTCACGGGGATTCCTAACCTGCCATGCTGAATAAAACAGAACGACTGCTTTACATTTTCATTATGGAAAATTATATTTTAAATTGCAAATGCTCTCCTATTTAACTTGCATTGCGTATCTCATTGGATATGTAGAGAAGTCTTCAACAGTCAATGCTTATAAGTTGTTTGGTTAATTTATAATTGTAGCTGGAATCTACAAAATCAACCAAAAAAGATGAATTGCATACAGTACCATCTCTCCAGCCGGAACCAACTGGGCCATGAAAAACAAAGTTGAGACCTAGGGGGCCACTATCTTTGACTTTTAAATTCAAAAGGTACACAATTAAATAAGTATGTTATACTAGGCTTTGTAATCTAACATGAGCTTCAGGTTAATTCAACCAAGGATGCTAATGATAGTATGATAGCAATTCCTGCACAGCTCAGAGTCCTAATTTTTGTGACCTTTTGTAATTATTTTAATTATAGCCATTATTTAACTACTCTAAATGACTATTAGCTTTGTGAAAAAAACACAGCTACATTCAGCTTGCTAATAAAGTGTCTAATAATATCTTAATAATTGCATTCCATTATCAATAGTGGGCACAATTACAACAAAGAATTACCATATGTTGGAGTTTCCTGGTGGCCTAGTGGGTTGAGGATCTAGCGTCATCATTGCTGTGATGTGGGTTCAATCCCTGGCCTGGGAACTTCTGCATGCTGTGGACATGGCCAAAAAGAAGAGAGAGAGAGAGAGAGAGAAAATTACTATATTTTCTTAGCAATTATTTTGTGAGATGTTTTCTATCAACATTTTCATATATGCCTACTCTTCATTTTTAATTAACAATATTACATAATAAAGTTAGGAGTTCCATAGAGAACTAACTCTAAAAGCAAGTTGACCTTTAGAATGCAATATGATTTCTAAAGATAAATCTCTTAGTAATCACAACTGAATGGGAATTCCATTTTTGATGCATCACACTGGCTGAAGTTTGGTATTTCATTCATTGGTTTATTTGTGCATTTGGATACATGTGTGTGAGCTGAATCTTTGGGAACACATAAAAAGTCGAAGACCAATGAAGATTTTTTATAAATTAGAACTATTTTATAAATAATAAAGTTTATTTATTCATCAAAAACTTGTTTGGGGACACATACTATGTATCAAGTACTATTTGAGGAGCCATATGAACAAGAGGATATAAAGAAGATAAGGTCACTTCTATTGGGGAGTTTACATCCTAGCATAGGGAAAAAAGATCATGAACAAGTCAATAAATAAATTAGCAAGAAAAATAAAAGAGACGATGTATTGGAAAGAAAGCAAAATAGTATTCAAAGAGTGACCAAAAAAGGAGCTTCTTTAGATAGGGTTGTCAAGAAAGTCTGCTCTGAGAAGGAAGCCTTTTTGCTGAGATCATAGTCATGAGAAGATGGTCCAGGCAAAGAGAATAGAAAGTGCCAAAGCCCTGGGGTGGGAATGACCCTGGCCTGTATGAGAAATAGAAGCAAGGGCAACTTCATGGGCATGCAACCTGGGTGGTTCCACAGGTTTCCATGACTAGAAGTGTCCCACTTTAATGCTCTTCTGTTGTCATTAAAATTCATAGTGATTTTGTAACACAGGATCTTTCATTATTCCTCAAATTATGTATCCAGTCCTGGAAAGAAAGCTAACATAGTTAGAGTGGTGTGTGTGTGTGTGTGTGTGTGTGTGTGTGTGTGTGTGTGTGTTGGAGGGGGGCGAGTGTACATAAAAAATAAGGCCAGAAAGTGATATTTCTGGGTATGTGTGATAATGGCATCAGTATAGTTTATGAAAGATTAGTTGCACTTTACAATAAAGCCATTTTTGTTTGGTATGTAGAAAACAGAAACACTATTTTTGATCTATATTTAGCCAAATCCTCACATACAGAAGATAAATTCCTCAAGGGTAATGTTGGTCTCTTCTGTGTATTGTGTACACTTCACAGCACCGTGTCATTAGCTATTCCACAAATACTAATTGCAGCTAAAAGGAATTTGCCTTTTCTTTTAACCCATTGGGGCTTCCTTTGGGAAAAAAAAAGGCATTTACTGTTCACATTTGGATTTTTGCTAGAATTCAAGAGTTCTAATTGCACTGTAGTACCAAATCTGCATGACCACTTACAATTAGGTCAAATCATATAAAATTACTGATATTCAACCATTTTTTTGACCTAGAAAATGGCGATTTCAGTGGTTCTTAGCAGATTGAAATGGCAGGTTTATTTTTTAAGGGAGTAAAACAGAAATCATACAAGCTCTTTCTAACCCCTGCCGGATTTATTTAACAGAGGGAAAAACAAGTAGCACATAGCTGTTCATTAGCGCACCGTGCGAGCCGTGCTGTCAGGTCTGCACCCATGGGCCTCCTTAGAGGTAAATCCACGTTGCAGCAGAGCCTTTCTGCCAGTCAGCAACTCCCCCCACTCTCCAATAATGGAGTCCATGGCTTGAGACTCACTTTCTACTGCATTCTGCGTTATAGCAAGTAAGTTGCTGGGAATTACTGTGTGAGTGGCCCAAGTCCACGCCATAGTTCAGAATTGCAACAGGTTACAGGGCTTTGGTCTGTTATTCGCTGATAAGCTTTCCTCTAGGCAAATCTATTTCCATTTGTTGATGGTCATGATGATTTAACCAGTGATTACTGTGTGCAACATTATGGGATCATGTGACAGAATCTGGCCAGCAAGGGTTTCTGTCGTATCAGGATTTCTCTGATTAGGACAAAGATGTGATTTTATAATTCAAAGAAGGTAATGAGCCGAAGCATTCTAAAAAACCTTATAAGAAGCTTTTGTTACTCGCTTCTTAACTTTTTCTTTGGAAGGATTATTGGTTCTAAATAATTATTGTAAAGTTGCTTCTTACCTTCTACTCTTTTACTTGTTTAGCAGTACACTAAAATTTATTTATTTATGGTTCTTCCGCTTGTGTGATCCATTTCTTGCATTTTATTGCTTTTTTTGGCTTCTCAAAATAATCTACATTTTAGACCACACTTTGAACATTCTGAGCATATCTATATATTTTTTTAAGTCAGTAGTGGGATTATGAAATAAGGTCTTAGTAACCTAGCAAAAGTGAAAAACTCCTAAGGTATTTTTGCCTTTGCATTTTCCCAGTAACTATCCATGGCCTTCTACCAAAAGATGACTACATATTATCTACTCAACTCCAGAACCCTGAGGTAGAAGCATGTGTTTGATTTTTTTCATATACTCAGGCTACTCACAACCTCCAAATAAAAGTGATTAAAAATTCTAGCCAGGAGTTCCCATTGTGGCTGAGCGGGTTAAGGACCCATGCGGATTTGATCCCTGACCTCACTCAGTGGGTTAAGGATGCAGTGTTGCCACAAACTGCAGTATAAGTTGCAGATTCACTCATATCTGTTGTTGCTGTGGCTGTGGTGTAGGCCACAGCCGCAGCTCTGATTCAAACCCTGGCCTGGGAACTTTCTTATGCCACAGGTACAGCCATAAGAAGGAACCAAAAAATTCCAATCATTGGATATTGAAGTCTGCAGTTTTCCTCCTAAACTTTACACTAGTATTAGAAACATCCCTCAAATGAATGAATAAATGTTCTCAACAGACAGTGATAGCAAAATAAGTTATTTATAGACTTTAGTACAGATATTTTAAAATATTGAGAGCAGGGACTCATAATCTGGGGTCTTGGGGAGTCAGGGAAGGCTTCCTTACATGTAACCTAAAATTACACCTATTTAAAAGTCTACACATGTCTCCTTTCTCTCTAGATCCATGCAGCCCTAGATGAAAGCCTGGCATACTTCAAGATTGCTTTCCACAGAGCACCATGCCCTTCCTGGCTTCTATTCCTTCCAGTTTTTTACTTTCCCAAAGAACTTGTTCTCTTTGGTTACAGAGGACTTGTTTAAACCTTCCATGCTACTTTATTACCAACCAAAAGTTGCATGTTCTGACTGATTACATTGGGCGCATAAATCTTGGGAAAAATTGTAAATAACGTGATAAAATTTCATGTTCAAAGACAAGTTTTAGAAGCACAGTACATTTAAGCAAAAGGAGTGAGTCTGTGATAGTGGAAATTTCAGTGACTATGGAAGGTGAATGGGAAATTTTGGGGCACTGGGGAGGTTTGAGTCAGGACCATTCAGGAGGTTCCCCTATATTCACTTCATAGGAAACTGCACATATTTGCCACCATTTCTATCTCAAGACCTGATCTTATTTATACAATTATGAAAATGGGACAGTTTCCATCCTGGCTCAGTGGCTCAGTTAAGAACCCGACCATCAGCCATGAGCATGTGGGTTTGATCTCTGGCCTTGCTCAGTGAGTTAAGGATCTGGCATTGTCATGAGCTGTGGTGTAGGTCGCAGGCATGGCTTGTATCTAGTGTGGCTGTGGCTGTGGTATAGGCCAGCAGCTGCACCTCCTATTCGACCCCTAGCCTGGGAACTTCCATATGCCATTGGTGAGGCCCTAAAAAAAAAAAAAGGAAAAGAATTATTATAAAAGGGGCAATAAAGATGGGGGAAATGATTAAGTGACAGAAAGAAGAGATATGGGAGAGAAGTAGAAATATGAACAAGAGGAAATGATCAAATTCCTTCTGAACTATTTCTGCCATTTATTAAAATGTCTGCTATATGTATGTGTTATAAGAGTGACCATTGTAATGACAAACTTCTACTAGAATAGTCCATGTACAAAGGGGACCATTACTGTGAAAATAAAGTAGTAATTATAGAATAGTTTCATCTTCAAGAGAATTTCTACAGAGTTTTATTTGCTTTCTTACTATATGCAACCCACCTGCCCTGGGCCTCCTTCCCAAAACCCAATTCAAGGTGTGGTAAATTAGGGAGCCCAGAGTGAAGGTGTAGAGGAAGACACTTGGTTTGCTCTAAAAGTTTGTCAGTGCTAACACTCCGTGACAAAAGATATATTTTCAACCTCTTTCACAACACGGGGTGAAACTATCACTCTGGAAATCCCACTTCTAAGACTAGACACTTTGTACACACATAGGACATTGAGAAGATCTTGTCCACTTTGCCACTTAGGAAAATATTTTGTGGTACCTTTTCCTTCCAGAAGAAGGAAAGATAGCTTACTGTTATCATGATAACCTCATATTTCACTGTCCCATCAAAACAATAAAATGCTCCTGAAAATTGTTCCCAGGGTCTGTTTATATCTATATGGGAGAAAAATCTCATTGTTGAGCTGAAATGCCATTACCCTGGCATTATTCACTCAGATTCTTTAAAGCTTTGGCTTTCCAAACAGAAGACTGATTATATGTCTGAGTTGTGCAGAGTTGAGGTCACATTTAAACCTCTTTAAAGGACTGGGTAACTTGAAAAGTTGCTGAGTCAGAACTTCTCAACAGCCTTTTAATAAAAGATTAAAGAAGGAGAGAAATACTCCCTGCCTCTCCTTTTCCTAAAAGCCAGTGGTAAGAACTGTGGTTTCTCAAGACCTTGTCTCTTCTCAAAGATGTACCTGTGAGGGTAGAAACTGTCCTCACCACCGTATGTGATAGACTGTTGTTTCAGTCATATCCAAGTCATATACAATTTTGAATTTCCTCTGCTCTGTATCCTGCCCGCAGAGGTTGTTTAACCCCTGCATGCTAACTCTCACTCAGAAGGTTAGTTGTCCCCAGGGAAGATGAAAATATTTGTAGCTAGAAACAATGAAAAGCCTAGGTTGAGCAATTTAGACTGTCCCCAAAAGAAGAAAAGAAAAAGTAGATTACAAATTTGCTTCCTATTTAAACCCACGAATTCAATATTTTATTCTGATTTCCATACTCAGAAACTCAGCCAACTTCAGTTTTAAACCACTCATTTCTCAACCCAAGTCTGGATACAGCCAACCAGAACAAGTGCTTGCTGAGGAATTTATTGAAATTTGAAGGTAATTTCAGTTATGAGACTCGTTTTGGCTTGATAATTGTGACTGCTGTAGGGGAAATTTTCATTAGATACTTTGTAAAACACTCACAATCTCAGAATACATTTCTAGAATTCAAAAATTGGAAGGCAAGCCACGTATATGGTAGTTCCACTCCTCTGCATTGTATCTTTAACCAAGGGAATTTTCAGCCTTTGGCTTTCAGTTTCCTTAAATGTGAGAGAGAAAAGAGACCAGTGTTTCATTTGAAAAATAATTTCCAATGTTAATCACTATAAACAACTAGTAAGTTTTGGCTTGTACAGGTGTCATGACAGAGCCCTTAGTTAAGTTTGGAAACAGTGAGATGTATGTATGCTACTCCTAGAGAATTAACCATTTGTGAATGGTATGAAATGGATGCATAAGTACCTGACATAATCCTAATCTATAGAATAATGAGGGTTGTGTCAGTGTGTATATAAAATACAGATAGACCATAGATATTATTATTACTATGGTTTCATATTAATTAGAGGGATGAAGTATCTAAAGTTTACTCCCTGTTATATGTCTGGCACTTTGTTTTTTATCTCCTATAATCTTCATACCTTTTCTGTGAGCTCAGTACTAATTATTTTTTGGGGGGGTATTTTTAGGGCCACACCTGTGGCATATGGAAGTTCCCAGGCTAGGGGCTGAGTCAGAGCTGTAGCCGCTGGCCTACACCATAGCCACAGCACACCAGATCCAAGCCAAGCCTGCAACCTATATACAGCTCATGACAACACCGGATCCTTAACCCACTGAGCGAGGCCAGGGATCAGTCCTTTGTCCTCATGTATACCAGTCAGATTTGTTTCCACTGAGCCATGATGGGAACTCCTAGTATTTTTATATTGAGCAAAACTGAGGCTCAGAAAAGTGACTTGCCCAAGATCATGTGGTTAGAAAATGAAACCAAGACTCAAGCCCCAAATGCTAATACTTCGAAGTCCATGCTTCTTCCACAAAATATAGTGCTGCCTTAATCAGGTAAGGTTGGAAGTAGAATAAAAATGTCATTTATTCTAAGAAGTGGTGGAAATACAATTTGGAAAGCAGGAAACTTCTTACTGGTGCATTAAAACAGACTCAGCTAATAGCAAGGACAGTTGGAGGGCAATTGGCATGGTTACCATGACCGACCAGGAAGATTGTCCAGAGAGATTTGTGGATTTACCAACTAAGAGAAAGAGCTAGGAAATAGAAAAGATAGTGAAATATCTCTGGAGAGGCAAATAAACACATAGCAAATGCTGTGAGACAATTTGTGATTGATAGCTAAATTGTGTGGTAAAATGTCTTAAATGCTTCGGGCATTTGGATGATAGATCTTTGAGGGCTAAGTCAGAAATTCTGTGGCAGAGGCAAACATCTTAAATGTAGAGAGATAGATACATATAGGAAGGATGTTTCTAGATGTATGGGGCAGGAAAGGAAGTGGCCAGAATGAGAAAAGACACAAGGCCAGAAAGAGTGTAGCCTCTTTGGGAGTTTATGGACCCACAGGTCAGTAACTGAAGTGTTGGATGATATAAGATAGACTTAAAGGAGAAAATGAGGTATAACATTCCAGGAGAAGGGAGATGATTAGGAGGTACTCTGAAAGCTGGAAAGAGAGACTGATGTCCCAGTCCAGGGAGAACGTGAACCACCACCTCTTTGGGGCCTGATATACTTTGGCTGTTTTTAGTTAGTCTGGGAGATACAAGATAGACTGGAATAGGGAGAAGTGTTATTCAGGAAGGACTTATAGAAGGATATGACAATAATTTAGGGAATTATGCATTCATTTTAACGGTCCTTTCTCACTGCTTAGAGTTAGGTCAAGGAGCATTCTTTTTTCTTTTTTTCCCTTCTCAAGGAGCATTTTGAAACCTTTTATGGGTTTATGGAGTTCTTGGTATAGGCTAGATACTGTTGCTAAACATTTTACCTTGAGCTAATCTTAACACCTATCTGTGAGGTATAGAAAGTTTTAACTGCTTGAATTTCCATTTTAAAAAAAAGAAAAAGGAAAACTGAGCTAGTAATTGGTAACGGCCAGCAAATGAAGACAGGTAGCTGGGTCCAGAGTGCTCAGCCCAGAATTCGATGCCCGGGCCCACTACCTGGGATAATAGGTAAATGTAGTTTTAAGCTCCTCAGAAACATCAAAAGCAATTACAAGTGTTACCTCTCAACACACAAATATTACAGGAGATATGTGTAATGTAGACATTTGTAAATTACTCATTCAATAATATAACAAGTAAGAATTTGACTCTTCACAGGCGTTGTCCTAAGTATTTGACAGGCGTTAGTCTCCTTTAACCTCATACCCTATGGAATAATAGTATCTCCAATTGTAGAGGAGAAACTGAGGCTTCAGTTGGGTATGTAACTTGCCTCACATAGTAACTGAGATAGGAATTCTCCCACATTGTAATAAGGGAAATAGAAAAATGCTCAAGAGACTTGAAGAAGTAAGAAATAACACGTGGTTGAAGGAATAAGAAAAATGTACAAAGAGGCTGCGTTTGAACTCATATTTAAAGGATAGTAGGATGACAGAGGGGGCATTTCAGGCTGAGGACAGAAAGCCAGAGTGAGAGTGGTATTAGAAAGACAGAAGCAGAGAGACCACTCATGTTAGGCACTCAAAGAATTGCTGAAGAAATGAATTGGTGCATGCTTGAATGTATGAATGAATTGATGGGGATTGCAAAAGCACAGTGGTGGTGGTAGTTGAAGGGAGAATATAAGAAGAGACATTGTAAAGGCACACTCTGCAGGACTTGGCCACCGACTGGGATTTTGGTAAAAAGGGAACCACTGGGAGAGACTTGACTAAGCTGGATCTCAAATAGCAGGCATGTATTTTGAAAAGTTCCTCTAAGAATGGAAAATGGCATCTGGAATTTGGAAATAAGGTCATGATACATAGCTGTATTGCGAGTAATTTTTTTTTTTTAAAGTTAAAGCTTTGAAAATAGTCTGAGGCCATGCAAAACCATACAATGCTACCTTTCCATTTACGAGTTAGTTACTTAAAAACAAAAGGTCAAGAGAGACAAAGTTAAGATAGTAAATTTACTGATTAAAAAAAATACCGCCTTTTCAAGACAAGTTCAGTGTTTACACATTTTAAACAGCTGCCTTCCATGAGGCAGTTTTGGGATTATATACCAAACAAATGAAATTTAGCAAAGATGAGTTGTGACCAAGCCAGTTAGTGCATTTCCTTTTAATGCTGAAGTTCTGGGAAACTGATTTACATTGAAGAGAAATTTGAGGTAACATTCTGGGAATGTGAGACTGAAATTTCCAGTCTGTCAAAGTCTTTAAGAGAACTGTGGTAGTTGTACCTGGAATTTAATTTTTAGTATGACCTCTTTCAGACTGCCCAGATATAGGAAGGGGTTTTGGTTTTGCTTTTTAAATGCTTTAAATTAGTTACATGATCTACAGGAAAAAGAAAAAAAAGATGATGATTCATTCAAAAGTAATCTGTTCATTCATCATCAAATGGATAGAGCATTTTTCAGCAGGTAGCTCTCTTTAAATAACTCATCACCCTATAGTCCAAGTAAGAGCCATGTTCCACAATGGTTTGGATACAAATGAAAACAGGAATGAGAGGGAACTTTTGCTAAAGTTAAGCTATCAGTTGATACAGACTGAGGAGCTTTGATCCTGTCATGATGTGAAGACTTCAGATGTTAACGATGACTATGTAAAACAGTCCAGCATGGAAGCATCTAAGATAAAATTCTTGTAAATTTTTGGCTAGGAACCTAAAACTTGCTTCAGTCTGTGGCTGTAATTTTTGTGCCAAATAAGAAGGCACTTTGCAGGCTCTTTTTTTATGGACGGGCCAAATGAGATAGATTGGAAATATGTACTTTGAACAGTGAGGCAGAGTCTCGGGAAGTTTGCCAAACAAGATTTCCAAATAAAATGTTTGGGAAAGAAAACAGGGATGGACTTTGCAGATGCTGGATGGGTTCCACCAGCCATCTGTGCAAAGAGTTACTTGGTATCACATCAGCTGAGACCTACAAAGTGGCACAAAACTATCAGCAATAAGTTCATTGTTGAATGGATCCATTTCTTTACCCGGCAACCCTCTCTTTATCAAGATAAAATATTTGAATGCATCTGCATTTCCTGTGAGAGACAATAACAATGACCAAAATTATTTAAACATGAAGGAATTTTAGAAACTGTACTATTACCTCAGTGCTAATGCATTAGCAGTCAAAGAAGGCAGATTGATTTACTTACGGTGAGCTAAGTGCATTCTTGGCTCACAAAGGGGAATCATTTGCTCACTTAAGCCAGAGATCCCATTTTTGACGGCAAATGTCACTGCCTGGATTTCCCTTTGACAGTCTGGCAACCCCACACCCCTGTTATAGTATCCATTTATTTGTCTTATTTTCAGCCAGATTAATCCATTCTGTTTTGACAAGAAGACTGATGGGTAATTGATAACTGTGATAGACACAAACAGAAGAGTTGGATGCTGAATAATTCAGCACTTTTCAGTATCAATAAGAGAACAGGTTGAAGAATTTGTGTCTCTATTTACACTTAAACTAAACTAAGTCAGCCCAGACATTTATGCTGCCAGTCTATCAGAAAACCAAACAGTGTACATTCGGTTTCCACCCGACAAAATGTTTTATAAGCTTGTAACAATATGTGTGAAGCTGCCAGAATAATAAATAGGTACAGCAGCCCATGCATGCTAATGTTATGTTGTAAGCAGTTTTGTTGACAAGTGCTAATACTTCTTTCATACTATCATCAAAAGCAGCTAATACAACAGCCATTATTTGCTGGCTTTCCAAGCAAGACATGATGGATTGTGACCTTAATATGGGTTAGCCGAGTTTTGAAAGTTAAACAACTTGCAATAAATCATAGAATTATTACAATGCAGTTTAATTGGTTAAGGACTGTTTATTTCCTAAACAGGGTGAAAAATTTCTGTTTCGGCACTTTTAATTTGCAAAGTGCATTTTCATTATGAATGGCAGTTTAATATTCTGCTCTTTTGTCATGCAAAATATGCAACACAGAGGCAATCTATTAATTGGACAAAAATGCATTGCAAGCGCAAATTATCCTTTATATCATCACTTGTGAGTTTTTACATCTATTAAATGTATTAAATGGAACATAGTTAAAGATTGTACAACTTGCAGGCTACGTCTGAAATATAAGTCAAGCTTCGAGATGATTCTAATGACCTTTACTTTTGGCAAAATAAAGTAATTAAGTAATTGTAAATATAAAGGGCGATGTAAAGAGTTGCTGCTTCCTTAAGGCAGAGGTGCATATATTTTTTGATTCAGTAGTCTCAGGAAACAGACAATACCACTGGTTCATATTGATATGTCTTGAGAAATGGAACCTGCCCTCATTCATTTACTTCTCTTTTTTTTTTGCTGGAGTAGAAGTTTCTATCGGCAAATGTGTAGGAAAAGGTAAGACAGCAGCAAATTGATACTGTAGCATAGCTCAGCATCACTAACAGCCATCTCCATGTGTTTTGGTTCACTGATGTGCCTTTGCACAGGGCTATTTAGAGCAGAGAAGCAGTAACAAAATACTTGTAATAGGAATGTTGATATGACATATGCTCAATTTTAAGGATGCCAGATCTTCCAATGTGTTCCTATAAGACTGCGTCAAAATTCATGCAACCTATTCATGTCCACACAACTCTGAGCCCATTTCTCACATTTCTTGACACTTGGACAGACCTTTTAAAAACTTAAAGCTTCTATTGTCTTCAATCATTACCCAAAGGTTAGCCCAGTTGAAGCAGGCATACTTTTGTGCGGCCACTTCAAGTCTCCAAAACATCAATTGTCAGCAATATAAACTGAATGTTAAAAGAATGCTCCAGATAGACATTCCATTCATTTTTCTTAGAGTAAAAAAAGTGTTCATGTGATAAAATGCATTCTTTTTTTTTTTAAGGTAGAAACAGACCATTTTATTTTACTTTTTTTTTTGCTTTTTTTAGGGCCACTCCTGCAGCATATGGAAATTCCCAGTCTAGGGGTCAAATTGGAGCTGCAGCTGCTGGCCTATGCCACAGCCACAGCAATTCTGGATCCAAGCCATGTCTTCGACCTATACCACAGCTTACGTCAGTCCTGGATCCCTGACCCGCTGAGTGAGGCCAGGGATCAAACCTGCATCCTCATGGATACTAGTCAGATTAGTTTCTGCTGCGCCACAATGGGAACTCCATTTTGTTTTATTTATTTATTCTTTGGCCACACATGGAGCATGTGAAAGTATCCAAGATAGGGATGAAACCTGCGTCACAGCAGTGACAATGCTAGATTCTTAACTACTAGGCCACCAGAGAACTCTGTGCATGCTATTATTTTTAAAAGAAAAATTAAGGAACAATTTTTTTCTGTTGAAATCAGTCACAAAAGCAGTACATTAAAATAAATTGTCTAGAACTTAAAAGGTGAAAACTGAAAGTTGACAAATTGAGAAAAATTGTTCATCTTTAGGTTATATAGTAGCACAGGAGTGCTTCAGGTTTTTAGAAATTTCATGCTAAAAGAAGACAAATCTAGCTATAGAATTTTAATCTTGTATTAATATTGATAGTTTCCCCTCTAATTTGAATGCCATGCTTACCTACCTCCTGCAGTTCCTCTTCATCAGAAAAAAAAAAAAGTTGAGGAAGTGGGGGATGGGACGGTGGGGGAAGGGAGAGAAAAAAGAGAGTAGGGGAGAAACTCTTGCTGTATTCAGTTGATTGTACTTTTTACTGATTCATGATCAAGTGCTAAGGTAAGAGGTTACTGCCCCCAAAGTAATAAGTATCACGAAACACTCAATTTTAATAATGATTTAGTATCTGAACTTTGTTTTCTGAATTATATAGATCAGGAAACTTTATCAGAGATATAGCCATTATTTAGAAAATATAGGTGACTATAGTTAAAACTCTAATTGATAAAGCCAACAGGAAGCTAGGGCAATTTTGAAAGTCATATGTCAATAGACTAAACCTATGTAAGGATTAGAAGATTTCCTGAAAGCTCAGATACATAAAACCAAAAGTAGAATAAGTATAATCTTAATCATTTTGTTAATATAAATTTTTAGTTATTACTTTCAACTAATTTTTCATACTTACTATGAAAAGTTACAAATATATAGAAAAGTTGAAATAATTTTTGCACTAAATACCCATATATCCATCACTTTGATTCTGCCATTTTACTCTCCTTGCCTTTGCAGATAACAATCTCTCTACCTTTCTACCCCCACATCCATCTAATTTTTTTGATGCATTTCAAAATAAGTTGTAGCCATTAGTACACTTTCCTAAATACTACAGTGTGCATATCATTAACTAGAGCACAAATATTGTTTACTATTCTTTTTTCCTTTGGAAGGTAAATTTGCACACAATGACATGTTCAGATCTTAAGGGTAGCATGTGATGTTCTCAACAAACTTTGGGTCAGCTCCAGCTATATTAGTGAACTCTATTAGATGTTGACATGGAATGAGGTTCAGTAAATACAGAAGACTCAAAAGCCCTGTTTTCAGGCTGCTTACTATCGCTAGACGAGCTAATGTAAAGGGCCACCTCTTGCTTGGACAGTCATCTCTGCAGATCTCAAGTATGTTCTATGTTGCTAGAATAGGTAGTTAATATAGTAGGGTTCCATCAACAATTATTGCAATGTCTGTGTATCTATCAGGTACAAAGCATTTGGCTAAGTGCTATGGAAAGTACAAAGGAATCCTGAGACACAGCGGCTAAAATACGGGGTCCTTCAAAGCTCATTTGGTAAAACTGTGTGCTGTACATGTGAAGTGGAATAATACAAGATTCACATACTTAAACACCAAGTGAGTAAGAGAGAAGGTTCCAGGAAATTTAGTAGAAGTAGTTAAGAGTGTCCTGGAGTGTTTGGGGAAGGCTCCCCTGACTCCATCTCCATAGCATCTATCCATCAACAACCAGAGGGACCATTTAAAAAGTAAATCTGATCCTGGCTCTCTCCTTGCTGAAAAGCCCTCAATGACTTTCCAGCATACTTAGGGAAACTATAAATGCCTACAAGGCCCTGTGTAATCCGACTTTCCTCCTACCTGCATCCCCCTTGCCAGCCTTCTTTTCCTCATACACCAGACTCACACTCTCACCTCAGCCTTTTCACTTGCCCCCCTCTTTCCTTAGAATATTCCTCCTCCAACTCTTTGAACAGCTGATCCCTTCTCATTGTTTAGGTCTCAGGCCCAATGTCTCTGCTGAACAATCTTCTCTGCCAGAAGCAAACTACACATATTCCTACAGCCACCCTGCCCCAAGTCGAAAAGTCTTTGATAAAGGAGTAGGTTTGCTTGGCTTGCTGCAGTGTCATAGGAAAAGAGTTTAGAAGGTTTTGTGCAAAAGATTATTAGAGCAACATCTCAATGAAATCAGCAGGAAAAGTAGGAAAGAAGAATCAAAAAAATGAAAAGGAAGTATAGATATGACCTGCTGAACATAAATATATGGCTGGAAAGACAAGAATCTAAGAGAACTCCAAGATACTCAAGCTTAGAAAGTGGAAGAGATGAAAACTCTAGGAGAAAGGACCAATATTGACATCAGACTCTCCTTGGAATATTTATCATACAGCATTTTTATGCAGGCAAGAGAGAAATGAATGACTTAGGAAGTTTATTTCAGTATTGTAAACAAGCAGGAAAATTTCACAAGTCTACCTAAAATTTTTTGCTACAATGAAAATAATAAATGAGATCAGAGGAAAAAAACCTTCAAACCATTCACTCCCCTGAGCAGACTATATTAATAACTATATTAACAGTTATCATTTGTAAGTCTGATGTAATTAGTCCAATGTGATTTTCCCATTTCAACTTAAATTTAGAAATTATAAAAATAATGTTTGCAATAAGAATATGAGTTTGGCAACACCTGGGATAAGTCAAAAGCATTTAAGATTATACATTTGAATGTCTAGATTTGCAATTCATGAGACTTTGTAGTCTTTGATGACATAGACGATGTGTACATTAATTAGGCACTATTTCTTTCAACCTTGAATTCTTTTTTCATGATACACCATTTTTTTCTCTAGTGTGTCCATTACATCAAGAACATATCTACAAAGTAGTCATAATCTCCTGAAAGACTCTAGTTGTTCCTCTATTTATGAAAGTCTGCCTATGGACGTTAAACCTTGAATGCTTTTGTATAGTTTAACCTGGAACAGCTTTTGTATATATTACATAATTTTATCCTCACAGTAATTTGTGAGCTATACAATTCCCTTATACATGGATGAAGAAACTAAGTCTCAGTGATTCTGTTCTCCACCTTCCTAGCCCGGCTTAATAAATAGTAACTGTTACTTTTGTTTCCTGAGAGCTGAGACAAAGTATTATCACTGCAGGAAATTATTGAAATCCTCATATTCTTCTACTTCCTCTTTACCACCCTACTTGCTGCATTCCCTCCTCCCACAACCCATTCAGTATTTCATCAACCCTATAACTCTTATAGAAAATTATATTCAGTCTTGGGCCCAATCAGGTTCAGACTTAAAAAAAAACCCAAAAACTTTCAAAAAATATTGTCAGCATGCTGACATCTTCACAACAATTAGGGATCCTTGAGGTGTCAAATTGACTAATGCATAAACACTTGAAGAGGCTCAATATCAAGGAATAAGAGAAAAACTTTAATACCTATCTTGTGTTTTCATAGGTGTGACTTGCTCCCTTGAAAAGGCCATTTCAATCTCAAATTTCTATTTCTGTTTATCATACAAAAACATTGTTCAGTAATACTACATCACTATCCAAGTGTTGTCCAAATATTTCTAAGAGAACCATGTCAATTTGGATTACACTACATGCTACTTAGTTACAGCAGAAATAAGCTTAAACTGCTGAAGACATTGGATCTTTTCAAAGCTGCTCTTAAATGCTATAAAAGAGAATAATCATAACATACTAATTCATAGATTCCCTATTCTTATGTTCCTTGTTCTTGCCTGTTTTATGGCTTTAGGCAGATTTCTGTCACTTATCAAAAATCACTTCTGTGTCCAAAATCTCATTCTTCAGTACTGAAAATATATGATTTTGAAAGTTAAAATAACATAATTTTCCATGTAGGATTTTAATTCATAACAAATCTTTTCTACAACCTGTTAATATATTTTTAAATGATTCTGTCACACCTTGATCCCTAATTTTATGCAGAAAGGCAAATGAATTTATTAAGACAAGGAAAAAATCTTTCACTTTTTGTGAGTTAGGCAATGATCATTTCTAAAGCAAGAAACAGATCTGTATGAAATTCTTCATTGCAACTATGGGATCTCTTAAAACTTTTTAGTAAATTGCAACTCCAATACTCTTTATTCCCCAAGGATGGAAAGAATGTACTTTATTTTTTGGCAAAATAAATAAACGCCCTGAGTTTCTAGAAATATCAATTACAAGAGTGTCTACCCTAAAAGTCACATTCATTTTGTTTGTTATTGCAAGTTATTAAAAGGCTTCCAGGCATGCATATAAAACCTGAAAAACAACAATTGAATCTATCATATTAAATTAAAATCTCTCCATAAAAAAGTAAAACCAAGTAGTTTATCAGTTAGGGAATGCCATGCTGCCCCAGAAGTCAATACAAATAAGACTTTATTAAAACATAACTAAAATGAAGTTCCACAAGAACCCTCAATGGGAATTGTTCTGCTTCAGATTCAAATATAGAGAGTAAAATATATCTTAAAGTAACAAAGGATGAAAAAGAAAAAAAAATTCCATGGCCAAAACCAAAATTTACACTTAAAAAACTAAGGCCTCAAAAGGTATATGTGAAACATAACCGTACCTCAATTTAGACAAGTCTCTGCTTTCAAAGCAGACAATTCATATTCTCTAGTTTTACCTAATATCTTCCCTAGTGCTAAATCCTTACGTCAATCCCTGCCATTCTATGTAGTTGCCATGAGTTGGCAATCCAGCTCATTTTCTTTTGTCTTTATTCTTTCTTACTTGTCCTACCAGTAAATATTCTTTTCATGATAGTTCTATATTTTTCCCCTGAAGCAACTCACATGCTCACTTGCACAAAATTAAAAGAACATAGTCAAATTTTGACAATCAGGCTATAGTATAAATAAGATAGGCTTCAAGGTCCACACACATTTCTAGCATGTCAGCTGCCTAACTGTCCCCATCTCTAACTAAATGAATGTTATTACTGCACTCCATCTGAAAGTTGATGTTCTACATTATCATGTTAAATGGCTACAAAATATTTCATGGAATGGAGGTCTCAAATTTATTATATGAATAATCTATAATTAGTCATTTGTCTGGTCTTTAATATTTAAATGGTGCCATGATGAAACTTCTTAAACTCTTTGAACATCCAACCAGCTAAGTAATGATTAAAATATTAATACTTTGATATATAAACCAAAAATACAAAAAAAAAAAATCAGCAGTTTTCAGAGTTGCATAGAAAAGCACTTTTCTAGATAGTTAGATAAATAAAATTATTCTATTATTATCTCCAGCCTTCCTTGTGTACCTAGTGAACTACAGAAAAATAGTAATACAAATTTTAATTGTATGATGAGCTTTTAAAAGAAATAGCCCTCCTCATAAACAGTATGCAGTCTTTCATGCTGTCTCTCAATATGAAAGATATAGATAGAATGAATTCTGCAAATACAGAGAGGGGCTTCTGCATTTATGGTGATGAGTTAAGGACAACATATTATGCAGCTTGTGTAAACTTACTCTAGTATTTAGATGAGAAATGGGCCTGTATGAAACAATTTCATTCAGTACAAAGATGTACCTTGACGTTCTACTCAACTGTATACAATACGGATGAACAGGAATGACTTCTGTGGGCTGAAGAAAGCATACTGTGAGTCTAGGCAACCCTGCAGAGCAGTATCTTCCAAGTGGTGACTCACTAATCAAGGTCGTTCTGTCTTTCAATCTGCCATTTCAGACTCTTTTGTTGTCTTGGTGATAGCAGATAAGTGCAGGGTGTCCTCCTACCGTCAGTTAAGTGCGTTGACACACAATAATTCTGCTCACAGTCCATTGGCCAAAACTAGTCACATGGCTCTAAGAAGAGCCACATAGACTATTTAACAAGCACAATAATCACCATCGCACACTTTTAAGGTCACTTATACCTAGTTGTGCATTTTCTCCCAGTTTTTGTCAAAGCTATTCTGAAAATCTGGATGTTTGAGAAAAAAAACTTTTAATTTTTTATTATAAAAATTGAGTTGTGTCCCCATTTGGGGGACAAAAGCAAATGACCTAAATTGAAAAGTTTTAGTGAAGATGAAGATCAAGGTTACCTGTCCTGACCAGAATCCTCTAGCAATAATTTTAGCATTTCCCAGATTTATTTTCTCCTTTCCTGAGTTCCAGAAGTAGCTTCCATTTCTAAAGATCTTTTTCCTCACTCTCACACTTATGAATATATAACTTTATTCTCCTTGCTTGAATCTAATAGAACTGTTTGTGTCACACACAGTGGGTATGTTCAACTTTCTTCATTTAGGAGATTATGCAAATTTAAGGCTTTGCACACTGAAGGTATTCAATATATATATATATATATATATATATGTAGAAATTTTGATTATGCATAGCAAATGTATATTAAGGCTACTGGTAGAAAAGACCTCATCTTCTGGGGAAAGATAGTTGTGTCTCATACAATAACCAAAGTAGAGCCAAGTGTGTGTCTCATACAATAATCAAAGTAGAGCCAAGTGTCGGGTAGAAGCATAGACTACAAACAAAGCATGATCCTGGCTTAGAGACAGAAAGGTCCAGAGCCTCCCTAGGAATTATCAGGGGAAGGAGCTACCTCTTAAAGGAAGGAAGTGGAACTAGGGCAATTTCAGGAAAGGGAGATTTAGCCATCAGCAGGATGCAGATGAGTGTCTACCAAGAGGCATGAGCCATGTCAAAGTACATCTTAAGACACCCAGGTTCCCAAGTTAACATGTTTACTGTTTGCCCTTTGTCATTTTTAGCTCTTAACTGCTTTGTAGCTCTTCTTTAAAAATATTGCAGGAGTTCTTATTGAGGCTCCCTGGGTTAAGAACCCAACTTGAATCCAGTGGGTTAAGGATCCAGTGTTTCTACAAGCTGTGGCGTAGTTCACAGATGTGGCTCAGATATGGCATTGCTGCTGTGACACAGGTCGGCAGATTCAGCTCCAATTTGACCCTTAGCCTGGGAACTTGCATATTCTGCAGGTGCAGCCTTAAAATGAAAAAAGAAAAAAAAAGAAAAAGAATATTGCAAATTACTCCCTCCTACATAGCATAAGTAATCCTGACATAGTCAGTATAAAGCAATCCTGAGGAATGCTTTATGTATTAGTATTAGTAGTTAGCAAAACCATGGTCCATGGTTCATGGTCCATATTAAATGATATAGGGAATCATGGGGCCTTTGCTGGTAGAGAAAGATGTTAATGCTATTTAAAGAAAACTTAAAAAGTATTCCCTTCTGACAGAAATTTGCATTCTCATATTATATTTGTAACTTTTTAATAAGAAATGGATTTGATTTGGATGAGGAATCATTTTGAACAATTAATCATGAATTACTCTAATTATCAGAAAATAATTATAGGCTAGACATAAAGCTCTTTAGAATGCAAAGTAGGAGTTCCCGCCAGTGGCTCAGTGGTTAACGAATCCGACTAGGAACCATGAGGTTGCGGGTTCAGTGCCTGGCCTCACTCAGTGGGTTAAGGATCCGGTGTTCCCATGAGCTGTGGTGTAGGTCGCAGACGCAGCTTGGATCCTGAGTTGCTGTGTCTCTGTCGTAGGCCAGGGGCTATAGCTCCGATTGGACCCCTAGCCTGGGAACCTCCATGTGCCACAGTTGTGGCCCTGGAAAAAGACAAAATAAAGACAAAAAAAAAGGAGAATGCAAAGGATAGAGTAAAGACTATTGGAAAAATAGTATCAGCTGATAGATAGTGAGATGAATCTGAAAGAGGGTTTTGTTTTTTTTTGTTTTTTGTTTTTTGTCTTTTGTCTGTTGTTGTTGTTGCTATTTCTTGGGCCACTCCCGCGGCATATGGAGATTCCCAGCCTAGGGGTTGAATCGGAGCTGTAGCCACCGGCCTACACCAGAGCCACAGCAACGCGGGATCCGAGCTGAGTCTGCAACCTACACCACAGCTCACGGCAACGCCGGATCGTTAACCCACTGAGCAAGGGCAGGGACCGAACCCGCAACCTCATGGTTCCTAGTCGGATTCGTTAACCACTGGGCCACGACGGGAACTCCTGAAAGAGGGGTTTTTTTTTGATTCACTCTTGAACTAAGGCATTTCAAATGCCTCCCATTAGAACACAGTCATATTTATGCAAGACAAAAATTATTAACAGGCATACATTGTTCATTAGAAAATATTTAGTGTAATAATTAAAGAAGACATCTTTAATGTTCCTAAAAAAGGAAATATATTTTCACTTGTCCCTTTCATAATAATTCTGGAGTAGAACAATCTTAGATAGACTCAGCATATTTGTACTTTGTAGGAATGCTTACAAAACTTTATGTGGAATCTTGCATATTCATTTCACTTGGAAAATGTCAAATGATTGACATGACAGAGTCACATATGTAGCTCCTGTCTCTTCAGAAGAGCATGTAGGAATAGGACATGTGGCAAACTGATAAGAAAAGGTAATAGCAGGAATATTCCATCAGTTTCTATAAAGATTAGCAGCAGGACCCAGCTCACAAGGGAGCACAGTCCACTCACAACACACTTTTGAGCTAAAGAGAGCCCGGGTGTGGGACAAAGGCTATAGAAAGGTGCTGTAGATAATTGGCTAGTCACTAACTAACTCTCTGAATTAAATAAGTCTCATTGTGCCTCTTTACTTGTTTTTTATTATTACTACAATACTTTTAATAGTATTGATAATGCAGTGAAAATGAAATGTGAGGTTAACTTTTCAAAGTTAAAAACAACAACAGGAAGTAATAAAATGTTATTTGGTCAAAATATAGTTTTAATATATTTGATTTTTACCAATAAAAACATATTGACACTATTAGAAATAAGAAATATCTGGTGTATAGTTAAAGCATAACATTTTCATATGAACTGCATATAAAAAAAATAAAATGATGCTTTCTTGCATTGAGGAATGCTTTTATGATTATTAAAGCTATTTATGCAAGAGTACATCTTTACAAAGAAATACAAAATACCATTTCAATCATTGGTCACAAATGGCCCCTTAGCACATTTCATTGTGATTTTCCAGGTTAGGTTCCAATTTAAGAATTTACATTCTTGCACCTTGAATCCTTGCTTTTTTTTTTTTTTTTTTTCCATATCACTTTCCTTCTACCATCTAGAAAGTTATTTTTCCTGATTGTTCAAAATAATAAATGGGATCAGGGTTATGCATAGAATAAATAAATGGTCCAACTCGCTTAAAAAAAAAAAAAACTCAGAGGACCCTTTCATCCTACCAATATACCATCCCGTCTCCTTTTCTTTTCTTCCTTTCTTACCTGAAATACTAAATGAAACATTATCTTTAGTGAATTGCCATTATAAACATATGTTGGTTGCCTGGGAAAAGAAAGGCCCAAAAATCTCCTTCAGACTTCCTCCATTAGTTATTGGCATAGATTATTTTATCTGATTAGCTAAAACTGTTAGCTTTGAGGTATAGGCCAGTTGTCCTTACCTGACTAGGATTTCAGGAGGATCTGGGTAGTGGTTGTAATAAGTGACTGGGCCGGAGGTGGGGGTGGGGAGGCCACCCATGACATGTGGAAATTCTTGGGCCAGGGATCAGACCCACACCACAGCAGTGACAATGCTGGATCCTTAACCACTAAACCAACCAGGAACTCCCTTAAGTTTCTTTTCAACCCTAAAATGTTTTATTACAGGTAGTCTTCCATAGAAGGAAGAGGGATTACTAAACAGAATTGAGGAAGTGAGATCATTAAGGAGAATAACCCATTACAATTTTGGCTGGAACTTGTGGGCACAGGCATGGTTGAGAAAAATAGACCCTGATACAATATCTAACAAACCACATACATCCTAACTTCCAACCCTTACATTTTTTTTTCCTGTGCAAGGGAAGTGGATTTCACCAAAAAAAAAAAAAAAAGGCAAGGTTCTTTAGGAAGGAAAGTGAAGGAACTGAAACTGTATGTTTGTTTCTTCAGTGAAAGAAGGAACGTAACCAAAGAATGAGGAGGTAGATGCCTCATTCCTATGGACTACTTAGATTTTTTTCTTTTTTTGCTTTATTAGGGTCGCACCCACAGCACATGGAAATTCCCAGGCTAGGGGTCGAATTGGAGATGTAGCTGCCAGCCATAGCCACAGCCACAGCAATGCCAGATCTGAGGTGTGTCTGCAACCTACACCGAAGCTCACACTTAACCCACTGAACTGAGGCCAGGGATCAAACCCACATCCTCATGGATACTAATCAGGTTCTTTGCCACTGAATCACAATGGGAACTCCTTAGACTTTCCATGACCTTGAAATCGTAAATGCTCAGGCCTCTTGGTGACAAAATGGCTGGAAAGTAAGCGGAGACTATAATGTTTTCCTCTTCCTTTGTCCACAGGGCCTTACTCCTTGGTTTTTAGGAACTTCCTTCTCTCAGAATATCCCCTTATCTGGCCTCTTGGAGACTCTGGCCCAGGAGAGCATATTTGCACTTGCCTTGACTGAAGGCTTCCTCCCTCAGACCTAGCTGAAGGCTCTAAGTACATATTTCCATGTTCAATTTCAAGAAAATAATCCTCAACAGGCATGATTTGATAGAACTTGTAGCTCATCTGTGAAGACACTGAAATACACACCATCTTCTTATTGTCAACAAATGCTTTATGGTTGGATGGGAATGACTTGTCATATGACAACTCCTAGGGGAGGCCAAGGAAGGGGCAGATTCCTGGTCCTGGTCCTTAGGTGGAGAAGTCACTCCAAACTTTATCTCCTTTTGGAAACCTGGCAGGCTCCACCCCTGGGGCTACAAGGGTGGGACCCACAGAGGGAAGAACATTATCAGAACCCTCTCCTGATGGGATTAAAACCCAATACTTAATTATCTTGTAAGAGAGAAAATGAATGATAAGGATTCTAGTAGCTTGAATTTATTTAATTACAAAAATCAGTGAAAAAATCAAATTAAAGGAGCTCATAAAACTTAACAAAAATGGATCAATGGTTAATTGAGGAGTCTGAATTACAGATCTTTCTGATGCATATATATTTTCAAGTAGAAGAGTCTGCTTTAATATTTAAAATAGATTAATATGAATAGTTTTTATTCTCATATTTAAACTAGCTTAAGATTAGTGCAGTTTATTCTTTTAAATTGGCTCACCATATAGAGAAAATGTCTAAAAGTACCAGATCAAATTGTTTATTATAAAATCTTAATTGAATCTGAATCAAGATTCACAAGATTTGGTTTAGTTAGTTGTATCCTCTTATTTACATTTAATACAATTAAATACTGTGAAAATCCATATATATTTTTGTAATCTGTTCATAGAGCTCGATTTTTTAAAATAAAACATTTTTATAGTTATGATCTATGTAATGTAATATTTATAATCTATTAAAGACATAACATTACTAAAAATTGGTTTTGCCCTAGATTAATTGCATTTAATTAAAGAACAATTTATAAAGTACTCGGTATGTACAAAAGCTTAATAGCCAGTACAAAAGCAGAAAGATATTTAGGAGATAAATATATAAATGAGAGCCTAAACTTAACTTATTAAATTCATAAGAACAAAAATAAATCCATGAGTTAAAAACGGAGGAATTATATCTAGTTGGAAAATAAGAAATATGTTCATTGAGAACAGGTAATCTGATGGAGACCTTGAAGGTAGATGGGATTTCAGTGGACAATGTTTGGGAAGAAATATACTGAGAGGAGGAAGGAACATAAATTAGAGCTTAGAGGAAAGATGCATGGGGTAAATTCTTGGATGAAGCACTCAAACTTAACTGTAGTACAGATCAACTCCATGGTATTGGCAGTCTATTTTCTCAGAGCTCTTCTGGAATGTTGATTTTGTGGTTTGATTTAGGGCAACAGCCATGCCTTGAATGCCTACTAAGTGAGCCAAAGCAAGGGAATAAAAGATAAAGGAAGGGTCCATACACTTTCTGCCCTTAGATCACTTCCAGTGGGGCAAATCCTTTCAAATTTTAGAGTTACTAGAGATTTGTCTGGAATGCTCTTGGATGCAGAGAAGCCTCTAAACCAGACATGGGGGGGAGGGATGAAAAAAGAGAGAGTGTTTGAGTTTGGGGAAATATAGATAGTCCATGGTTCTAGAAGATTCATTCAGGTAATTTCTAAGGAGTGTCATTACTGCTTCATTCCTTTTGGGTTTTTGTATTTTTGTTTGGTTTTTGATGTGATACTGAGATGGGAATATAGTTCTATGGCTTCCATTATAGGTCAACTTTTCCCCCACTGTGTCTGGAATGCCTTTGCTTCTGGTTTTTCCCCTAACTCCTACTTGTCCACCTAGAGTGAGTTCCAACCATCCTGCTTTTGCTGGTTTAGAGGATTCTCTTCCTTTACCTGAAGACTCTGGAGTTATTAATGGTGTTCCATTCCCAGAATACAGATGTATTTATGTTGATGGAACATAATTATTATTATACCACATGATAATTTTGTAGCCAAATATTCATTTTTCATTGTTCTATGAATTTCATTACTTAGACTCAATTAGTCTCATGTCATACATTGGGCTATATACCCAAGATTATAAGAGATCCCAACAATAAACTTGCAGATTGCTACTTCTTGTTTTTATAAGAAAATCTACTGCTTTATAAGTGATTTCGATTATAATTCACATAACCCCTTTAGTATCATGTACTTTCAGTCCCATGTATATTCCTATGTCCTTAATGCAAACACCTTAAATCTCCATGATAGATTTTTTTGCCTCTCCTTTTCTTTTTTTAAACAAAACACTGATATGAAGGACAAAAATGTTCTTCTTAGACTATAGTTTTATCTTCTCTATTCTGGTCTAATAACTCCTTGAAATAAATTTTAAGAAAGTAAGATTTTAAAAATTAAGACTGTCATTTTAATATATAAGCTTAACTACAGTTTGGATATGTATAATTAAATAATGCTGTTCAGTGGGCTACTAGTAAGCCCATGATGATCCTGAGTATAAATAGCATATGTGACATTAGGGATTCATTCACTGCTTAGTTTTGTGAATCACCATGGAAGCTAATCTTCATGACTCCTCACTTGTGGAGGAAGCTACTATGTGCAAAAGATGTGAAATCAGACACCAGTGAGAATGTATGTTGTTAAGAGTGAAGCCTTTATTCTCTGGTGAAGTTCTGATTATGCTGTTCATTTCAATTTTAAGGCAACTAAAAAATGACATATAAGTCATTTGAATCTGTATCTATATACAACGAATAAAATTGAAAATTAAAAGATGTTAATAATTTAAGTTTGAAATATTTCCTTCAGTTATCTAGATAGTTGATATCTGAAATGTTTGAATAATCACCTCATATTCACCTTCTACATGTACATACAGTAAAGGGGGGAAATCCTTTAAAATGTTCATATTTGTCTCATGTCAACATTAATATGTCACAATATTTTTTAGTTTTATGAGATTAATTTCCAGTTGCAGAATTTTAAAGTGGAGATAATCACAATAATTAAGGAGTAAATGTGTGAATGAGGGCCTGACTCAAGTTATTTAATTAACATAGATTCATGAAACTTTGGCAATTTGATGATTAAAATATGGATTTTAATCTAATCTGTTTCTGTACTTTCAGTTCTGCTAAATTGTCATCAGAGAAAGGGTAGTAGTAGAGAATTACAAATCTGTAAAAAAAAAAAAATCAGCAATCTATTTCCTATTCCTTTGTGGCTGTTTAATATAATATAGGCATACCTCATTTTATTGCACTTTGCGGATATTGGATTTTTTTTCTAAATTGAAGGTTTGTGGCAACCCTGTGTCAAGCAAGTCTATTGGCACCATTTTTCAAATGGCATTTGCTTACTTCATGTCTCTGTGTCACGTTTTGGTAATTCTCACAATATTTCAAACTTTTTCATTATTATTATATTTGTTATGGTGACTAGGATCAGTGATCTTTGACGTTACTATTGTAATTGTTTGGGGGTGTCACAAATCATGACTGTGTTAAGATAGCAAACTTAATCAGTAAATATTGTGTGTTTTGACTACTCCATCCAGTGTTCTCCGCCTCTCTCCCTCTTCTTGGACCTCCCTATTCCCTGGGATACAAGAATATTGACATTAGGCCAGTTAATAACCCTGCAGTGGCCTCTAAGTGTTCAAGTGAAAGGAAAGGCTGAACATCTCTCACTTTAGGTCAAAAGCTGGAAATGATTATGGTTAGTGAAGAAGCCATGTCAGAAGTCAAGATAGGCTGAAAAACTAGGCTTCATGAATCAACTAGCCAAGTTGGGAATGCAAAGGAAAAATTCTTGAAGGAAATTAAAAATGCTATTCTAGTGAACACACCAATGATATGAAAGCAAAACAGCCTTATTTTAATTTTTTTGTCTGTGCCTATGGCATGTGGAAGCTCCCAGGTCAGGGATTGAACTTGTGCCACAGGCTGTTCCACAGCTGCAGTAACTCCAGATCTTTAACCTGTGTCTCAAGGGAACTTCCACAAAGCAGCCTTATTTCTGACAGGGAGTCAGATTTAGTGATCTGATAGATAAAACCAGCCATATCTTAAGCCAAAGCCTAATCTAGAGCAAGGTTATAACTGTCTTCAATTCAATGAGGACTGAGAGAGATGAGGAAGCTTCAGAAGAAAAGTTTGAAGCTTACCACAGTTTGGTTCATGAGGTTGAAGGAAAGAAGCCATCTTTGTAACATAAAAGTATAAGGTAAAACAAGGAGTTCCTGTTATGGTGTGGAGGAAATGAATCCAACTAGTATCCGTGAGGTTGTGGTTTTGATCCCTGCCCTCGCTCAGTGGGTTAAGGATCCAGCATTTCTGTGAGCTGTGGTGTAGGTCTCAGGTGCAGCCCAGATCCTGCATTACTGTGGCTGTGGGGCAGGCTGGCAGCTGTAGCTCCAGTTTTGACTCCATGTGTTGAGGATGTGGCCCTACATGTGCTGATGTAGAAGCTGGAGCAAGTCAGCCAGAAGATCTAGCTAAGATAATTAATAAATGTGGCTACACTAAACAACAGACTTGCAGTGTAAATGAAACAACCTTACCTTAGAAGAAGATCCCATGAGGACTTTGATAGCTAGAGAGGAGAAGTCAGTGCCTGGCTGCAGAGCTTCAAAGGACAAGGCTAACTCTTTCATTAGGGGCTCTTGCAGCTGGTGACCTGAAGTTGAAGCCAGTGTTTATTTGCCATTAGAAAAATCCCGGAATAATTATGCCCAAACTATTCTACCTGTGCTATACAAATGGAACAATAGAGCCTAGCCTAGTAATAGCACATCTGTTTGATACCAGAAAGATGATACCGGAATCTGGGTTCTTGTTCACAGCAGTCAAAGAATGAACTCCTTGAACACACAGGCAGCAAGCAAGCAAAGTCTTTATTAAAGGAAAGCAAATAGCTCCCAGGGTTGCTGGGAGGGGGAAGATCCCCCTTCTTTATGGTCCTATAGGGATTTTTATCTCTTAAAGGTGGGGAGGGGCACCAACGTGGGGTCCAGAAAGATGTGACTTTTTTCCCATTGACCTTGCTCAATTATCTACATCAGTCCTTTTCCAAAAGGGGTTTTAGGGTTGGAAATGTCCCATAAGTTTTAGGGTTTCTTTGTCCTTTTCTTTCCTTAGATTAAGTCACCATTCCTCTCATTTTTTTTTATTTTTTATTTTTATTTTTTATCAGTTCAGGAGTGGGCTAGAGATTCACATTTCTTTTTTTATTAATTCTTTTTTTTAATAATTTTTTTTATTTTCCCACTGTACAGCAAGGGGGTCAGGTTAGCCTTACATGTATACATTATAATTACATTTTTTCCCCCACCCTTTCTTCTGTTGCAACATGAGTATCTAGACAAAGTTCTCAATGCTATTCAGCAGGATCTCCTTATAAATCTATTTTAAGTTGTGTCTGATAAGCCCAAACTCCCAATCCCTCCCACTCCCTCCCCCTCCCATCAGGCAGCCACAAGCCTCTTTTCCAAGTCCATGATTTTCTTTTCTAAGGAGATGTTCATTTGGGCTGGATATTAGATTCCAGTTATAAGTGATATCATATGGTATTTGTCTTTGTCTTTCTGGCTCATTTCACTCAGTATGAGATTCTCTAGTTCCATTTATGTTGCTGCAAATGGCATTATGTCATTCTTTTTTATGGCTGAGTAGTATTCTATTGTGTATATATACCACTTCTTCCGAATCCAATCATCTGTCGATGGACATTTGGGTTGTTTCCATGTCCTGGCTATTGTGAATAGAGCTGCAATGAACATGCGGGTGCACGTGTCTCTTTTAAGTAGAGTTTTGTCCGGATAGATGCCCAAGAGTGGGATTGCGGGGTCATATGGAAGTTCTATGGATAGATTTCTAAGGTATCTCCAAACTGTTCTCCATAGTGGCTGTACCAGTTTACATTCCCACCAACAGTGCAGGAGGGTTCCCTTTTCTCCACAGCCCCTCCAGCACTTGCTATTTGTGGATTTATTAATGATGGCCATTCTGACTGGTGTGAGGTGGTATCTCATGGTAGTTTTGATTTGCATTTCTCTTATAACCAGCGATGTTGAGCATTTTTTCATGTGTTTGTTGGCCATCTGTATATCTTCTTTGGAGAAATGTCTATTCAGGTCTTTTGCCCATTTTGCCATGGATTGATTGGCTTTTTTGCTGTTGGGTTGTATAAGTTGTTTATATATTCTAGAGATTAAGCCCTTGTCGGTTGCATCATTTGAAACTATTTTCTCTCATTCTGTAAGTTGTCTTTTTGTTTTCTTTTGGGTTTCCTTTGCTGTGCAAAAGCTTTTCAGTTTGATGAGGTCCCATGGGTTTATTTTTGCTCTGATTTCTATTGCTTTGGGAGACTGACCTGAGAAAATATTCATGATGTTGATGTCAGAGAGTGTTTTGCCTATGTTTTCTTCTAGGAGTTTGATGGTGTCCTGTGCTATATTTAAGTCTTTCAGACATTTGGAGTTTATTTTTGTGCATGGTGTGAGGGTGTGTTCTCGTTTCATTGCTTTGCATGCAGCTGTCCAGGTTTCCCAGCAATGCTTGCTGAATAGACTTTCTTTGTCCCATTTTATGTTCTTGCCTCCCTTGTCAAAGATGAATTGACCTGAGGTGTCTGGGTTTATTTCCGGGTTCTCTATTCTGTTCCATTGGTCTGTCTGTCTGTTCTGATACCAGTACCACACTGTTTTGATGACTGTGGCTTTGTAGTATTTCTTGAAGTGTGGGAGAGTTATGCCTCCTGCTTGGTTTTTGTTTCTCAGGATTGCTTTGGCGATTCTGGGTCTTTTGTTGTTCCATATAAATGTTTGGCTTGTTTGTTCTAGTTCTGTGAAAAATGTCATGGGTAATTTGATAGGGATTGCATTGAATCTGTAGATTGCTTTGGGGAGGATGGCCATTTTTACAATATTGATTTTCCCAATCCAGGAACATGGAATATCTTTCCATTTCTTTACATCTTCTTTGATTTCTTTGATGAAAGTTTTATAGTTTTCGGCATATAGGTCCTTTACCTCCTTGGTCAGGTGTATTCCGAGGTATTTGATTTTGTGAGGTGCAATTTTAAAAGGTATCGTGTTTTTGTATTCCTTTTCTAATATTTCATTGCTGGTATACAGAAATGCAACTGACTTCTGAATGTTAATCTTATATCCTGCTACTTTGCTGAATTTATTAATCAGTTCAAGTAGTTTTGGGGTTGAGTCCTTAGGGTTTTCTATGTATAGTATCATGTCATCTGCATACAGTGACAGTTTGATCTCTTCTCTTCCTATATGGGTGCCTTTTCTTTCTTTTGTTTGTCTAATTGCTGTGGCTAGGACTTCCAAAACTATGTTGAAGAGCAGTGGTGAGAGTGGGCATCCCTGTCTTGTTCCAGATTGGAGTGAGAAGGCTTTCAGTTTTTCCCCATTGAGGATTATATTTGCTGTGGGTTTATCATAAATGGCTTTGATTATATTCAGGAATGTTCCCTCTATATCCACTTTGGCGAGGGTCTTGATCATGAATGGATGTTGGACTTTGTCAAATGCTTTTTCTGTGTCTATTGAGATGATCATATGATTTTTGACTTTTTTTTTGTTAATGTGGTGTATGATGCTGATTGATTTGCGTATGTTGAACCATCCTTGTGAACCTGGGATGAACCCAACCTGGTCATGGTGTATAATTTTTTTGGTATGTTGTTGGGTTCGGTTGGCTAAGATTTTGTTGAGAATTTTTGCATCTATATTCATCAATGTTATTGGGTGATAGTTTTCTTTTTTGGTGGTATCTCTGTCTGGTTTTGGAATAAGGGTGATGGTGGCATCATAGAATGTCTTTGGGAGTATTCCTTCTTCTTCAACCTTTTGAAAGAGTTTAAGGAGGATGGGCACCAATTCCTCTTTGTATGTTTGATAGAATTCACCTGTGAAGCCATCTGGTCCTGGACTTTTATTTGTAGGGAGTGATTTTATGACCTCTTCAATTTCATTTCTAGTGATCGGTCTGTTCAGTTGGTCTGTTTCTACTTGATTCAGTTTTGGCAGGCTGTAAGATTCTAGAAAATTGTCCATTTCTTCCAGATTGTCAAACTTGTTGCCGTATAGTTGTTCATAGTATTCTCTTACGGTTTTTTGTATTTCTGCTGTATCTGTTGTGATTTCTCCTTTTTCATTTCTAATTTTGGTTATTTGGGTTCTTTCTCTCCTCTTTTGAGTGAGTCTGGCCAGGGGTTTGTCAATTTTGTTTACCTTTTCAAAGAACCAGCTCTTGGTTTTATTAATTTTCTCTATTGTTTTTTGAGTCTCTATTTTATTGATTTCTTCTTTGATCTTTATAATTTCCTTCCTTCTGCTGACTTTAGGTCTTTTTTGTTCTTCTTTTTCTAATTCATTTAGGTGGAGGGTTAAGTTGTCCATTTGGGATCTTTCTTCTTTTTTGAGAAAGGCCTGTATTGCTATAAATTTCCCTCTGAGCACTGCTTTCGCAGCATCCCATAGATTTTGAGCGGTTGTGTCTTCATTATCATTTGTTTCAAGGTAGTTTTTAATTTCCTTCTTGATTTCCTCATTGACCCATTGTTTTTTCAGTAGCATGTTGTTTAGTCTTCATGTAGTAGGTTTTTTCTCTTTCCTTTTCCATGGTTGGTTTCTAATTTCATGGCATTGTGGTCAGAGAAGATACTTGAGATAATTTCTATGCTCCTAAATTTATTGAGATTAGCTTTGTGTCCCAATATGTGGTCGATTCTTAAGAATGTTCCATGAGCATTTGAGAAGAATGTGTATTCTGCTTTTTTTGGATGTAGTGTCCTGAAGATATCAATGAAGTCTACCTTTTCTATGGTTTCCTTTAGGATCTCTGTTGCTTTATTGGTTTTCTGTCTAGAGGATCTGTCCATTGATGTGAGGGGGGTATTAAGGTCTCCTACTATGATTGTATTCTCATCAATATCTCCCTTTATGTCTGTTAATATTTGATGTATGTATCTGGGTGCTCCTATATTTGGGGCATATATGTTGACGATAGTAACATCCTCTCCTTGGATGGATCCCTTAATCATTAAGTAGTGTCCTTGTCTTTCTTTATGTCTTTTGTTTTAAAGTCTATTTTGTCTGATATGAGCATTGCGACTCCTGCTTTTCTGTCATGTCTATTGGCGTGAAATATTTTTCCCCACCCTTTCACTTTCAATCTATATGTATCTTTTGTCCTAAGGTGAGTTTCTTGTAGGCAGCATATTGAAGGTTTTTGCCTTTTTATCCACTCAGCCACTCTGTGTCTTTTGATTGGGGCATTCAGTCCATTGACATTTAAGGTGATAATTGATAGATGATTATTTATTGCCATTTGAACCTCGTGTTCCAGTTGATTCTATGGTTCTCCATTCTTCCTTTTTTTTTTTTTTTGGTTGGATGGTCTCCTGTTATTATCTGCTTGAGTGTTGCTGGTTTTTTTTTTATTTTTTGCAAATGCAATATTTGGTTTTGGCTTGTGGTTGCCCTGTTTTTTAAGTATGCTAACCCCTTCCCATAATTGTGTGTTTTAGCCTGATGGTCCTGTAAGTCAAACACTTCATTACTATATTAAAATTAAGAAGAGAAACATACAAACAAATAAAAAGGGTTATTTATTTCCTAACATCCCTTGCCCACATTTTATGGTTTTGATGACTCTTTTTTATTTTTTCTTTTTAATTTTATTTTGTTTGAAGCATGTTCATGATCAAGTCTGTATGCTGGCTTATTTGAGTGACTGCTCTGATTGCGGTTTCCTCAGTCCTAGTTCTTCCTCTTCTTCTTTTTTTTTTTCTTTTCATTTTTCTTCCCTTTCCTTCCTTTCTTTTTGGTTTAGAGAAGCCCTTTCAGTATTTCCTTTAACCTGGGTTCACATTTCTTATAGTAAACAAAGCCTCTGGGGAATGCGTGTTTCCTATAATAAAACAAGGCCTGTGGAGGTGTTACTCCCTAGAGCCCTTAAGCCACAAATGTTAATTAATATCCATATCAAAGAATATATCTGAGCCCATGCTCCTTCACTAGCTACCTGAGTTAACATTCTGCCTCATTCTGACAGCATGGTTTACTAAATAATTTAAGCCTACTGTTGAGACTCTTACGAAGAAGGAAGGGTTCCTTTCAAAATACTACTGTTCACTGACAATGCACCTGGTCACCCAAGATCTCTGATGGGGATTATTATTGTTTTCATGCCTGCTAATACAACATGCATTCTGCAGCCCATAAATCAAAGAGAGATTTCAACTTTCAAGTCTGATTATTTAAGAAATACATTTCATAAGGCTGCCATAGAGGTGGTTCCTCTGATGGATCTGGGCAAAGTAAATTGAAAAACTCCTGGAAAGAATTTTACCATTCTCGATGCCATTAAGAACATTCAGGATTCCTGGGAAGAAGTCAAAATATCAACATTAACAGGGGTTTGGAATAAGCTGATTCCAGCTCCTATGGATGACTTGGAGGAGTTCAAGAGCTCAGTTAAAGAAGTAACTGAAGATGAGGCAGAAAGAGCAAAATAATTTGATTAGAAGTGGAGCCTGGAGTTCCTTGTGGCTCGAGGGTTAAGAATACAGCGTTGACACTGCTGCAGCTCTAGTCAGTGCTGTGGCATGGGTTCCATCCCTGACCTGGGAACTTCTGGATGCTGCAGGTGTGGCCAAAACAACAACAGCAACAAAAAAAGTGGAGCCTGAAGAGATGACTGATTTGCTGTAATCTCATGACAAAACTTTAATAGATGAGGATTTGCTTCTTATGGAAGAGTAAAGAAAGTGGTTCTAGAGATGGAATCTACTCTGGTTAAGATACTGTGAAAATTGTTGAAATGACAACAGAGGATTTAGAATATTACACAAATGTAGTTGAGGAAGCAATGGCAGGGTTTGAAAGGATTGACTCCAGTTCTGAAAGAAGTTTTACTGGGTAAAATGCTATTAAACAGCATCACATGCTACAGAGAAATTTTTTTCTGAAAGGAAGACTCAATAGATGCAGCAAACTTCATTGTTATCTTACTTTAAGAAACTGTCACAGCCACCCAAACCTTCAGCAATCACCCTGATCAGTCAACAGCCATCAACATGGGAGGTAAGACCTTCCACTAATAAACTGATTATTCTTGCTAAAGGTTCACATGATGGTTAGCATTTTTAATAATAAGTACTTTAGGGAGTTCCCATTGTGGTGCAGTGGAAACAAATCCGACTAGGAACCATGAGGTTGCAGGTTTGATCCCTGGCCTTGCTCAGTGGGTTAAGGATCCAGTGTTGCCGTGAGCTGTGGTGTAGGTCGCAGACGCGGCTCGGATCTGGCGTTGCTGTGGCTCTGGGGAAGGCCAGCAGCAACAGCTCCGATTAGCCTGGGAACCTCCATATGCTGTGGGTCCGGCTGTAAAAAGACAAAAAGACAAAATAATAATAACAATAATTATAATAATAAGTATTTTAAAATTAAGGTATGTTCACTCTGTTTTTAGACAAATGCTACTGCCTACTTAATAGATTACAGTATAGTATAAACATAAACTTTATATGCACCAGAAAACCAAGAAATTTGTGACTTACTTTATTGTGATATTTGCGTCACTGCCGTGGTCTGGAAACAAACCCACAATATCTTGGAGGTATGCCTGTACTCCTGCATAGGGAAGTTCTTAGAGAAAACGTGTGTGAACCTTTTCTAAGAAAAGGAAGTGAAAAGGTGGAGATAAAAGTTTACTTCCCTAAATAGAGCTCCAAGAGGGGTCTACTTTAATCTGCTCAGGACAGACCAAGCCATCTGGTGTGAATGGGAAGCTGGCAGGCCTGGCCCGGGGTCCTCCAAAACGAGGCAGTCACTGCCTTTTATCTCCTACTACCTCAAATGAATGGCTTTATTCCTCCTGGACAGTTTTAGAAGCTAAGTCAAAAGGCCTAAATAGCCACAACTAAGCATATCTTCTACTCCAGATGAATGGAACTGGCTCCACCAACAATGCTCTCAGCATGTCTTTCACAAATATTCCTCCTTCTCTATTCGCACTGCTAATACTTCCCTTCTCATCCCCAGAGTCTCCAACTGAGTTTTCAGATTTAGGCCTAAATTCCTTCAGTTTGCTTCCAGAATGAACTTCCTTAAACATTTAATTCTTAGTTCCTTACAATTAAAATCAGTACCGACTTAGGGTCAAATAAATTAGCTGATCTGTAATTCCAAACTGACAGATTAATGTTCAGGTGACGTATTGGGGGTCCTGGACCAGCTTAAACAAAGCATGTTGGGAGAGCCTCTTTTGGATAGGATGAACTGACCTGTCTTCCCTTCACACACCAAAATCCCAACAGAGGAGCCCAGTATGGGGTTGGGAAGCAGCAGTGAGCTAACAAATGCTAGTTTGGACACTGAATCTGAGTTCATTTTGATGGAAGTAGCTAGAGTTCTAAATATGGATTTGGAGTTTATCAGGGACATCTGGGTTGTGAGAGTCCTCTGGACACTTAGGGGTTTACAGGAGGTGATAATTGGGTCAGGTGGAGGATGAGCTTAAGGGACTGATTGGGTAGAGAGGAAGACAACTTGGGAAGAAGAGAGCAGGGAAGCAAGGGGGAGGAGAGTTTTGGGAAAGAATAAGAATTCACTAGTTCAAATGCCAGAGACCAAATGAGATTAGGACTAAAAAGTGTCCTTGACTTAGGTCTGGTAGACTGCTGTGGCCACTGGAAAAGTGTTCAGTGGTAAATCCCACCCTTTTCAAGAAGTTTGCTGCCAAAGGAAAGGATTCAAGGCCGTAAATAATGGGAGATAAGGCAGAGACCCACAAAAGATAACTAATAAAGCAATAATTAGAATGACATAATCAAATAGCTTTTAGGAAGATTAGGCAGGGAAAATTAGAAGAGAAATACAGATAGCAAGTAGACTACTTAGGTAAATGAGATTAGCAATAATAAAAATATAAGGGACTTTAATTCCTAAATCTGTCTTCATCTTATATTTAGCTCTAGACAAAAACATACCTCCATTTGAGCTTATCATTTTTAAAAAATATATGACTCTTCACAACCCTCACACTAAGAGTCAGGTCAAATCTTCTTTGTTCTTTGGTGCCTTTGGATGCCTTTTCTCCATTCCACAGCCGGTGGTGTTTCCTTCACCCTGCTAGGCTGCTTGTATGGACCTCTCTTCTGGCCTGTGTAAAATGTACCTGGTGGATGAACATTTCTGCTTCAGGAGCACCAGGCCAGCTTTCTCACTACTTTCATTAGCTTCTGTTCTCTCTTGGAAGTAAATTCAAATTTCCATTCTGCCCTTATCTCTTCTTCACTGCCATTTTTTTTAATGGCTGCACCCACCCACAGCATATTGATTGTCCTTTTTGATCCTTTTCCATTTCCTTCTCTGTCATCCCATCTTGCTTTCTGAATCCCTGAATAATTGTCACTCAGCGCTTTCTACAACTTGAAAAGTTGCCTTTCTGAAGCATTTTTTTTTTGCTTTTTTTAGGGCTGCACCTGAGACACATGAATGTTCCCAGCCTAGGGGTCCAATTGGAGCTGCAGTTGCTGGCCTACACCACAGCCACACCAACTCCAGATCTGAGCCGTGTCTGCGACCTGCACCAGAGCTCATGGCAACACTGTATCCTTAACCCACTGAGTGAGGCCAGGGATCAGACCCACAGTCTCATGGTTCTTAGTTGGATTGTTTCTGCTGTGCCACGACGGGAACTCCCTGAAGCTCTCAATTCTGTTCTCTTAATCTTTGAAATTATTCACCTATTGTATTTCATTAATGAATTCCTCAATAGAAAAAGAAGTCACTTTAACCTTTTTACATAGCTTACCCTCCTCTTGAGCAAACATGATACTTCATGCCTATAATTCAAAGTGTTTTAATGATTTTTCTTTGTCAAAACTCATGCTAGGCCTGCACATAAACATGGGGGACAGAATTAAGACTAGAGATTATGTCCTAATCTAGTCTTAGGGTGTCCTAAAACTCAGTTAGCTTGTCACAGTTGCTTGAGTATTTACTGTTATCTTTGAATCGAATTGAGGCATCTTAACTCCTAGAATGCTAATATAATTCCTTAAGCCACTAGGAGCCATTAGGACCTTAGCCTGTTTGTGAAGGAGGAGAGGAGGAAAAGTGAGGTTTGATTAAGGCAAGCATAAAGATGGACTAGGACCAGGGCCCATTTCTTCATTTCTCTGAGGGTGGAGGGCTCTGGGCAGCTAAGCTCAGCAGGAGCACTTGGGTATCTAATTAAGGGAAAAGGCTGGGGGAGGAGACAGTGTGCCAATCAGGAAAAATACTGAAGTGTGACAAGGCCAGGAAGAACTTCTCCTAGATCATATGTTTGCCTCAATGAATAAGAGTCTATTTTGAAGGGTTTCTTTTTTTTTTTTTAAGGTTTAATTTCCATTTCTTTTCAAATATATCCACAATTACTTATAAGGAAGGGAAGGGTCTCACCTCTATGAGCCTCTTTTTTCCATGCATTACATTAGTTGCAGGGAAACTATAGGAGACATGAGTGGTTTGTTTATTCACTCACTCATTTATGCAAATCTTCATGCTTTTAGGAAATACACTCATTGAAAAAAAAAAAAAAGGAATATGTTCATTGAGAGTGTGATATGTGCTAGGTATCTTGGTACTCTGTATAAGGAGACAGATACAGTTCTTATTCCTCCTGGAGTTTCCAGTGGTATGTGTAGACAAACAGAAAGGCAGTCAAGCATGGTAAGTGCTATGATCACAAAAGTACAGGTGCTGCCTGAAATACAGAGTTGGGAAAGTCAGTCCAGATTAGGAACAATATAGCAAAGACTTGAGAGCAGGCCTTGCGTCTTTAGCCAGCAGTTTATAAAACTGCAGGCTATCTTGTTAGCTTGTAAGCAGGGTAAAATCTCAGACCCTTCGCTTTTCTTGATCAAGGTGTCTCTTCAACATAGACCTGCATGTTGTAAATCCTTGATGCAGGTATTTTATAAGACATTGTTTCCCAATCTTGACCCTGCATACTTTTCATAATTCTAATTAGGAATAATGTATAAACAGGAACTCGAGAGATAAGATTATTCATTTTTACTTTGTAGAGTTCCACCTTTTTGCTTATTCGATTGGGAAAAGTTTGAGAAAAACAAGACTACCTTGTGTTTAAAATTTTCTTTTTAAACCACAAATCCATGGGAGATTTGTGTAGTGTAAATCCTCGCCGTCTAATAAATAATAAGTATCACAAGTATATGTTGAAATCACACAAGAAAAATTTCTAGTATTGACACCAATCATTGTATAGGTAGCACAGATCAAGGTAGCCACTGGCTAACAAATACCACTTATGGGTTACTGTAGAGTAATAACTGTATATTTATTTATATAAAAGGTGATCTCTAACTTCCCAGTGTTTCTTCAGGTATGAGTGCATAATTTCTAAAAAGATATCAGTTTTTATGTGTGTGTGTGCATATGCATAAAATGCACAGTCATATCTCAGAATATAGTTAGAGATATACTTTCTAAGGAAATATGATGATCCAGGAATTAAAGAAGATAAAGAATGTTCACTTGGAAGAAATGTGAGCAGATGAGATCCAGTAGGGAATGGGGTTTGTAAACTTGGGGTGGGGGGGAACCGAGGTGGGGAGGGTGAAAAATGCAAAGACAAGGAAGAAAAAAGGAGTTACAAGTAGAGCCCAAAATAGCATACAAAATATACAGGAGACACAGGAGACAGGTCTTCCTTGAGTAGTCCAAAAATAAGATGGAAAGAGAAATAAAAGACCCAGTGTACTCTTAATAGAGGAGACTGGAAATACAGTACAGGATGAAGATAAATGAACCTCAAGGACCACTAACTATGTGAAAGGAGGAATTTGCCATGATGACGTGAGTACAATCCAGGTGACAGAGGTGACCTGGAGGCCCAAGAACTTGACGTTGCTAAACAGCAGAAGACAGGAAAGGAAGGTGAAAGAAAATACCAAGAGTTTGGCAAACCAAAACATCTATGATATGGAGAAAAACTTCTCTGCATTTGAATCATTGATACTAAACAGAGGCATTTTAGTGTTTTTAAGCCACAGGTGTCACTTTCTGTGGCAAAGGTCAAAGTCAGCTAAATCTTAATCCTGGGTGGTGGTAGAAAAGATAGGGCAATGATAAAAATCTCTTAGTTTTGGAGATGTGGCCAAAGTCTAAAACACTGTCATATTCAAAATAATTAAAATGTCAGGCATTCTTTTTACTTCTACACTACATCTTTGTTTATTATTCTGTTAGATAAAGCCTCTTGTCATTATACTCCAGGCAAAGCTGTTAACCAAGAAATCAGATCCACACCCTAGACCCAATTTTTGAATACCATTTCCTCTTTGATCTACTGCATCTCTGAATTTAATTATGGGGTCTAACTTGATGCCCTGCCATTGTATCTTTTGCTCTTCTTGTTCTTACTGTTGATTGTAAGAAAGCAGAGTTTTCTTTTCTTTTACAAGCATGCTCATTTTTAGCTAGTTCATTGAAAGGTGTCACCTTCTACTCTATGTTACTGCTTGGGTCCTTTTATTCTTTGTCTCCTGAACTGACACAATTACCATCCCCACGCTCTGCAAATACAGCTTGCAGAACCAGTTTCCTAGGAATATAATTTTTAAAAGTGCCAGACATCAGAATGACTCTAAAGCCATTTGATGAGTTCCCTGTTACATATCCTCATTTGCTTCCTTCCCAAAGAGATTTTTGATTTCTGCCTGGAACATGCTTATCAGCTTAAAGGTATGCAGCATCATTATGTTATGAAGATTTTTTTCTGCAGCAGCAAGTGCACTAACCTTGAATGAAACAGTTGCTAATCATGTTGCACTAAGCAAATAAAAGTCAGAACTGACCTAATCTTGCTTGCCTAATACCCGTTTCTGCAGATTTCAAGTGTAATGTTCTAATCACTGGCGCAAAACAGCCAATTAATTTGCTTTCCATACGTGTTTTTACTGGCCAAGATGCATAGGGGAGCAGTGCGTTCAGTCATAATCATGCTCTACAAAGATGGGAAATGTTCCCTTTGAGCTTCCAATCATTAGGCCAGCTGAAGTGAAGACAAGCCCATTGACAAGTGAGAATGGCAATAATTTATTTTCTATTGATGGGTTGTGACAAATCATGTCGGAGCAGTGGCTGCATACTGTGGGGCTTCGCTAAGGAAGACTGTGATGGGCAAAGATGAAACCCTTCACAGCTCATTTAGTCCAAATGTAGCCACCTGGGTGGTGAATCGGTTCAACATACCAGCCCAGGCATTCCGGCACAAAATTAGATCGCTAACAGGCAGGCCATATAGGGGTTTCTACAAGGCATTAATCAACAGGGTTGAGCTGTCAAAATGCAGAGTCTGAAATTAAGAAACACCAAAAGGATGAAAATATGGCAATGCTGTCAAAAAAAATCAAGAATGTGATTCATATTGGAGGATTCTAGCCCCCATTAAAAAGGCTTAGAAGAAAAATGAATTATAAAGAGAAGCATTACCCTTGCGGAAAAATTTCCTAAGATTTTTACACGTGTTAATTACTAAAAGCAGCATGGAGATTTATGTAAGCATGAACACACTCCTTTTCAACCTAATACTGACAGGTTAGGTTACATACAAGTCCTCTGTACCACCCCACAGCATAGTTCATCTCTTATTTAAATTTCTTTTCTACACGAACCTACTAATGTGCAGAAATTTTGATGTTTCACGCTGTTTCTGAATACAGATACTGCAAATGTGGCAGAATTCTTGGGCTTGGGCTTGTTCAGCTTATTTTCTGAATACTCTTTTTGGTAAAAGAGAAATTTTTTGCAAGTGGAAGTATGGACTTCCTGTGTGTTGGTATTTAAGAAAGATTAAATTTTATCAATATTCCTTTTAGAATTCTTTCTTTATTTATTTTTTTTTGTATTTTGGGGGCTGCCCCCGTGGTATATGGAGATTCCCAGGCTAGGGGTCCAATCAGAGCCATAGCTGCCAGCCTACACCACAGTCACAGCAACACAGGATCTGAACTGCGTCTGCAACCTACACCACAGCTCACGGCAACACCGTATCCTTAACCCAGTGAGCAAGGCCAGGGATGGAACCTGTGTCCTCATGGATGCTAGTCGGGTTCGTTAACCACTGAGCCACAATAGGAACCCTAGAATTCATTTTTTTTTTAATATTAGAGAAAGTATTTAGTGCCATAAGCTGAGCCAAACAGAGTTTCTGAAATTAACCCAACTCACACACAAGAGTTCTAATACCTGAAAATATATTCTATGTCCTGAACAATTGCTTTCCAAGCCCCATATAGGTGATTCTTGAAGTGTGGTCTAGGGTGCTCTTTGAAAATGCACATGCACAGATAGACCTCAGCCTCCTGCAGACAAAGTTCTGGGACCCTGGGAAGTGGAATTTTAACAGGAATTCCCCAAGGTGATTCTGAATGCCTAGTGAAACTGGAAAACCACTTTTTCTTAGGTGAATAAGTTCTGATCCACATTTAAGTGAAATGCTTGCTTCTTTCCACCACTGCTTAACACATCTCATCCTTGGGCATGCTATGTTCCATCTGAACATTGCCATGCCTTTGATTAGGCTATGGCCTTCACACGCCCCAGCCCCATCTTTCTCACCCTCTGATATCCAACTCAAGTATTCCCTCCTATAAGGAGGTTTGGCCTCTCTGTTATCCTAGTCCTTTTGTTTGTATTTTTCATAGCATCACTACCTTCTGCCTTCTATTGCAGTTACCTGTACACATGCTTTATCTCCCAGTTACTAGCTTGTTCACTCCATGAGGTCAGGTCCTGTAGGTCTGTTTATACCTGATACCACCTAACTCATTGCCTTGTGCTATATGTACAGTAAATGACTATAGAATTGAACTATTGAATATTAGATATTAGTTAATTCAAACCCAAGCTTAATACTTTTAAGTCATTCACTGAGATAAGTGTTCCCTCTTACCGTGTGCTCAGATTCTTATTAGAATCTCAGAGTAGGTCTCCCTGTAAGCAAAAATATATGAGGTCTGCTATTTTACTTGTTTCTTTGTCTTACTTATCTGCTGTTTGTATAATGTTATTCTGACTTAGATTTTTTTAAATAAGCTTTAAAAATATTTTCCATGCAAAAAATATTTGTTAATATTTTAAGTCCTCAGCTGAAACATATATAAAGTATATTAGTTATGCTGGAAAATAAATTACATTACAGTATGCTGCTATAGACCATTTGTTTTATAAATATTTCAGATATTCATTTTTTTTTCTTTTTTAACTGGGAACTATATGGCCTTAAATATTTGATAGCTTTGTATGATTAACCAATAGTCAATGGCTACAAATTGTTTAACTGCGTCTAATTTGACTTAAGACTCATATCGTAGACCCTAATATAGTATAAAAACCATGCAAGCCATGGTATGGATTTTCATGACCTAAGGAATAAATTCAGCCTGATTGTAAGGCAAAGGTGTGTTTTACTTTGATCCTCTCTATATTCTGGGAATACAAAAAAAGATTAGAGTGATGGACAAGTGCTATCAATTTTATCATTCTTGAAAGGAGTATGTCTCTCCATGTTCTACTTTTCTGTGATATTGGGGTATAATCGACATATAACATTATGCTAGTTTCAGGTACATAACATAATGATTTGATATTTGTATATATTGCAAAATGATCACCACAATAAAAGTCTAGTTAACATCTAACATGCAGAGTTAACAATTTTTTTTTCTTCTGATGAGGACTTTTAAGATTTACTCTCTTAGCAACTTTCAAATATGCAACACAATATTGTTAACTGCAGTCACCATGCTGGACCTTGCATATTAATTGTTTTTAACACCCACAGAAATGTAGAGAAAGACTGTTTGCAGGATATTTTAAAAATTATACTTGAAAAATAAAATAATTCAAGCCAACATGAGCCAAACCTGTTCTAATCAGAAGAGTGATTCTTTTTTTTTTGTCTTTTTGTCTTTTCTAGGGTCACACCTGCAGCATATGGAGGTTCCCAGGCTAGGGGTCTAATCGGAGCAATAGCCGCTGGCCTATACCAGAGCCATAGCAACACAGGATCCGAGCCGAGTCTGTGACCTATACCACAGCTCATGGCAATACCGGATCCTTAACCCACTGAGCCATGACAGGAATTCCAGAAGAGTAATTCTTTATCTACCTCACTCTTCAATTACAACACTCTAGATGAGGAGCAGGAGCTGAGGAGATGCCTCTCACTGTCTTTCAGTGCCAAAGATAATTAGGGGAGACCAAAATTGGGGCAGAGCTACTTGGAAAAGTTCTGAAGGTCTGGGAAATGATGCTTTTAAAAGGAAGGTGATATGTAAGCTTACCTCTTTCTGACACCTCATGTTGTAAAAAGTGCTGTTGGGGACCACACATTTCATAAAGTTTCTATTGCAGTTTAATAGTTATTTCAGTGGGTTGTGCTTTAACTCAGTTGATAATTATAATAGAAGAGAAAATGGTATTGCATTTTTATTTATGTTAGAGTTCTTGACCATGGGAGCCCCTAGCTATAACTGAAACCTAATTAGGAGAAACAGACATTGCTGACTCAGTTTCTGAATTAGAGAGCAAAAGAAACACAGTAACCCCTGATCTAAGAACATAAAATCATTTAAAAATAAATAACTAAACAGGATATACCTTTGAAAAATGTCCTATACTTCTCCAACTAAAAAGGAATGGCAATGGGTATTTTGTAAAACAGAGAAAATTTGATCCATTGCTAATTCCTCCATTCCAACAGTGTATTTCACAAACATCACATGTCAGTTAGGGACAGAGAAATGAAAGCTTAGTCTACAAATGGTTGCTGAATAGTAATGAGACTTTATACAGGAACCTGAAATAGTGTGACAGATAAGCACTGAGAAAGGGAAAAAGGTGAAAACCAGCCAACCCATGATATGAGTCTCTGGAAACTCATGATGCAAGAATTAAAAGAACTCTTGAAGAAGATAAGAATATATATATTTCAGAGAGGCATCTTTGAAGAAGCCACAGAGCACAAATAAACAAAAACCAGCCTGTTCTTCAGAAGGTATCTTGCGTCCCCTGCCTTATCAGCAGAAAGAAACGAACCACGACATATGCATAACACCTGGGGAAAATAAAAGGAAAATAACCAAAAGATGGATGAAGGATATACATCTGAAGAGGGGTGGCACAGAGAAACACAGAGTGTCAAAAAAAAAATTCTCTAGAGTCTCAAAGAAATTAGACAACATGGCCTCTTGAAAAGAGTAAAAAGAGAGTTCAAAAAAGTGATATAATGAAACAACAAGATGAAAATTAAGCTAGAACATTCAGGAATACAGCGTTCCCGCCTTGGCTCAGTGGTTAATGAACCCAAATAGCATCCATGAAGATGCAGGCCTCGCTCAGTGGGGTAAGGATCTGGCGTTGCCATGAGCTGTGGTGTAGGTTGCAGAAAAAGCTTGGATTCCACATTGCTGTGGCTGTGGTATAGGCTGGAGGCTAAAGCTCCAGTTGGATCCCAGCCTGGGAACCTCCACATGCCGTGAGTGAGACCCTAAAAAGCCAAAAAAAACCCCAACAAAAAACAAAAAACAAAAACACAAACAAACAAAACAGGAATAAAATGGAGGAAAAACTAGAAATCATTAGAGATATGAATGTGCCATTGAAGGTAATAAAAATTAGAATATATACTCCTGACAACAAAGTGCATACAGGTCAGAATTGAGAAAAAAATAAAAATAAAAAACAAAGAGGATATATCTCACAACCAATTTAGGAAAAAAAATAAAGATGATTATAAAGAAGATGATAGATGTGGCAGATATACAAAGGAGAGCCAATAATCAAAAAAATTAGTTTCTGAAGAAAATAGCAGACAAATGGAACAACAACAACAAAAATCTAATATATAAGAAAACTCTCCTGAAGAAAGATTTGATCTGTATATTGCAAGGGACATTTTGTTGTTGTTGTTGTTGTTTGTTTTTTTGCCATTTCTAGGGCCACTCCTGCGGCATATGGAGGTTCCCAGGCTAGGGGTCTAATTGGAGCTGTAGCTGCTGGCCTGAGCCAGAGCCACAGCAACGCGGGATCTGAGCCGCATCTGCAACCTACACCACAGCTCACGGCAGAATCCTCAACCCACTGAGCTCGGCCAGGGACCGAACCCGCAACCTCATGGTTCCTGGTCAGATTCGTTAACCACCGCACCACAACGGGAACTCCTGCAAGGGACCTTTATATTTGAGAAAAACTTTATATAAAATAATCAAGACCAAAACATATGCTAATACAATTTCTGGTATTTAAATACAAAATTATATGGGCATCCTGAGAAAGTCAGTCATATAAAAGGGGGAAAACAGGTTTGTCTAAAACTTCTCCAAAGCAGCACTAATGATAGAAAACAGTGAGGTCATGGCTATTAGTTTCTTGTATGATCTAAGAATTTCATTTGCGGGCAAGTTATCTTTCAAACATAAAGACAACATTCTTAAGCAGGTAAGAGTTTTGGGATTATAGCACCCATGATAATCATTATTAGCAAGAGATGAATCAAAATAAAATACTAGGTAAAAATACTTAAGATTAAACAATCATGGAAATCTTGTTATATGAGTCAGTGTTAATCTTGAGAATGTAAAAATAATTATGTACCCATTTGTGCACACATATAAACAGACTGTTGGGGCTAGAGAAAAAAGGGAAGTAGTAGACTGGACCCCTGATGTGTTAGCACTTTACAATCAGCTCTCAAGAGATGCTATTTTAAGTACTGACTTTAACAACTTTCATAATATTTTTTACCTTAAATTTAAAGAACTTGTTAAAGAATTCTAACAACTTAGCAAAGAAACTTCTCAGAAGTCCAACAATTTCTTTTTTTTTCTTTGATTTGTTATGTGTTATTACAGCCAGGATTTATAGAATTACACAGTTAAAAATTTTTTTTCATCTATTTGTCTTTGTATGAACATAGGTGCCTGGAAAGACACTCACCAAATGTTGAAGTTATTTCTGAGTAGTGAGATTTTGAGTAACTATTAACTGCCTTCAGTAGATAAGAACATATAGTTTTTTTTGTTTGTTTTGTTGTTTTATTTTTTATTTTTTTTTTGTTTTTTGTCTTTTTTTTTTTGCTATTTCTTGGGCCGCTCCCACGGCATATGGAGGTTCCCAGGCTAGGGGTCCAATCAGAGCTGTAGCTGCCGGCCTACGCCAGAGCCACAGCAACGCGGGATCCAAGCCGCGTCTGCAACCTACACCACAGCTCACGGCAACGCCGGATTGTTAACCCACTGAGCAAGGGCAGGGATCGAACCCGCAACCTCATGGTTCCTAGTCGGATTCATTAACCACTGCGCCACCACGGGAACTCCAAGAGCATATAGTTTTATGTATGAACAGCTTCAGATACACAGAAAAAAATGAGTATGAGTCAAATACCTAGAAAACTGGAGTGCCTTTCTGATGTTGTCTTTTATATATTTTTCCTATTCGTTTCTTTCTGGGAAAATAAAATTAAAAAGTCGAATTCATTTGATCAGTGTATGTAGGATGCACAGTCTTCAGAGGAATTACAAAGGAAGCTAAAGAAAGTTATTTTTCCCTAAAGAGCTTACCTTTTAACTTGATGGTCTTAGGTTTTTTTGCATTTCTTTGAGTGCAAGTAGGATATGAACATTTTTAACAGAAAAAGGATTTGCAAAGAATCAAACTGAGATATTTTTAGGTGGCTTTCTTACTCCTTGTTCACCTATAATCCATGGCTGTCTTTTCCAAGTAAACTGACAATTTTTTGTTTGGAAATTATTCAAGGTATAAGGCAAGTTTTTAGGAAGCTACTTTAATGTGAGCTTGAAAGAGAAAAATGTTGATCCAAACTCTTTATTATACCTTAAGAATATATTTTAGTATATGTTTCAAGTTACCATTTTGGTTTAAAGGAAATCCTTGACTATATTGGCAGTTATCAAAGAAGAACAAATTTGTCATATTTGCATAAACCACATCACCCCAGTAATAAAAGTGAAAGGTGTGACTCATGCACTGGGACCTAGATATTATAAAATAATTTGTTACTGCTCTAAAGATCCTTTTAAGATAAATCAGCTAAATTATTTACATATTACCTAGTTATCCAAATATTTTATTTCTAATCAACCAGTTTGATTTTTTTTTTAATATACTATCATGTTTATAGGATTCTGATTGCATTGTAGTAATGGGGTTAACTTTACTTTTCATTATCATTTTCACAATAGAAGCTAAAACTTTGAAGATTATGGTATCATTTCATGGTTGTCCAAGCTCCCAGCTTGACATAGTATTTCTTAAAGCTTATTTTAAAGGGTAGGATAGTGGAAAGAATCAGCAGTTACCTAGGTTTATTAGCATAAAATATATGGGGAGGAGATGCGGACTGTATTTAATATGATAGGTAACTTAAAACATTTGTATAAATCATATAGTCAAGTATCTGCTAAATGGGCAGGCTTCCATTGATTGTGGGTACTTGATTTGTGATCTAGTTTGTTTTTTCAAGAGTGATCACCCTCTAGATATCTTTATCCAGTATGTGTCTTAAGTTTAACTGCAGAATTTGAAATGCTTTCTTAAAATTATGAATTTTTACTAAAATTAAGCATGATACAATCAACAGATGATCACTCACAGAGAGGACTAATAACACTTTTTAAGTGGATAATAACAAATTGCTCACTATAGTTGCTTTTGTAACTTTCAGTTTTGTATATTATTTTGTCCTCCAAGGTAAAAATGACAGAGTGAGCATATTGCATAAAAACCAAGATCATCACTCTTCCACTGTCTATCACCCTGTTTATGCTTAACCAAGGATTTATTTATTAGTTCTTAATGGTAAGGGCTACAAGGTTACTACGCCTGAGAGAAAAATCTGTAAGACAGTCTTTCTAATTAATCACTGGGAGGGTTCAGGAAGGTCTAGCTATTTCTGTAAACTGAAGCATTTATGCACTCTATTGCAATTGTTGATCACGAAAACGGCAGGTAGTGCTTTATTTCTTGAAGTTTCTGTACTTCCACTAAGAATAATGAATGAACCCTTTACAGGTTTCTGTGTATACACATGGATGCCATCATTAAAACTAGGGCTTCTGTTCACTTGAGGAATGATACGGGGACAGTGCTAAGAAAACAGAACAGTAACACCAGCATCTGAAGAATGATGTTGAAATGCCACCCATGATGCTCTGAATTGACAACAACCGTTTCAGAGCAATCAAGAGTAATAGACCCTGTTAGTTGGGAGTTACCATATCCAGAACAATGTGTGACCAGTTAAAGGAGCTGGAGCACTGTTCCATATTGGTTAATTGTATTGAGTTCACAAAAACTGAAGTGAAATTTGCAGCCGTGCATCAGGTGTGTTCATAACTAACTGACAGTGCTAAGCCTCATTCCTACAATTACCCTGGGTCATTGGGTTGTAACAGTGATAGATAAAATGGCACCTACTCCTGCCATATTTACAAGTCTATTTGAGGTCCCACCCTTCTCTGCCTGTCCTTGGCACCTGTTTATTTTATTTCCTGGTGCAGAAGCCTCTGCAGCCAGAGGTAAAAAGCACTGCTGATCTTAATAGCTCGTTCCTCTAGGCTCTAGCCAGGTTCCCGAATTTGGCAGAGGTCATCACCTAGGCCACACTGCTAGCATAACTTATCTCTTAAATAGAGTAGTGTTCATTTCTTAAGTCCAGCACTTGTAAATAGTGCATAGAAATGTGTCCTTTCTCTGCCTGTGTTCATGTACCTCAAATGTAGCATGATAGGCCAGGACATCTAGGACATCTAATCCTGTACTCATACTACCCCTTGTGATATTTCTCCCCTGCCCCACCATCTCTTCTCATTTCTACAATCCTTACATTCGTATTTTAGTTGCAAGAGATCCAACAAACAGTAGCTTTTCAGTGTTCAGCAGCTCTGTAGATGCTAGCCCATTCCTGGCTATGCTAAGGACATGGCTGTGGGTCCTACTGCATTTTATTGAAGAAAGGCGCCTTCCCTGGTGGCTGCTGCTTTCTGTCCTGTACCAAAGACTCCGTGGGTCGCTCTCAGAGCCTAAATCACCTACTTTTTCCACTTCATCAAAAGAAGCTTCTTTTCAGTATTACAATATCATGCTTCCACAAAACACTTTTTACGCAGATGCTACTACAGTTGAATAAAAAGAATTTATCTCCAAAAATTCAAAGAAATTAATCACTTAATGTCCTGATATACATGTTCAAATTCTACATTTCTGGGGAAATTGTAGCTTCAAAGAATGATGGAAATATGTTCTTTAAGCAGGGAATATAGCAGAGGAGAACTAATCAAGAAGAAGGGGAGTTTGTATAAAAAGGAGCAGAAAGACAAGGAGTAGGAGATGACAGTTGTCCTGCTGTAGGAATTGTGTTTTTCTTTGTAGATTGGTTTCATTTGGTAAATGGTAGAGTAAGAAGTGTGACTTCATCCAGCTTGCAGGTCAGTGGTCATGAGATGGAGTGCTGGTTCTGCTTTATTTGGACTGTTGCATACTGGTGGAGTAGATTCTGGCATTCTGAAAGCAGCCTTCCTATAAACATGAAGGTGCTGACTATTGGTGATCAGGCTTTAGGGCACAGAAAATATAAGAGAATCTGAGGGGCCATGGGCAAATTTCCAACAGCATCTTCCACCGCTGTCATTTATCCACCAGTGAAACCCCTAGGTACTAATGCAGCCATATCATGTTGAAGAAGAAAAGACTTGAAGGAGAGAGCTATGAATTGATCACTGTAACTGGTAACTAAATTTGACTGAGGATCTATAAATACTACTCTGACTTCTAAATAGTAATTTTATACAACTTTGAATTACACATGACTTTAGGATATATGTACTTTTTATTGTTGACCCTCAAATATTTCAAATTGGATAAAATTAAAAAATTTTTTTCATAGTATCTTTTGTGTTCTATTTCAATAACATGAAATCCTCAATTAAAATATGTATTGGAATTTATTGAATTTTTAATATAAATCATTGGTACTACATTTATGTATTCATTTATGTCTTATTTTGTTTGGAATAGTATTTAAAGTAATACTTATACATATGCTTCAGATTATAACCCAGATTCTTTCATAGGTAAAAGAAATCAAACTCAGAAATTTAGAAAATTAAATAAATCAGACTCAGTCAACCTATAGTGGAAAGAGTATTGATTTATTCTCAGACAGAAATAGGTATGAATTTTTCCTGTGCATTTGCCCCTGTGACTTTGAGTAAATTACTTCATCTCTCTTAACTGTAGCATTTTTATCTCTAATCTGGAGAATATAATGAGACCCCACAGAGTTAAGAGGATTTGGTGGAATGATGGAGTACAGATAATACTCCAGTGCCTGACATCTAATACTTACCCAGCTAAGGTTAGCTTAGGACAAAAAATGCCAGACAGAACTGATTAAATGTTACATTTTGGAGTATAGACATTAAACATGAAGTTGAGAGTCACTAAGGGTTGAAGTAATCAGAGAAGATAATGTAGAGATTTAAAAAGACCTAGAAATATGGACACAATTAAGAGAGTGACTTGGTCCATTTGGGTGCTATAACAAAATACCATAAACTGGATGGAAAATATACAACAAACATTTATTTCTCACAGTTATGGAGATTGAGAAGCCTGAGATCAAGACACCAGCAGATTCAGTATCTCATGGTAACCCACTTCTTAGTTCACAGGCAGCTTTTTTTTTTTTTTTTTATAGTTGATTTACAATGTTGTGCCAATTACTAATGTATAGCAGTGACTCAGTTATATACATTCTTTCTTTTATATTACTTTCCATCATGGTCTATCCCAGGACATTGGATATAGCTCCCTGGGCTGCACAGTAGGACCTTATTGTTTATCCATTCTGAATGTAATAGTTTGCATCTACTCATCCCAAACTCCTAGTCTATCCCTCCTCTACCCCCTCTCCCCTTGGCAACCACAAGTTTGTTCTCTATGTCTGTGAGTCTATTTTTGATGTAGATAGGATCATTTGTGCCACATTTTAGAGTCCACATATAAGTGATATCAATATGGTATTTGTCTTTCTGTTTGACTTACTTCACTTAGCATGATAATCTCTAGTTGCACCCACGTTAACTGCAAATGGCATTATTTTGTTCTTTTTTATGGCTAAGTAATATCTACTGTGTATATGCACATTTTCTTAATCCAGTCATCTGTTGATAGATGTCTGTTTCCATGACTTGATTATTGCAAATACTGCTTCAGTGAACATAGTGGTGCATGTATCTCTTTGAATTATAGTTTTGTCCAGATGTATGCTCAGGAGTGGGATTGCTGGATCATATGGTAGTTCTATTTTCAATTTTCTGAGGAAATTTCATACTGTTTTCCATAGTGGTTATACCAATTTACATTCCTACCACCAGTTCCCTTTTCTCCTCACCCTCTCCAGCATGTGTTTTTTGCAGACTTATTAATGATAGCCATTCTGACCAGTGTGAGGTGGTACCTCATTGTAGTTTTCATTTGTATTTTTCTAATAATTAGTGATGTTGGGCTTTTCATGGCCTGACCATCCATATGCAGGCAACTGTCTTTTCACTGTGCACTCTTACAGTGAAAAGCTCAAGGGAACTCTCTGAGGTCTCTTTTCTAAGGGCACTAATCTCATTCATAAGGGCTCCACCCTAAGGCCCTGATTGCCCTTTTGAGGACTCACCTCCAAATACCATCACATTGGGGATTAGGTTTCAACATATCAATTTTGGAGAGATGCAAACATTCCATCTATAGCAGGGAGTAAGAAAATGAAATCTTGCTAGGTGAAGGCATGATGAGACATGCTGAACAACAGCATGGCTGGAGGCAAGAGGAGATAAGGCCAGTCCACTCCAGGTTATCCCTCCATGCCTGACAGTGACAGAAGAGGATGTATAGACAATTCACTTCATTTTGGATTTCTAAAATTTGATATAAAATGATACGTGAGTAAAAATATACCTCACCCATTGCTGGAGATGGGATCAGCCACTCTGAAGAGGCTCTAGATTCGGAGAACATTGCCTCATAGCGATAGTTAAACCCATGAGTTCTCAGCATCAGGAGACAATGCAGACCAAGGACTGAAGCTACACAGGATACAACCCAGTTATAAGGTAGCAAGTAGAAGAAGCTCAATTAAAAATAAATGCACCAGGGAGTTCCAATCATAGCGTAGCAGAAACGAATCCAACTAGGAACTATGAGGTTTTGGGTTCAATCCCTGGCCTTGCTCAGTGGGTTAAGGATCCGGCATTGCCGTGAGCTGTGGTGTAGGTCGCAGACGCGGATCAGATCTGGCATTGCTTTGGCTCTGGAGTAGGCTGGCAGCTACAGCTCCAATTAGACCCCTAGCCTGGCAACCTCCATATGCCACAGATGTGGCCCTAAAAAGACTAAATAATAAATAAATAAATAAATAAATCCACCAGAGTTCCAGTTGTGGTTCAGTGGGTTAAGAACATGGCTAGTATCCATGAGGATACAGGTTCAATTCCTGCCCTTGCTTAGTGGGTTAAAGGATCCAGGGCATTACCACAAGCTGCAGCATAGGTTGTGGATGCGGCTTGAATCTGGTGTGGCTATGGCTGTGGCGTAGGCTGGAGGCTAATTCGACCAATTTGACCCCTAGTCTGGGAACCTCCATATGCCACTGGTGTGGCCTTAAAAAGACAAAATAACATGAAATGAAATAAACCCACCAAAAGGGTGGTCAGAATATTAGAAGAAAAGCTAGAACAGTGGCACAGGGATGAAAAAAAGAATAGTATTCAGCAAGAGGGGGTAGCTGGAAGCCTGAGGAGGCCAAGGAGAGGAGAGGGCTATGAGCAGCTGCTTTCTTCCTTAGATGGGTGGAATCAGTGAGCCCTGGAAGGAGAACTTTTGTCCAGGGATGGACACCGACCAGCTGTTCTCCTCTGTTGGTTTTGCTTTTCCCTTAGATTAGCTAGTGCAGATGATGACCGTTCTGCCCTCCCCTGGTCATGCTCCACACCTTACCCTCAAACCCAAATAACATCTTTTCTAGTGCTTTAGCCCAAAACAACCTTTTTAAAGTCTCCCTGGGATAGGCTAACTCTTTAAGAAGAGACTACGGAGTACTAAGAGACAATGGAAGAAAACACACAGGAAGCAGTGCAGAGCATGGACTCTCCAGAACCAGACTCTCGTGAGTCAGATCCAGGCTCTCCCATTTAGTGGCTTCATATCTTTTGCAGGTTACTCAGTCTCTCTGTGCCTTGGTTTTCTAGTCTGGAAAATGAGACAGTAATAATAGTACATATTTCAAAGGGCTGTTGTGAGAACCAAGCAGAGTCAATACTTTTCAAGCTCTTAGTTGAATGCCTGGCATATTTGAAGTGCATCATTAAGTATTTGTTATTAAATAAGTACAGAATACAAAGAACTGAAAGAGCAGTATGCATAATGTGTAAGAATTTACTAGTGCCAGACTGCCTGGGTTTAAATCCCAACTTTTCCATTTAGTAGCTGTGTGACTTTGGACAAAATACTTAAGGTCTCTGGACCTCAGTTTCTTCAGCTATAAAATGTGGATATAATACTAACTACTTCATAATTCTGAGGATTCAAAGAGTCAAAACATGTAAAATGTTTAGTAGGTACTTAATAATTAACAGAATTAGTAGCTCTATGGCTTACCAATGCAGCATTCTAGTCACTAAGCATCACAGGTATTGTTCCATTTTACACCTGACACAGGCAAAGAAAGCCAGCTCCTCTCCCCAAACATGGCATGCCATTGTGGTAGATACAGCTTCTTTCATGTCCTTACCTCTTCACAGTCAGGAGCTAGATTAATGGACCACCCTTTCTCTCACCTACGAAAGCCTGCCCACATTTCTTCTTTGACCTACTCTTTGGCGGTGACTGTGTGTGCTGCTTTCATCCTTCAGATGAACTTCTCAAAGCAACTGGTGTGGGGTGAGTTTTCCTAGAATTAAAACCACTTTTAACACAATAATCGGAACTTAGCATTCATATTAACACAATTTCAGCACAATGAAAATGAAGATGACATATTAATGTGACTAGAGGAGAAGATAGAAAGGATTTAAAGGTCATAGTTCTAAAAGGTTCCTGCTCTAAAAGCAGACATGCAGGAAAGCAAGTTTCACAATTAAAAAATCTACAAAGAGGTTTTTATGGCAAAGAGCTGGGGGATTTTCAAGTCAGGGACAGTGCACTCAAAGGGAAGGAAATCTTGTAGCTGGATACTGAACTATGTTCCTTCTGCCCAGAACCACCGTTTCTTGCACTGATGTCTGTGCAGTGCAGGGCAGGTAGCTCCAGCCTAACTTAACTGGTCACAAGACAAACATTCTGCCACCAGCACAGGCAGGGATAGTTCAGAAAAAGTTCTTGTCAAGTGAATAAAAAACTGCCTTTATATCCCAGTCATTTGGATGTTTCTGCTTCCAGATACTGTGCAATCAGCAGGTATCCATATGAAGATACTTTAGTCATTTCCTCAAAATAACAATGTATAAACCATAAATAGTAAATTTCTTTTTAGCATAAAAGAAAATCAGATTATTAGAAAGAGAGGCTATAAATCATGTGTTTTATGTCTGAACTTTTTATGTATCATAATAACTAATCACTTGGCTATCAGGGCACTGGGGAAATTACAATAAATTATATTTTGTGGGGTATGCACCACATGACTGAAGCCAAGAATATTACAGAAGTGACCTTCACCTTGTGTGATGTCATAGAAAAAATGATGCTGCCCTAATAACTTCATAGGATTAATTAGTTTCAGAGAACACACAAGAGGCTGCGATGTCACAGAGCTTTTTTATTTTCTTTCCCGTGGGAAGTTGGGCTAATAAAAATGAAAAACATTTCAAGTAGCTAAGGAAGAAAGAAGAGTTGCATGGAGTTAGAAGGAAATGCTTTAGTGCTGTCTGCTTAGAAGGCCTAGTTCTCTTTCTCTGTAAGCTGCAAATCTTATTCTTTTCTTGTGTGTCTTTTCCCATCGACTTGGGAGTCTTTGAAATGACCACTGTCTTCAAAACCTGCTCTGAAGATGGATTTTTTTTTTTTTTAATTTGCTGATGAACAGAAATTATTTATTCAGATAGGGACCTCAGCAGATAGGGAGACCTTTATCTGTATAAAATATGCTTTGTTTGGTCTCACTACTTGGATCCCAGTGGGGGTGGAGGTAAAGTTTCCACAGTCATGCTGATTTCAGATGAATAGATTTGCTGGTGTCAAAGACAGGCGGAGGCACTCTGCTGGCATCTGGGGTACAGAAGGCTAAATCTTCTGAATAGAGCCATTGATGATTACATTTTGGGGAAACTTAATCATAGAGTAATTAGGCTTTAATTCTTAGAGAAACTTACAATTAATTGGATCTTTTATACAACTTTTTTTGTTTGATTTAAAGTACCATGTAGGTTCGTTATAGAAACTTAATTTAAATATGGATTTAATTAGAATTGTTTTATGATTTTAATGAGTCTTAAAAGTCTTTTGATGAGCAGCCTGTATAATTACAGTATTTAAAATGATTGGCTAAATGCATACTTTTATAATCACCTTTCAGGAAACTGTATTTTTATGGAGGCTATTTTTTGTATGATGAATTGTTTCGTTTTATGTTCAGTTTTTGTGGGAATTGGTACTTATTCCTGCCCCTAATCACCCAACTGTTTTCTCTCTAGAATGAAATTAAACTTTCATGGAATCAAAAAGCATCAGGCAGTAGCACAATGCTACAGTTAAATTTAATAACAGAAATATTTTTGTTTTTACTATAAAGGAAGCTGAATCACTACTAAAACTTTTAGCTGGGGGTAAATTTTCCTATAAAATCATATACAAACAAGTTACCTGAAGACAAGCTCTTTTTCTGTGGGAAAAAATGTGATTTTAGGCAAATGACTTTAAATTTTTCAAAAAATGAAATGTAAAATGGAGTTGTCAACTTTTTAATGCACTGTCAAAACAACGAGAAATGAGCACTTTCAATCTACAAAAAATTTTAAATTAGAAAGGAAAGGAAAACATTACTTTCTCCCCTTTAAGTAGGTCCCATTCCAACCTGTACTGAATCAGATAATTTGCATTTGATATTTTTCTGCTGATTAAAATGATATATTAAATAAATAATATTAGGACACATGTTTTTATTTTCCATTTTTAATGACATTATTATGTTCTAGCCATTCTCTGTTCTATTTTTAGGTCAAATTATTTACATATGCTTGAAAATCAATAAGTTTACATATTAAAAGCATATAAGAGAAAAAACCATATGGTCATTGCAATAGATGGAGAAAAACATTTGACAAAACCATTTCATGATAAAAATTCTGAGCAAAGAGGGAACAAAGTAAAATTTATCAACTTGATTAAGGGCTGCTGTAAAAAAAACCTACAGCTAATAACAAAGAGACCAGAAATAGGGCAAAGATGTATTTTATTTGATATTTACTGAATATCCTAGCCAGTGCAATAAGACAAGCAAAGAAATAAAAGGCATGCAAATGGGAAAGATAGAAGTAAAGCATCCTTTCTTGCAGCTAATATGATGTATAGGTAGAAAACCCTAAGGGAGCCACAAAATAGCTATCAAATTTTATAATGGAAAAGAATCTGAAAAAATATACATATATATTTATATGTAATACTGAATATATCTGTAAAACTAAATATATCTGTAAAACTGAATCACTTTGCTGTATACCTGAAACTAACACAATTATACTTCAATTAAATAAATAAATCTAATGAATGAATTTAGAAAAATTACAGGATACAAGATCAAAATAAAAACTGGAATTTTTATAAGCTAGCATCAAACAACTGATGATAAAAATTTTCAAGCCTCCATTTAAAATAGCATAAAAAGTACTCAGCAATTAATTTACAAAAGGTGTTTAAGACCTAAACACTTAAAACTATAAAAAATTTGCAAAGTTAAAATAAAGAAGAACTAAATAAATGATGAAATAGGTTTATGGTTTGAAGATTCAGAATCCCCAAATTGATCCATAAATTCCAGTCAAAACCCAGACAAGATTCTTTGAAAAAACTGACATGATTTGAAATTTATATTAAAATGTAAAGGACCCAGAATAGCCAAAACACTTTTGAAAGAGGACAAAGTTGAAGAAGTTATATTACCTGTTTTGAAGACTTAGTATATATAAAACTACAAATCATCACAGTTTAAAATTGGCATAAGAATAGGCATATAGGAAATAGGTCATCATAGTCCAGAAATTAATACCAATTATTTGATCAATTTATTTTTGAGAAGATACCAAGCTAATTTGATGGAAGAAAAAAATAATCTTTTCAACAAATGGTACTAGAAAAACTGGCTATCTGCATAAGGAAAAATCTTAGCCTTGATCGATCCTTCCTCAGACCTTCCACAAAGATTAACTCAAAATTAGTATTAGGCTTAAATATGAGAAACTAAACCATTAAACTTCTAAAAAAAAAAAAAAAAGGCAAGAAAATCTTTATGACCCCAGATTAGGCAAAACTTTCTTAAATAGAACATAAAAACCACAAACCATAAGAGAAGAAATAAAGTTAAAAATGGATTCTTATCAAGACTAAACATTTTTATTCTTCCAAAAGACAAAGTTAAGAAAATAAAAAATCACGCCAAGGCTGGAAGGAAATTTTCACAGATCATTTCTGACAAAGAACTTGAATATCTAAAGAACTCTTAAAACTCAGGAAGAAAAAGACAATTCAGTTTTTTAAATGGAAGAAATATTTAAACAGATACTTTACAAAAGATAATATACAAATTGCCAATAAGCAGGTAAAAATATTCAACATCACTAGTTATCAGGGAAATATAAATTACAACCATATTGAGATACTCATACATACCTACCAATTTGACTGACATTAAAATGACTGACAATAATAAGTGATGAAGTACATGTGGAGTAACTGGAACTTCCATACATTGCTGGTAGGAATGAAAAATAGTACAGCCATATTGGAAAACAGTTAACTCTGTTAACTCTTCAGGCTTTTTTTTTTCAACCCTTGATGAAAGTCTTTGTAAAATGTGTTACAAAGGTGTTTTGTCTTATTTTCTTGGTGTACCATTGTGCTTGATTTGTTTTTGTTTTTATGGTTGAGAATGTTGTGATGGCTTGGGAGTTACCATCATTTCTGAACACTAAACATCAACAACAAAATTATCAGTAAAGAATATGAGGGAATTTAGGTCCTGTAATCTGCTCTTTTAAAAATAACTGCCTGTTCTCAGTTTTCTGTGTATTTGATCTTTTTCTCCCCTCCCCACCCCATCCCTAAGTAGACTCCTCTTTCTACCATCTGTTCCTAATTCCATCAACTGGCTTGCCAAGCTAAATCAACTAAAAAATGCCAGTTTTCTTGGCTGCTTGTCTTCATATCCTCTAACCAAGTAGTTCAGATTTTCCTTTTCTTCTTCTTATTCAACAACTCTCCAGCCATGCCCACTCCTAACCCTTCCCTATCCCTATCTTATCCATATTACATACCTGCATGGATGACTTCAACAACCTCCTTGTTTACAGTCTCAATTCTGATTCATTTTGGTATATTCCTGTTAAATTAGGCTTATCCCATTTCAGGATTTCATTTTTTAGCTCAAGAACTTGCAGGGCTTTCTTACTGCATGGCCCATCAATTCTAATCTACTCCCACCAGGCTTTTAAATCCCTCCACAAATGGCTCTACTACATGACTTCGGGTTCATTTGTTGGTCTATACACACTGGCCCTTTTCTGCCTCTGGAACATGTGTTTCAACACTCATGTCTTTGCTTGATAATGACATTGTTGCTCAATAAGCTTTACTCTATCCAAAGTGAAGGCATCCCTCAAGTACCACTTACTTCCTTCACAAAACCTTCTCTGTCAGCTGCTGTCCATTCCAACTTCTGCCCTTTTTCAATTTCTAATGAATGGAGAATGCTTAGCTCTCAAGAACTTCTTCATTTTTACACATTAGCTCTATCTCTGTGCTGGACTGTTCAGTCCCCAGGGGCAGAGACCAGATCCTATATTGAATTTGTTTCTTGACAATGTCAAGTACAATGCAGAGCACACAGTATACAGTATTTCTAACTTAAACATGCACTTTTCACATGTATTTTCTTCCTTATTTTATATCCTGTAAATAACCTAAAACCTTCAGATTAACTTATTTGTTGCCACTTGTTCGTTGCTTACGTGAACATCACTATCATTCATTACCCTGAAAAAAAATCTCCTCTTAGCTCTTCTCTTCTTCCAAATGCAAAGATTATTCACTACTTGATGAAGGTCAATAAATACTGGCATTGATATAGCAGTAAGGAGAGGAAACTATAAAAGCATAGGTATGAATTATCTGTACTATACCACATCAAGTCAATCCTAATCATTAAAGGTTATGTAGAGTTTTTAAAAAATTTTTAAATGAACTAAATTTAGGAGTTCCCTTTGTGGTGCAGCAGAACCAAATCTGATTAGTATCCATGAGGATGTGGGGTTGATCCCTGGCCTCGCTCAGTGGGTCGAGGATTCGGTGTTGCTGTGAGCTGTGGTGTATGTTGCAGATGCAGCTCAGATCCCGTGTTGCTGTGACTGTGGAATAGGTCGGCAGCTGTAGCTCCGATTCGATCCCTAGACTGGGAACTTCCATATTCTGCACATGTGGCCCTAAAAAGCATTGAAAACAAAACAAAACTAAACTAAACTAAATCTATATGCAAATAACACAAAGATACCTACCTGAAATTCTGAAATAAAAAAAGCTTTTAAGCTGAAAGATTTTTTAAGTTTATAGTCTTAATTTATCTGACTTAAAATGAATGTCTGTACATTTTGCTGCAAATATATTAATGTTTGGTTATAGGGTATTTACCTAGACCCTGTTGGGAGTGCTACCGAATTTTAAAAAATTTGTATTGTATTACTATCTTTCTAAAGTCTAAAGTTCTGAATTCTGACTCTGGGCAAGTCTGAAATCTTGAAAATGACCTCAATGGTTTCAGGGATTATTGGTCCATAATACAGGTGTATAGGGCGATGTAACCCTCCATTTAATATTAACATTTGATCCTCCAAATAATGTTACCTAAAGTAGCTACTATTATTTCCATTTTCTAGATTAGAAAACCAAGATTCAGAGAGATTAAGTGACTTGATGGTGAGTGATAGTACCGAAGCTCATATTTTCTAATTTTAAGTACTATTCCCTTTTCTATGCCAATACTTAATTTTATTGTTGTTTTTAGGGCCACACCTGTGGCATATGGAAGCTTCCAGGCCAGGGGTTGAATTGGTACTGTAGCTGCTGGCCTACATCACAGCCACGGCAAGGCCAGATCTGAGCCACATCTCAAACTACACCACAGCCCACGGCAACCCCGGATCCTTAACCCACTAAGTGAGACCAGGGATTAAACCCACATCCTTGTGGATACTAGAAGGTCAATAAATATTGGCATTGATATACCAGTACAGAGAGGAAACTATAAAAGCAGACATATGAATTATATATACTATACCACATCAAGTCAATCCTAATAATTAAAGGTTATGTAGAGTTTTAAAAAAAATTTTTAAATGAACCATATTTAGGAGTTCCCTCTGTGGTGCAGCATAAACAAATCTGACTAGTATCCATAAGGATGAGGGTTCAATCCCATGCTTCATATTCATTACTGCTGAGTCACAACAGGAACTCCAATGTCAATATTTTAAACAGATGCTTTGGAATTCCTTCTTTTTAAGAATCATAATATACTGTTTTTAGGAATTAATATGTATTCTGATCTGTCTATACTTGTTCGGAACATGCACTTCATATACTATGAATTGGCAAGCTTAGAGTGGCAAATGGAGAGTTTGTTGAGTATTAATTGCTGAAACAAGATCACAGTATAGGTGCAGTCCTTCTAGGAACTTAGAATTTGAGAAAAATTGAGTAAAGGAAAGACCTTGCCATTTGATCCAGTAGCTAGGGGTAGAATGTGTGGTGAGCTTCTTAAGGCATATGGCATCAATAGATAAGAAATGTTTAACATGTGGCTTCCTTGTAAATTCATAGAAGCACTTAAATCTATACATACTATGTATTAACCAAACTTTAAAATCTTTTGGTATTTACCTGTAAATAAATTATCAGAATTCTTAAGGCTCTGTGTAGCTAATTATAGCATATCCTCAGCCTTAGAAGTAAATGAGATATAATTTTAGGTATGCTAAAAAGATACTGAATGTGGAAGGTGGGATCAAGATGGCAGAGGAGTAGGATATGGAGTTCACTCCTCCCAGAAGCTCATTTAAAAAAAAGGGTAGAATAGAAGGGAAAAAAGAGAGAGAGAGAAGGGAGCAAAAGGAATCAGGATGGGACCAGCACTCCTGAGAGGGAGCTGTGAAAAAGGAAAGGAATCTGCACACCGGGAGGCCACCTAACTGATGAGGAGATTGGCTGGGATGGGGGAGCCTCAAAGCCTTGGAGAAAGGTAAAGAAGGATACTATTTAATGATTAAAAGGATTAATTCAAGAGGAGGATATTACACTTGTCAACACATATGCCCTGATATAGGAACACCCAAATACATACAACAAATACTAATAGACATAGAAGGAGAAACTGGGGTCAATACAATAATAGTAGGAGACTTTAACACCCCACACACATAAATAGACAGATCCTCTAGACAGAAAACCAACAAGGCACAACATATATCCTAAGTGACATAAAAGAACATTTAGACTTAATTTATATTTTCAGGACTTTACATCCAAAAAAACCAGAATATACATTCTTTTCAAGTGCCCATGGAATGTTCTCTAGTATTGACCACATCCTGGGGCACAAAACTAACCTTAGTAAATTTAAGGGTATAGAAATTATTTCAAGCATCTTCTTTGACCACAATGATATGAAACTAGGAATAAACTACAGGAAAAGAAATAAAAATGAGAAAAAGCTGACTACATGGAGACTAAATAACATGCTACAAAAAAAAAAAAAAACAATGGGTCAATGAGGAAACTCCCTACAAACAAAAGTCCAGGACCAGATGGCTTCACAGGTGAATTCTACTAAACATACAAAGAGGAATTTACAACCATCCTTCTTAAATGCTTCCAAAAGACTGAGAGGAAGGAAGACATTATATGAAGCCATCATTGTCCTAATACCACATGCAGACAAAGAAAATTATAGGCTAATATCTTTGATGACTACAAATGCAAAATTCTCAACAAAATTTTAGCCAACCAAATCCAACATGCATAAAAAAGATCATACACCATGACCAAATAGGATTCATCCTGAGTTCTCAAGGATGGTGATCAATGACATACAACACATTAACAAAAGAAAAGAAAAGGAGTTCCCTTTGTGGTTCAGTGGAAAGGAATCCAACTAGGAACCATGAGGTTGCGGGTTTGATCCCTGGCCTTGCTCAGTGGGTTAAGAATCTGGCGTTGCCGTGAGCTGTGGTGTAGGTCACAGACGTGGCTCAGATCCTGTGTTGCAGGCCAGCAGCTGTAGCTCTGATTCGACCCCTAGCCTGAGAGCCTCCATATGCTGCATGTGTGGCCTTAACAAGCAAAAAAGAAAAAAAGAAAAAAAAAAAAGAAGGAAAGAAAAGAAGAGAAAAAAAACACACCATCAAAGCATTTGACAAAATACAATATCCATTCATGATAAAAACTCTTACTAAAGTGGGCATAGGGGCAACAATATCTCAACATAATAAAAGCCATTTATGACAAACAGCAGCCAATATAATGCTCAAGAGAAAAAAGCCAAAAGCTTTCCTGCTTAAATCTGGAACAAGACAAGGATGCTCACTCTCACCACTTTTATTCAATACAGTATTGGAAGTCCTAGCCACAGCAATCAGACAAGAAATAAATAAAAATAAAAAAATTAAAAGTATCCAAATTGGCAGAGAAGAGGTAAAATTGTCACTATATGTAGAAGAAATGATACTACTATATATAGAAAACCCTAAGAACTCCACACCTAAACTACTTAATCTGATAAATGAATTCAGCAAAATAGCAGGATACAAGATTATCATTCAGAAATCAGTTGCATTCTAACAAAGAAATATTAGAAAGAAATATTTTTTAAAGTATCTTTTAAAATCTCACCAAAAATGGATTTCCTGTTGTTCAGTGGATTATAAACCTGCCATAGTTCCATGAGGATTCAAGTTCAGTCCCTGGCCTTGCTCAGTGGGTTAAGGGTTCAGCATTGCCACAAGCTGCAGCATAGGTCACAGATGTGGCTTGGATCCAGCATTACTATGGCTGTGGCATGGGCTGGTAGCTGCAACTCCCATTCTTCTAGCTTGGGAAATTCCATATGCTGCAGGTATGGCCCTAAAAAGAAAAAATAAAACTGCGCCCCCAAAAATTCAGTACCTGGGAGTAAACCTGACCAAGGAGGTTAAGGAGTAATATGCTGAGAACTATAAAACATTAATCAAGGAAATTAAAAAGGATTCAAAGAAATAGAACAATATCCCATGCTCCTGGATTGGAAGAATTAATGTTGTTAAAATGGGCATACTACCCAAAGCAACCTACAGATTTAATGAGATCCCTATCAAATTACCCATGACATTTTTCATAGAACTGCAACAAACAATCCAAAAATTTATAGGGAACCACAAAAGACCCAGAATTGCCAAAGCAATCCTGAGGGTGTAAAAAGCAGGGGGCATAACTCTCCCAGACTTTAGACAATATCATAAAGCCACAGTAATCAAGATAGTGTGGTACTGGTACAAAAACAAATATACAGATCAATGGAACAGAATAGAGAGCCCAGAAATAAACCCAGATATCTACAATAAATCTTCAACAAAGAAGGCAAGAATATAAAATGAGAAAAAGACAGACTCTTCAGCAAGTCGTATAGGCAAAACTGAACAACTGCATATAAATCAATGAAACTATAGTATTTGTTGTAAGGCTGGTTTAGTGTTGCTGAATTCTCTCAGCTTTTGCTTATCTGTGAAGGTTTTGATTTCTCCTTCAAATCTGAATGAGAGCCTTGCTGGGTAGAGTAATCTTGGTTGGAGGTTTTTTCCTTTCATCACGTTGAGTATATCATGCCACTCCCTTCTGGCCTGCAGAGTTTCTGTTGAAAAATCTGCCAACAACCTTATCAGGATTCCCTTGTATGTTGTTTCTTTTCCCTAGCTACTTTCAAGATTTTCTCTTTGTCTTTAATTTTGGTCAGTTTGATTAATATGTGTCGTGGGGTGCAAAATATTTTAAAGTTTGTTTGGAAGCACAACAGACCCAGAATAGCCAAAGACATCCTGAAAAAGAAAAATGGAGCTGGAGGAATCAGGCTCCTGGACTTCAGACTATACTACAAAGCAACAATCATAAAAACCGTATGGTACTGGCACAAAGACAGAACTAGAGATCAGTGGGACAGGCTCGAAAGCCCAGAATTAAACCCACGCACCTACAGCCAAGTAATCTATGATAAAGGAGGCAAGGATATACAATGGAGAAAGGACAGTTTGTTCAATAAGTGGTGCTGGGAAAACTGGACAGCCACATGGAAAAGAATGAAATTAGAACACTCCCTAACACCATACCCAAGAATAAACTCCAAATGGATTAAAGACCTAGATATAAGACCAGACACTCTAAAACTCTTAGAGGAAAACATAGGCCAAACACTCTCTGACATAAACAACATCAACATCTTCTCAGATCCACCTCTTAGAGTACTGACAATAGAAACAAGAGTAAACAAATGGGACCTAATCAAACTTAAAAGTTTCTGCACAGCAAAGGAAACCCTAAACAAAATGAAAAGACAACCCACAGAATGGGAGAAAATCTTTGCAAGTGAATCAACTGACAAGATATTGATCTCCAAAATTTACAAACAACTTCTGCAGCTCCATACCAAAAAAACAAACAACCCCATCGAGAAATGAGCAGAAGATCTAAACAGACAGTTCTCCAAAGAAGATGTACAGATGGCCAAAAAACACATGAAAAGATGTTCAGCATCACTCATTATTAGAGAAATGCAAATCAAAACCACTCTGAGGTACCACCTGACACCAGCCAGAATGGCCATCATCCAAAAGTCTACAAACAATAAGTGCTGGAGAGGGTGTGGAGAAAAAGGAACACTAGTACACTGTTGGTGGGATTGTAAATTGGTACAACCACTGTGGAAAGCAGTATGGAGATTCCTCAGAAAACTCAAAATAGAACTACCATTTGATCCAGCAATCCCACTCCTGGACATCTATCCAGAGAAAACCATGACTCGCAAAGACACATGTACTCCGATGTTCATTGCAGCACTATTTTCAATAGCCAAGACATGGAAACAACCTAAATGTCCATCGACAGAGGAGTGGATCAAGAAGATGTGGTACATGTACACAATGGAATATTACTCAGCCATTAAAAAGAACGAAATACCAGCATTCTTAGCAACATGGATGGACCTAGAAACTCTCATGCTAAGTGAAGTCAGCCATACAATGAGACACCAACATCAAATGCTTTCACTGACATGTGGAATCTGAAAAAAGGACAGACTGAACTTCTTTGCAGAACAGATGCTGACTCACAGACATTGAAAAACTTATGGTCTCCAGAGGAGACAGTTTGGAGGGTGGGGGGTGTTCTTGGGCTGTGGGATGGAAATCCTGTGAAATCATATTTTTATGATCATTATACAACTACAGATGTGATAAATTCATTGAGTAGTAAAAAAAAGTTAAAAATAAGTAAATAAATAAAAATGTCAAGTAAGTCAGAGAAAATAAATAAATAAATAAATAAATAACTGAAACTAGAGCACACCCTTACGCTATACACAAAAATAATTTCAAAATGGCTCAATGACTTAGACATAAGACATGACACCATAAAACTCCTTGAAGAGAACATAGGCAAAACATTCTATGACATAAACCATGCAAATGATTTCTTACGTTAGTCTCCCAAGGCAATATAAATTAAAAACAGAAATAAACAAATAGGACCTAATCAAACTTATAGGATTTTTCACAGCAAAGGAAACCATTAAAACAAATGAAAAGACAATCTATGGAATGGGAGAAAATAGTGGTAAATGATGCAATGGACAAGGGCTTAATCTCCAAAATGTACAAACAACTCAGTACAACTCAACCACCACAACAAAAAACCACCCAATTGAAAAAAGGATAGAAGGCCCTAACAGACATTTTCCCAAAGAGACATACTGATGGCTAGTAGGCACATGAAAAGTGATCAACACTACCAATCACTAGAGAAATACAAATCAAAACTACAATGAGGTATCACCTCACACCAGTCAGAACGGCTATCATCAATAAGTCTACAAATAACAAATGCTGGAGAAGGGTATGGAGAAAAGAGAACCCTCCTACAGGGTTGGTGGAAATGTAAATAGGTACAGCCACTATGGAAAACAGTATGAAAGTTCCTCAGAAAAGTAAATATAGAACTACCACTCCTGGACATATATCCACAGAAACCTGTAATTCAAAAAGATACATGCACCCTTATGTTCACTGCAGCACTATTCACAATAGCCAAGACATGAAAACAAAAATGTACATTGACAGAAGAATGGATTAAGGAAATGTGGTGCCTATATACAATGGAATAATACCCAGCCATAAAAAAGAACAAAATAATGCCATTTGCAACATCATGGATGTGACTAGAGATTCTCATACTAAATGAAGTAATTCAGAAAGAGAAAGACAAATACCATACAGTATCGCTTATATGTGGAATTTAAAATATAACAGAAATAAACCTATCTACAAAACAGAAACAGACATAAGAGAATAGACCCAAGGGGCAGGGTGGAGGGTGTGGGATGGACTGAAAATTTGGGGTTAGTAGACGAAAACTATTACATTTAGAATGGATACTCAGTAAGGTCCCACTGAATAGCACAGGGAGCTCTATCCAATCTCCTGGGATAGACCATGATGGAAGATATTATTTTAAAAAGAATATACATATACAAACACACATTCTTTTTAATATATATATATATATATATGACTGAGTCACTTTGCTGTACAGTAGAAATTGGCACAACACTGTAAATCAACTATACTTTATTCCTTTAATAAAAGATACTGAATGTGGTAGATTGTTATATTAATGGTCTCTCAATTAATCACAACTCCCAGGATCCCACACTGACTCTAGGCTTGGCTACATGACTTGCTTTGGCCAAAGTACATCAGTAAATATAATGAGAGTGGAACCTTGGTAAATATTTTTGTATTGGGGCTGTCCTCTTGGAAGCCTGAAACTACCATGAAGACTGGTATGAAAGGCCACATGTATAGAGTGGCCCCGCCCACCCAGATAGCTAACAGTGTCAGCAGCCACATCAGTGGGTCTAGGCAGTACAAGCAGAACTTCTAGAGAGTAGTATGAAATAAAAAATGGTGTAATTTAATTCATTAAGTTTTAAGGTGGTTTGTTACACAATAGATAACTGATACCCAATTACCAGGTTTTCATTTGGGGAAGTCAATCTGAGTTGTGGATTCTTCACAGACAAAATACAGAAGGTACAAAGTTAAGATAAAAGGATGCTTTAAAGGGATACAAACTTAAGATAAAATGACTTAATGAGATACTAAAGATTAAGTTTCCTCTAATTTGTGCATTTAGTCTAATACTTTCTAAAGACTATTTGCATAAATATGGACATGTATATATATATTATATATATATACACACACACATATTAGTAGTTTGTAACATTAATTTCACTCTTTAATATAATTTATATGATAATAGTACAAAAATATGCACCTCAATTTCTTTAATATTTTCATATGTAAAGAACAGGAGATTTTTGCTGACCATGGAGAGATAGTAAGCCTTCCTTTCAGACTAAGAACAGAAAGCAGATAAAACATTCTAATATTAAGGGTATGAGGTGCATATTTATGTGGCTGGTGAATTTGTCTATCTATAGGCAGAAGAGAAAGTAGAGAAACCATAAACCTGGCAAGTAAGTTGGCCTTTCCAGAGTGAGAATTCTTCTAAGAAAAGGGCAAAAAAACCTTGAGTTCAGGGACTACGTCCTAGGCATACTTGTATTCCAAGTATTCAGCTGGGTGCTTGGGCTTAGTTAACGTCCAACAAATGAATGACTACCAAATGAAGCTTAGTATGATTGAAATGATAGGCAAACATTTCTGAATCCTACTGTTTAATGTTGAAAAACAAAACTGCATTGAGTTTAGGATAATCACAGGATGGGTCATTTTGTAGAATTAAATCTTATTTAGTTCCCATATTCTAAGAAAAGCACTGAGTTTTAACTGAGATGACTCATTCTAAATTTAAATTCTAGCTTGGCCACTGGACAGCTATGTGGCCTGGTACAAATTACATTTAAAGATCCCAGTTTATAGAACTCCACTGTGGCTCAGTGGGTTAAGAACCTGACTAGTATCCATGAGGATATAGGATTGTTCCCTGACCCTGCTCAGTGGGTTAAGGATCTAGTGTTGCCACAAGCTGTGGTAGAGGTCACAGATGCATCTCAGATCTGGTGTTGTTGTGGCTGTAGCACAGGCCAGCAGCTGCACCTTCTAGCTGGAAACTTCCATATGCTGTGGGTGTGGCCATAAAGGAAAAAAAAATCTTGGTTTACTTAATTCTGAAAATGGGGATAATAATATTTATTATCTGAATGGATGTTTTAGGATTAAATTAGATAATATACATGGAAGGGATAATATAGAACCCAATGCATGGTAATCCTTTTCCCCTTGCTTCTTTCTTCCCTTCCTTCCTTCCTTCCATCAATAACATCCATAATGTTTTCCAAAGTAGCCAACTCTGACCATAGTTTTGGTATAGTCTGAACTTGGGTCAGAAAAAAATAAAACAAAGTTCTTCTTACTATTCTGTACTGCGGTGTAAGAGCAAGAGAGAGCTGAGCTCCAAAAAAGCTTTTAAGTCCTCAGAACCTGCTCTACACCTTCGTAGAGATACCATAGTGCTACCTACCTATTCATTTGTTCATTCCCAAGTATTTGCTGAATGGTATTAACAGGTCTTTCACCAGGTTCTGAAATCACTGAGATAATAAATACAGTCCTGCCCTCAAAAAGGCAGGGGACAACATGGTAGGGAATACAGAAGTTTAAAAAATGATTGCAAATAATCTCTCAAGGTATATAGCTTTAGAAGTCAGTAATCACACACCTCTGTATTACCATAAAGGAAAAAATGGGATAACTTGCCCAGAGAAGCAGAGGAGAAATCTGGAGACAGAAGTGGGCAAAGGAAACTTGGTGGAAGATGGAATATTTAACATATCCTGAAAGATCAGTAACTCAAGGGGAATCATTATCTATTCTCTGACATGTACAAGGAAGGAAGAATGTGAGGCAGCAGAGCCTGTGGGGTAGGATGGAAGAAGCATGGTGGAAGATGAGACTGGATATGGAAGCAAGAATCGAATCATAAACAGATTTGTGCATATTGATGAAGAGTTTAAAATGTCATCCTGTCAACAGTGGAGTGTCACTAATGAAGAGCTATTAAAGAAATGCAACTAGATTTCAGGTTGTAGAGATGAAGGCAGTTCCCTATAGCTGGTGTCTGGAAGGCAGAGGGATGAGAAAAGTCAGCTTAAACCTAACCTGTAGACATAATCTGTCCACATTAAAGATCATCTTAATCAATTGAAAACCTTTACAATCTCTTAGGATTTTCCCATCTTCAGCCATAGTTAAACTATAAAGAATGAAACTGATACATAAAAATTTCCGTAAATGTTTTACTCTTTTCATTGGATCAAGTTTTTATAATATACTGGTTTCTATATTCTTTACATTGATGTAGTTTTGTTCCTTCCTAGCTCCCCTCCTGGCTGGATGGGCCACAGCACATCTCACAGCAGTAATACATTAGGTTAATAAGCAATTATTTAATTGACTCTAATTTCTTTGGCATTCCTATTAGTTAAAGGAAAAGGGTTCTATCACTGTTTACATTTCTAAAGCCAATATTATGGTTTAAATTATGGCCTTTGGATAAAATTGAAAACTGAAGCCTGATAATCCTAAAAGCAATATTTACAGAGGGCTCTTTGTTCTTTGTAAAGAATAAAGGGAATGGAAACAAGAGCACATTAAATCAGAAGGGCTTTTAAATATTCATTTTGCAATCAGTCTCACTGGTTTCCAGGCCACTATCTATCTTCATAATTTTTTTTTGTGAAGAAATACCATATTTCTTGCTTTAATTATCCTATGAAATGTAAACTATTGCTTGGCATTCTTTTTTCTGACTCTGGAGTACAGGAATTTCAGATAAAATTCTGACAGTGCAAATATTCCTCCTCAACAGAAATATCTTGGTAGATACTGCTAAAATTGGTCATTCAAAAATGCAGACATTTTGTTTAGGTAGCTTCTGATTTAGAATGGGCTTTATCTAAGAGCCTTTAATAAAATTTCTTCCAACCACGCAATAAAATATCTATAAAAACACACCCAATAAAATAACTATAAAATTGAGAAAAACACAACTGCAAAATCAATCAGTAATCCTGTTATCATTGGTTTTCCATGAATTTCAAAATAATGGGAATGGTCTAGATAGAGTTTTCCTAGTTTGAAGAAAGTGATCCAAAGAACCCAAATGGTGCTTGTGAAACTGTGCTCCAGCTTAAGGGAATGTGAAAATCACTCTGAAAACAAACGCAGATACATGCTTACTATGGGGATCAGACAAAAATGCTAGAACATCCTGTAGTATCCTCCATAGGTTATAAGGCATGGCTTCTGACAAATTGTGGAAAGGCTTAGGTTGCAATCCATAATGCAAAAATAGAGAAACAATGAGATGCAATAAGAAGCCAAAGTGATAATGGAGTAGGGTAAGATTTGGAGAAAAGAAAAAGGATTTATAGGAGCACAATTAAATTAAACAATTTTTCTATTTTTTATTTATTCATTTATTTTCTTTTTGTCTTTTCTAGGGCTGCACTAGCGGCATATGGAGGTTCCCAGGCTAGGGGTCTAATCAGAGCTATAGCCGCTGGCCTACACCAGAGCCACAGCAACGCAAGATCTGAGCCGCATCTGTGACCTCCACCACAGCTCATGGCAATGCTGGATCCTTAACCCACTGAGCAAGGCCAGGGATCGAACCCGCAACCTCATGGTTCCTAGTTGGATTTGTTAACCGCTGAGCCACGACAGGAGTTTTTAGACATGGTTAATTTCAAGAAAGAGGGAAACAAATTTAAAGCATCCAAGTAGGAAAAAAAATAAAGGTTACCTAAAAAGGGACAATATTAGGCTGGCCTAAACAGCTCTGAAGCAGAAAATGCCATGAGATGATGGCACATCTACAGCATTTTTTTGATGCCATCTCTCTCTTTTTTTTTTTTTTTTTTGTCTTATGGACAAAAATAGTACCTAGTTTTCCCATTTACCCTTCACCCAGGCTCCCCTTATGTTTAACCTCTTACATAACCAAAAAAGCATTGATCAAAACTAAAAAATCAACATTGGGTGTTTTATAATATTTATCTTATTATTAGGTAAATAATATTATATTATGTGATCTATCTTCTTAGATATCTTTTGTGCCAAAGAATGGTATTTAGAAACCAACGTTTAGCCAAGCCAGCATTTGACTGATCCCTGTTACTGGGGTACATGCTAGCCTCTTTCAGTGGACAGAGCTAGAAGACACATGTTTAAATAATAATTCATGCATACACATACACCTAAATTTGTTTCTGTATCATTTATATATATATAAACTATAAATTCATATTAATATCTCCAATTTTAATCCAGAGCTCATTTTAGCTTTCCTCTTTTATTTGCAGCTTCTCTAACAGTAAGAAACATGATTCCCATTTTCTGTAATTCTTTGATAATGCAACCATAGGATATAAACCTAAATAAAAATATCTTTAAAAACATCTAAAAATACTTTCAAAATCTAAAAAAATTTTTAAGGAAGTAATTTTAGAGTCCCTAATTTATATCTCTGTTAGAAAATAATAACCAACTAGAGAATACTGTTTGTGTACAGCTCTTTTGTCTTTAGCCTTAAAGCATTCAGTCAAAATGCTGTTTTCAGCTCCTTTCTCCCCCAACCCTTTCACTGTAGTTACATGATTCATCTATAATATTGTTAGAGTTTTATGTCATAGTCTGTATTTCGTATTTTCCCCCCCATACCCTGGTTGATTTTGTTGTTGTTATCATACAATAAAATTCACTCTTGTGATGTATAGTTCTATGTATTTTGACAAATGCACAGTCATGTGACCACCACATTTCCCTACTGAACAATTTAATCAACTCCCCTAAATAAGAATTACCCCTTTATGAATAATCTCTCCTACCATTCCTAACCCTTGGCAAGCACTGATCTATTTCTTCCCCTGTACTTTTGATATTTTAGGAATCTCTTTCATGTAAAATGGAATGATACAACATATACCCACTTGATTCTTTCACTTAAGGAGAATGCATTTAAAATTCACCTAAGTTGTTGTGTGAACCAATAGTTCCTCCTTATAACTGAGTGATATTTTTATTGTATGAAATGGTTTAATGACATCTGGGTGGTTAACAGTTTGGGGCTATTGTAAATAAAGCTGCCATAAACATTTGTTTACAGGGTTTTTATGTGAATGTAAATTTCTGTTTTTCTTAGGTAGATACCTGGGAGTGGGATAGCAGGGTTTTATGGTAAATGAATATTTAGCTTTTTAATAACCTGCCAAAAACACTTTCCAAACTGGCTGTACAATAATTTGCTTTCCCACCAGTCTATATAACATTTTAAGGAGAAAGCTTACAACCTAAGGATTGTATCCCCTCCTAGATGTTGTTTATGTGTGTTGGCACCAGAATTCTCACTCAGGAATTTTACAATAACAGCACAAAATGACCTTTTTCCAAAAAAATTATTTAAAGTCCTACTCTAGCCAACTGAGAAAGAAATCATAATTAAGAAGTTGGGAAAAAATCCCTAACAAAATCTTAAGAAAAAAAATACTTCCTTCTCATAAAGAAAAGATATCTAAGAAGATAGATCACATAATATTATTTATAAAAACAGAACTATTAAAATTAAAGTGGAATGGAATTCTCAGTCTACTTAACATTTTTCTAGAATTTCTAGCTAGTGGAATAAGACATATATCAGAAATAATGGACTAACTGCTGGAGAAGAAAAGGCGAAAATGATTATTAATTGCAAAGAATGTTTCTTAGAAGACCTAAAAATGCCACATAAAATCCTCTTAGAAATCATAAGGCTATGAAATAGAACAAAATCATGAAAAATATCAATATCCTATCAGGAAACTGATGAGATAGTTTTAAAAATTATCTGAATAATAGCAACACACACACCGTAAAATTTCTAGGCACAACCCTAACCAAAATATGCAGTATCTGTATGTAGAAAACTATAAAAATTACTGAAATATAAAGGACCTGACCATTAAATTTTTACAGTACTGTCATGCCATTCATTAATTCATTCAATTTGATTATTTTCCCAAAATTCGTCTTTGGCACAAATAAAGTTCCATAAGAGAAGGGGCAATATTTGTCATATTCACTGTTATCCCATGTCAAACACATTGCCTGACTTATAGCAGGCACTCTAGAAATATTTTTCTATATATGAATATTTTTTCAGCTATCCAATCTATGAAGTTTGTATAGCGTCTCAGAAACATTCACTAAGTAGTTTAGTAGTTTTTGAAAGGAGTCTAGGCCAGTTAATTATACTGCCTAGCATGTTGTAATACCCTACATATTTGATCACAGATAGTATCATGGCTCATGACTTGAAACATAGGTACCCTTGGTCCTGCATCATTATCTTCTGCCACTTTACCTATCATTAATGGATTCCACAACATAATGACAAGAATTTCAAAGCTTAAGATAGTTTAGGGGATTTTAGAAATGGTTCTTTTCTATAAAAAGTTATACTTCGTCAATTCAATTTCTACACAGGCAATGCTAGCATAAGAGTAAATGAATTGGAATGGAATTCTAATAATTAAAAATTTGAGTTAGCCACATGTAAATCAATGAAACTAGAACACACCCTCACACCACTCACAAAAATAAACTCAAAATGGCTTGAAGACTTAAACATAAGAAGACACCGTCAAACTCTGAGAAGAGAACACAGGCAAAACATTCTCTGACATCAACCATACAAATGTTTTCTTAGATCAGTCTCCCAAGGCAACAGAAATAAAAATAAAAATGAACCGATGGGACCTAATCAAACTTACAAGTTTTTAAACAGCAAAGGATACTGTAAAAAAAAAAAAAAAAAAAAAGACGACCCACGGAATGGGAGAAAATAGTTTCAAATGATGCAACTGACAAGGGCTTAATTTCTAAAATATGCAAACAACTTACACAACTCAACAGCAAAAAAACCCAACAACCCAATCAAAAAAGGTACAGAAGGGATTTCTGTTGTGGCTCAGCAGAAACGAATCCAGCTAGTACCCATGAGGATGTAGGTTTGATCCCTGGCCTCACTCAGTGGGTCAGGGATCCAGCATTACTGTGAGCTGTGGTGTAGGTCACAGATGCAGCTTGGATTCCACATTGCAGTGGCTGTGGCATAGGCCAGCAGGTAAAGCTCTGATTCGACCCCTAGAAGGGAACTTCCATATGCCACAGGTGCAGCCCTAAAAAAAGAAGAAAAAAAAAAAAGAAAGAAAAATGGGCAGAAGACCTGAATAGACATTTCTCTAAAGATGATATACAGATGGCCAACAGGCACATGAAAAAATGCTCAACATTACCAATTATTAGAGAAAGGCAAATCAAAACTACAATGAGGTACTACCTCACACCAGTCAGAATGGCCATCATTAACAAGACAACAAATAACAAATGCTGGAGAGGGTGTGGACAAAAGGATACCCTCCTTCACTGTTGGTGGGAATGTAAACTGGTACAACCACTATGGAAAACAGTATGGAAGTACCTCAGAAAACTAAATATAGAACTACTATATGACCCAGCAATCCCGTTCTTGAAATATCAAGACAAAAATTTCATTGAAAAATATACATGCATCCCTATTTTAACTGCAGCACTATTCACAATGATCAAGACATGGAAACAACCTAAATGTCCACTGACAGATGAATGGATTAAAAATATGTGGTATATATACACAATGGAATACTACTCAGCCATAAAAAAGAACAAAATAATGCCATTTGCAGCAACATGGATGGAACTAGAGACTCTCATACTAAGTGAAGTAAGTCAGAAAAAGACAAATACCATATGATATCACATATCTGGAATCTAACATATGGCACAAATGAACCTACTTATAGAAAAGAAACAAACTCATGGACTTGGAGAACAGACTTGTGGTTGCCACAGAGGAGGGGGATGGAGTGGGATGGATTGGAAGTTTGGGGTTAATAGATGCAAACTATTGCATTTGTAGTGGATAAGCAATGAGATCCTGCAATATTGCACAGGAAATTATATCTAGTCACTTGTGATGGAAAATGTTGGAGGATAATGTGAGAAAAAGAATGTATATACATAGGTGTGACTGGGTTACTCTGCTGTACAGCAGAAATTGACAGAACACTGTAAATCAACTATAATACAAAAATTAAAAAATCTTAAAAAATTTTGAGTTAGTATGGAAAGAGGAAAAAAACAGAAAAGAAACCCACAGAATCTAGGAGCATGTGAAAGTGAAATATTTCACAGTATGCCATCTGAGCCTTATACCTGGACTCTTTATTGCTTCCATGTAATACAGAGTTTAAGGTTAATGATTCACAGTATTCCATTGCTTAAGAGCTAAGTTTCACTTCATAATTGACATTTTTTCCTCGTAACATTCATTTGCTAATATTTTCCTAGATTTAAAAAATAATGGAATGATATAACTGGTTGAATAGCTGAGCCACGGCTGAGGATAAAGCATTTTGATTATTCTTCTCATTTTCCAATGTTTTATTATCTGTAGGCATGTGTATAGTTGTGTTTTTATGTGTTTTCTGGGGGTGGGGAATACTGTGTAGTAATTTCCCTGTTGTGCTTCTAAATAAGGACTTCCTATGAACACTAGTAATGGTAATGTCATAGTTATTTACTGAGAGAACTAATCTGGAGTCTATGGAGGTGTGTTGAAGTTTTGTGAAAATGAAATCAGAAATGCAGCATATCTCAGCAGTAATGAATCTGTTTACGTTGTATAAAGCAGGGTAGAGTTAAGAAAAATCAATTTTTCAAACTCAGTGCTTTTTGATGGTCAAAGTTTATTCCATTGGGTCATTAGTATATGATAGCCCCAAAGTATTCTTTGGCCAGAGTTCATCTCCTAGCTAATGTTAAAGAAGAATAGGCCCACTAGAGGCATTTTATTTTTTTTAATAATTGCAAATTGTTATGTAAGATCATCTTGAGTATACTCTATTGCTTATAATGAATGGACTAGCAAAAATGAAAGGACTAGCAAAAAACTTGTTTTTAATAACTGAATTTACAACAAAGTTAGGCATATTAAACATCAGTAGACATTACTGGTTCTACTGCATATTGCTAGACCAATGATGGACTTTAACAGTAAATAAAAGTTAACAAATTTCATATGAAAATTGGAATTGTGATACAATAAATTCAATAAATTTGATATGGAAATTGGAGTTGTTAACATAGTAGCAGGAACTCATCACAAAAATTTAGACATCAGTGAGAATAACCTATGATTGTCACCTGTCTGTAACTGAATTAGACTTGATACATTTTGGCCAAATTCATAGGTTATGGCAAATAGGTTAGCTGAGTAAGACAGAAACCACTGGAATGATTCTGCTTACTTAATATCTCGATGTCAATTATTTTTTCATGCTTCCTAGCTATTCCCTTTAAAAATGATAATTATTCAACCTTAAATTTGTATAGTTAAATATAGAAGGAAGTTATTTAAGTTGGTCAATAAATTGACTCTTCTAGGAAGTTAACAAATGTCAGTCAGCTGATACATTTGAAGTTAGAATTTAAATTAGGGAGATCAACTCAGAAGAGAGGAATAAAGGGCAGTGCTGTGCAGCTGTGAAGGGAGGAAAAAGGCTCTCCAATATAGTAAGGCCTTCTCTCAAGATATTAGATAGTTGTGTTGGGTTATTCACCTGGTAATCACAGAAAGAGGTAATGTAGTACTTGACTTACTCTCGTGCTAAAAAGCTCTGGAAATGTCACTCAGAATTTTCTGTACATGGCGTTAACTGTAGTGCACCCACTGCAAAAATGAAGCATTATTAGACATAATCATACCTTAAGCTATGATGACAGATGTTAAAATGACTATAGGTATTTGAAGGAGAAAAAGGGTCACAGACAGTTATCTAGAAGCAATGAGACAAGGATGTTTGGAGAAATAACCTATTCTCTGAAAGATGATATGATTTTAGGGTATGAGAGATAATGGGTGAGATAATTGGGAAGATAGAGCAAAGGGCTAGTTTCTAATTAAATTGAAAGCATATACAGAATTTTACTCAGGAAAAATGCCAATGATCTGAGTTGGGCCACCATTTAGTGCATGCAACTCTGCAGTGAGACTACTTTTGGAAGATGCCTCATAAACAAGGGCTGGAAACATGGCACAGCTTTTTAAGGCAAGACTGTTTTCCACTGTCTATCAAGATAAATGCTACACCAATTTTGTGTTCATCCACAAAATGGTAATGAAATACAAAGAGGGCATCCAGGGTGATAGCCGGGAGAGGGAGTCAGTGCATTAATTCTGCTTAGCAAGAAAGATGTTTAAATTTGAAAAAAAAAAATCCGTAAGTATTACAGGGTATTCACACTGCCTTCCTGTTATGACACTCTTTGGACTAAATGGTAAATCAAAGGAAATGGATTGATACTCTTGGTAGTTGGATGAAGTAAGAAGAAAGCTGAATAAATGAGCAAAGGATACTTTTTTTAATTTAAAAGGATTATAATTTTCAGATGTTGTTTGACCTAAGGCAGGGTGAGGTGGATTTTTATTTTTTAGCAATACTCACATCTGAAATAGTATCACGTACATTTTTAGCCAGTACTGAAACAAATTCCATATTCTATACAAATGGGGGAAATGCAATTCATAATTGACAAGATATGAATTTTTTATACTTTAAGCCATGAGACTGCCACATCAACAAATGTAATTCCTTAGCAAATATGTCTTATGTTTATATTTATGAAATGTATACAATTGACACAGAACTCAAAAGGGAATAAGTAAACATTTTAAATATATATATATATATATTTACTTTGATTTGCAAACTTCATTCTGGGAAACATTTATTAAATTAGAAATAAGGAAGGAATTCAAGCAAAATGTACTTAGAGTTTCAGTTTCTCTTGGACTTCGTTTTATGCATTTTGCCAAAGCTTGGACTCCAATACATCAAAGTGTTTGTTTTGTTTTGTTTTTAAAATTTTGAATATATACAAAGCTACTCTCAAAAGTGAAAATGAAAAATCATTAAAACTTAAAATTCATCTCTGGGAGCCCCACATTGCAGTGGGTGATTTCATGTTAAATATCCTAAACTGAAACAGCAAGAAGAGATCAAGAGTCTTAGAAAGAGTGATTAAGTTTGGACAAGTGATGTCCTCAACATTTTGTGTAGCTATTCACCACAGCTTACTGAAGGGCCATAAGATAAAAATTTTCTTGAAGTAACTTTGATATCCATTCAAATGTAAGTTCTTTGAGGGTACAGATCTTATTTATCCTGTCTCCCAACCTCTTTGATGTCATAATGAAGTTAGACGAAGCAGTACTTCTAACTAGTTCCCCAGGGGTGAAGACAGAAAGTAAGGAAGTGGCTCATCATCCTCAAAGAGCTGAAGCAATGGCAGTTATTTCAGAGGCTCCTAATCTGCCACCACTGTGAAAATCATGGCATCTCAGCTCACTGGGCGTGAAATATACTCAAATCGGTTCTTCCAATTCTGGCCTGCCACGTGGGGTGCAAAGACAGGTTTGTTTGTTTGTATCAATTAACTTGATGATATATACAGAGTGGATATTAAGTGTTGCTAAACTGTGAACAGCTCTCATTTCACTTCTTATCAGAGGAGACACAGAAGGACACAGGTAGCAGTAAAAGTGCTAAGAACTTACTCTAGTGGGTAAGAACATTAACTCTGGAGCCAGCTGCTTGGGTTAGAACACTGGCTCCACCACTGACCAGCTGTGTGACCTTGGGTAACTCCTGGCCTGTGGTAGTAATTAAAGTTGCTATGAAAGCTAAATGAATTACTATTGCAAAGTACTTAGAACAGTGGCTGGTACACTGAAATTGCTAAATAAGCATTAGCTATTATAATTATATGTGCTAAACCCCCACAGTGCCAGTTCATAGTGGGCATTCAGTAAATACTTTCATTCATCCAGTAATCAAAGAATACTGGAACCTGTATGAATATCAATATAGGGAGTGACTCAGTGAAGAGTAATGGCATCTTTAACCATGAAGAGCTCTAATTTTGTCCTAGATTCTAGAACAGATTTAAACTTTCTAAATCTTTAGCCAATTTTAAACAAAATATGAGCCAGATCTATATTTTAAATCCTTTTTCTAAACACAATGATGCTATTAATTTGAACAAGAGAGGTTGCAAACAGGCTCTTCAGCTGATGGATCCCATGTTTCTAAATAGTGCTTTCTTTCAGATTGTTATCCCCAGAAGTGGTTAGTGCAATGGTTAGTCAGCCTTGTGCCAATCTGTATTGCCAAAACAACTGTGATGCCTGTGTTGGCATCAGCTTTACATGGCTAGTAAAAGCGCATTTGAGTTTTAGAAGTTTTAGAGTTGTGAATATGTAATCCTTCTTGATGAAAAGAGGACTTTAAAAAAATCATTTTTCAGGGCAATAATAATAATAATAATAATAATTACATAATAATAATATTGTTTGACACAGCAAACAGTTTAGCAAATGAAAAAGGCACCAAGTGCCTATAGAGCACAGTCCATGAACATTTCCAATTATATCAAATTTAGCTAGAGAAATATTTTTTTATTCATTAAATCATACATTACTCTGAGGAAAAAAGTGGTACTCACAATATATAGTAGTCTTGACACTTCTCCTAGCAGAGGGTATTTCTTCTATATCAGCACTGAATGCTGGCCAAATAGTATGACCTCAGCCTTCTATTTCTTTTCTTTTTTTTTTTTTTGTCTTTTGTTGTTGTTGTTGTTGTTGCTATTTCTTGGGCCGCTCCCGCGGCATATGGAGGTTCCCAGGCTAGGGGTCGAATCGGAGCTGTAGCCACCGGCCTACGCCAGAGCCACAGCAACGCGGGATCCGAGCCGCGTCTGCAACCTACACCACAGCTCACGGCAACGCCGGATCGTTAACCCACTGAGCAAGGGCAGGGACCCAACCCGCCACCTCATGGTTCCTAGTCGGATTCGTTAACCACTGCGCCATGACGGGAACTCCTCAGCCTTCTATTTCTTAACTCTTAGAATTTTTAAAAATCCACTGCTAGAAAGAAGCCTCCATGGACATATGTGTGATTTACTGGTAATGGAAAAGTTCAGCTTCCATTACTACTGATGGCTATGCTTCCATTTATGTTTTCCCTAAGCCATAACTATTTAAAATGTTACTGTTAGCATTCTTAGTTGTCCCATAGGTTGGCATATAACTCTCTTACTTAAATACATAGAAAAAAATCATATTAATTAAAATAAATTGTTGGACAGTTAAGTTGTGTTACAGATTGTCTATGGAGACTATAAATTCAAATTAAGGGTTTTGCTGCTTGTTCCTGAGCTTGGAAAGATTCCTTTTACTGCATCAGTAGTAGCAAAAGAAATCAGTTACTTACGAAAGAACATTCACTTGAATTCTTACAAAAATAGCTAGATAAACTGCATATGTAGCTAGTTATCATAATCATTTAATGAATTCTTGGCTGAAGCTAAGACCTAACTTGCTAATTTATGATGACAAGTGTCGATATTTAATTGTATTGAGTATGGATTTTCACTGACATAACTATTTATTCTCTTTATTTAAAATATATATATTTCTCTATATGTTCATATTTATTCTCTATTTCTATGTGTTTCTATACATTAAATATACATAACATTGGTGTTCTAAGTGGTATATTAATAAACTATAATGTTTTTTCACAAATTAAACAAATCTTATTTTTTGGGTATTAAAGTGTTAAATTGAGTCAAAGTAATTTATGGGGCATTGGAATAATTCACCTTAAGAAATGCTTATGTCATAAAACTTCCAAAGGCAAAGAAATGACTGCCATTTATAGTATTCTGTAAACAATGAATGTCTTTTACAGTTCACAAAAACATCTATAATATTAAAAATACTCTAAAATAAAACAGTACAAATAAATTATACTCTTAACTTTTGACCTTGCTGTGAATAAGTACACTCATTCCCTAATGCTCCTACTGAAAATGGTGTGTATGATTCCTTTATTTAACTACTTTAGAGATTCAATAAAAAGTTCAGAGAAAAAGAAAACTTTTTTTTTTTTTTTTTGCTGTTTTAGGGCCGCATCCACAGCATATGTTAGTTCCCAGGTTAGGGGTCCAATCCAAGCTATAGCCACTGGCCTACACCACAGCCGAAGCAACATGGGATCTGAACTGCATCTGTGACCTACACCACAGCTCATGGCAATGCCGGATCCTTAACCGACTGAGCAAGTCCAGGGATCTAACCCATGTCCTTATACTAGTTGGATTTGTTACCACTGAACCACAACAGGAATTCCAAACAAAAAGTATTAAAAATTACTACCTAGAAGAAAATTTTAAACTATTCTATTTTAGAGAAGATAAAGCTAAGCAATAAATCAATTTTCTAGATTACATGAAAAGAATATCAATTTCTCCATTTCTTCTAAATGTATGCTAAAGAAGATAGACTTAAAGTATATATATTTCTATTACTTAGGTTTTAAAACAGGCCAAAGTGGTTGTGGATTTGCATCATCTGGAGGACATATCAAAAAGTGGGTCGGTCTTGTCTATCAGTATAGTATTATAAATTCCTGTCTCCGAAGTAAGAGACTAACTTTCTAATTCTGTAGTTTATGTGGGTAAAAAGACAGAGCTACTAAGAAATTGGGCCATTGGGAGTTCCCGTTGCAGCATAGCGGAAACACATCTGACTAGGAACCATGAGGTTGCAGGTTCAATCTCTGGCCTCGCTTAGTGGGTTAAGGATCCAGTGTTGCCGTGAGCTATGGTGTATGTCGCAGATGCGGCTTAGATCTGGCATTGCTGTGGCTGTGGTGTAGGCCAGCAGCTGTAGCTCTGATTAGACCCCTAGCCTGGGGACCTCCACATGCCGTGGGTGTGGCCCTAAAAAGACAAAAGACAAAAAAAAAAGAAATTGTGCCATTTATATTCACAGTGATTACATTCAAAGCTGACTTTCTGGTTTATAATAGATTTCCCATAAATATTCATGAATCACAATATTCATAAAGATTTTTTTCAAACTTAGGATAGCATTATATCCCCTTCCTAAAGTTTGTCCTTTGGGATTAAGTGCTATTCCCGAATCACCTTCTTACAGAAATGCCTTTAAAGAAGAACACCAAATACTATAGTTTACAATTTTACCATAGACTTTGATAATGCCCTTACTACTCAAAAAAAAAAAAAAAATCAGGAGGCTTTCCATTATTAATGTTGCTATCCTTCCAATGAATGATGAAGGACATGAATTATTCCCCAAGATGACGCCAGACTGCTTCATGAGTCAAGGGAGAAATACCTGAATTATGCCTTTCCCACAAACAATTGCTAAAACAAAGCCTAAGGAAATGGCACAAGTGACGTATATTTTCACTTACATTTCATACCTAAACTGAAATAGTCTACAAAATCTTTATGGGATTTTGAATATGGACTTGGAATAAATATTCAGTCAAGCCCTTATAATGAACCCTCTTGGTCTGATTAAGCTTCCTGAAGAGAAAACCATATCCAGCTACTCTCACTTCTACATTACCTAGCATAGTGTTTTTCAGGTTAGCAGGCACTCAGTAAATGTTCTCTGCATGAATGGGCAAATTAATTATACAGAGTAAAACTGTTCTGAAATGTGACTGATTGTGATAGATATCAAACTACAAACCAAGGCATATCTCTCAAAAAACAAGCTATACATGTACTAAGAAGTCAAAAATAGCAGATAACTAAGAAAGGTTCTCTAATTTCAGTTATAACAGTTTTATGTAGGGGTCCACTACAATTAATTTCCTGCCACTATCATTCACTGATACAGAGTTTTCCAGACTTTTGCTAATTGGGCCAGTTTTTTATTTCTTCTATATCTTTAGCACCATATCCTAAGAACTGGTATGGTCTCAGCTATTGTCCATAGAGCTGGTGTAGCCGTGATGACTTATGAGTCATAAAACAGAGATTTAACTTTGCTTAGTTAAGGTTATATATTCTAATCCTTTAAGAAGTATTAAAAAACTAAATAGTTATCTTTAGTTAATTACATTAACAAGAACGAAAGAGTGAATCACATTTTACTGATGACTAAAGGAGATTTGCTGGGCTATATAATTTCTAAGAATTAACCGCAAAAACTTCATAAGAACTAAAATGACAGAACACTTTTATTACAATTTATCACAATGATCTGAATAAAGTACTTCACCAAGCAAAGATTGTTTTAAAACTTTACACATTGGTCAAAAACACTAGTCTGGGGTGGGGAAAAAAGATAGTTGAGTAGAAGGACCTTGAACTCATCTCCTTTCAGGAGCATACCAAAATCACAAGTAACTACTGAATACAATCAATAAAACAACTAGGATCTACCCCAAAAAATATTCTACATATAAAGACACAAAAAACCAAGAGATGGTAGAAGGGTACACTCATGATATAACCATACCCCATACCACCTGGGTGGGTGACTCACAAACTGGAGGATAATTATATCACAGATGTTCTCTGAAAGGAATGAGAGCTCTGAGCCCCATGTCAGGCTCCCCGGCCTAGGGTTCTGACACCTGGAGGAGGAACCCCTAGAGCATTTGGCTTTGAAGGGCAGTGGGACATGACTGCAGGAGCTCCACGGGACCAGGGGAAATGAAGACTCCACTCTTGGAGGGAATACCCAAGGTCCCATGCACACTGAGTCTCAGGGTAAAAGTAGTGACTCCATAGGAGCCTGGGCCAGACCTACCTACTGGTCTTGGAGAGTCTCTTATAGAGGTAAGGGGCAGCTGTGGCTCTCTCTGGGGTATTAAAAGTTCGTGGCAGACAGAGCAGAGACCTACATGAACTGTGGCTGGAGGCAGACATTTTGGGTTCTTGGCATGGAGACCTGGCCCCACCAACAGCCTGAAAGGTCCAGTGTTGAGATACCTCAGGGCAAACAACCAAGAGGGCAAGAACACAGAACTACCTCTCAGCAGACAGCCTATCTAAAGAATTCTTGAGCTCACAACTACATCTAGACAAATCCCTTGACCTGGCTCTGCCTACCAGAAGGCCAAGATCCAGCTCTATCCACCCCTCCTAGCAAGCACCAGCCCCTCCTGCCAGGAAGCCTGCACAAGCTCTTAAACCAGCCTCACCCACCAGGGGGCAGACATGAGAAGCAAGGAAACTAGGATCCTACAGCCTGCAGAACTGAGTTTTCAAACACAAGTCAGAACCTATCTTATGCCTAGCTAGTCCCTGGCCCTTAGGTGATGAGAGGGGAATGTATGCTAGGACACATAGGACATTCCCTATAGAGGTCCACTCCAAGGTCAAAAGATATAATTAACCTACCACATACATAAAAATAGAAGTAGAATTTTAAGCAAAATGAGACAGCAAAGGAATACTTTCCATACAAAGGAATAAGATAAAACCCCAGAAGAATAACTAAGTGAAATAGAGATAGCCAGTTTATCTGAGAGAGAGTTCAAAGTAAAGATTATAAAGATGATCCAAGAACTAAAGAAAAAAATAGATGCACAAAGTGAGAAGATACCATAAGTTTTCAGCAGAGTTTGAAGTTCTAACAAATAACCAGAGTTGAAGAATACTATAACTGAAATGAAAAATACACTAAAAGGAATCAATAGTAAAATGAATGAGGTAGAAGCATGAATATTAAGTGAGCTGGAAGTCAGAACAGTGGAAATCACTGCTGCAAAATAGAATAAAGGGAAAAGAATGAAAAGAAATGAGGACAGTTAAAGAGACCTCTGGAACAATGTCAAATATACCAATATTTGCAATATAAGGATCACAGAAAGAGAATAGGGAGGGAAAGAGCCTGAGAAAAATTTTGAAGAGACAACAGCTGAAAACTTCCCTAACATTTGAAAGCAAACAGTCACCAAAATCCAGGAAGTACAGAGTACCATTCATGATAAACCCAAGAAGGAATATAATGAAACACAAAGTAATAAAATTTACAAAAATTAAAGATAAAGAAAAAATGAAAAGCAATAACATGCAAAGAAATCCTCATAAGACTATCAGTTGATTTTTCAGCATAAATTCTGTAGTCCAGAAGGGAGTGGCACAATATATTTAGAGTGATGAAAGGGAGAAAATGTACAAACAAGAATACACAACAAGGCTCTCAATTAGATTCCAAGGAGAAATGAAAAGCTTTGCAGACAATCAAAAGCTAAAAGAATTCAGTATCACCCAAAGAACATTACACCAAATGCTGAAGGAACTTTTCTAAGTGGAAAAGGTCAAAAATAGAAACCAGAAACTTATGAAATGGAAAAACTCACTGATAAAGACAAAAATACAGTAAAGGCAGGAAATCATCCACACACATAATACCCAAATGAGTGAAACTTATGAAATGGAAAAACTCACTGATAAAGGCAAAAATAAAGTAAAGGCAGAAAATCATCCACACACAAATATGTTATCAAAATGAATGATCATGAGAGGAGGAGAGTACAAGTGCAGGATATTTGAAATGCATTTGAAATAAAGAGATCAGCAACTTAAAACAACCATATATATATAATATGCAACATGTATTTTTATTATATACATATAATATATTGCTATATCAAAACCTCATGGCAATCACAAATGAAAAATCTATACTAGACACACACACACACACACACAAAAACAGAATCCAAACACTAAAGATAGTCATCCAAACACTAAAGCTAGTCATCCAACCATGAAAGAGAACAAAAGAAAGAGAGAACAAAAAAGACCAACAGCAAAAAATCCAAAACAATTAACAAAATGACAATAAGAACATACATATCAATAATTACCTTAAATGTAAATGGACTAAATGCACCAACTAAGAGACACAGACTGGCTGAATGGATACAAAAATAAGACCCTTATATATGTGGTCTTCAAGAGACCAACTTCAATTCTAGGGATACATATAAACTGAAAGTAAGAGGACAGAAGATATTCCATGCAAACAGAAATCAAAACAAAGCTGGAGTAACAATACTCATACTATACAAAAGAAACTTGAAAATAAAGAGGGATATAAGAGACAAAGAAAGACAGTACATAATGATCAAAGGACCAATCCAAGAAGATATAACAGTAGTAAATATATATGCATCCAACATAGGAGCACCTTCAATATATAAGGCAACTGCTAACAGTCATTAAAGGAGAAATCAACAATAACACAATGATAGTGGAAGACTTCAACAACTCACTTACAGCAATGGACAGATCATCCACATAGAAAAGCAACAGGAAACATGAACTATTTATTAAGTCCATCTAGTCTAATGCAATTATAGATATTTATAGAATATTCCATTCCAAAAGCAGCAGAATACATACTCTTCTCAAACACATGGAAAATTCTCCAGGATAGATCCCATTCTGAGCCACAAATCAAGACTCATTTATTTAAGAAAACTGCAATTGTTTTCAGGCATCTTTTTTACTGGCCACACCCATGGCATATAGAAGTTCCCAGGCTAGGAGTCCAATTGGAGCTGCAGCTGCCAGGCTACACCACAGCCACAGCAGCAGCAACTCCAGATCCAAGCCACGTCTGCATCCTACACCACAGCTCATAGCAACACCTTAACCCACTGCACAGGGCCAGGGATTGAACCTGTATCCTCATGGATACTAGTCAGATTCATTACTGCTGAGGCACAATGGGAACTCCCCAAGCATCTTTTATGATCACAAAATGATAAGACTAGAAATCAATGCCAAGAAAAAAAAAAAAACTGCAAAAAACACAAACACATGGAGACTAAACAATATGCTATTAATAATCAATGGGTCACTGAAAAAATAAAAGAACTCAAAAAATACCTAGAAACAAATGAAAATGAAAACAACCATGATCCAAACACCTGGGACATAGCAAAAGCAATTCTAAGAGGGAGTTTATAGTAGTACAAGACTGCCTCAGGAAACAAGAAAAAACTCAAATAAACAACCTAATATTACACCTAAAGCAACTAGAGAAAGAATAGACAAAACCCAAAGTTAGCAGAAGGGGAAAAAAATCATAAAGATCAGAGGAGAAATAAAATAAAAATGAAGACAGCAATAGAAAAAAAATCACTGAAACTAAAAGCTGATTCTTTGAAAAGATAAACAAAATTGATAAGTCCTTAGCCAGAATCATCAAGAAAAAAAGGGAGAGAACTCAAATCAATAAAATTAAACATAATAAAGGAGATATTACAATTGTAACCACAGAAATACAAAGGTTCATAAGAGTCTACTTCAAGCAACCATATGCCAATAAAATGGACAAACTAGAAGAAATGGACAAATTCTTAGAAAGGTAAAATCTCCCAAGACTGAACCAGGAAGAAATAGAAAAGATGAATGAACCAATCACAAGGACTGAAATTGAAACTGTAATTTAAAAATTTCCAACAAACAAAAGTCCAGGACCGGATGGCTTCACATGTGAATTCTATCAAATATTTAGAAAAGAGTTAACACCTATCCTTCTAAAACTATTCCAAAAAATTGCAGAAGGAATACTCCCAAACTCATTCCATGAGGCCATCATCACCCTGACACCAACACTAGACAAAGACACCACAAAAAAAAAATTATAGACCAATATCACTGATGAATATAGACGGAAAAATCCTCAACAAAATACTAGTAAACCAAATCCAGCAATACATTAAAAGGACCATACACCATGATCAAGTAGGATTTTTCCCAGGGATGCAAGGATTTTTCAATACCTGCAAATCAATCAGTGTGATACACTAACAAAAAACCAAGGGATCATCTTAACAGATGCAGAAAAAGCTTTTGACAAAATCCAACACCCATTTCTGATTAAAAAAAAAAAACTTCCAGAAAGTACGCATATAGAGAACCTACCTTGACAAAATGAAGGGCATATGTGAAAAAACCTAAAGGTAACATCATTATCAATGGTAAAAGGTCAAAGAATCCTAAGATCAGAACAAGTCATGGATATCCACTCTTGCCACTTTTATTCAACAGTATTTTTTGTTAGGGCATAATTGATTTACAGTGTTGAGTCAATTTCTGCTGTACAGCATAGTGACCTAGTCATCCATACACATTCTTTGTCTCATGTTATCTTCCATTACGGTCTAACCCAAGAATCTGGGTATAGTTCCCCGTGCTATATAGTGGGACCTCATTGCTTATCCACTCCAAATGGAATAGTTTGTATCTACTAACCCAAACTCCTATCCATCCCACTTCTTCCCCTCCTCCTTGGGAACATAGTTTTGAATAAAGTTCTAGACATGGAAATCAGAAAAGAAAAAGAAAGGACTCAAATATGAAAGGAAGAAATAAAACAGTCACTGTTGGCAGATGACATGACACTATATATAGAAAATCATAAAGATCCTACCTAAAGACTGCTAGAGCTCATCAATGAATTTGGTAAATTTGCAGCATACAAAATTAATACACAGAAATCTATTGCATTTCTATGTACAAATAATGAAAGATCAGAAAGAGAAATTAGGGAAACAGTTCCATTTACCACTGCATTGAAAAGAATAAAATACCTTGAAATAAACCTACCTAAAGGAAAAAAAAAAATGTCTGTACTCTAACAATTATAAGAGTGATGAATGAACTCAAAGATAACACAAGCATATGGAAAGATATATCATGCTCTTGGATTGGAAAATCAATATTGCCAAAATGACTATAATGCCCAAGGCAATCTACAGATTCAATGCAATCTCTATGAAATTACTAATGGCGTTTTTTTTTTTGTTTTTTGTTTTGTTTTTTTTTGTCTTTTTAGGGCCACACCTGTGGCATATAGAGGTTCCCAGGCCAGGGGTTGAATTGGAACTATAGCTGCCACTTACATCATATCTACAGCAGTGCTGGATCTGAGCCATGTCTGCAAACTACACCACAGCTCACAGCAATGTCGGATCTTTAACCTCCTGAGCAGGGCCAGGGATCGAACTTATGTCCTCATAGATACTAGTTGGGTTCATTAACCACTGAGCTACGATGGGAACTCCACCAATGGCATTTTTCATAGAACTAGAACAAAAAAAAATTTTTAACTGTATGGAAACACAAAAGACCCCAAATAGCCAAAGCAATCCTGAGAAAGAAAAATGGACCTGAAGGGATCAAGGTCCCTGACTTCAGACTATACTACAAAGTTACAGTCATTCAAAAAGTGTTGTACTGGCCCAAAAACAGACATATAGATCAATGCACTAGGATAGAAAGCCCAGAAATAAACCCACAAACCTATGATCAACTAATTTATGACAAATTAGGCAAGAATATACAAAGGAGAAAAGAAAATATCTTCAATAAGTGGTTCTGGGAAAACTGGACAGCTACATGTAAAAGAATGAAATTAGAACACTCTGTAACACCATACACAAAAATAAACTCAAAGTGGATTAAAAACCTAAAAGACCAGATACTATAAAGCTCTTAAAAGGAAACAGGCAGAACACTCTATGACAGAAATTGGAGCAATATCTTTTCAGACCCACCTCCTAGAGTAATGAAAATAAGAACAAAGATAAACAAATGGGACCTAATTAAACTTAAAAGCTTTTGCACAGCAAAGGAAACCACAAACAAAATGAAAAGACAACCCACAGAATGAGAGAAAATATTTCCAAACCACGAATAAGACTGACAAGAGATTAATCTTCCAAATACACAAATAGCTCATCCAGGTCAATATAAAAACAACCACCCGATCAATAAATGGGCAGAAGATCTAAATACACATTTCTCCAAAGAAAACAGACAGACTGTCAAAATGCACATGACTAGATGCTCAACATCACTAATTTATTACAGAAATGCAAATCTAAACTACAGTGAGGTATCACTTCATACCAGTCAGAATGGCCATCACCAAAAATTCTACAAACAATAAATGCTGTAGAGAGAGTAGATAAAAGGGAACACTTCTACACTGTTGGTGGGACTGTAAATTGGTACAGCCAGTATGGAGAACAGTATGAAGGTTCCTTAAAAAACTAAAATAGAGCTACCATATGATCCTGTAATTGCACTCCTGGGCATGTATCCAGAGATAACCAGAATTCAAAAACATATACACCCCAATGTTCATTGCCACACTATTTACAATAGCCAAGACATGGAAGCAACCTAAATATCCATGAACAGATGAATGGATATAGATGTGGCAATATTACCCTAAAGAAAGAATGAAATCACGCAACATGGATGGACCTACAGATTATCATACTAAATGAACTAAGCCAGATAGAGAAAGACAAGTATCATATGATAGCCCTTATATGTGAAATCTTAAAAAAAAAAAAAAAAAAGGATAGAAATGAACTTATTTCCAAAATAGAGAGAGACTCACAGACATAAAAAGAAAATTTATGGTTACCAAAGGGGAAAGAAAGACTGGGGGAGGGATGAATTAGGAGGATTGGTTTAACATATAACACAGCACATAAAATGGATAACTAATAAGGACCTACTGTATAGTGCAGGGAACTATACTCAATATTTGTAATAACCTATAATAATAATAACGTTTAAAGGAAAATAGTCTGAAAAATTGTATCTATGTCTATTTATCTATTTACCACTCTGTCTACATCTGAATCACTGTGCCATATACCTGAAACTAACATGATATTGTAAATCAACTATACCTCAATATTTTAAAATAATAATGCAATTAAAAATAAAATACACATACAAGAAAAACACTAGTGTGGCACCAAAATCATGAATTATTGAATGTCTTGTTTTCTTTATATCACTATCTCATTCTTCAAATGAATGCTGAGATGATTACTAAATGAATGAACTTATAGGAAGTTGTTGTCTTTTGGTATGATCATTGAATTTAAGACCTTAAGAATCAACTAGTAATAAAGAAACTAAGGATGAGGAGACTAATTTTAAGGCTACTAGAGCCCTCATTTTTATCATTCATACAAATAACAATTTAACAATATCTATTCAAGATACCATCTATTATCAAAATTGTGGTTAGAGATTATTTTTTGTGGTTAAAGATTATTATTTCTTTAATTTACCTATGAATAACATGGCCATTCCTAGGCTTCTAATACATAGCAATCAACAGATATTTTGTGAGTAAAGTGTACATACTATAGTGTACAGAGCACTATGTTGTTTGCTATTTGAAATATCTTCTTTGAAAAAAATTGGAGTAAAAGTTTAGACCCCTAGCCTGGGAACCTCCATATGCCACAAGTGTGGCCCTAAAGAGCAAAAATAAATAAAATAAAACAAAATAAAATAAAAGTCTTCCTCAAGGAACTGCAAGTATAGAGGAAATGATACCACATGTATTTGAAAAATAAGATAAACAATGTAATGATCAAATAACTGCTCAAGAAAGTAATTGAAGTAATAAAGTAATATGTGATAATTTACCAAAATAATGCTGACACTAGGACTCAAAGGAGGATAATCGCATGAAGGTTAGGTGGTTGGGAAGGAATTGATGAAAGAGGTGGGATACGGTGTGGGTCTGAAGAATGATTGGGTTTCAAGGAAATGAAAAAGCATTTCAAGTGAATGAAATGGAAAAATAAACATGCAAATGTGGGATAACATAAGTTAGAAGACAATAAGGAAAATTATTTTCTCCCTGAGGAGAGATGGTGGGAGCTAAATACAACTACTACTTAACTAAAACACTAAGGCTTTAAACTCTCTAGGCATGTCAGTCATTGAAGGTCTGGTGTAGCAGTGGTATGAGGCTTGACCTCTGAGTATCTGGGGACTACTGCACTGTTCAGGCAAAGAAATCATGAGCACCTATGATTTTGCACACATTTCCAATGTGTGGAGTTTTTTTTCTTTTTTCCCCATATCACCAAGTAATTCTCTGACACCAACTGGTTGTCCCATAGTTCAACACAATTCTGAGACTACCTAGGGTAGTATCAGAAACCATAGGTTAAGGGTTCATTCCAAGACTACCCTGTGCCTCTCAATTTCAGATGCCAGCAGCAGTTCCAGGTTGTCACCTATGCTTCCGACAAAACTGGCTACAGATTGAAGGTTCCATTGACCCCCACCCTGACATTGGGTTCCATTAATTTGTTAGCACAGCTTTCAGAATGCAGAGAAATGTTTTACTTACTAGATTATTAGGTTATTTTATTTTATTTTTTTTTAAATTTCTTATGGATTTTCAGTTAATTCTTTTTTTAATTTATTATTATTATTATTTTTTATTTTCCCACTGTACAGCAAGGGGATCAAGTTATCCTTACATGTATACATTACAATTACATTTTTTTCCCACCCTTTGTTCTGTTGCAACATGAGTATCTAGACAAAGTTCTCAATGCTATTCAGCAGGATCTCCTTATAAATCTATTCTATGTTGTGTCTGATGATGTTTTAAGATACTGAATTACTGTTTGCAAGACAGATGAATTACAGATGTGGAGTCAACAGCCGAACATGTGGGACTAGACGTGGGGCCTTCCAAGAGAGAACAGAATTTGGTCTAGGCCTGAATCCTGAAGGAAGCCTACATTTATAGGACAAAAGGAAGAAGAGAACAAAGATACCTTTTCCCCTCTGATTTGAACCTCCATTTGAAGCCAGTCTATACTATATTGTGCAGAGGAGGAAAGAAAGGTTTGTTTAAGGAGAATAAAATTCAATATGACTTCACTTTTCATTCCTAAGCTACCAACTGGTAGGACAATTTGAAATCATTAATTTAGCCAGATGGTTAATGTCATTTAACAGTACAATTAACTAATAAATAATTATGTAGCACTTTGTAAATATAAAGTAATATATAAATGTTTAATGATAACATTAAATCAGGAGGCTTATAAAGTTATATTTTTATATTTCAAGGGTTTTATTGGTGTTTCAGGAGAAATGCCAGTAATATGATCAAATGCCATCATCAAAGGCTATATTTAAAAAATACAACAAAGGGGTTACAGAAAAACAAACATAGCCTGGGCTGTACTGGCCTGAACAGAGTGAACTGGTATGAAATGTCTCCCTCATGAAAGACAAGAGGCAATGATAGCATGATCATAGAAATGCATAACTGCACACTGAATAAAACCATGTCCTATGTAGCAACTTAATTTTACCCATATGTTTATAAGAAAGAAAATTTATGAGATAAAATGATGTGAAAGACATGAGGCATGAGATAGAACATCAAGGTAGGAGCTCTAGGGAACCCACTTATATAAGTAGAGTCTCATAAAATAATTTTATGAATTCATAGCTCACATACTATTGACAATAGTGCATTAAGATGTATACTCCTAGCACCCCCTGTTTTGCAAATAAGAAAACTAAGGCACTGAGAGGTTAAAAAACTTGCCCAATATCACACAGCCAGTAAAAGGCAGTGTCAGAATTCAAACCTAGAAAAATGGCTCCAGTGTCTGCTGAGAGGAATCTGGGCAAGGTTTTATTTCCCTGATAAAATGGGTCAGGTGCAGCATAGCTCTTTCTCTTCTTTCCTGCCTCAAAACAAGGATATGATGCTGAAGCTACAATAACCATCTTGGAAACATGAGGTGAAGGATAAGAAAACACAGAGATATTAGCCATGCTGTTGTCTAGCTACTTAATTCATGCTAGCAGTTATTCACCTCTAGATTTCTTATTATGTGAGAAAAATAAACCCCTATTTGTTTAAACCACCACAGTCAGGATTTCTGCAGCTGGTAACTTTAACCAATATGCCAAATAATCCTGAGACTAAAAATGACAGTTTTCCCTTATTGAGTGTTTGCTATGAACGGTGCATTATTTTGTGTGTTTTATATGTACCTAGTCATTTCATTCTCAAGGCAACTCCGTGAAGCAGGCACCATTATTCCCATTTTATTGATAAGGACACTGAAGTGCACTACATTTGGCTTGCCCAAGGCCACACAGCTTGTAAGGGATTTAAATCCAGCACATGGCTTCAAAATCTCTGCTCTTCAGCAAATAATATTCTAAGCAGTGAAATATTAAAACCATTTAAGTTAAAATCACAAATTAAGTACAGGTGCTTCAACATTATTTTGGAGATTCTAGAGCATATATTTCTCGCCAAGGATGCTACTGACTTTTCAGGAAGACAACTCTTTACTATTTAAGTTTGTTGTATATTAAAGATGTTTACCATCTCTGTTCCCCAGATTCTAGAAACACTCCCTAGACAGTGTCAACCAAAAATGCTCTCCACATCCCCCACCGGAAGGCAGTATCAACCCAGTTAGAACTACACTGTTCTAGAACAGTGTACAGCAACTTTTTCTATAAAAGTCCAAATAAAAGATAACTTAGGCTTGGTAGGACAGATGGTCTCAGTCAGTCTCATTCACAATAACTAAACTCTGATATTACAGAGTGAAATCAGCCATAAGTGATACATACACAAATGAGCATGGCTGTGCTTCTACCAGACTATCTGACCACATTTTACAGATGAGAAACCTGAGGTACAGAAGAGGTTAAAAAACTTGCCTGAGGTGATTCCATGTGAAGGGTCTGGATTCAAGCCAAAGGCAGAGTGATTCCAGAGCCCATGCTCTTCATCAGGATACTTCTGAGTTCACAGATTTTAGATGTTTTTCTCCTAGAAGAAGGCATAGAAAATGTTTCAGAGAATTTACACTCCACATTCTGGTCCTCATCTTCCCCCTTGTTATTTGCTCTTCCTGCATTAAGTCCCCTTCTCCCCCAGGACTTGCTTCTGTGAGGGTCAGGACCCATGCTAGCAAGGACACAGGCTCTACCAAACAGCTATCCATAGAGGCCCCCAAATAAAAAATTCTACCAACTGACCACTAGAACAGTTACTCACTGATCTGTGACTGTTTTTTGTACCCCTCACGGTCTTATTTTAGAGATCCCACATCTACTACGGTTCAACAGGTGAGCAGAAACAGAAAGGTCTTAGCCCATGGTCCAATACATGTAAAGCCCTTTAGTAAGAGCTGACATGCATATATCATGCAGAGGAGCAGGCCTAGATCTGAATGAGTAAATCCAGGAAAACCCACCAAGGCTGAGAAACCCGTAAGTCAATCCAAGTAGTACTGTGAACAAGGTTGTAACCACTGGTTTTCTGAGAGTATCTCAGCCCAGGTTATAGGTTCCTTGTTGTGTTTGGATGAAAAGGGACCCCTAGTCAAGGATAGGCCAAGCTCCCACATCTACCCACCAAGAAGCCATATAGATGAGGTACATTCCAGAAGATAGTTAAGATTATGATACAGATCAGTGAGGTCTCATGGGATTTTGCTGCTCATTGGTGCCCAAGACACAAGATATCTACTGCCACCAGCTGATATGGGGGTCAGGTTGCAGTTCTTTTTCATAGTAGGCAGGTGGGGAATTTATCAACAGTGAAAGAGCAGGCTACCAAAGATGGGAAAAACAGAAACATAATCAATTCATAATGCTTTTTAGGGAAAACTAGAATACACTGGACATTTTCTGGTTTCTGTAAGGACATACCTTCATTACAGATTTTAAATATTATAATAGAGGAAACTAGGGAACAAATTTCCCAGTTAATTGTGTCTAACAAATTGATAATTTTTTCTTCCAACATTTTTGATAGAACCAACTTGTTTTTACAATGTGTTAACAAAGCTTAAAACTATAACAGAATCACAAACTTAAGAACTTATAAATGTGAAATATAACAATGCTTGTGAAAATTAAACATACATTTCAAATCTCTAATGTTTTTATTCAATATAAGTAAAATTATTAGAGAAAATGTAGTTATAATTTTACTATTTTTTTTTGTAATTTCTTATCTGCTCAAGAAATGATTTCCTTTTAATAAGCACAAAGCAAATACAAGAAGGCTGTGGTAGATAAATAACTTTGCCTAAGATCATTAATTACTAACGGCTCATTATGTTGTGAAGTACCTATAATTGTCATGAAGATTCAAAAAATCCTTATCTTAGATTCTATTACATATACAATTCATTTAAATTACATTAATTATACAGATTTTTTAATGAAGGAGAGAGATTGTGCTTTCAGTTTTCACAAGTAGAGACAATGATCAAAATATTTATGTGCGTATTACATACTTCGCTCTGTTGATATTCATAATTCATTTACTCAGTACAATATTAGCACTTTACATGGGAAAAAAAGGCAAATCTAATTTTTCATATTTGGAATTCTTTTTGAGTATATATATATGAATTTTACAAAGTCCTTCTTTTTAAAAAAATATTTAACCTGATTCTGGTAACATTTTTCAGGAAACAAAGTGTTCATACTATTTTTAACATTGATTAATGATACCTGTAAAATAGTTTTAAAAACATGGTTAATGTTGCATTTATAACATTCAGAGCCTGAAGTCTCTGATTTCAATCCAGAGATAGTTGGCCAAGGGACATTAACATTCTGTGCCTGTTTACTCCTCTGTAGAATGGGAATAATAATTTTGTAGTAAGAATTGAAAGATTATTGTGTAAGTGTTAAAAACAACACCTAGCCCATAGTTAGTGCTGTATAAGTAATTTCTGTAATTAATATTTTCCTGCTTCAAAGTTCAACTCAACATGCAAATTAATGGTGCACAAGTTCACCTATATAAAATGGGTAACGACGTTTTTTATCTTCAAAATTCCAGGAAAGGAGTATAAGATAAACTTGCGGGCTAAATTTTAAATCTCAAAAAGGGGGCATTGCCCCTTGTGACATGACTTTGAATGGTGTGATGATAAAAAAAATCTCTGAATCTTTCAACTTGCTATTAAAAGCTATATGACCAGTGACCTTACTCTGACCATATGGGAATATATGAAGAAACTAAGATGGCCAGAAATAGTAGTTCTTGGATCCAGCCAAGGGACTGGGATATGAGGAGAGTCCCAGGCAGGGGATGAAGAAGCAATGTAAATTACACCCAGGTTGAGTCTATGATCACCCCCTTTCTCTCCACTCTTCCTTCCTTCTCTCACACATGTCACCTCCTGGGCCTGGCCAGGGCATACTGAATACAACACTCTAACAAGGAAACTTGTGTGCAAACAGGGATCATATTAGCAGGTTTCTTTGGAAAATCCAATGCCCTTGCTTTCTTTTCACCACCCAAACAAAATCAGAAAGTCTCACCCCAAATTCATATCCTTCCCTCATGTGTGACTGGTTGTTTATTATCCATGAATTCTGACTGTAATAAAAAGGGGACTTCTAGAAAACATTCAGTAAACAGCTGCTTGTCTTTTGTTAGAAATCCTATCTTCTTGAAGCCCTTCTAGCAGAGGGTCTTTTAGGATGTATCAACATCAGTTTTAAAATCCTTTTGTGAGAGCTCATCATAGTTGATGGCTTAGGGACTGGTAGACACAAGAGTGAGGAAAAGAGAAAGGAAGTAGACTCAGGAGACTCCTTGTCAGATGCTGGGTTAAATATGCTGGTGCCAGTCCTGGAGTGATGGCATATATGAAAAAGGAAGGAAGGATTAACCGTACTTGGGTTATTGTGATATTTACTTTGAAAGATTATATACATACATAGTTCCATATTCTAACATTTTGTTCTGTGTATCCCAATCATCCAGAATTAGAAAGTCTTTAGTCTTTTTTTAAGCAAATATTCTATGGAATCTTGCTAACAATTTGCTGCTTTTCTTGGGCAATTTAACTTGATTACTTCACATTTGATCTTATTTCTATGAATAGTCAGACCTGCCTTTAAAGTATATCCAATTAGGTTTGGTATTCTTCCTGAAGCTAAAGTCTTCCTGGAGAACTTCTCTACAACTTAAAGCTGCTGATACACTGATTCGTGAAGGAGAAATACTATGAAAACTATTTGTTTATTAATTGCTAATTCTAGGTATTATTTATATGCACGAATATCCTGGGAAGCCATACATTTTTAAAATCTAGAATATAGAAAATTCACCTAAATCAACACTTAGAAACTTTACCCTGGAGTGCAACTGGTTTGATTCTACTTTCACTCCCATTCTCCTGGCTCACTGCAGAAGCAGTGCCTATGAACTGTACTGCCCAAGCGGCAGTGAGTAAAAGATTGAAGAACAAGAAACACTTAATAAACCAGTGACTGCACATATTTATGCTGCAAATAACTGAGTGTTGACTGTAATTTTGAAGTTAGAAAAATGCTAAAATGTGATTTTTCTTTTAGGTGGGAAATGAGGAAGGATGAAAGACTAGAAGAAGAAGAAAAAACAATGCTGGAACATTTAAAACAAATGTGCACCATCCAGAACTCTTGTGCATCAGATAACACAGAGGAGGAGTTATCCGCAGAAAACAGCAACAGCTTTATTTTAGGAAATAATCACATGTAATGGAGTCAGACTTTTATGCTAGTCGGAGTGAACCTCAGATGTGCTATGAAACATGAAACCAATGACTTAGTAATCTCTGAACTGAAAAGTACAGCACATAAAGAATAAAGTGCTATGTATTTTTATTTTAAAAATAATTTCAAATGTTCTTTTCTATCTTTTTCTTAATATGATATAACTGCTGCCATCTCGTGTTCCCTTTGAATTATTTTCTTTCAGTCTTTATGTATCTATGACAACAGGCAAAATGTTTGGAAATCTTTTCCCTAAGGATTTTTAAATATTAACATTTGGATGTTAAGTTGGAGCCACAAAGCCCCTGAGGGTCATCTGAAAATTTCAAATTAATTTTGTAGCCATAGGCCAAATCCAGGTCTTAACTGCCTTTAATACCCACCTCTGTATTAGCTTGCTTCACCATAGCTGCTTCCTCATCTAGTTTATTTTACTCAGAGCCACAAAAAGCACTCTCTTGAAGTATAACTTTAGTAAGATCTATGCCTGTAGTGGTTTTTCAAACATCAGATTCAAACTTTCAATCATATGCTTTCAGAACTTTTACCCAATAGTGCCACGTTTGGGCAACTGCCTATTATCCTTTTGGCTCAAGCCATACACTTGCTCTTTTTCCCAAACAGAAACCATCTTTCTCCCAAAATCAAGTTCAAAACTCACTCTAGCAATCTCATTATCCATATTTCCTTAGTATCTATAACTTCTCTTATTTCCATTACATTGATATATATATACACACAAACAAAGGAAATGCAATGTGTTCTAGGGCTTTCTATGTCAAGTGAAGTTGTATTTACTATATCCTTCCTATCAGTACTTGCCATTAGATTATAAAGAACTGGAAGGCCTTAAAATATAATTTGAAGTCTCCGTTTATAACAATAGTCTCCCCAAACACCTACTAGAGAGTTACTTACCTAGTGGGCAGTTAACAGACACAGCCATTTAAATGGCTGTCATTGTAAGAAGACAGCAAAGACAATTAGTCCTTTGATCAATCTACAGGATATCTGGGAGAAGCCTTCTATCATGACCATATGATATTGAATATTATAGTTTCTGATGTTCTCTGGTTATTCATGTTCCCACATTCTGTTATTTTTATAAAGTATGTATAGGCTATATGATTTTCAAAGGAAAGTACTTAGGTATTTTTCAGAGTAAATCTTGGAGTGCCGAGGCCACCTTAGAAAATATCCTGCATTATTTCTTCACATAAAAACATAAATGGCTATGTAGCTGGCTGCCTGCCAAATAACACATTTTATTTTTAAAGAATGTACTTTAGTTGGCAAGTATAATCATAAGCCAAATGATTTAAGACACAGTTGAAATAATTTCCAAAAATTCTATGCAGATCATCTGAAAAAAGGTAATAAATTATTATGAGAATTAGACTTTCCATATAATATTACTTATAATCAATTACTATAACAACCAACATAAGGCAACATTTGACTTTATTCCTTCATTTAGTGATGGTCTATGTACTAAATCTGCATAACTATATTTTATTAGAATACACGCTAAAATAGAAAATTAAAAAATTGGCCCCAAAACTAAATGAAATAATCTTATAAAGTTATAGGATTTCCCTTTGGGGTTCTTTTGTTTTCTAATATTTCTGAAGAATATCTGTTAATACTATTTTTTAATTGCATCTACATATTTTGGTATTAATCCTGGAAAGTGATTTAGTTCTTCTAAAATTATTTTTTTTCTGTGGCTACCTTCTGAAAGGAAAAAAAGCATAGTAAGGGGGAAATGAGATGAGTTGAAAAGAGAGAGAAATAGAAAAGAGAGAAGAGCTTGTACTTTATTTCTCTTCTATACTTGCTCTATGAAGCCATCAGCAGTGCAATGAAATTTATAATGGGGAATGCTGTATGACAAATCATTGATTTATCACATCATTTTGACACTATACTCAATATGTTTCTTAAAGTATCCTTTCTGACATTTATTTTTGTAAAAGTTAACAATAGGAATGAAGACATATAATTCTGGATATGTTTATTAAAAATATCTTCTGTGTTTTACTTAACTGTATTTTTATGTAATTATTGGCCTATTTTAAAACACTACATATATATACTATATGGTACATATATATTTTTTGCCCATGCTTACAACATGTGGAAGTTCTTAGGGCAGGATAGAACCTGCACCACAGCAGCAACCCAAGCCACTGTACTGACAAAGTGGGATCCTTAACCCACTGCACTACAAGACAACTCCTAGTTTTTATTTTTATTTTTTGGCCTCCCTTTAGCATATGGAGTTCCCACGCCAGGGATCAGATTTGAGCCCTAGCAGCGACCTAAACCATAGCTGTGATAACACTAGATCCTTAACCCACTGTGCCCAGCTGGGGATCCAACCTGTGTCCCAGCAGTCCCAAGATGCCATCAATCCCGTTGCACCACAGCAGGAACTCTGAGAACTCCTAATTTTTAATAAAATACAGTTTACCCTTGAATACAACAGTTTTGAACTGTGTGGATTCTCTCAAATGGAGATTTTTTTAATTCAAAATGCAGCTGGTTGAATCTGCTGCTACAGAACCATGGATATAAAAGGCTGATTGTAAATTCATACATGGCTAAGGGAGGTGCTTCTAAGCCTTGTGTTGTTCAAGGGTCAACTATATAGATGATAACATGTACTTCAAATATTTAACATTTTTGTCATCTCTATTAAAAAAATGTTATATAACTATCGACCCAAGAAATGGTAAAAATAAATCCTGTTTTGTCTACCAATATGTGCTTAGTCTAAATATCCTATTATCCCAGTTCAGATTCCTAAGCCAAAGAGTGCTTTAGATAGTTTAAAATAGGGATCTACTATTTTTATAAAAACATTTGATTTTTTATGATTTTTATTATATTTGAAACATTTCGTAATAAAAAAAATTTTAAGCTGTATTTAGCCTTAAAAATGAAGGAAAACCTATCAACATAAATTAACTTTGATGACACTATGCCAGGTGAAGTAAGACAAATACTGTATGATTCAACTAATATGAGGTATCTAAGGTAGTCAAATTCTTAGAAAACAAAGTAGAATGATTGGTTATTTGCAACTGGGGGAGGAGGAACAGAGGACTTGGTTAATGGGTATAGAGTTTCAGTTTTACAAGATGGAAAAAGTTCTGGAGGTGTATTCCACAACAATGTAAATATACTTAACACTATTGAGCCATACACTTAAAAATGCTGAGGATGGTAGATTTCCTATTATATCTTTTTTTTTTAATCACAATAAAAAAAATAAAAGACTACTGCAGACAGATTCTCTTTCCTAACATGATGCCTGAAAGCTCTTACTTTTTTTTGCTTTTTTGGATTATGGAAGTTCCTGGGCTGGGGGTCAAATCAGATCTATACCTACCAGCCTACACCACAGCCACAGCAACATGGGATCTGGGCCTTGTCTGTGATCTATACCAGAGCTCACTGCAATGCCAAATCCTTAACCTGCTGAGTAAGGCCAGGGATTGAACCCACATCCTCATGGATAATAATTGTGTTCATTTTTGCTGAGCCACAACAGAAACTCCATGAAACCTCATAAATTTTAATAGGGAATTATGAGACTGGTATATTCAGTATCACCTATTATTCCACACAACAATAAAAACTATCTGCTCTGCCTCCCCCCCCCCTTTTTTAATGGCCACACCTATGACATATAGAAGTTCCTGGGCTGGGGTCGAATCAGAACTGCAACTGCAGTCTATACCACAGCAACACCAGAGCCATAGTGGAAACTCCGCTGCTTTGCCATGGAGAAATGTTTTCAACAGCATCATAAGGAAAGCAGTGAACTCCAGTTTCTCCATAATTTAAAGAATACAAAACTTTGTAAAACTATTTCCCCTCAAAATATCATAATAATTATTTACAAGAATAAGGATATATATTAGTAATTACTGCAGCCTAACAGTATTATCATAACTTGGAAGCTTAAAACAACATACATTTATCACATCAGACTCTCCGAGTCAAGTGTCTAGAGATGGTTAAGCTGGGTCTTCTCCTTAGGACAAGTCTGCAATGAAGGTGCAGGCCAGGGCTGTGGTCTCATTTAAGGTTCAACTGGGTAAATTCCCACATCTAAGCCCACAGGGCTATTGACAACATTCATCACCTCACAGGATATCAATTCAGAGTCTCAGTTTCTTGTCATATATGTTACCCAAAATGGCCTCTAGGTTCCTCAAAATCAGAAAAAGATACAGAGTTTATTGTAAGATTGATGTTAAAACTGTATGTAATGTAATTACATGCATTCAATCATGTACATTCTATCTCCTTTACCAAATTCTAGTGATTAAAAACAAGTCACTCATCCCACCAATACTCAGGAGTAAGGAATCACACAACAGTGCAAAACATAAGCATGACAAAACGACATTGAATCTATCCATCAGAAGTTAGAATTTAGGTACTGAAATACCCTACATGGGGGAATCACGTAGAAAAGTGGAAGTAGACTTGGACTAGGAATAAGAATTGGGAGATAGTGACTTCAGACTATAGAACAAAGCTATACTCATCAAAACATTATGGTATTGGCACAAAACCAAAAATATAGTTCAGTAGAACAGGATAGAAAGCCCAGAAATAAACCCACAGAAAACCATAATTCCAAAAGATACATGCACCCCAATGTCCACAGCAGTATTATTTACAATATCCAAGACAGGGAAGCAACATAAATGTCCATCAATGTAAGAATTAATAAAGAAGATGTGGTATACAATGGCATGAAACTAGAAATCAACCACAGGAAAAGAAATGAGAAAAAAATTATTACATGGAGACTAAACTACATGCTACTAAAAAACCATTGGGTCAGTGAGGAAATCAAGAAGGAAATTAAAAAATACCTCAAGACAAATGATAATGAAGGCATCAAAATCTATGGGATGCTGCAAAAGCAGTGCTCAGAGGGAAATTCATAGCAATACACGCCTTCCTCAAAAAAGAAGAAAAATCTCAAATTGACAACTTAACCCAACACCTAAATGAATTAGAAAAAGAACAAACAAAACCTAAAGTCAGCAGAAGGAAGGAAATGATAAAGATCAAAGAGGAAATCAATAAAATAGATATTCAAAAAACAATAGAAGAAATCATTAAAACCAAGAACTGGTTCTTTGAAAAGGTAAACAAAATTGACAAACCTCTGGCTAGTCTCATCAAGAAGAGGCGAGAAGAAACCCAAATAAACAAAATCAGAAATGAAAAAGGAGAAGTCACAACGGATACTACAGACATGAGAGAATACTATGAACAACTGTATGCCAACAAATTTGACCACCTAGAAGAAATGGACAACTTTCTAGAGACTTGCAGCCTGCCAAAATTAAATCAAGAAGCAAAAGATAAACTGAACAGACCAATCACTGGAAATGAAATTAAATGTGTCATAAAAACATTCCCTACAAATAAAACTCCAGGACCAGATGGCTTCACAAGTGAATTCTACCAAACATACAAAGAGGAACTTATACCCATCCTTCTTAAACTTTTTCAAAAGGTTGAAGAAGAAGGAACACTCCCAAAGACATTCTATGATGCCACCATCACCCTAATTCCAAAACCAGACAAAGATATCACCAAAATAGAAAACTATAGGCCAATATCTTTGATGAATACAGATGCAAAAATTCTCAACAAAATTTTAGGCATCCAAATCCAAAAACATATCAAAAGGATCAAACACCATGACCAGGTGGGATTCATCCCAGGTGCACAAAGATGGTTCAAAATACACAAATCGTTCAACATCATACACCACATTAACAAAAGAAAAGTAAAAAAACACATGATCATCTCAATAGATGCAGAAAAAGCTTTTGAAAAAAAAAGTGCATCATCTCTTCATGATTAAAACTCTTACCAAAGTAGGTATAGAGGGAATACACCTTAACATAATCAAAGCCATTTATGACAAACCCCTAGCAAATATAATACTCAATGGAGAAAAGTTGGAAGCCTTCTCACTAAAATCTGGAACAAGACAAGAATGCCCACTCTCACCACCATTATTCAGCATAGTACTGGAAGTCCTAGCCACAGCAATCAAACAAAAGAAATAAAAGGCATCCAAATTGGAAGAGAAGATGAAAAACTGTCACTGTATGCAGATGACATGATACTATATATGGAAAACCCTAAGGACTCAACCCAAAAACTATGTGAACTGATCAAAAAATTCAGCAAAGTAGCAGGATATAAGATTAACATTCAGAAATCAGTCGCATTTCTGTATACTAACAATGAAATATAGGAAAAGGAATACAAAAATAAAATACCCTTTAAAACTGCACCCCCAAAACATCAAATACCTGGGAATACACTTGAACAAGGATGTAAAGGATTTATAAGCTGAGAACTATAAAACATTAATCAGACAAATTAAAGAAGATGTAAAGAAATGGAAAGACATTCCATGCTTCTGGGTTGGAAAAATTAATATTGGAAAAACGGCCATACGACCCAAAGCAATCTACAGATTCAATGTAATCCCTAAAAATTATACATGACATTTTTCTCAGAACTAAAACAAACAATCCAAAAATTTATATGGAACCACAAGAGACCCAGAATTGCCAAAGCAATTCTGAAGAACAAAAACCAAGCAGGAGGCACAACTCTCCCAAAGACTTCAGGTAATATTACAAAGCCACAGTCATCAAGACAGTGTGGTACTGGTACCAAAACAGACATTTAGACCAATAGAACAGAATAGAGAACACAGAAAAAAATTCAGACACCTGTGGTCAATTAATCCTTGACATAGGAGGCAAGAACATAAATTGGGAAAAAGACATTATTTTCAGCAAGAATTGCTGGGAAACCTGGACAGCTGAATGCAAAGCAATGAAACTAGAACACACCCTCACACCATGCACCAAAATAAACTCAAAATGGCTGAAAGACTTAAATATAAGACACCATCAAACTCCAGGAAAAGAACATAGGCAAAACATACTCTGACATGAATATTCAACCTTATGAATATTTTTTCAGGTCAGTCTCCCAAAGCAATAGAAACAAGAACAAAAATAAACCATTGGGACCTAATCAAACTGACAAGCTTTTCCACAGCAAAGGAAACTAAAAAGAAAACAAAAAGACAACTTACAAAATGGGAGAAAACAGTTTCAAATGATTCAACTGACAAGGGCTTAATCTCTAGAATATACAAGCAACTTATACAACTTGACAGCAAAAATGCCAACCACCCAATGGAAAAATAGGCAAAACACCCGAATACACATTTCTCCAAGGAAGATGTACAGATGGCCAAAAAGCACATGAAAAAATGCTCAACATCACTGATTATTAGAGAAATGCAAATCAAAACTACCATGAGATACCACCTCATACCAGTCAGAATGGCCATCACTAATAAGTCCACAAATAACAAATGCTGGAGGGGTTGTGGAAAAAAGGGAACCCTCCTGCACTGTTGGTGGGAATGTAAGCTGGTACAGCCACTAGGGAGATCAGTATGGAGATACCTTAGAAATCTATACATAGAACTACCATATGACCCAGCAATCCCACGCTTGGGCATACATCTGGATAAAACTTTCCTTAAAAAAGACACATGCACCCGCATGTTCATTGCAGCACTATTCACAATAGCCAGGACATGGAAACAACCCAATTGTCCATTGACAGACTACTGGATTAGGAAGATGTGGTATATGTACACAATGGAATACTACTCAGCCATAAAAAAGAATGAAATAATGCCATTTGCAGCAATATGGATGGACTAGAGACTCTTATACTGAGTGAAGTAAGTCAGAAAGAGAGACAAGAGAGACAAATACCGTATGATATCACTTATATCTGGAATCTAACATAAGGCATAATTGAACCTTTCCACAGAAAAGAAAATCATGACCTTGCCAAATAGACTTGAGGCTGCAGAGGGGGAGGCAGAGAGAGTGGGATGGTTGGGGAGCTTGGGGTTAATAGATACAAACTATTGCCTTTGGAATGGATTAGCAATGAGATCCTGCTGTGTAGCACTGGGAACTCTGTCTAGTCACTTATGATGGAGCATGATAATGTGCAAGAATAAAATGTGTACAGGTATGTGTAACTGGGTCACTATGCTGTACAGTAGAAAAAAAAATTGTACTGGGGAAATAACTACTAAAAATAATAATAACATTAAAAAGAAAAAAAAAGATGTGGTATATATATATATACATATATATATAAAATGAATATTACTCAGCCCCAGAAGAACAAAATAATGCCATTTGCAAGAACATGGATTTAACTAGAGATTATTTTACTAAGTGAAGTAAATCAGACAGAAAAAGACAAATATCATATGAGATCACAGATATGTGGAATCTAATAAAAATGTTACAAAGGAACTTACAAAACAAACAGACTCAAAGTTTGTGAAACCAAATGTATAGTTAACAAAGTAGGAAGTAGAAGGTTGGGATTAACATATGCACACTACTATATATAAAATTGATAAGTAACAAGGATCTACTGTATGGCACAGAAAAATCTACTCAATACTCCATAATAACCTACAGAGGAAAAGAATCTGAAAAGGAATGGAATGGATATATGCATATGTAAAACTGATTCACTTTATTGTATACCTGAAACAAACACAACATTGTTTTTTTTTTGTCTTTTTGCTATTTCTAGGGCCGCTCCCGAGGCATATGGAGGTTCCCAGGCTAGGGGTCGAATCGGAGCTGTAGCCGCCAGCCTACACCAGAGCCACAGCAACGCGGGATCCGAGCCACGTCTGCAACCTACACCACAGCTCACGGCAACGCCGGATCGTTAACCCACTGAGCAAGGGCAGGAACCGAACCCGCAACCTCATGGTTCCTAGTCGGATTCGTTAACCACTGCGCCACGACGGGAACTCCCTCAACAAACACAACATTGTAAGTCAACTATAATCCATTAAAATAGTTAAATAAGTAAAAACTAAAAATGAATTGGGAGCATTTTTTTCATTTATTAAGCCATTACTGCAAGTCAGTCTCTTGCCCAACTTGCAATAAGTAACCAATTTAATCCATTCTAAGCCCCTAATGAGGTCTATATTGAGAGTCCCATTTGGATATTAAAATGAGTGTAGATACATGAAAAAACTGACCCCAAATTAATTAAAGGTGCACAGTGAGGTTCTGGTTTAAGATGGCAATGTAGGAATATCCTGAACTAACCTCCTCTCACAGTCACACTGAATCTACAGGTACATATGAAACAATTTCCTCTGGAAAAAACCTAAAAACTAGCTGAGTAATGACTATACACTGGGTAAAAGAGAAAAAGCCACACTGAACTGAGTACAAGAGACTGAGACACTATGTTGTCGTAAACCTTGCCATTGGCAGGATGACCCATATTTGGAAAGGAACTCAAAACCTGGAGCATCTCCTTGAGAAGCAAAGGATTTGAAGAAACATCAGGCACCCTAATATTTAAAACATACACCTGTAAGATGAGATCTCAAGGCATCTAGCTTTGAAAACCAACAGGGCTTGCATCCACAAGACCTACAAGACTATAGCGATCTGAGAAATTGCTATTAAAGGATTCATGTGCTGGGACTCACTAACTTCAGGCCAGGCAAAAAGCACACAATCTCACCCAGACTTTATGTGAAAGAGGCTCATTTGCTAAAAGGCTCATTTAACCTAACACAAATCTAAGGGCCTGCTGGGATATTTTAGGGACAGGGGCAGATGAGCACCATTTTTTTCTTTCCAGTGGGTGCCACATTTACAGTCCCCTCTGTCTCACTCTCAGCAGGAAGGTGTCATCTGCACACTGTCTTTCACACTGCAGTGTGCTAGTATCTCCTAGATGAATTTTTATAAGCATCTGGGACCACAGCTTTGTGGCTGCAGCCCAGGGGACACCCAATGATCACCTGGCTTTGGATGCCAGTTGGGCTGTGTCCCTGGGTCCCACAAGGCTTTAACAACTGAAGGGATAGTTCTCCACATTCCATAAGGCCCAGGACACTGCAGACAGCAAACTGTAACACATACCCTGTCTTTCTGAAAAAGAGGCCTATTTGCTCATTCAGGAGCTTTGGCCTGAGAGAGGAAAGCTTCTGGTTTAGCACATATCTGTGATGCCTCTCAAGGAATGGAGGCTAGTAGATGCAATCTTTATGTTTGTCCCTCTCTCTCACCACAGCTCAGTGGCATCTCCCAGAAAGATTACTACCCTTCTCTGGCACCTCCATTTTTTGCCTGAGCTTACAGTCACCGGTCCACCAAGACTATATCCAATGTAGAAAAAGTGTTCATACAGCTACCATCCCAGGGCACAAACAGAGGCAACAGATCAAAGAGCTCAAAAGTTCCATGAAAGAGTCCATTAATATATCATCAAGCTGCCACCTAAAGAGTAGGCCTCTAATTAAGTACATCTCTAAGGGTTGACTGTAATCCTTTCCAGGGATCTAGAAGGGTGGGTGCTAGCTTCATGCTCTCCCTCATCTGTGCTGCAGAGTGCCATTATTTTTCAGAGGAGAGGCAGTTTATATTTCTGGCCCCAGTCTTCATGGATGCCACTAAATTGATGCCACATGTTTGCCAGGCTCTGGTGGCCAGGGGAGCTGGGTTCCCTGGGTCCCACAGGACTGTAATGAAAAACAATGTTGGCAGGCTACCACCTTCATGTCACTGCATAGGTAGCAGAGTAAAACACACCCTAGTATTTCTGTTAAATAGGTTATATGCTTGTCCTGGAACTGAAGTCTGAGGGGCAGATTTCAGTATTGGCATACAAGAAGAGGTACATGGAAGTGCACTCAGGGAACATAGGCTCAGGACACCATCTTTAGGCTTCCCTTCACCTTATTGATGCTTACTGGTGTATCCTGGACAGGAGTTTATACACTCATCTTGCACCCTGAATTTTGTGCTGCCCATGGGACATCATCAGATTATCTGATTCTGGTGACCAGTGCAGCTTACACTTGTAGTCCTATCAAAAAATATACACTTGCATACTGTAAAGGGTGCTACATAACAGTCTGGCTTCCGATTAGCCTAAATCTAGGTACTGACTAACTACCTCCCCTTTGGGACATTGACAGGTCTTGGCGCATCCTCAACTACTGGGAGCTATTCAAAATAAAATAGTCTTTTTGAACAAGCACAAAGCCTTGAGAGGCAATGAGCAGGTAGGCCAGGATTGAATGAGAGTTAATCTCCTACACTGCATCACTACTTCAAGACTGGGAGAGGTTTCATGTAATAAACAGGAACCAACACAGAGAATCAAGCAAAATGAAAAAAGAGAGGAATATGTTCCAAATGAAAGAATAAGAGAAAACTTCAGAAAAAAACACCTTAATGAATGGAGATAACTGATTTACTGATAAAGAATTCAAAGTCATGGTCATAAACATGTTCATTGAACTTGGGAGAAGAAGGGATAAACACAAGCAATTTCAACAAAGAAATAGAAAGTATAAGAAAGTATGAAATAAAAGTCACAGACCTCAGGAATACAATAAATGAAATGAAAAATATACTACAGAAGTTCAGGAACAGATGATGATGAAGATGAAAGGAAAAGTGAACTCAAAGATAGAGTAGAACTCAATAAGGGTAGCAAAAATAAAAAAAAAATATTGAAAAAAGTGAAGACAATTTAAGGGACTTATGGGACAACATTAAGGATACTAACATCTGCATTATATTGGTCCCTAAAGGAGAGAAAAAGTCGGGGGGGGGCGTGGAAAACTTATTTCAAGAAATAATGGCTGAAAAATTCCCCAACCTGGGAAGGAAAAATATCTAGATCCAGGAAGCCCCCAAAGATCCAAATAAGTCCCAAAGAGACCCACATCAAGACACAATATAATTAAAATGTCAAAAGTTAAGGACACATAGAGAATCTTAAAAGCAGCAAGAGAAAAGCAACTTAGTATGTACACAGAAATTCCTAAGACTATGAACAGATTTTTTCAGCAGATACTTTATACATCAGAAGGGAACATAATAATACATTTAAAGTGCTGAAAGAAAAAAAAAAACTTTCCAATGAAGAATACCTCATCTGAAGATACAAGATGGAGAAGTAGGACTCAAGCTCCACTCCGCTAATGAAAATATCAAAATTACAACTAGCTGCTAAACAAACATCAACAAAATAGACAGGGAACTAACTAAAAAAAGATATCCTACACCCAAAGACAGTGAAGCAGCCACATTGATAAGGTAGGAGGAGCACTTTCGTGAAATAAGCAATTCCATACTCACTGGGTGAATGATCCACAGACTGTAAAATAACTTATTCCACAGAGGCTCTCCCACAGGAGTGAGAGTTCCAAACACCATGTCAGATTCCCCAACCTGGGGGTCTGGCATTAGGAGGTGGCACCGCCAGAGTATTTGGTATTGAAGGCCAGAGGAGTTTGAGCATAGAAGCTTCATGGGACTGGGGTATATAGAGACTCCACTCTTAGAGGATATACACAGGTTTCATGTGCACTGGGTCTCAGGAGAAAGCAGGGACTTCATAAGAATCAGCATCAGACTTACATGCAGGTCTTAGAGCATCTCCTAGGAAAACAGGGTGTGCCTGTGGCTCACTGTGGAAGCAGGACATTGGAGGCAGAGGTTCCCAGGGAATGATCATTGGCATGAGCTCCCCTGGAGGCTACCATTTTGAAAAAATCTGGTCCCATCCATTAGGCCTAAGAAGGCCAAAAAAATAATAAACAAAAACAAACAAACAAAAAAACAAGGTAAGAACACAGCCCCACTCAGCAGCAAATGGGCTACCTAAAGTCCACCCAGGCACAGAGCCACCTTTAATCATACCCACAGACAAAGCCCCACCTACCAGAGAGATAAGGACTCAGCTCCACATACCAGTGGGCAGGCCCAAGTCCCTCTCATCAGGAAGACTGCCACATGCCCCTATATCAACTTCATCCACAAGGGGGAAGACACTAAAAGCAAGAGAGGATAGAACCTGTTAGCCTGCTAAAAAGGAGACCACAAAAAAGTTATACAAAATGAAAAGCAGATAAATATGAGTCAGATCAAGGAACAGGACAAAACCAAAGAAAAACAGCTAAGTGAACTGGAGATAAGCAACCTACATGAAAAAAAGACTTTAGAATAATGATAGTAAAGATGATCTAAGATCTCAGAAAAAAAGCTTGAGGCAAAGACTGACAAAGTATAAGAAACCTTGAACAAAGAAATAGAAAATTTAAAGATTAAACAAGCAGAGATAAAAAATAACAAAAATAAAAAAATCACTACAAGGAAATAATAGTAGATCACAGGAAGCAAAAGAACAAATAAGTGAGGTGGAAGACAGACTGGTGATATTCACCAATGCCAAACAGAATTTTTAAGTAATGAAAAGATCTAAGGACCATCTAATAGAAATCTGGGACAACTTTAAACACATTAATGGCCACATTATAAGGGTGCCAAAAGGAGAAGAGGAAAAGGGCTGCAGAAAATATTTGAAGAGATGATGGTCCAAAACTTCCCTAACTTGGGAAAGGAATCATTCACTCAAGTTCAGGAAACATAACGAATACCATACAGAATAAACCCAAGAAGGAACACCCCAAGACACACATTGATCAAATCGACCAAGATTAAAGACAGAGAAAATACTGAAAGTAGGTAGGGAAGAGCAACAAATAACATACAAGGGAACCCTATCACGTTATCAGCTGATTTTTTTTTCAGCAGAAATTTTGCAGGCCAGAGGGACTGGCATGATGTACTGAAAGGTATGAAATGAAAAAACCTATAACTTAGAATACTCTACCAGCAAGGCTGTCACTCAGATTTGAAGGAGAAATCAAAGTTTTATAGACAAGCAAAAGCTAAGAGAATTCAGCAAAAGAAACCAGCTTTACAACAAACACTAAAGGAGCTTCTCTAGGTGGAAAAGAAAATGCAACTAGAAACAAGAAAAACTACAAATGAGAAGGGTCACTGATAAAGGCAAACATATAGAAAAGGTAGGAAATCATCCACACACAAATATAATATCAAAACCAGAAATCATTAGAAAAGGAGGGTACAAATGCAGGATACTGGAGATGCATCTGCAATTAAGAGAAGAGCAACTTAAAATAATCTTGTATATATGTAGACTCCTATATAAAAACCTCATGGTAATCACAAACCAAAAATGTATAATACATACAAAAATTTAAAAAAGCAAATGAAACACAACACTAAAGATAGTCATCAAACCACAAGAGAAGAAAATTAATAATGAAAATAAGACCAACAAAAGAAAATCAAAACAATTAACAAAATGACACTAAGAACTTACATATCAATAATTACCTTAAATGTAAATGGACTAAAAGCTGAAACCAAAAGACATAGAATGGCTGAATTAACACCAAAAAAAGACCCATATATATATGCTGTCTACAAGAGACCCACTTCAGCTTTAGGAATACATACAAACTAAAAGTGAGAAGGAAGAAGATATTCCATGCAAATGGAAATCAAAAGAAAGCTTGGGTAGCAATACTCATATAATACAAAATAGACTTTAAAAACAATGTTACGAGACAAAGAAGGACATTACATAATGACCAAAGGATCAATCCAAGAAGATATAGAAGTTGTAAATATGTATGTACCTAACATAGGAGCACCTCACAGAGTAACTTCTAAGAGCCATAAAAGGAGAAATAAACAATAACAGAGTTTAGGTGGGGGGCTTCAACACCTCACTCACAGCAATGCACAGATCATCCACACAGAAAATTAACAAGGAAACACAGGCCTTAAATGATGCATTACACCAGACAGACTTAATAGGTATTTCTGGACCATTCCATCAGAAAGCAGCAGAGTATACATTCTTCTCAAGTGCACATGGAACATTCTCTAGGATATATTGCATTCTCACCCACAAATCAATCTTCTTTAAGAAAATTTAAATCATATCAAGAATCTTTTTTTGATATAATGCTACAATGCTACAGACTAGAAATCAATGACCAGAAAAAAATGTAAAAAACGCAAACATGTAGGAACTAAATAACATGCTGCTAAAAAAACAATGGACCACTAAATAAATCTAAATGGAAATTTAAAAAAATACCTAGAGACAAATGACACTGAAGACACAATGATACAAAACCTATGGGACACAGCAAAAACAGTACTATGAAGGTTTCTCATAGCAATACAAGCCTACCTCAGGGATCAATAAAAATCTCAAATAAATGACCTAACATTACACCTAAAGCAAAAAGAGAAATAAGAACAAACAAAACCCAAAGTGAGAAGAAAGAAAAAAATCATAAAGATCAGAGCAGAAATAAATGAAATAGAAATGAAGACAACAATAGAAAAGATCAATGAAACAAAAAGCTGGTTCTTTGAAAAGATCAACAAAATTGGTAAACCCTTATCCATACTCATCAAGAAAACAAAGAGAGAGGGCTCAACTCAATAAAATTAAATGTAATAAAGTAGAAATTACAACTGACACACAGAAATACAAATGATCATAAGACTACTACAAGGAACTATATGCCGATAAAGTGGACATTTCTAGAAGAAATGGACAAAATCTTAGAAAGGTACAACCTTCCAAGACTGAACCAGGAAGAAAAAGTTGAATGGACCAATCACAAGTACCAAAATTCAAACTGTGATTTAAAAACTTCCAATAAACAAAAATCCAGCACCAGGTGACATCACAGGCAAATTCTACCAGACATTTAGACAATAGTGAACACCTATTCTTCTGGAAGTCTTACAAAAAATTGCAGAGGAAGGGACTCTCCAAAACTTATTCTATAAGGCCATCATCACCCTAGTAACAAAACAAGACTAAGATACCACAAAAAAGAGAGAATATTACAGGGCAATATCACTGATGAACATAGGTGCAAATATTCTCAACAAAATACTAGCAATCCAAATCCAAAATGAAGAAAAGAAAATCCCATGATCAGGTGGGATTTACCCCAGGGATGCAAAGATTTTTCAATATCTGCAAATCAATCAGAGCAATACACCACATTAACAAACTGAAGAATAAAAAACTATATGATCAAATAAAGAAATGCAGAAAAAACTTTTACAAAACCCAACTCCCATTTCTGAAAAAACCCTCCAGAAACTGGACATACAGGACCCTACCTCAACATAATAAAGGCCATATATAAGAAACCCAAAGCTAACATCATTCTCAATGGTGAAAAGCTAAAAGAATTCCTGCTAAGATCCGAAACAAGACAAGGACGTCCAGTCTAGCCACTTTTATTCAAAATTGTTTTGGAAGTCCTAGCCATGAAAATCAGAGAAGAAAAAGAAATAAATGTAATTCAGATGGTAAAGGAAGAAATAAAACTATCACTGTTTGCAGATGACATGATACCATACACAGAAAATCCTAAAGATGCAACCAGGAAACTTGGAGCTTATCAATTAACTCAGTGAAGTTGCAGGATAAAAATTAATACACAGAAATCCACTGCATTTCTATAGAGTAACAATGAAAGATCAGAAAGAAATTAGGGATCAATCCCATTTACCATCACATCAAAAAGAATAAAATACCTAAGAATAAACCTACTTAAAGAGAAAAAAGACCTGTATCCTGAAAACTTTAAGACACTGATGTAAGAAATCAATGACGACACAAACAGATAGAAAGATATACCATGCTCTTTTATTGGAAGAATCAATATTGTTAAAATCACTATACTACACAGGGCAATCACAGATTCAGTGCAATCACTGTGAAATTACCAATGGCATTTTTCACAGAACTGTAAGAAAAATTTTAAAATTGTATGGAAACACAAAGGACATTGAATAGCCAAAGCAACCATGAGAAAGAAAAATACAGCTGGGGGATCAGGCTCCCTGACTTCACATTAAAAAGCTACTGTCATCAAAACTGCATGGTTCTGGTACAAAAATGGACATACAGATCAATAGAAGAGGATAGAAAGCCGAGGTATAAACCTACACACTAAAGGCCAAGTAATCCATGACAAAGGAGGTAAGAATATACAATGAAATAATGGCATTTGCAGCAACATGGATGGACCTACAGATTTTCATACAAAGTGAAGTGAGTCAGACAATAAAGGATAAACATCATATGATACCACTTATATGTGAAATCTAAAAAAAGAATATATGTAAGTGTAACTGGGTCACCATGCTGTACAGTAGAAAAAATATATATATATAAATAAAAGATAAAAAAAGAATACAAATGAACTTATTTGCAGAAGAGATTCACAAACTGTAAAAACAAACTTATGGATACCAAAGCATATAGGAAGTAGGGGATGGACTGTGAGTTTGGGATTAACATATGCACATTGTGGTATATGGAATGACTGACCAACAGGTACCTGCTGTATAAAACAAGGAACTCCATCCAGTGTCCTGCAAAAGTTTACACAGTAAAAGAATCCAAAAAAGAATAGATGTGTGTACATGTATAGCTGAATCACTTTGTTGTAGAGCAGAAATTATCACAACATTGTAAATCAACTACACTTCAAAAAAACTTAAAAAATAAAAAATTAGATTAAATTTTAAAAAATCCCTCATTTGGCAAAATTAACATTCAGAATTTAAAACAGAATGTTTTGTAGACAAGCAAAAGCCAAAAGAGTTAATTATTACAAGCAAGCTTTTTAAAAAGCTACTTTAAGATAAAAGAAAAAAAAAGCTAAAAATAAGTAAGCAAATGGAAGAAAATACACATTTCACTGGCAAAGGCAACTACAGAATAAAGGGAATGAATTAATCAGAAAGCTAAGTATGAAGGTTCAACTACCAAAGTAAATATGCCTATAACTATAATAATTAGTTAAGGGATATACAAGATAAAAAATGTACAATGTGACATCAAAAACATAAAAGAATTGAGGTGGGGTGGGGAGGAGAGTAAAATTGTAGAAGTTTAGAATGTAATTCAGACTCATGTCGTCAACTTAAAGTAGCTTTGTCACAAATGTAAGTTGCTATATGTAAAAATCTCTTTAATCACAAAGCAAAAACCTGTAGTCATATACAAAAATGAAACACAGAGAAATCTAAGCTTACAAGAAAAGTCTTCAAAACCAAAAGGGTGAAAATGAGAAAGAAACAAGAGAGGAAACACAAAACAGTCAGAAAACAATTAACAAAATGAGAGTAATTACCTACCTATAAATAATTTATTTAAATGTAAATAGAGAAAATTCTCCAATCAAAAGACAGAGAGTGGCTGAATGAATAAAAAACAAATAAACCCACTTATATACTGCTTAAAAAGACACACTTCAGACTTAAGGGCACCACAGAGTCAAAATGAATATATGGAAAAAATATACCACATGAAATTAGGGAGGGAAAAAAAAAGCATGGGTAGCTATACTTATATGAGTCAAAATAGACATTCAACCAAAAACTGCAATAAAAGACAAAGAACAGTACCTAATTATAAATGAGTCAATCCAATAAGAGGATATATCACTTGTAAATATTAATGGACTTAACACAGGAGCACCTAAATATAGAAAACAAATATTAACAGATTAAGAGGGAAAATAGACAGCACAGTAATAGTAGGGTAATTTAAAGCACCATTTACATCAATGGATAGACTTTCCAGGCAGAAAATCAACAAGAAAACATTATTCTTAAGCTACATGTTAGATCTGATTGACTTAAGGGATATATACTGAACATTCCATCCAAAATACAGAGAATACACATTCTTTTCAAGTGTACATATAACATTCTCCAGAACAGCTAGTCCACAAAAGGTGTATTAATAAATTTAGGAAGGCTGGAATCATATAAAACAAGTATGAAACTATAAATCTACTTCAAGATGAAAACTGGAAAATTAACAAACATGTGGAGATTTAACAACATAATATAAAACAATCAATAGGCAAAGATGTCAAAAGAGAAATAATAAATACCTTGAGGCAAATGAAACAGAAATAAAACATACCAAAACTTATGGAATACAAACAAAAAGCATTTCAAAAAGAGATATTTATATCTTTAAATGCCTACATCAAAACCCAAGAAATATCTAAAATAAATAACCTAACTTTAAACTTTAAGGAACTAGAATAAGAACAAAGGCAAAAGTTATTATAACGAAGGAAATAAAGAGCAGAGCAGAAATAGAGACTGAAAAAACAACAGAAAATACCAATGAAAGAGTTGATTCTTTTAAAAAATAAAAAAATTGACAAAACTTTAGTAATCCTCACCCAGACAGAATAAATAAAATTAGAAATTAAAGGAGAGATGTTAAAACTAATAATGGGGAAAAATAAAGAATCCTAAAAGACTACTAAGAACAATTGTACAGGAACAAATTTGACAAGGTAGAAGAAATGGGTTAATTTCTAGAAACATACAGCTTACTAAGAATGATTCATGAAGAAATAGGAAATCTGAACAGAACAATTACTATAAGGGGATTGAATCAGTAAACAAAAACATCCCACAAAAATGTCCAGTATCAAACAGCTTGACTGGTGAATTCTACCAAACATTCAAAGAATAATTAATATCAATTCTTCTGAAACTTTTCTGAAAAAAGGTAATAGGAGGGAACACTTCCAGAATCATTTTAAAAGGCCAGCATTATCCAGATACCAAAATCAGACAAAGAATGCAACAAGAAAAGAAAATTACAGACTAATATCCTTGCTGAACATAGATGCAAAAAATCAACAAAACATTAGTGACCAAATCCAATAATACAACAAAAGGATCATGATCGAGTGGAACTTATTCCAGGGATGCAAGGAAACTTTGATACCCATTAAGCAATCAACATGATGTATCACATTAACAAAATGAAGTGTAAAAACCAAATGATAATCTCAACAGATGCAGAAAAAGCATTTAACAAAATTCAAAATATGTTTATGACAAAAACTCTCAACAAAGTGGATACAGAGGGAACATACTGAACATAATGAACAAGATATATGACAAGACTTTGGCTGATGGTTAAGATCATACTAAATGGTAAAAGGCAGAGTTTTTTCCCTTAAGATTAGGAATAAGGAAATGATGCATATTCTCACGACTTTTTCTTCAACACAGTATGGAAGCCCAAGTCAGAGCAATTAGACAAGAAAAAGAAATAAAAGTTATTTAAATTAGAAAATGCAGAAGTAAAACTGTCACTACTCGTAGACGATATGTATGGAAAAACTATGAAACAGTTAAAATTAAAGATGAATTTAATAAAGTTGCAGGATACAAAATCAGTGTACAAAAATCTGTTGTATTTCTATGTACTAACAGTAAACTATCAGAAAAAATTTAAGTCCCAATTAAAATTGCATCAAAAAAGAATGAAATGCCTATGAATAAATTTAACCAGGGAGGAAAAAGATCTGTACCTTGTATTTAAAAATTTAAATCCCAATTAAAATTGTATCAAAAAAGAATGAAATGGCTATGAATAAATTTAACCAAGGAGGAAAAAGATCTGTACCTACAGTACACTGATTAAAGAAATTGAAGACAACAAAATAAATGGAAAAACATACCATGCTAGTAGATTAAAAGAATTAACTTTATTAACATGACCTATATACATTACATACTTATGCAATACTTATCAACATTCCAATGGTATTTTTCAGACATGTAAGAAATAATCCTAGTAAGGATAACCTGACCCCCTTGCTGTACAGTGGGGAAATAAAAAAATAAATAAATAAATAAAAATAAATAAAAAAGAAATAATCCTAAAATTTGTATGGAACAACAAAAGACCCAGAATACCCAAAATAATCTTGAGAAAAAAGAATAAAGCTGCAGGCCCCTGCTCCATGATTTAAACTATATTACAAAGATACATAAACAAACTATATAGTATGGGCATAAAAATAGATACAAAGATCAGTGGAAGAGATTTGATAGGTTAGAAACCCATGCATAATTTAAAATGAATGAACCAAGTATATACAATAGGAAAAGGACAATGTCTTCAATAAATGTTAACGCAAAAACTCGGACAGCTTCATGAAAAAGAAAAAACTACAAGATTATCTTATGCTGTACCAAGAAAATCTATTGAATATGGCTTGAAAAGTTAAATGCAAGACTTAAAACCATAAAATTCCTGTAAGAAAACACAGGCACTGAGGCTCTTGGCATTGGTCTTGGCAACGCTTTTTGGATTTGATACCAAAAGCAAAGGCAACAACAAAAACAAGGGAGTACATTAAAGAAAAGCTTCTGGAGTCTTCCTCATCACCAGCTAATGAACATAATGAGGAGGCTCATCACCCTAATAACAGTGGCGTTTATTACCAACATAAACAGATCCAGTTTCCCCCACCCATGGAGTTCGACAGTGTCTCAAATGTCAAAATTGGTAAACAAGACTGATTGTTGAGCATGCTTACACAAGAACAACCCTGCAGGGGTATGAGACGTTGAGGTCAGGGCTCACCCACAGCTGTAGAGGACCTCATCAAGCTGGAGGGAACACTAGGTGGGTTCACCTACACATTATACACAGAGGTAAATAACACTGCCTTCCTCCACACCCTGCTCTCTACCACCATCAATCCCAGTAGTCTGCTAAAAGACCTAAAACTTGAGTATGCAGAGCCACGGGGATACTGGAAGGAGGCTGCCCACAGGGGTAATTAGCACCTTAGTGGGAAAACTCAGCCTCTCTTTTCAAAACCCAGGAGTAGAACATTCTATCTTTAGAGGATTATTTTGGTTTGCTAGAATACCTCTGTTAGAGAGATCAGTACTTAACCTGACTATAATGGTTTAAGGGTCTTGGAAGGCAACCATAGCGGACATAAAAGCCCACCAAAAACAACAACTGGACTCCTGGCAGAGGTGGTATTACAAAACAGGAGGGAACTAGAATTACTGACCACAGAAAAGGGGAACTCTCTCTATTCCTTAAAGAAGAATGCTGTTTTTATTCCAACAAGTCAGGAATAGTCAGGGGCATGGCACTACAAAAGAGTGAATAACCAAGAGGAGGCAAGAATTGGCAAGTCTTCAAACTACTGGAATAAGATCTGAAACAGGGCTTCATGGCTCCTACAATTAACTGGGCCTCTGACTATACTCATCATTGCCCTCTTGTTTGAGCCCTGTATTCTTAATGCAATTACTCATTTCATAACCACACGAATTGAGTCTATAAGATTGCAAATGTTAGTCAGGACACAGTATGCCCCCCTGGGCACATCAGACACAGACAACTTGACCCCTAAAAATTGATACTTGCTCCAAGAAGGTGGAAAAGCATCAAGAGGGGGGAATGTAGGAGAAAATGTCCCAATAAAAAGGTAGAAAGGAGAGACCCTGGCCATGATGACTAAGGAAAGTCCAGCCAACTGCCTCTAACCACCCCTCCCTGACACATCTGCTTCTGTGAAGTTGCTTCTGCAATTACAACCCTGCCTGTTCTCACTCCGGTCTGACCAGCCAAGCATGAACTCAGAATAGCTAGCCCATAAAAGCCTTGTGAAACCCTTCTTTGGGGTGTAGACTCTGGAGAGCAATCTCTGAGCCCACTGGCATAATAAACCTCAGTTCTCCAAAAAGAAAAAAAAAAAACACCAAAAAACAAACAAAAAAACATGCCTTACAAAATAAAAAGGCAACCTACAGAATGGGAGAAAATACTTGCAAGTCAAATTGCAATAAGGAGTTAATATCCTAAATACATAAAGAACTCATACAATTTAATAGCAAAACACTAAACAATATGACTTTTAAAATTGGCAGAATATGTGAACAGGTATTTTTAAAAAGAAGACATTCAGATGGCAAAGAGGTAAATGAAAAGATGTTCATCACTAATCATCAGGGAAATGCAAGTCAAAACCACAATTAGATTATCACATCACACATTTTAGAAAGACTGTTATCAAAAAGATAAGAAATAACCAGTATTAGAGCAGGCATAAATAAAAGGGAACACTTTTTCAATCCTTGGTGGATATGTAAATTGATGGAGCCACTATGGAAAATAATGTGGAGATTTCTCAAAAAAAAAAATATATATATATAAAACACTACCATAATATCCAGAAATTCTGCTTGGGGGTATTTTTCCAAAGAATGAAAACATTAAATCAGAAATACATATGCCACCCCCATGTATATTGCAGTATTATTTACAATAGCCAAGATATGGAAAAAAATTGAATGTGTATTGTTAGATGAATGGATAAAGAAAATATAAGCTACACAGGAAAAAATAATGCAATTTTGTTATTTCAACACTGATAGACATTGAGAGTATTATGCTAAGTGAAAAGAGCCAGAATGAGAGACAAATATCAGAAGCTCTCACTCATTTGTAGAATCAAAAAACAAAAACAAACAAAAATTGTCAAGAGGTGGGACCAAGATGGCAGAGGAGTAAGATGTGCTCACCTTCTTCCACAAACACATCAAAAAACCCCATCTACATGTAGAATGATTTGCACAGAACATCTACTGAATGCTGGCAGAAGAGCTTAAACCTCCACAAAGGGTGAGAAAACCTCTATATAACTGGGTAGAACAAAAGGAAAAAAAGAAACAGAGAGACGGGGTGGGGGGAGGGGGGGGAAAATAGGAATGGGACCAGTACTCATGAGAGGAAGCTATGAAAGAAGAAAGGAATCCACACACTGGGAAGCCATCTAACTAAGAGAGAGATCAGATAAGACAGAGGAACCCCAAAGCTTTGGAGAAAAGCACAGCAGCCAGACTGAGGAGGGCAAAGCAGAGAGTCACACAAACCATTGGTACCACTGGCCCAGACACCACAGCCTGAGACACTTGGGTGGGGGCTGGGTGCTGAGACTCAGACACTGAAGGTCAGTTCCAGGGAGAGGACTAATATTAGCTATGTGGAGACAGCCTGAGGGCCTAGAGTGTTGCCCCATAGGATGGGGAGCAAAACAACACAGCCAATGGAATCCAGTTAGGAGGCCTGGGGAAGAAAGGCACCCACAGGAATAACAAGGTGCCATTGTTGGGGAGGGCAAGAGAAGGAGGGATGGACTCTCATAGGAATATCTTTCTCTGGGCACATGGGCATTCAGGCAGGGCAGCTGTCATGCAGGCTACAGATAGCAGGGCAACTATTGCGTGGGCTAAGGGTGGTGGGGTGCCTCTAGCAGAAGCTACAGGGAGCAGGACATCCCTTGTGTGGGCTACAGGTGGTGGGCAAAAACCACCACATTCACCTCAGATTCCAGAGGTAGGTGTGGCCCACCACCACTGGGATCCATGAACAGGCACCACTGAGGTCCAGATTAATGTGGCCCCTCTCACCTCAGAGGGGTACAATGCTATGGAATACTACCTGCTATTGCTCTCACTCCCCTAGAAACACACAGGCCCTACCTGTTGCCACTGCCAAAGGCTCTGTGTGCCACATATACCTGCTTGAGGGTCACTGCCACTTCCCAGGGCCTTGCGACTAGGAGCAGCCTCTACTACCTCCCTGTGTGTACTAGCCACTGTCAAGGTCCTAACAATGAGGCACTGGCTACTAGCCCTGCCCATTGCCTCCAGCTCCCAATAAGCATGTGCAGGATGTATACCAGCACAGGGATAACAGCCTGCAACACTAAGGAAAGAGACAGCAAGCAACCAAACCAAAAGCAGCCTCCATGCCAGAAAAAAAAAAACAAAACAAACAAAAAACTTAGTAAGACCTCACAAAATACTCAGGTGTGTGCCCTCGCATATAAACAGCACTCCAAGACTACAGTAGTTGTTTTCCCTAAACTCACAGAATGAGAAAAATACAAGCAAAATGAGGAAGCTCAGGAACCATTCCCAGTTAAAAGAACAGGAGAATTCCTCTGAAGGAGCAAACAATGAAACAGACCTCTGCAGTCTAATAGTTCAAAAGTGGATAGAGATAATTCAGAAAGAATTAAGAGTGGACATGAAGGAACTAAGAGTAGGTATGAACAGTAATATAGATTACTTTAGAAAGGAACTAAGAAATAAAAGGAGGAGCCAAGAAAAATTAGAAAATTCATTTACAGAGATGTAAGCTGAGTTAAAGGCACTGATGCAGAGGAACGACTTAGTGATTCAGAAGATAGAATAATGGAAATCACCTAATCAGAACAGCAGACAGAAAACCAAATGAAAAAAACATGAAAGCAATATAAGAGATTTATAGGATAATATAAAGCAGGACAATCTATGCATAATAGGGATTCCAGAAGGAGAGAAAAAAGAAAAGGGTATTAAAAATATATTTGAAGAAATTATGTGTGGAAACTTTCCAAATCTAAAGGAAACAGATATCAAGATACAGGAAGCACCGAAGACCCCAAAGAAATTGAACCCAAACAGGACCACACCAAGATATATTATAATAAAAGTGGCAAAAGTTAAAGATAAAAAAGAAGATTCTAAAGGCAGCAAGAGAAATAAAAAGCATTAATTATAAGGGAACTCCCATAAGGCTATCAGCTGATTTCTCTACAAAAACACTACAGGCCAGAAAAGAGAGTGGAAAGATATATTCAAAAACCTAAAAGGAAAAAATTTTGCAGCCTAGAATACTTTACCCAGCAAGAATATCATTTAAAATGGGAGAAATAAGGAACTTCTCTAACAAACAAAAGATGAAAGAAGATAGAAAGACTAAACCCATTCAAAAGTAAACACTGCAAGGGCTCCTCTAAATAGGAAAGAAGAAATAGAATGGAGGAAAATACAATCGGAAAGTAATAACTTAAATAAGTTAGTATACAGATCTAAAAGAAAAAAAAAGCCTATTATAGAAGCGATGATAAACACAAGGCAGCAAAAGGATAACATGATATTGTTAAAAGAGTACATCAAAATCATAAAATGTGGGGAAGGAAAGTAAGAAAATTTAGACTCCTTTTTTTTTTCTTTCCCAGAATGTGTTTGAGACTATATGACTTTCAGGCTAAAGCAAGCAGATATAGAAAGGGTTAACACACTTGAAAAACAGGGCAACCACAAATCAAAACCAAACAACACATTCAAAAAAACTAAAAAGAAGAGGACACAAGCATGAAATAAAAGGAAATCATCCAACAAAAGAAAGGAAGAAACAAAGAAGAAACATAGAATCAACTGAAAAACAAGGTTTAAAAATGGCAATAAGTGAATATTTATCAATAACTACCTTAAATTTCAATGGACTGAATGCTCCAATCTAAAGACACAGAGTGGCAGATTGGATAAAAAAGCAAAAGTCTACAATATGCTATCTGCAAGAGACTCTCCTTAGGGCAAAGGATAAGGAGTGAAAGTGAAAGGATCGGAAAAGATGTTTCATGCTAATTAACAAGCCAGGAAAGAAGGAGTTGCAATACTGAAATAATAGATTTTAAAATGAAGGCCATGGAGAAAGACAAAGAAAGGCACTATTTAATGATAAAAGGATCCATTCAAGAAGAGGATATTACAATCATCAATATATATGCCCCTAATATAGGAGAACCCAGATACACACAACAAATACTAACAAACATAAAAGGAGAAATTGATGGGATACAATCACAGTAGGAGACTTTTAAAACTACACTCACATCAATGGACAGATAATCTAGACAGAAAATCAATAAGGCAACAGAGATCCTAAATGACACAGAAGAAAAGTTAGACTTAATTGACATTTTTAGGACTTTACATCCAAAAAAATCAGAATACACGTTCTTTTTAAGTGCACATAGAACACTGTTTAGAATTGACCACACAATAATACACAAAACTAACCTCAACAAATTTAAGAGCACAGAAATTATTTCAAGTATCTTCTCTGACCAAAATGGTATGAAACTAGAAATCAACCATAGGGACATAAAAGAAAAAACTGACTGCATGGAGACTCAACAACATGCTACTAAAAAACCAATGGTTCAACGAGGAAATCAAAAAGGAAATAAAAAATATCTTGAGACAAATGATAATGAAGACACAACCATTCAAAATCTATGGGATGCCTCAAAAGCAATGCCTAGACGTTACTTCATAGTGATGCAGGACTTCCTCAAAAAAGAAGAAATATCTCAAATCAACGACTTAGCCCCCCACCTAAATTTATCAGAAAAAGAACAAAAACCTAAAGTAAGCAGAAGGAAGGAAGTCATAAAGATCAGAGAGGAAATAAACAGATATTCAAAAAACAATAGAAAAAAATCAATAAAACCAAGAGCTAGTTCTTTGAAACAGTGAAAAAAAGAAAAAAAAATAAAGGAAAAAAGATCTCTGGCCAGACTCAATGGAAAAATCTCAATGGATAATGCAGAAATATAAAAATCCACATAAGAGAATACCATGAATAATCATCTGCCAATATATTTGACAATCTAGAAGAAATGGACAACTTTCTAGAGATTACAGCTTGCCAAAACTGAATGAAGAAGATCGACTGAACAGACTGATCTCTAGAAATGAAATTGAATATGTAATAAAAAAAAAAATCACGGCCTGCAAACAAAAGTCTAGGACCAGATGGCTTTACAGGTGAATTCTATCAACCATACAAAGAAAAACTTACACCCATCCTTCTTAAACTTTTCCAAAAGGAACATTCCCAAAGATATTCTACGAAGCCACCATCACCCTAATACTGAAACCAAAGATACTACCAAAAAAAGAAAATCATAGGCCAACATTTTTGATAAATATAGAGGCGAAAATTCTCAAAAAAAGTTTTATCCAACTGAAAGTTTTATCTAAGTCCAAAAACTTAGAGAAAAGATCATATACCAAGACCAAGGGGTATTCATTCCAGGTTCACAAGGATTGTTCAAAAAACAATCAATGTCATACACACATTAAGAAAAGTAAAAAAAACACATGATCATCTCAATAGGTGCAGAAAAAGCACTTGAGAAAGTCCTATATTCTTTGATGATAAAACCTCTTACCAAAGTGGGTATACAGGAAACATACCTTACCATCATAAAAGCCATTTATGACAAACCCACAGCAAACATAATACTCAATGTTGAGAAGCTGAAAGCCTTTCTAATAAAATATGGAACAGGTCAAGGATAATCACAATCACTTTTATTCAACATAGTATTGGAAGTCCTAGCCACAGCAATGAAACAAACAACAGCAACGAAGTAAGACATATCCAAATTGGAAGAGAAAAGGTAAATTGTCACTGTATGCAGATGCCAGGATACTATATATATAGAAAACCTTAAGGACTTCACACAAAAATCACTCAAACTGATCAATGATTTCAGCAAAGTAGCAGGATACAAGATTAACATTCAGAAACTGGTTGCATGTCTATACTAACAATGAAATATGGGAAAAGGAATACAAAAATATGATGCCTTTTAAAATCACACTGCAAAAATTTAAATATGTAGGATAAGCCTGACCAAGGAGGTAAAAGACTTATATGATGAGAACTACAAAACATTAATCAAGGAAGTTAAAGAGGATTCAAAGAAATGGAAAGATATCCCACGCTCCTGGATTGGAAGAACTAATATAAAAATGGCCATAGTACCCAAAGGAATCTACAGATTCAATGCCATCCCTACCAACTTACCCATGACATTTTCCACAGAAATAGAATAAACAATCCAAAAGTTTAAATGGGACCACAAAAGACCCAGAAATGCCAAAGAAATACTGAGGGAGAAAAACCAACCAGAGTTCAATATTGCCTGAACTCTCCCAGACTTAAGGCAATATTACAAAGCTACAGCAATCAAGACAGTGTGGTACTTGTACAAAACAGACATACAGACCAATGGAACAGAATAGAGAGCCCAGAAATAAATACAGACACTTATTGTCAATTCATCTTTGACCAAGGAGGCAAGAATATAAAATAGGAAAAGGATAGTGTTTTCAGCAAGTGGTGCTGGGAAAACTGGACAGCTCTATGTAAATCAATGAGACTAACACACATCTTTACTCCATACACAAAAATAAATTCAAAATGACTTAAAGACTTAAACATAAAACAAGACACCATAAAACTCCTAGAAGAGAACATAGGCAAAACATTCTGACATCAACTGTGCAAATTTTTTTTTTAAGTCAGACTCCCAAGGAAACAGAAGTAAAAGCAAAAATAAGCCAATGGGACCTAATCAAACAGAAAAGTTTTTGCACAGCAAAAGAAACCATAAAAAAGAGACAACCTACAGAATGGGAGAAAATAGTTTCAAACGAAGCAACTGACAAGGGCTTAATCTCTAAAATATACAAACAATTTATACAACTCAACAACAAAAAAACCAACAGCCCAATTTAAAAATGACCAAAGACCTGAAGAGGTATTTCTCCAAAGAAGATGTACAGATGGCCAACAAGCACATGAAAAAATACTCAACATCACCAATTATTAGAGAAATGCAAATCAAAACTGCAATGAGGTACCACCTCCCACCTGTCAGAATTCCCATCATTTACAAGTTAACAAATAATAAATGAAGGAGAGGGTGTGGAGAAATGGGTACCCTCCTACACTGCTGGTGGGAATGTTAACTGGTACCACCATTATAGAAAACAGTATGGATGTACCTCAAAAAACTAAATATAGAACTACCATATGACCCAGCTATCCCACTCTTGGGCATATACCTGGACAGAACTTTTTTTTATTTTAATGATATATGTACCTGTATATTCATTGCAGCACTATTCACAATAGCCAAGACATGGAAACAACCTAAATGTCCACTGACAGATGAATGGATTAAGAAGATGTGGTACTTATATACAATGGAATGCTACTCAGCCATAAAAAAAGACAAACTAATGCCATTTGCAGCAGCATGGATGGAACTAGAGACTGTCATACTAAGTGAAGTAAGTTGGAAAGAGAAAGACAAATACCATATGATATTACTTATATCTGGAATCTAGTATGTGGCACAAATGAAACTTTCCACAGAAAAAAACTCATGGACTTGGAGAATAGACTTGTGGTTGCCAAGGGGGAGGGAATGGAATTGACTGAGAGTCTGGGGTTAGCACATGCATACTGTTGTATTTGGAATGGATTGGCAATGAGATCCTGCTGTAAAGCACAGGAAACTCCATCCAGTAACTTGTGACAGAACATAATGTGAGAAAAAGTATATATATCACTTTGCTGTACAGTAGAAATTCCCAGAACACTGTAACTCAACAATAATGGAAAAAATAAAAATCATAAAATAAAAAAAAATGTATGGGACGATGCAGCTCCCATTGTGGTGCAGTGGAAATGAATCTGACTAGTGTGCATGAGGATGTGGGTTCAATCCCTGGCCTCACTCAGTACGTTAAGCATCTGGCATTGCCATGAGCTGTGGTGTAGGTCATAGATGCAGCTCGGATCCCACATTGCTGTGGCTGTGGCATAGGCTGGCAGCTATAGCTCTAATTCAATCCATAGCCTGGGAACCTCCACATGTATTTAAAAAGAGTGCGACTCTAAAAAGCCAAGAAACAAACAAAAAATAAAAAATAAAAATCTATGGGATGCCACAATAGCAGTGCTTAAAGAGAAGTTCATAGGTATATGGGCCTTCCTCAAAAAAGAAGAAAACTCTCAAATCACAAACTTAAACTTCTACCTGAAAGAATTGGAAAAAGAAGAAGAAACAAAACACAAAGTCAGTAAAAGGAAGGAAATCATAAAGGTCAGAGAGGAAATCAAAAAAACGAGATTCAAAAAAAAGAAAAAGAAAAAAATTGATAAAGTCAAGAGTTGGTCCTTTTAAAGGGTAAACAAAATTGACAACCCTCTGGCCAGACTCACCAAGAAGAGGAGACAAAGAACTCGAATAAACAAAATTAGAAATGACAAAGGAGTAATCCCAATGGATACTTCAGAAATACCAAAACCCATAAGAGAATAGTATGAAAAATTATATGCCAACAAATTTGACAGCCTGGAAGAAATGCACAACTTCCCTAGTGGCTGCTGGGTTTCCTGTGACTATATGGCACATGCCCTAGCCCAATCTGAGGGAACACTACAGCTCCATTTATTCAATATCACAATGTGGCAAGAGATCTATGGGTGCCATAGCTGGGACGAAAACTCCACTGTGGTGTGCTGAGGAGATCCATTCCTGGAACAGAGCCTGAGTGGGGCCCTGGTGTCCACTGCTGATTCTTATTCAAGCAGTGCATCAAACCTCCACCTAGAATTCTGATGGTGGTAGCTCCACTGAAGCTCACACCATGATACAGACTGAAAGTCCATACAGGCTGCATCTGCCCTACAGAGAGAAGCTAAATAACAGGGCAAGAGAGGGGAGGCTGGGGGAGGTGATGAGCTATGAGAGACAAATGGGACTTGCACCTGAGGCTATATCTGAGTATAGTAAGGGAAACAATTGCAGGCATCTGTACAGGAAGCACATCTGAAGACAGCTTGGAACTCTGTCCATTGGCCAACAAGAAGAGAGAGCAGGTGTAAGACTCCCCACACTATTGGAAAGAGAAAGTAATATACTTAAAGGTGATCAAGGAAGCTTGGGCCTGGCTCTAGAGACTTTTGCTTCAGCAACGTGGGATCAGATAGTACCTCCATAAGGGTGGAGATAACCATTAAGCAGAGAGGAAGTCCCACCTCACACTCGGCTCCAGCTCTAGCTGCTCCATCTGCATCTTCACCCCTTACTAATGTGATAGCAGCCAGCATACCCTGAAGAAGAACACAACTTGAATCCATGTCAAATCCACCTCTCTCATCAAAGGCACTGGGCACACACAGTCTGTACAGAGATGTACCAATGTCAGAACACCCTTCTTTCAAGACTGCAAGAGGTAACTGCTTCACCTAAATTAATAGAGGCAGAGAAATTTAAGTAAAATGAGAAGGTAGAGGAACTTCTGTCAGCTGAAAAAATAGAGTAAACCCCTATAAGTATAAGTAATGAAACAAATAATTTACCACATAAAGAAGTCAAGGCATTGGTATAAGAATATTACGTGAATTAGGGAGAGGAATAGATGAACATGGTGAATATTTTAACAAGGAACTGGAAAATATTCCATCAGGGGAATTCCCCCTGTGGTGCAGTGGGTTAAGAATCTGACTGTAGCAGAGCAGGTTCCTGTGGAAATGTGGGTTAGATTCCCGCCTGGTGCAGTGGGTTAAGGATATGGTGTTGTAGTTTGCAGTTGTGGCTTGGATTCAAATTCTGGCCCAGGAACTCCCATATGCCATAGGTGTGGCCATAAAAAAAGAAAAAGAAAAACCCCCACTAAATTTGTTTGAGATTATCACAATATTGTAAATCAACCATACTTCAATAAAACTTAAATAAATGAAATTAAACTAGAAATGAAGAATTCAGTAAATGAAATTAAAGAAAAAACTAGAAGAAACGAATAGCAGACTAAATGGTACAGAGAATTACAAAAGTAATCTGGAAGATAGAACTACTGAAATCACCCAATCAAAATAGAAAAAGGAAAAATAAATTTTAAAGACCAAATACATTTTAAGAGATTTTGGGGACAACATTAAGCATATCAACATTGCATTATAGAGGTCCAAGAAGAAGAGTGAAATAAAGGATTTGAGAATGTATTTGAGGAAATGAGCACTGAGAATTTCCTAATCTTGAGGAAGGAAAGAGATAACAAGATAGAAAAAGCACAGAGGGTTCTAAACAAGCTGAACCACAAAAGACACACACAAAGTCACAGCATAATGAAAATAGCAAAAGTTAGAGAATTTTAAGGGCAGCAAGTAAAAAACAGTCATATAAGAGAAACCCCATAAAGTTAGCAGGTGATTTTAGATATCAGCAGGACAGAAGGAATGGCACGATATATCCAAAGAACTGAAAGGGAAAAATGTGCAAGCTAAGATACTCTACTCAGATTATCATTTAGAATCAAAGAAAAGATAAAGAATTCTCAGACAAGCTAAACCAAAAATAGTGCATCAATACTAAGCCCACCCTAAAAGAAATGTTAAAAGGTTTTCTCTACGAAAAAAAAGGAGAATCTATAGAAAACAGAAAATCCCATGAAGAAAGGCAAAAATAAAAGACTGCTGATCAACCACCTAAATAAGCCAATTCAAAGTAAAAGACAAAAAACTGTAAAAGCACCTATAACCACAATTAACAGTGAACTGAAGAGATCCCTTGTGGTACAGTGTGTTAAGGACCTGGCACAGTCCTTCTACCACCTATACACTTGGTGGAAATGTAACTTGGTGCAGTCACTATGGAAAACAGTATGGAGGCTCCTTAAAACAAAAAATAGAACTACCATATGATCCAATAATTGCATTCTTGGGCATATAACCAGAAAAAAAAATGAAAATACTAATATAAAAAGATATATGCACCCCAATGTTTATAGCATTACTCTTTACAATAGATAAGGTGTGGAAGGGAGTTCCCGTCGTGGCGTAGTGGTTAACGAATCCGACTAGGAACCATGAGGTTGCGGGTTCGGTCCCTGCTCTTGCTCAGTGGGTTGACGATCTGGCGTTGCCGTGAGCTGTGGTGTAGGTTGCAGACGTGGCTCAGATCCTGAGTTGCTGTGGCTTTGGCGTAGGCCGGTGGCTACAGCTCTGATTGGACTCCTAGCCTGGGAACCTCCATATGCCGTGGGAGCGGCCCAAGAAATAGCAAAAAGACAAAAAAAAAAAAAAAAAGATGTGGAAGGAGCTCAAGTGTCTATCAACAAACAAATGGATAAAGAAGATCTGGTATATATACACAATTGATTACTCAACCATAAAAAAAAGAAAACCCTGACACTTGTAGCAAGCTACATGGACCTAGAGAATATTATTCTTAGTGAAATAAGTCAGAGAAAAACAAATATTGTATATCACTTATAGGAAACTAAAAAATAAAATGAATATAAATGATAAAACAAAAACAGACTTACAGATATAGAAAAACTAGTGGTTATCAGTCAACAGAGGAAGGTGGGGGGGCAAGACAGGGTTATGGGATTAAGAGATAGAAAGCATTATGTATAAAACAGAGAAGCAACAAGGATATATTTTATAGTTCAGGGAAAAATATCCATTATTTTGCAATAATTTCAATAGAATATCATCGATAAAAATACCACATCAAAATGCCATATACCAGAAACCAATATAACATTCTAAATAAATTTTAATAAAATATTTTATAATAAAAGGAATAGATGTACATGAATAAAAATAAAATCTCTGTATCTTGACAGAAAAATAAACATATAAACTTCCACTTATAAAATAAATGTAATACACATGTAATTAATATACAGAATGATGACTTTTTAATTCTGTATTGCATATTTGAAAGATGATAGTAGATGTCAACAGTTCTTTCCTGGAAGAAAAAACTGTAACTATGTACGAAGGATATAACTAATTTATTGTGGTAATTATTTAACAACACAGTTGACCTTTGCACAACATGTGTTTGAACTAGGTTAGCCCCCTTATCAGCTGATTTCTTTCAATAGTAAATACAGTACTGCATCATCCCCGACTAGCATCAAGGATATTGAGGGCCATATGTATTTTCCACTGTGGGCATATACAAAAATTAAATAATTATACTGTACACTTCAAACAAATGAGGTTATGTGTCATTTATACATCTATGAAAAAAACTGACTGCAGCAGAAAAAAAACTGCAGCAGAGTCCAAGCATTAACACACCGCCTCTAACCCAAACAATAGTACTAATATATGAAATATAACAAATAAAAAAAAATAGAACCAGAGATGAGCTCAAAAGTAAAACAAGCAAATTAGAAGTGAAATGAGACTCTAGATGTTCAAAATTGCACCCCTGTACTGACTTTGAACATAACAGCATTTAAGAGGCTCCACAGACATGCTCCCAAAATAAAAAGTTAAAAGAACAAACAGAAAACATTTAAAGGCTATGAAAATGGTCCAAAAGCAAAGAGCAAGTCAAGAAATATCTATTCCAACTACTCAGCCAGAAAAAAGGACAAAATAATGCCATTGCAGCTAAATGGGTGGAACTATAGACTCTCATATTAAGTGAAGTAAGTCAGAGAGAGAAACACAAATATCATATGATATCCCTTATATCTGGAATTTATATACAGCACAAATGAACATTTCCACAGAAAAGAAAATCGTGGACATGAACAGATTTTTGGTTGCCAAGGGGGAGGAGGAGGAGAGGGAGTGGGATGGATTGGGAATTTGGGGTTAATAGATGCAAACTGTTACCTTTGGAGTGGATAAGCAATGAGGTCCTGCTGTATAGCACTGGGAATTATGTCTAGTCATTTATGATGGAGCATGATAATGTGAGAAAAAAGAATGTATACCTGTATGTGTAATTGGGTCACCTTGCTGTATAGTAGAAAATTGACAGAACACTGTAAATCAGCTACAATGGAAAAAATAAAAATCATTATAAAAAATGTGAAAAAAATTTAAAAAAGAAACATCTATTCCAAAAAAAAATCCATGAAAATTTGTTAAAAAAGGCTAGAGTGTCTGGCATTTGAACCAACACCACTACCTCTCTACCTGCTCTAGGAAAGACAGAGACTCCATTATACAGGGTGGCAGGCAAAAACATGGGGTTCTACCTCCCCCCCAATTCCCAATCTGAGAATTTTATACCTATGAGGAACATCATTTTGACATTTTTTTACCCTTCCCTCAACCTCAACCACCTGACACTGAGGCTTAGTCCTTGGCAAGTGCAGACAAAAGATAAGGACTCCCTCCTTCTGCCCAGCTCCCCCTTCTCCACAACATGGATTGGAGGCTTGACTTTAGGGGTGGTGCACTGAAAATACTGGAGCCCAGATCTTTTTTTTTTCTTTTTTTTTTTTTGCTGCCCTCATGAAGTATAAGGAAGGTGCTGGCCCAGAAATCAAACCTGTGCCACTGCACTGATAACGTCAGATCTTTAACTTGCTGTGCCACGGGTGAATTTCCAGATCACCTTTGCTGTGCACTAAGGTAGTGGGTCCATGCTAGGAATGGCACTTTATTTGTGAAGACCAACTGACCAAATTGTTCTTTTATGGTTCATATTTTTTCCATCCTGTGTAGGAAATGTTTGCCTTTTGAAAGGACATGAATTTATTTGTTTTTACCGAGAAGCTTTATTGCTTTATGATTTATATTAAGGTCTATGACTCACTTTGAAGTTTTGTATATGGTGTAAGGTAAGAGATTAAGGTCTTTTTACATATCTATGAGAATATAAGTTCTCTACTTTGGAAAACAAATTTTCTCATGAATGGAATTTGCAATCTTTTATTGATACTGTTAGGTATGAATAGTAGTGGACCAATATTAAATATTCTTAAGTTAATCTTTTTAAGAACAATAATGTACCTTGAGTAAAATTAAAATGTGTTATTCAAAACACTTCATCAATGAGCTTTTCACTCCCAGGATTGGTATTAGGAGACAAAGACCACAGACTGAAGGTACCTCATACCTAGAGGCAAGTAACAGTGTTGCTTGACAGTAATGAGGAATACTAGGAAAAGAGACAAAATAAAAGATGAGACAGACCAGTCTGCACTTTAATGGAGTGCAACAAGAACCCAAAGGACAGGGCAAGTGGGATCAAGATGGCAAAGGAGTAAGACACTGAAAATGAGAAGATGGAAAAAGATACTCCATGTGAATGGAAATGACAGCAGAGGGAGTCCCAATGCTCATGTCAAAGCAGACTTTAAAACAAAGTCCATATAGAAAAATAAAGAAGGACATTATTTCATGATAAAAGAATCAATTTAAGAGGATATTACACACATCAATATATATGCCCCTAATCTAAGAACACCCAAATACATACAACAAATACCAACAGACATGAAAGGAGAAATTGATGGGAATACAATAATAATAGAAGACTTTAACACCCCACTCACATCAATGGACAGATCCTCTAGACAGAAAATCAACAGGCAAAGAGATCCTAAATGACACAACAGTTAGACATGGGAGTTCCCGGTGTGGTGAAGCAGAAACGAATCCAACTAGTATCAGTGAGGATGCAGGTTCCATCCCTGACCTCCCTCAGTGGTTAAGGATCTAGCATTGCTGTGAGATGTGGTTAAAGATCTGGCATTGCCCTGAGAGCCCATGTTGCTATGGCTGTGGTGTAGGACAGCATCTGCAGCTCTGATTTGACCTTGACCCCTAACCTGGGAACTTCCATATGCTGTGGATGCAGCCCTAAAAAAAAAAAAGAAGAACAGTTAGACCTAATTGATATTTTTAGGGCATTACTTCCAAAAAAAAAAAAAAAACACCAGAATATGCATTCTTTTCAAGCACAAATGGAACATTCTCTAGGACTGACCACATACTGGGGCACAAAACTAAATTCAACAAATTTAAGACTATAGAAATTATTTCAAGCATCTTCTCTGACCACAATGGCATGAAATGCGAAATCAACCACAGGAAAAGAAATGAGAAAAACTGACTACATGGACACTAAACAACATTCTACTAAAAAAAAAAAATGGATTAACAAGGAAATCAACAAGGAAATTAAAAATACCTTGAGACAAATGACAATGAAAACACAACCACACAAAATTTATGGGACACCACAAAAGCAGTTCTTAGAGGGAAGTTCCCAGCTATATGGGCCTTCCTTAAAAAAGAAGAAAAATCTCAAATCGACAATGTAATCTACTAACTGAAATAATTAAAAAAAACAAACAAATCCTAAAGTCAGCAGAAGAAAGGAAATCATAAAGATTCCAGAGGAAATCAATGCCATAGAGATTCAAAAAACAACAGAAAAAAAAATCAATAAAACCAAGAGTTGGCTCTTTTCTTTCTTTTGTCTTTTTGCCTTTTCTAGGGCCACGTTCATGGCATACAGAGGTTCCCAGGTTAGGGGTCCAATCCGAGCTGTTGCCGCCAGCCTACCCCAGAGCCACAGCAATGCCAGATCCGAGCTGCATGTGTGACCTACACCACAGCTCACGGCAATGCTGGATCCTTAACCCAGTGAGCAAGGCCAGGGATCGAATCTGCAACCTCATGGTTCCTAGTAGGATTTGTTAACTGCTGAGCCACGACGGGAACTCCAAGAGTTGGTTCTTTTAAAGAGTACATAAAATTGTCAAACCTCTGGCCAGATTCACCAAGAAGATGACAGAGAGAATCCAAATAAACAATATAAGAAAAGAAAAAGAGGAAATCTCAATGGATACTGCAGAAATAAAAAAACCATAAGAGAATATTATGAACAATTATATGTCAACAAATTTAACAACTTATAGGAAATGGACTTTCTAGAGACATACAGCCCACCAAAACTGAATCAAGAAGAAAAAGACCATTTGAACAGAACTATCATTAGAAATGAAATTGAATATGCAGTAAAAAAAAAACACTCCCTACAAACAAAAAGCCAGGACCAAATGGCTGCACGGGTGAATTCTACCAAACATACAAAGAACTTACACCATCCTTCTTAAACTCTTCCAACAGAATGAACAAAGAACACTCCCAAAGACATTCTATGAAGCCACCATCACCCTAATAACAAAATCAAAGATACTACCAAAAAAGAAAATTACAGGCCAATATCTTTGATGAATATAGATGCAAAAATTCTCAACAATATTTTAGCCAGCAGAATCCAATACCACCTAGAAAAGATCACACACCACCACCCAGTGGGATTCCTCCCAAGTTAACAAGCATGGTTCGACACATGCAAATAAATGTCATATACTACATTAACAAAAGTCAAAAACCACATATCCAAATAGATGCAGAAAAAGCATATAACAAAATCCAATATCCATTGATGATAAAAACTCTCACCAAAATGAATATAGAGGGAAAATATCTCAACATAATAAAAGCCATTTATGAAAAACCCAAAGCCAACATAATAGTCAATGGAGAAAAGTTGAAAGCCTTCCCACTAAAATCTGGAACACGACAAGGATGCCCACTCTCAGCACTTTTAATCAACACAGTATTGCAAATCCTAGCTATGGCAACCAGACTCCCCCCACCATAAAGGAAAAAGAAGTCATCATGGAGCTCTAGGAATAAAAGAATTCAGAATCGAAATATAAACTGGAAAGGAAAGAATATAAAGTTACCAAGAAGAGACTGAAGAATTACTCAATCCTAATATTTCAATGAGAAAGTACAATTCTAACCTTGCAATCATGACTTTTACATATTTTACATGTTTTAAAGTTCATAGTTTGTGTTACATAGTGTTATATATATATAGTGTATATATATATATATATTCAATTATATGTATATATTGAATGTGTTTATGGGTAGGGGAAACAAGCAGAAATCCTACTCTTTCTTGTAATACTATAATCCAAGCATCCTGGTCAGATTTTCCCCTATCCCTAGATTATATGCTAGGCATGAATTATAGCTTTCCTGCTTACATTAGGATATTGTGAAATGTCTCATTTTTAATTATTTAAACATTCACTATGATTTAAATTACTTTAAATATTTTCTATTCATTGTTCCAGGTCATTTGTATTTTCTTTTCCTTCTTTCTTCCCTTCCTTCTTCTTTTTTTGGTCTTCCAGTCTTTCCGCCTTCTCTGATTTTAAATGAACATTTTATATGATTCCAGTTTCTATCCTAAGGTATCAATTGGGTTTTTTTTTTAACTTTCTAGAGTGGTTGCTCTAGAATTTGTAACATGTATTTACCACTTAACTAAGTCCACTTTCAAATAACACTTCATTGGGTAGTAAAAGTATAGAGTATTTTCAATTTCTCCCTATCTTTTATAACACTTCTATCATTCATTTCACTTGCCCAAAAGCTATAATTACAGAATATAATGTTGACATTTTGAACAGTGTTATGTTACATCAATTAAGGAAAAAAAATATTTTACCTTCATTTAATCCTTCCCTAAAATCCTTTCTTTATATAGATCCAAATTTATGATCTGTAACACTTTCATCTCTTTGAAGAGCATTCTAACATTTCTTGCAGGGTAAACTGACTTTTGACAGTTTCCCTCAATTTTTGTCTGAGAAAGTAATTTTCCTCTACTTTTAAAGGATAATTTTACTGGATATCAAATTCTAAGTTGGTGGCTTTTATTTCTTTTTCTTTCAAGACATTAAGTATATCATTCCGTTCTTTTTGCATAGGTTCTTTAGAAGAGTTCAGTGTAATTCATATTCTTCCACCAACCCTGTAGGCAACATTGGTTGTTTTCCCTTATCTGTCTTAAGATTTTCTCATAGTTTGATTTTCTGCTGTTTGAATATATATGTCCAGGTATAATTTGTTTTTAAAAGTATTTATAGTCCTCTAAGTCTTCTCAATCTGTGAGTTTGTATCTGTCGTTAATTTTGGAAAATTTTCAGTCATTACTACTTCAAATTATTCCTTTTGCTTTTCTTCTAGCATTCCCATCATGCATATGCCAAACTTTTTTATAATTTCCACTTTTCTTGGATATTGTTCCATCTTTTTTGTTCTTTCTTTTCTTTGCACTTCAGTTTTGGAAGTTTCTTTTGATATATCTTTAACCTAGATTCTTTCCTTGTGTCCAGTTTACTTATGAGCCTATTTTTCATTTTGGTTCCAGTGTTTTATATTGCTAGCATTTCCTTTCAATCCTTCTTAATGTTTTCATCTCTCTGCTTACTGCCCCCTTCGTTTCTGCATGTTGTCCACTTTCCTTCCACTTCAAAGGCTAGACTGGGTGAGAGTTAAGTACTTTCTTTCCTCTAGGTTGGTAATCCCTCAGTTGGCTATGCTCTGCTAAAAGAGTTTCCTTTTAAGGAAGGCTTTGTTAAAGAAAATAGAGAGCTCTGGACATATTTCAAAATGGTCACTTTCCCCCTACAATTGTTAGAAGAAAGTTTTCTCTGATTTTCAAAGCAAGAAGCTTGTAGGGCTCCTGGTGGTAACAGTCACAAGGTGTAGGTCTTCACCCACCTGACATAACCAATGGGACCACTTGGAATTTTAATTCTCAAGAGACCATAAATTTTAACTCCTAAATTTGTCTACAGTGAGCCTCTAGCAATTAATCATAGTTTAAAGTGTTACTACCTATAATGGCTCCTGCTGCTGGCTTCTGCTCCCTGTTAAGCTATGCTTTTCTTTAAATACTTGCCTGTCTCTCCAATTTGGAGGAGGGGGTGAGAGAGTGGCAGCCATTTCCCCATGACTTAATTCTCTGCAGGATCTAGGAAGTTGTTCATTTTTGCTTGTTCACTTTTTTTTTTCTTGCTGTGAGGATAAAAATAGCTGATTTCCAAACTCTTTACATAATTGGACTGGGAACCTCTAATAAATCACTTTAAATTGTCTTCTTTCCCAACATAGTCCTGATCCACAAATATGGGTGAAAGGAAGGGGGTATGAGGTTTTGTCTTAGTTTCTCTGCCTTTTACCTTCTATGTCCCACACTTATTCTGTTACTGTAAAGTCTTTCAACATCATCTCAGGGGTGGGAAGAAAAGGCCATTGAAAATCAAAACTGTGGTCTCCCCAGTAAAAATGCCCAGGTGGTGGTGATTTCTGTTATTAGGTACTTTCTTTCTTTTTTTTTTTTAATGGCAGCACCTGTGCCGTATGGCAGTTCCCAGGCTAGGGGTTGAATCAGAGCTGCAGCCACAGCAACACCAGATCTGAATCAAATCTGCAGGCCAGATTTGATGTCAGCAAGGCCAGGGATCAAACCCACATGTCCTCATGATTACTAGTTGGGTCTTTAACCTGCTGAACCACAAGAACTTATGTCATCAGGTCCTTTGAACATTTTCGTTTTGGAAGGTCACCCAGTTTCAGGAACTCCAGCACTGCCATTCCCTGATATATGGGATAGATGTTCAGCCAGTATCTCAAAATTTCCATGTAGTTCCTCTTTTGGTGGTTTATTTCACACCACCTCACCCTGCTGATTGGTTTAGTTTGATTCCCCTTTCTTTATACTGGAGTTGCTTCTCTCATTTTTTTCAAAATAATTCTACCCTAGTGTTTCTGTCTCTAAAAAAAAAAAGCTCTAAGCCCAGTACTTCAAAATGTGATATTATTTGGACATAAGGTCATTACACAGGTAATCAGGTTAAAATGAGGCTACTGGGGTGGGCCTTATCCAATATGACTGATATCCTTATATAAAGGGGGAATCTGGACACAGGGAACACTCAGAGAATTCCATGTGAAGATAAAGGCAGAGGTTGGGGCAATGCATGTACAAGCTAAGGAGCACCAAAGATTGCCAGCAACCTCTCCCCAACCCCGCCCCAGAACCTAGGAAGATGCATAGAAAAAATTCTCTTTTATATCCCTCAGAAGGAACCAACCCTGCCTACACCTTGACCTTGGACTTCTAACCTCCAGAATTGTGAAACAATAAATTTGTTGTTTAAGCCACCTATCTTGAGATACTTTGTTACAGCAGCCCTAGAAAACTAATATACCCAACCAGGAACCAACATGGCTACTAGCTGCTGGGAAAACTTGACCATTATTATCACCTTACTTTGTCACTGCAGGAACCCTCAGCCAGTCTTGTCTTTAAATATTTCCAGGCAAGAGAGTTGGGAAATCCCCTTTAGGAACTCCATTTCTATAACTCCAAGCTTACTGGCCAAGTTCTCACTTCCCACCCCCAAAACATCTCTTACTGCCCTCTTCTTCGGTGGCAACATGGGGTCGTATCACTCAAGATCTTAAGGACTTATGTAAGCAATTTTTTATTTAATTCCATTTGAGTAGAGAAGTTCAAAGATTTTGAATAGGAAAGTAACAAATTCTGATTTGCATTTTAAAAGGAATTCTACAGTTTCCAATTGGAGAACTGACTGCAGAGAGGTAAGAAGCATGGAGAGCAATTAAAAGACAATTAGAGCATCCCATGAGGACTAGAATAGTAGCTGTAGAGGTGGTGAGAACTAATTAGATTTGGGGTAATTTTTGAAAAAAGAGCCACCAATTTTGCCGATTGACTGGATGTGAAATGTGAGAGAAAGAAGAATCAAGGTATGACCTGAACAATTTTAAGAATCAATTTGCCATTTACTGAGATGCAAAGATATGCAACAGGAGAGGAAAACAGGTTTTGGAGATAGAAAATGCCGTTTGAAATGCATGTTAAATATCCTGGTAGATATGTTTAATAAGAAGTGAGATATGTCAGTATAGAAATCAAATAATCATTGCTGCAAATGGCTATTTGGGAGCCATCAGTATAGTAATGCCAATATAAAAGACAGTGAAGGGAATGAATGAAATCACCTGGAGGATGAAGGTTGCTAGAAAGGGAAAGAGATCTGGGTCACACTAACATCAAGAAATGAGGAAGAATCTAGCAAAGGAGAATCAAGAGTTCTGTGGAGTTCACAAAAGTCAAATGAAGAAGGTTTTTCAAGTTTCAAGAAGTAACATGTGATTAACTGTGTCAAATGCTGAATAGTTAAGCTAGATGAAGACTAAGAGTTGTCCCTCGGATTTATCAGGATTGTTTAAACTCCCAAATATCTACAAACCCTCTTTTCATCCTAACGAATAAACTAGCCAAGCGGTCTCACATTTAGGTATGCGTAACAAAGAGCTAGAGTTTATGCTTAACATCATGTACTCTGGACTTTGCCGGCCACTTAGGGAATTTTCATGGGTAATTTTTACTATCAGTGATTTTTGCCATAAAGGCTGAGTTTTGATCCAACCCCCTGTTAGCGATGTGACCATAACTTTCAACATCTGTTTTTAATCATCATGTTAGTATTCAGGAGGTAGGAAAAAAAGCAGGCTCAAGAAGCCTATGCCTCACTACCTTCTTTATATGTTATAATTTAGAGGTAAATTTAATTTTCTAAATCTTAAGTCTCCCACCTCCTATATCTTTTCTGGAGTTGAATGGATCAGGTGAAGGGGGAGAGACCATGAAAATGGGCAATTAGCTGCATGGGCACTCCTGCAATTGTTTTTAAAATTCTGCTTGGAGAATGGGGCTTCACCGTAGCCCTATCCTTTAAAACTACCCAGGAAATGGTGACCCTCGCCTTAAACGGCGAGGGAAAGGCGAGGAGAGCCCACATGATAAAAACTGGACAACGCTTACCTCCCACAAGTTCCTCTCTCCCAGCCTACCTACCGCCACAGGAACCAACCCACCGACCACGCCCCTCCCATTTCCGGCTTGTCGCGGCCGCTGCCGTCGCGTACGCAATGACGTTTTAGTCTCCTGCGGACCCCGGAAGTGCAACTCGAACTTGGTCGGGGCGCGGATCCCAAGAGGCAAAGTCATAACAACCGCACGAGGGAGTTCCACTGGCGAGCTGGAAGGCCACGCCTCCTCCCGCCTCCCCCCGCAGCCCTGCAGCTGGGGGCAGAGCTCAGGTAGGACCTGCATTTGCCGGGTTTGTGAGCTCCGGGGGCAGGCCCGGGCCGAAATCAGAGGAAGAGGCTGGCCTTGTTTCATCTCGGGCGAAGGTCCCTGGCGATGGGGTCCCTGGCGCTGGGGCCGGAGACTGCCCGGAGCCACGCTGCGGTTCCTGCGGACAGCTCTGCCCTAAATCCCGGACCCCGCTGATGGGGAGCTTCCACCTGACGTTTCCACTTTCTAGGCGGGAACACGTGTGTTCCCTAGATGAGTCTCCTTACAGTTGGACATATGGGGTCTGGGAACCTAGAGATTGTAGCGTAAGGGACCTTCCTGCTTTCTCAGGTGGGGAGTATTGCAGTTCTCTGGTTAACGATATTTCTACAAATTATCATCACCTGCCAAAGCTTTGCCAGCAGTCGTTCGCTGCAGACGGAATATTAAAGTGTACTTATAGAATGCTATCAAAACTTGTAACATGCATGGGCGCTGGTGGAACATTTCACTGAGATGAATTCTTAATTGAATACTTTGGACTTTGAAGTAAAGTTAGGTGTATTTTGGAAACAGTCTTCTCTTTTCCTCATCCAAAGATTTAATATATTTTTCTGGTGCTCCAGAGTGTGTATCTGTTATGCCAAATAATCGGTTACTTAATTTAGTGCTATATTTATTGGTAAGCACTATTGCTGCGTTTGTTTGTTTCTCCAAATCCTCTGAAAAATTGCAGAGGGAGAATCCTGTAGTTTTCAGGCTAGCAAGTGCCTTCTACTGTTTATCAAATGGGTGCAATGTGATGCAATCCATGGTATCCTTTTGTCTTAAAACAGTGTAACAAGTATATTCTTTGTGCTTACTTTTTATTCCTCATTGTGAGGGACCTATATATTTCATTTAATGTATTGAGAAGATAAGTCACAGGACATTTTTTGGACATACTGGTACCATGCTTCTATCTGGCTTCTTAACTAGGTGTTCCACTTAAGAGTAAAACCTAAGCAAGGGAAGCTTTGGCTGGCTTTGAGGCAGTGGCTGCTGCAATTCTGGTAAATGGTAGAATAGTACCAATTTCAAGAGGGCAGTATGACCTGTGACGTTGTGAATATCCATCTATTCATTCAATTATCAGATATTTATCGGCCACCTTCAGTGTGCCAGGTCGTGTTCTAGGTGCTGGGCTTACAGTAGTGAACAAACAGGCAGTCTTTGTGCTCCTGAACTTTACATTGTGGTGGATACAGAAGCACAGTTAGCAAGTAAGTGTAGCAAGTAGTGATAAGAGGTATGAAGAAAAATAAAGCAGGTTGAAGGGTGACAGAATGATGAAGCATGCTGTTTTATGTCAGTCAAGAAGAGGACTTTTGCCTAGAGATGTGAATGAAATCAGGGTGAGCTCTGTGGGTATGTGGGCATGTGTTTGAGGCTACGAAAAGGCCCTGAGGCTGAAATATGTTTGGTATATCTTGGAACGGCATGGATGTAGGCATGGAGGCATCAGTGTTTAACAGTCTCAAGAATATTTATACAGTGATTTGTGTGAGCATGAGGGATCTTATTTATTGACAGCCTATTTTTTTTAGCTTTCCCGGACAGACCTCTAAGAGGAGAATCTGTTGTTTTCTGATATATAGAAATGTTTCCAAGATTTTCATTAGCACTAACAAAATTAAGCACTATTTTCTCAGTTGTGCATAACTTGTGCTGTCTGTTTTAGGGTCAGATTGGGCTTGTACAGTGGCCATGGATAACTAAGTAGCAAATGAAGTAAGATATCTTTTGTCAGTTTTACTTTCCATTCTTTTTTAAAAATTTTATAACAATCATTTTAAACATTTCAGTGGCATTAAATATATTCACATTGTTATGTAGCCATCACTACCATCCATTTCTAGAGCTTTTCATCTTCCTCAACTGAAGATACATACCCATTAAACATTAATTCCCAATCCCTCCCTCTACTCAGTCCTGGGCAACCGCTAGCCTAGTCTGTCTCTATGAATTTGCTCTGGATACCTCATATAAGTGGAATCATATAACATTTGTCCTTTTGTGACTGGCTTATTTCGCTTAGCATGTTGTCAAGGTTTATGTGTATTGTAGCATATGTCAGAATGTTCTTCCTTTTTAAGACTGAATAATATTCATTGTATATATAGACTACGTTTTGTTTATCCATTCATTGGTCCATAGATGCTTGGGTTGCTTCCACCTTTTGGCTGTTGTGAATAATGCTACTATGAAGATGAGTGTGTAAATATTTCCTTTAATTTCTTTTGTTTATATACCCAGAAGTGGAAGTGCTGGATCATGTGTTACTTCTGTGTTTACTTTTTAAGGAATTGCCACACTATTGTCCGCATGGCTACATTATTTGCATGTTTTCCTGACAGTGCACAGAGGTTCCATTTTCTATACATCCTCACCAACACTTCTCCACATCCTTGCCAAATACATTTTCTCTCTTATTTTTTAAAAAAATAATAGCCATCCTAATGGGTGTGAAGTAGCATCTCAGTGATTTTGATTTCCCTAATGATTGATGGTATTAAACGTCTTTTCATATGTGTTTTGGCCATATGTATATGTTCTTTGTAGTACTATTCATTTATTTTAAGTTCTGATTTTAAAATAAATTTTTGCAGGTTTTACTAGGTAAAATTTTTAAGAGTTAAAAAGGCAGCCACCTTATCTTCTGTTGCTTTTTTAACCCTAAAATACTGTAATTTAAAAACTTAAGTTGTTTATAGACCAAGTACCTGCAGTAACTCCAAACTTAGAAGTAAAAGAAACCATAAAGCATCTTTTGTAACAGTGAATCAATCTCTGAGTATAAGACTGTGATAAAAACAGTTCTGAAAAGCCAAAGATCATCCTGATCTGCTTTGATTCTGTTTCTTTTTATTTTGAAGGAAAGGAATGTATTGATTGGCTGACTGGCTGTGAAGTAGCTCTCTTATGTCTGGTAGCTGAGAAGAGCAGGAAACGGGAGATAAAAATGATGAAGAAATGGAGAAAAGAAGTGTTGGATAGCAGGTGACTGTGGCTATGTGGAGAATGGCAAAGGAGATCAGTAATGGACAGTAGGGACCAGAACTGACAGCAGAAAAGAGGGGCCTTGGCAAAAATGTGAAAGTAATACATCTCTACAAACTGGAATGGGATGGGGGATAGGGTGAAAGTGCAGATCACCTGCTGTTTCTCAGCATGTGATTTTGAAGTCAACCACCTGACCTTAAGTGATTTAGTAAGAGCAGCTGTATACCAAGTAATGTATGTCAATTCATCTGGTTCAGCAGTTAGTATTTGGAGGGTGTGTATTGTATACAGTCCTACAGGAATAAACTAAGTTGCTGAGCCCACATATCACATCATTTCCACCTATAGAGTAGTGAGGTTTTTTTGTTGTTGTTATATTGTATTTGTTTTTAGCTGTGCTCACACACAGCATGTGGAAGTTTCCAGGCCAGGGATTGAACCCTTGCCACAGTAGTGACCCAACCCAATGCAATGATAGCCCTGGAGCCTTAATCTGCTGCACCACAAGGGAACTCTGAGTAATGAGGTTTTAGTAATTTAATAAGTAATTGTGTAATTTAACAACATTCAGCATTGTTAAGAAAAACATTAGATTATCTGTTTAAGAAAGGAAGGAATTTTTAAAATTCAGAATGGCTGATGACCCATTGGTGCAAAGTAAAACTTTTTTTTTTTTTTTTAGCTATTGAATGTTTGAACACTATCATTTATTAAATACTCTCTGGGTACTGAGTTTAGCTAACTATTTCAGTTATAAAGCTTATTTAAGTTGATTACTTTGCTTTAATTTAAAGTAATGAATGAAAAATTGTATCGTATTTTTGCTTATCACTCTTTGACAAGTTAAAATTGATTAATTTGCTACAGATGAGATAGCAGATGACTGACTTGCTTAAGGTTTTACAGCTAAGGTAAATACAAATTAGAGGTAACAGTGCTGTAGTGCTTGTTCTGATTTTGTATTATCTCCTTTTTTCTTTGAGAACAGTTCAGTTTTACAGTGTACATACTTCAGTATAGATAACAGAGATAATTTTTGCTGAAGAGAAAGATTTAACTGTGAAGACATCATTGAAGCAAAGCATTTATTGTATGTTTCCATTTCTTTATGGCAGATTGGATATTTATTTTAAGCCTAGTCTTGGTTGATAATGTACTTAAGGTTGATTTGCTCAGAGGTTAGGGAGGGGCTAATAAGACTGAGATTGTGGATTTGGGCCTTGTAAGGCCCTTTAATAGCTAATTACAGGAATAATAACAACTAATACCCAACAGTGTAACTGCTAATGGCTGTGAGATGTGGCTAGTATTTCTATACCTTGCTAATCACAGTGCTGTTATATGTGATCTGATATAAGAAAGCAGCAGGAAAGATTTTGTGTGTGGCTTAGCAGATACAGTACATCTATTTCAAAAACAATTCAGGGTTACTATCCAAGGTAATGAAGGAGTGTAATACTCTTTTCAACTACAAAACATAGCTTAGATTTGTGTGCCTTATGTAGAACATGGGACAGGATAGAATTGAGACCAAGATTATAACTACTCAACGTGAAACAGTTTAAGAAATTGAAAAGTGGAGTTCCCATCGTGGCTCAGTGGAAACGAATCTGACTAGCATCCATGAGGATGCAGGTTTGATCCCTGACCTTGCTCAGTGGGTTAAGGATCCAGCATTGTCATGAGCTGTGGTGTAGGTCACAGACACGCTCTCATTTGACCCCTAGCCTGGGAACTTCCTTATGCTGTGAGTGCAGCTCTAAAAAGCCAAAAAAAGAAAAAAAAGAAAAAAAAAGAAATCAAAAAATTTGATTATTTGGTAAGAGAAATGCTCTCTTCATTTAAATTACCCCATTCTTGATTTCATCATTTTTGTCTATTCTGTGGAAGTGACTCTGGGACTAACTCAAGTAGTTTGGGAATTAATTAATCATCTTGGTCCATTTGTTTTAATACTTTTTAATGTATTGGAGTATTTATCTGAAATGGTCCTATCTAGGAATGGGTTGGTGGCAGAGAGGAGAGGAAGGATCAGATCAGGAAGGCTGAGAAAGAATTGACAGAAGAGACAGAGAGTCTTTCAACTGGTATTAGCTTAAGCAGGGATAGGACTCTGGTCTCAAAAGATGGAGATAAGGGGAGGGGGACAAAGGAAGGAGGAAAGGCCCAAGATCTAAATTAATTGAAATATGAGGCAAGGAAAACAGGGCAGTAGTTAGGGTTTCAGCTATCTGAATCAGTAAATGGATTCCTAGTCATAAGGCAATCTGGACCTCATACTTACAGATCTTATGTGCTAGTAATGATACCTTCTATAAAGACAACACTTTAGCAAAATGTTCGGTACTATGATAGAAGTATGTATAGGATGGTATGGGAGAGGCACATTGCCACCTGGGGTTATTGAAAGGCTTTCTGGAGAAAATGATACCTAAGTTGAAAACTTAAGAATGAGTCATTTAAAAATAAAGTAGTAAGGTTTTCTAGACAGAAGAAGTAACTCTCAACAGTCTGATATTTTAAAAACTAAAAGGAATATGCAGTTCCTAGAGCAGAAAGTTTGATTGCAATGAGAGGTTGTGAAAGAGATAGGAACCAAGTCATGTGGGGGAGGAGCATAGAATGTGAAGAGAATGCTTGCATAGTTTGGTGAAGAGCCTGGACCTGCCTCTGTCGGTGATAGGAACTGTTGAATGGTTTCTCTTGTTTCTCCTGTGATAAAGAATTTAACCTTGTCCCAAAAGAGGTCTGGCCTTTGCCCTCAGCTTCTGAATGGTAATCTCTGGTATCTTTGCTTCAGGGCTTTGGTTCACATTGTCTAATAGTGTGCTTTAGGGTAGGGGCTGCCCAGCGCCAGAAAGACTGTGTGACTTAGGGTAGGGTCACTTGGTTTCATTTGACCTGAAAGCTGAGATCAACCATGTGGAGTGTCAGTCAATCATGCCTATGTAACGGAGCCCCAGTAAAACTCTGAACACCATGTCTCCTGTGAGCTTTTCGGGTTGGCAATCCTCTGTGCATATCGAGACATATAGTTAGCAAGAGAACAAGAGGTCCATGACTTCACTGAGAGAGGATATTGGTAGCTCCATGTTTGGTACTCTCCTGAACTTTGTCTTAAATTCTTTTTCTCTTTCCTGACATTAATATGTATTAATTTCCCCATGATAAACCATAATCATGAGTATGTTGGTTTTCAGTGAGTTCTTTGGGTTTTTCTAGAGAATTGTCAAACTTGAGAGGGCCTTGGGAATTCTCTGAACTTGTAATTGGTGTTAGAAGTGGAGATAATCTTTTGTGTGGATTGTGCCATCTACCTCCATAGTTGTCCAAAACCTTCCACATCTCCTTTCTCTGCTTCTTCTTTCTTCTAATTAAGCACAAAAATAGCTTATTCTTTGAAATTAGGGCCAAATGAACTGATGATGTCAAATAATCCATCTTCTAAGATTGAAGCTATTTGGAAAAATATCAAGAATGTTATAACATAGATGCCCCTAAATATGTTGCTATTCCCCCACATATTTTCTAATTGCTATGGACTCAGTTGCATTCTCTCAAAATTCGTATGTTAAAGCCCTAACCCCCAGAAAGTAATTAAGGTTAAATGAGGTCATATGGATGGGATCCAACTTGAATAGGGTTCTGAGACACCAGAGATCTCCACTGATTGTCCTCTCTACCATGTGAGAACATGGAAACAAGGTGGCTGCCTAAAAACCATGGAGAGAGAGCTCAGCAAAACTCAACCCTGCCAGACCTTGTTCTGGAATTTCTAGCCTCCAAAATTGTGAGAAAATAAAGTTTGTTGTTTGAGCCACCTAGTATTTTGTTATGGCAGTTGGAACTGACTAATATACCAGTTCATGGCTAATATTTTCTTTTCCTTTGATTGATTAAGCAATTGGATTTCATGTGCTCTGGTGGAGGAATGTTAAGAATTTGATGAACTCATTTTCCCTTAGACCCACTGTAAAGTTGAATCATCTGAAATTTTTCAAAATCTTGAAAGAAGTTGATCAGAAAGGCCTCAGTGATGACCTTTAGATTATATACCATCTAAAGTGACTGAACAGAAAGACATGAAAGTAAAAGAGGGGAAGAAGGAAAAATGGAATGAAAGATGATAGGTGGTAGGGTCTTTCCTGTAAGTTGGATTCTGGCCTGAACTTTATGTAGAAGGGTTCTAGGGTCCAATGAAGTTAGTTTTGCTGGTGACTCTTTTGGACCTCTTGCCTCCAGCATCAAAGCATTTTGAGCTATATCCTGTTCTTTTAGGATCACATAATGTGAGTGAAAATAATAGTGAAAATTTAATCTGAAATAGGAACACTGCAAGTACTTCTAAGAAACTACGTGATTCCATTTTATCATTGAAAAGAAACATTTATTTAAAACAAGTTTTACTTATTCTCAGTATTTTTCCTTGATAAGAAACATGTATAATTATATTTATCTGAACAAGCATATGTGTTTGTCTTTTTAACTGTACCAATTAAAGACGTAAGTCTTATTTCTCTCTCTTTCAGTGAAGAAAGACACACAGCCAGATCAATCCCTCATGCTGAAAATGAGTTACCTAGCTCATGTTCCTCTAATTTTTTAAATCCAAAGGTAGTAAAAGAAAGCATTCCTGTTTTGTTAAGTCCAAAAGAAGCTCCTTTCCCACATGAAAAATAAATTATTGCTGATTTGAAAAAAAATAGTGAGCAATTCAATGACTGAATCTTAAGTGATCTCTACTAGATCATTGGGAATTTAAAGATATGTTGTCTGTTTCTGGGTAACAAATTATCTTAAAATTTAGCAGCTTAAAACGAAGAACGTCTCCTATCTCCCAGTCTCTTAGGTCAGAAATTTAGGAGCAGCTGGGTGGTTCTTTTTAAGGATCTCTGACAAGACTGGAGTTTAGGGCTGCAGTCATGTGTAGTTTGACTGGATCTAAAGGATCCCCTTCCAAGCACACTCATGTGCCTGTTGGCAGGAAGCTTCACTCACTCACCACATGGGCCTCCCTCTCTGTATCACTGCTTATGACATGGTTTTCTTAGAGCAAGTGATCTGAGAGATTGAGAGAACACTTGAGATGAAAGCCAGTCTTTTATAACACAGTCTCAGAAGTGTGATACTATTGCTTTTCCTATTCACTCTCGAGCAGACATATCAACTCTGGTACAGTGTGGGAGGGATCTTCACAAGGGTATGAATGTTAGGAGATAAGAGGCTGGCTGCCAGTCTGCCCTCTAGCCTGTAATGGTTCATGTCCTTCCCGTATGTATACTCACTGCTTTCCAGAGCCCTCAGATGTCTCATTCTATTGCTATACCGTCATAGTCCAGAATCTCATCATCTCAGTCAGGTCCAGGTGTAGCAGGGGTTTCTTGGATGTGGTTCCTTAAGCATAGCTCTTTGAGTGAAGTTCCTTTCCGCTTGCCTCTGCTCATCCACCTCCCCCAACACTCAATATGCAGTGGTGTAAGAATGTCTGTATACAGACATTCTTGTTCCAAAAGGGGGAGAATGGGAGATACAAAGATGTAACTGGTCCATAGCAGTTCTGAGATCCAGATGGGCAAATATTAACAGTTTCTTTTTTAGGTCTTAAGCTTGGGAGTAATTATCATGGTTTTCAGCTTTACCTCTTTCTTTTTTCATAAAATGTGCCAGGTGTTTGTAAGTGAGTAGTTTTCTGAGTCTGCTTCCCTAAAGTTTTAAGGTTCAAAGCTCTCTCTTTATTTAACATACATTAAATCTTTTAAATATTACATTAAAAAAAGGTCTTATAAAAATCTTTTACAAATCTTGTGGGTATTCTGTGAATTCTATTGAGAAACATTTCTTTAGACAAAAGTTCCCGTCGTGGCTCAGTGGTTAATGAATCCGACTGGGAACCATGAGGTTGTGGGTTTGATCCCTGGCCTTGCTTAGTGGGTTAAGGATCCGGTATTTCCGTGAGCTGTGGTGTAGGTTGCAGACGCGGCTTGGATCCCGCATTGCTGTGGCTGTTGTGTAGGCTGGCAGCTACAGGCTCTGATTTGACCCCTAGCCTGGGAACCTCCATATGCCGCGAGAGCGGCCCAAGAAATGGCAAAAAGACAAAAAAAAAGTCGCACCTACACATTTCTTTAAGGTAAATCATTGTATACTTCAGGCTCCTGCTAAGGCTGTGGGACAATGCTCTTAAGCTTTGAGGATCAGTAAGGCACACTCTGCTCTCTGTAGGGTCTTTTGTCTGGCTGACTAATATTCTCTGGTGTCACCTTTAATATTTTAATATTTAACAAAAGATTTTTTTATCCTCAGCTTTATCTTTGAACCATGTTAGTACCCTGGATTTGATCTTTGCTCAGAAGGCATTTCTTAATTTTAGCATCATTTGTCTTCTGGAGAGGATTTTTTAAAATAGACTTTATTTTAAAAACAGTTCTAGAACATGGACTTGGAGGACAGACTTGTGGTTGCCAAGCGGAAGGGGGAGTGAGTGGGATGGACTGGGAATCTGGGGTTAATAGGTGCAAACTATTGCATTTGGCTTAATAGGTGCAAGCTATTGCATTTGGAATGGATAAACAATGAGATCTTGCTGTATAGCTCTGGGAACTACATCTAGTCACTTGTGATAGAGCATGGGAAGATGATGTGAGAAAAAGAATGTATATATATGTGTGTGTGTGTGTGCGCGCGTGTGACTGGGTCACTTTGCTGTACAGTAGAAAATTGACAGAATACTGTAAACCAACTATAGTGTAAAAAGTAAAAATCACTAAAAAAACTCCCACAGTTCTAAGTTCACAGGAAAATTAAATGGAGTGTTCAGAGATTCCCTTATACCTCCTACCTCCAGACTCACTCAGCCTCACCTTGCTATTGACATTCTTCATCAAGAGTGGTACCTTTGTTTTAGCAGACAAAGACCATAGTTTACCTTAGGGTTGCCTTTTAGTGGTGTACATTGAATGAATTTGGAGAAATATGTAATGATATGTATCCCCCATCAGAGTATTGTACACAATAGTTTCACTGCCCTAAAAAAATTGTCTCTGTTATGCCTGTTCACCCGTTCTTCCTCCCTAACTCTAGTAACCACTAGTCTTTTTACTGTCTCCATAGTTTTGCCATTTCAAGTATATCATATAGTTGAAATCATACAGTATGCAGCCTTTACAGATTGGCTTCTTTCACTTGGTAATATGCTTTTAAATTTCTTCCCTGTCTTTATAGCTTGATAGCTGCTTTTTTTTTTTTTTTTTTTAAAAAAAGTGCTGTTGAATAATATTCTTTTGTACGGATGTACCACAATTGATTTATTCACTGACCTGCTTTAGGACAGCTTTGTTGTTTCTAAGTTTGGCAAAAATGAATAAAGCTGCTGTTAACATCTGCATGTAGGTTTTTGTGTGGATACAAGTTTTCAACTAATTTTGGTAAATATCAAGGTGTATGATCCTGGATCATCTTCTCTAAGCTTAATTCTCCCAGGAACAATGTGTGAGGGTTACCAACTAGCTACAGTTCTGATTTGACCTCTAGCCTGGGAACTTCCATATGACGAGGGTGTGGCCCTAAAAAGGCAAACACACACACAAAAAGTATAATTGAAGTACAATAAATTGTACATATTTAAAGTCTATAATTGATGTTTTAGTGTACATCTTTGAAACTCTGATCTCAATTAAGATAAGGAATATTTCCCTCACCTCCAAATGTTTTCTTCTTCCATTTTTTGTTGGTCATTGTCTGTCTTCTCTGGAGAGGTAGCTGTTTAAATCTTTTGCTTACTTTTAAATTTGATTGTCTTATTTGAATTAGAGAATTATTATTCAATATTATTGAATTGTAAGAGGTTTTTTTATTTTTTTATTTTTTTGGCCGCACCCACGGCATATGGAGGTTCCCAGGTGAGGAGTCAAATTGCAGCTACAGCTGCCAGCCTACACCACAGCCACAGCAATGCCAGATCCAAGTTGTGTCTCTGACCTACATCACAGCTCATGGCAATGCCAGGTCTTTAACCCACTGAGCGAGGCCAGTCATCAAACCACAACCTCATGGTTTTTAGTCAGATTCGTTTACTTTGTGCCACAATGGGAACTCCAAGAGTTTTTTTTTTTTTTTCCTTTTCCCCAGTATAATCTGTACATGTCTTTTTTAGTGTGTTTGTGTGGTGTCTTCCAAATATTTTCTATAGTCTGTGGCTTCTTTTTCATTTTCGCGAAGTTATTTTTATAGACCAAATATTTTTAATTTAATGAAGTACAGTTTATCATTTTTTTTTTCATTTATGATTTGTGGGGGTTTTTTGGTTGTACCTCTGAGAAAACTGCCTAATTTAAGTTTCTCAAGATTTTTTCCTGTGTTTTCTTCTAAATTTTTATAGTTTTAGGTATTATATTCATGTCTGTGATCTATGTTAAGTCAGTTTTTATGTATGATGTGAGGTAGGAGTTTTTATCTTTTTCCAAACAGTTAATTCAGTTGAATCAATACTATTTATCGAAGACTTTCCTTCCTTTGAATAGCCTATCACCTTTGTTGGAAATCAGCTAACACTCTATGTGCTGGTCTGTTTCTATACTCTCCATTCTGATTCATTGATGTATGTGTTTGTCCTTATTTTAATACCAACCTGTCTTGATTATTGTGGCTTTATGTTAAGTCCTAAAAATTTGGTAGGGTACTTTTTTTTTTTTTTTTGTCTTTTAGGGTCATATTTGTGGAATATGGAGGTTCCCAGGCCAGGGATCTAATCGGAGCTACAGCTGCCAGCCTATACCACAGCCACAGCAACGCAGGATCCGAGCTGCATCCGTGACCTACACCACAGCTCACGGCAACACCAGATCCTTAACCCACTGAGCAAGGCCAGGGATTGAATCCACAACCTCATGGTTCCTAGTTGGATTCGTTTCTGCTGTGCCATGATGGGAACTCTTGAAGGGTACATTTTATACTTTGTTCTGCTATAGAATTGCTTTGATCATTCTAAGTCTCTTTAATTTCTATGTGAGTTTTAGAATTAGCTTGTCAGTATTTACAAAATAGCCTATTGTGATTCTGATTGGGATTGTGTTGAATCTGTAAATCAATTTGGGGAGAAATGTCATCATAAAAATACAGAGTTTTCTAATCCATGAAAATGTTATTTCTTTCCTTTTACTTAGGTTTTCTTTAATTTCTCTTAAAGTAGTTCTTAGTATAGTGATCTTAGCTTTTATTAGATTTATTTTTAGATACTTTGTTTTTTGGCATCACTGAAATGAATTTTTCAAATTTTCTGATTATTCTTGATACTTATATGTATATGTTTACATAAATGTTGATTTGTATATAATTACCTTGTATTCTCTTACCCAGTTAAATCTATTTATTAGCAATAGTAGTTGTTTTGTAGTTTCTCTAGGCTTTTCCGTTAAACTGTCATGTAAAATGTAATCAGGGATAGTTTTACTTCTTTGTTCAAATCTCTGTCTTTCTTTCTTTTCCCCATAGCAATGTGTAGCATCATGTGTAGGCCTGACAGGTTACCAATGTGTCCAAAGTTCACTTTGTAATAAATTTAACCACAAAGCCAATTAAATACCATATTTTATTTATCTTATCTACATTTACCTGTCTCAATTCACTTAATAATAAGGGTCTGTAGTCATAAGTTAATGTGCAAAGTCAATCAAATACTGCATTTTGTATACCCTATACACATTTAATTTTTTTAATACACTTAGTGGTAAAAGTGGGCATTCTTGACTGTTACTGATCTGAGGGAGAAAGAATTCAGTTCTTCAGCAGTTTTGATTCTGCACTTATTATTCAATGCTTCTGCAGTCATAACTCTTCTCTAGCCTGGTAATTTGTCTCCTCTCAGGGAGGACACTCCCCTGGCTTAGAAAGCTTTGAGTTGAGTATGTTCTCTTCTTTTGATACTAGGTATGATTTAGTAAGTAACTGCCCATGTGGTACTTATAGTAGCTATAAATATTTCAATTCAATGGAGAATTAAGATGTGGATAGGGTATATAATATATGGTATTTGATTTACTTTGTTCATTAGTTTATTTTACAGCAAACTTTGGAAAATGTTGATAATCTGCTCTACGTATAATGCTGAAGACATCATAGATTGCTGAGATTGCAGAGTTTTACATTCTAACTTGTAGTTACTTGTTTGCACTTAGTTCTTCACTCCTGTAACTGACCTATATTTTTTTTTTTTAGTGAGAAATCCTTAGAGTGTAGAAAGAATACCATGCTCATTTCTCACTACTTTTTAGTCCATGATTTTTCTCCTCTCTTCTAGTTACCTGGCATTGCATTCCAAGTGACTGGAAGGGAAAAGAGTTTTGAAAATGTCAGTATTTGCTGCACTCAAATGTTTATATACTGCTTCATGTGGTTTGAAACTTGGGCTTCTTCCCTTTCTCATTTATGATCTAGTTTGCCAATGTCTGTCACATATTTAAAATCTGTGTGAATAAAACAGATGAGATTATTTACATATTGACTTTAAGGTAAAAATTACAGTGATATTTGAGGGAGAATGCCTTTTCTCTCTTCTATTGTTGCCCTTTTCATTTCTTATTTGATCAATTTTAGACTATTATTGGGCCATATGGCTGTTAAAAGATCATGTATCGTTTACATTTTCCATGCAGCTATTTATGCAGCCCTAATGTTTACTTATCTACTGTGCCTTTCAGAAGATTCTGAAATCCTGAAATTAGTTTTAAACTTAGAAAGAGATAGAATAGTCTGTCTATGCCATGTATTTGAACCCACGTTCACCAAAGCTCTAAAGTGTTGTATTAGGCACTGATTAAATCACAGCAGGATTCTTGAGTTACAGAAGTCAAGTCCAAAATATTTATTGTGTAAGGAATCATTTAGGAAAGGGTGTTAGGCTGCCATGAGCTGTGGTGCAGGTTACAGATGCGGCTCGGATCTCGCATTGCTGTGGCTGTGGCTCTGATTTGACCCCTAGCCTGAGAACCTCTATATGCTGCGGGCGTGGCTATAAAAACCAAAAAATAAAGAAATAAAAGGGTGTTAGGTTTGGATTGTTTCAGGACATTACACAAGCCTGGTGCGTATTGTTTAGTATGTAACCATTGTTAAAATAAAGACTGCACTTGTGAAACAGCCCGCTTCTATGCCCTTCCAGTTCTGTGATTTTATATTTTGAATATTTTTCTTTTTAAATTTTAATTATAGTTGATTTGCATTGTTCTGTCATTTTTCTGCTCTATGGCAAAGTGACCCAGTCATATATCTATACACACTCTCTTTCTCATATTATCTTTCATCATGTTCCATTACAAGTGATAGAACATAGTTTCCTGTGCTATAGGACCTCTTTGTCTATCCATTCTAAATGTAATAGTTTGCATCTATTAACCCCGAACTCCCAGTCTATCCTACTCCCTCACCTTCCCCCTTGGGGACCACAACTCAGCTATCCGTGTCTGTGAGTCTGTTTCTGTTTTGTAGATAGGTTCATCTGTGCCATATTTTATATTCCACATAAAAGTGATATCATACGGTATCTGTATTTCACTTTCTGACGTATTTCACTTAGTATGAGGATCTCTGGTTCCATTCAGGTTGCTGCAAATGGCATTATTTTTCTTTCTTTTATGGCTGAGTAGGATTTTATTTTTTTATATGTGCACATCTTCTTAATCCAATGTGTCCATGGACATTTAGGTTGTTTCCTTGTCTTAGTTATTGTGGATAGGGCTGCAATAAACATAGGGGTGCATGTATCTTTTTAAATGAGAGTATTGTCTGGATATATGCCCAAGAGTAGGATTGCTGGGTTATATGGTAATTCTACACTCAGTTTCCTGAGGAACCTCCATACTGTTTTCCATAATGGTTGTACCAATTACATACTCACAGGCAGTTCAGGAGGGTTCTCTTTTCTCCATACTCTATCCAGCATTTTTTATTTGTAGTCTTATTAGTGATAGCCATTCTGTCTGGTGTGAGGTGTGATCTCATTGTAGTTTGTTTTTTTGTTTGTTTGTTTTGCTTTTTAGGGTCACATCCATGGCATATGGAAGTTCCCAGGCTAAGGGTCTAATCAAAGCTGCAGCTGCCGGCCTATACCACAGCCACAGCAAAGTGGGACCTGAGCTGTGTCTTCGACCTATATCACAGCTTATGGCAATGCTGGATCCTTAACCCACTGAGTGAGGCCAGGGATCAAACCTGCATCCTCATGGATCTTAGTATCGTTAACTGCCAAGCCATGAAGGGAGCTCCCCTCATTGTAATTTTGATTGGTATTTCTCTAATAGTGATGTTGAGCATTTTCTTTTTTTTCATGTGCCTGTTGGCCATTGGTATGTCTTCTTTGGAGAAATGACTGTTTAGGTCATCTCCCCATTTTTCAGTTGGGTATTTGATTTTTTATTTTGCTGTTGAATTGTATGAGTTGTTTGCATATTTTTGCGATTAAGCCCTTGTTGGCTGCATCATTTGCAACTATTTTCTCCCATTCAGTAAGTTGTCTTTTGTGTGTGTGTGTGTGTGTGTTCTTTCCTGTGCAAAAGCTTGTAAGTTTGATTAGGTCCCATTGGTTTATTTTTTATTTCTATTGCCTTGGGAGACTGACTTAAGGAAACATTTGAATGGTTGATGTTGGAGAATGTTTTGCATATGTTCTCTTCTAGGAGTTTTATGATGTCTGTCTCATATTTAAGTCTTTAAGCCATTTTGAGTTTGTTTTTGTCCATGGTGTGTGGATGTGTTCTAGTTTCATTGATTTCCATTCAGCTGCCCAGTTTTCCCAGCACCACTTGCTGAAAACATTGTCTTTTTCCCATTTTATATTCGTGCCTCCTTGATCAAAGATTAATTGACCATAGGTGTCTGGGTTTATTTATGGGTCCTATATTCTGTTCTATTGGTCCACATGTCTGTTTTTGTACCAGTACCACACTGTCTTGATACTATAGTTTTGTAGTATTGTCTGAAGTCTGGGAGAGTTATGCCTCCTGCTTGGGTTTGTTGTTGTTTTTTTTTTTTTTTTTCCTCCTCAGAATTGCTTTGGCTATTCTGAGTCTTTTGTGGTTCCATATAAAGTTTGGATTGTTTGTTCTAGTTCTGTGAGAAATATCATGGGTAATTTGATAGGGATTGCATTGAATCTGTAGATTGCTATGGGTAGTATGGCCATTTTAACAGTATTAATTCTTCCAATCCAGGACCATGGGATATCTTTCCATTACTTTGAACCCTCTTTAATTTCCTTGATTAATGTTTTATAGTTCTCAGCATGTAAGTCTTTCACCTCCTTGGTCAGGTTTATTCCTAGGTATTTAACTTTTTTGGGTGTGATTTAAAGAGGCACTGTATTTTATATTCTTTTTCTGGTATTTCATTGTTAGAGTACAGACATGCAACTGATTTCTGAATGTTAATCTTATGTCCTGCTACTTTGCTGAATTTGTTCATCAGTTCAAGTGGTTTTATGTGGACTCTTTAGGGTTTTCTGTATATAATATCATGTCATCTGCATACAGTGACAATTTTACCTCTTCTCTTCCAATTTGGATACTTTTTCTTTCTTCCTTTCTCCCTCCCTCTCCTTCTTTCCTTCCTTCTTTCTTATTGCTGTGGCTAGGACCTCCAATACTATGTTGATTAAAAGTGGTGAGAGTGGGCATCCATGTCTTATTCCAGATTTTAGTGGGAAGGCATTTTTCCGTTGAATATTATATTGGCTGTGGGTTTGTCATAAATGGTTTTTATTATGTTAAGATATGTTCCCTCTATAACCACTTTGGTAAGAGTTTTTTTTTTTTGTATCATAAATGGATGTTGGATTTTGTCAAATGCTTTTTCTGCATTTATTAAGATGATCCTGTGGTTTTTGATTTTGAATCTTTATTTAAACTTGTTTTAAACACTCTCCTTGGGCTTAGTGTTCTGTAAAGGGCCAGCATTGGAGGTTTGCAGAATATTTTGATCCTTGTTATGTGTCTATGTGTGTGTAAAACCAAATTTCACATGAACAAATGTTAAAATACATGAATATTTTCATTAAAAACAAAACCAAACTAATCAACCATATGAAGAGCAAGGCCACAAGTTTACAGGAGCTCTGCCAACATATGAATAGTTATATTTCAGGTAGTAACTTAGGGACTAAGTTGTATTTGAGGTCATATAGCAAAATTTGTGGCTAATGTTTCAAATGAACAAAATATAGGCTTATTTAAAATCAAGAATAGGCCTTTAAATATATACTTAGACTAAGCTTTCATGATAATTCATTGTTAGTCCGGGCAGCTTTATAATTTTCTCTCTGGTAATTTGTATACCAATAAAGAATAGTTGAATCAACATCTGTTTTTCAGTGAAAGAAAGTTTAACTCATGCAGAAAAAGCAGTATTTTCAACATTTGTCATTTAAACAAATAGAAATGACTTTAACAAAACGTTATCTTCAAGCAAAGCACCAGATAAAATGTTTTATGCTTGTTTTATTCTCATTCTAACATCAAGTCTTCCCTCCAGTGGCTGCTGTTACAGCATTTTCCTTGTTTACCTTATTTTGGAAAAACAAGAGAAGTTATTTTTTTTTTTTCTCAGAATTAAAGCCCATTTTTGTTTCATGTTGAAAGACTGGCAGATTATCCTCTGTGGAAAATAGACCATTGTGACTAGATGAGCCTGTCCTTTGGTAGTCAAGGGGATAGATACTCTGAAGTGAATTCTTTTTCTTTCTTTCTTTTTTTTTTTTTTTTGTCTTTTTAGGGCCACACCCGAGGCATTTGGAGGTTCTCAGGCTAGGTGTTGAATCAAAGCTGTAGCCACTGGCCTGTACCACAGCCACAGCAACACCAGATCCAAGCCATGTCTGCGACCTACACCACAGCTCATGGCAACACCAGATCCTTAACCCACTGAACAAGGCCAGGGATTGAAACTGTGTGCTTATGGATGCCAGTCAAATTTGTTTCTGCTGAGCCACAAAGGTAACTCCCGAAATGATTTCTTAGTCCTGATCTGTTATTTTTATTTTCATTTTGTCTTTTTAGGGGCTCACCCATGGCATGTGGAGGTTTCCAGGCTAGGAGTTGAATTGGAGCTGTTGCTGCCAGTGCAACATCAGATCTGAGCCACGTCTGCGACCTACACTGAGCTCACGGCAATGCTGTATCCTTAACCCACTGAGCAAGGCTAGGGGTCAAACCTGTGTCCTCAAGGGTGCTAGTCGGGTTCATTAACCACTGAGCCCTGACGGGAACTCCTAAATCCCCTTTTATAAATTGTAATAAAGGCAGTGCTACTAAAATTTATAAAAGGCAGTACTACTAAAATTAGTTATAATACTCCATTTCTTTTAGTGTTTCTCTTTATCGTTTATTTTAAAATATGTTGCTGATAAATGAATATGATTATAGCATTAAGGTCCTATGTGTGACTATACACATATACTGATTCAAAAGTGGCCATTCTATATGAAATGTTTAAGTAAGTTATACACCATAATAATAAAATGTGCAGCTGTAAATTTGCCACTCGATCCATCATTCAAAACACTATCAACAGTGTATCTATGTGTTTCTCCCCATTTTTGTACCTGCCACCTTCCCAGAGGTAACTACTACAATGAATTTTGTGTTTTTCTCTTAATTTTTCTTATTATTGTTTATTGCCCAAATTGTGACATCAATAAATGGTTTTAGTTTAGTTTGCTTTTGATCTCTATATAAATGGTATTATAATGTGTGTAGTTTTTTGTTTCTTGGTTGTTTACTTAATATTATTTTTGGATCTTTCATCCATATTTTTGAGTACAGTTGTGGTTTATTCACTTTTACTGCTATGTACAATTCATTCTATTAATATACTGCAGTATATCTGCCCTGCTGTAATTAGGAACAGTCTTTTCCAGCTGTGGCAACCAGATTCTAGGATGGCCCCCAATGATCTTTGTTTCTTGATATTCATGTCTTTATGTAGACCTTTCCTACATCAAATAAGGTTGTCCTCTGTGCTAGCAGAATATCAAGGAAGTGATGGTGAGAATTTTGCAGCTTTCTCCTTGCACTCATGGCCCTGTCTCTCTGGAAAAAGCCATAAGCCATGGCTTGGTGATACTTAAGCAGACCCGTGAAGGAGCCCATGTGGGGAGGTCCTGAGACTTCTAGCAACAACCAGTGCCAATAATTTATCTTTGTGAGTGAGGCACCTCTAGCTCCAGTCAGACTTTCATATGGTTGCAGGCCTTCACAGTATATCTTGACTGCAACCTTCTGAATCTGAGCCAGAACCTCCCAGCTGAGCTGCTCCAAATTTCTGATCCGTAGAAACTGTAGGACACTATAAATGTTTACTGTTTCTGGCACATTTTGAGGTAATTTGTTATGCAGCTATATATATAATGAATAAACCAGCTTTTTTGATATTTCCCAAACATTTTTATACCTGTCTCCTGATTCATATATACAAGACCAAGTAGTGGACCAAGATGGTAGCTTACAAGTACGAGAATGTTTAACCTGGATATCTCAGGCCAGTTTTTTCAAAGCGGTTGTGTTAATTTATGGATTGATCAGCAATATGATTAAAAATCTGCATTATGCCCAATTCTTTTTAACTTTGAGTATTGTCATTTTTATATATTTTCTAGTCTAGGTAGTATAAAATAATAACTTTTTAAAAATAAATATCCAAATTTTATTTCCTGCCCCAACATCAAAGCAGTAGTCTTCTATATTGTCCCATAAGAAGTTTGGTTTTGCTTTTTGCATTTAGGCCCCTAATCCATTCAAAGTTGATATTTATCTATGGAGGGTGGTGGGTATCTAATTTTGTTTTTTTACCATGTAGTTAACCAGTTGTTCCGATTATTGAAAAGTCCACCCTTTCTCCAGTGTTATGTCAGTGTTGTTCATCTCTGTCACAGAAATCTGTTATGTAAATCTGCTTTGGAGTTCTGTTCTATCAGTCAACTTCTTTATTCTAGTACTAACGATGTACTGTTTTAATTACTGAGGTATCTGGTAAGGCAAGTCTTCCCATCATAATCTTCTTTTTTAGGAATGTCTTGGTTTTCTTAGTCTTCTTCCGTATAATTTTTGAATTTGTTTTCAAGATTTGGGGAAAATTTCTTTTGGCTTTGAGTGGAATTATACTGAATCCATTTATCAAGTAGAGAAAATTTGATATTTTCACCATATTGAGTCTTTCTATCCATGAATATGGTATATCTCTTCATGTACTTCGGTCTTTTTTAATGTCTTTCAGTAACGTTTTATCATCTTCTGCACATAGGTTTAACATAACTTTTGCTAGATGCATTAATACTCTATAAGATATTTTTTGCTGTTATACAAGATGTCTTTAAAAAAACCTATGTTTTATAACTGATTGTTGCTGGTATTTATAAAAACACTTTATTTTTGTATGTAAATTGCTTTTGTGATTTTGATAAATTCTCTTTTTATTCCTAATAGTGTAGTTATTCTTATTTTTTCTTTATTTTTGAAAATCTTGCTTCTTGCTTCTTCTTGTTTTGATGTTGTTTTAGATAATCATATCATCTGCAAATAATAACTTTTTCTATTTTTGATTCTTATACATTTTAAATTTATTTTTCATATCTTAGTATACTGGCTAGAATCTTCAAAAAACTTTGACTGTAAGTGGTAATAGTAAAGTGGTAATGACAGACATTTTTTCCTGGTAACTGATTTTAAAGAAAATGTTTTTAATAATTTACCATGGAGGGTAGTTTTACTATAAATTTTTTGAGCCTCTTTATCATGTTAAAGACATTCCTTTTTATTCCTAATTTGCTATGACTTCTCTTCCAAAAATGAGTATTAAATTTTGAATTTATCAAAAACTTTTCTTCAGATATTGAAGTTATTATGGTTTTCTTCCTTTATGCTAGTTTACTGAGTAACATTTGTAGATACTGTAGTGTTTTGTAATATAGTTTCCAAGTTTACTTGTTCTCAACAGGAGAGTCCCTCAGGGAACTTAGCTATAAAGTTGGAAGTAAAGTCTGCATGTAAAATTCTTCTCATCATCATAGGAAGGGATTCTACAACTTTGTGTTTATTAGACAATAGTAATGAAAGCTGCCTGGCATACAGAATTTAAGCATAGGTTAGTAACAAATAGCTTGGCATTACACACAGTGTCCTGGTGCTGACAACTTCAATCTCAGAGTTAACTTCCTCTAATTACTATGTGGCTAAGGGATGGTTGTATTTTCTGGGAGAAAAATATTTTGTAGAAGCCAGGAGAATTCAGAGCCCTTTGCATTTGGAATAAGAGGAGTTTGCTGCCTCAAATCCTTTGTTAATATAGTCAAGTTATGAATTGTGTGCATTGTTTTCTGAGTAAAGTAAATAACCACTGTAACTAATATGATACTTTAAAAAGGTTATTCGAAGTTTCACATTTCTAATTCTCTTATTTAAGATCAGATACTTGTAGTATCACAGCAATAGAGAACCTCCCCAAATCTAGGTTCATCACCACTTGGTCCCAGGATGTGGGCATTATTGAAATATGGTACAAACATGAAGTTCTAGAAAGTACTATCACTTTATAAAGAATTGAGAAACTCTAGAAGCCAAAAAAAAAAAAAAAAATCATTCTTTCTGAAGGCACTTAAGTGATAATATTCCCAGTTGTTAACACATCGAGGTAAAGTCAGGCTTCACAGCTGTTTTCCACTTAGCTAAACAATATGGAGTGCACTGTCAGTGGACATTGGATGTGAGTGGTACTTAAATGCCTATTTGCAGTACAATTGTGGTCTCCACAAAGTTTAACTTTGCCATTAAATTTTATTGCTAGTGTTAACTCATATGGCTTATTGGGCTTAAGAGTAAATTGCTTAATTATGTGCTCAAGTTTTTCCTTCACTTTTTTTTCCCCTACAGCATATGGCATGTTTCTGACTTCAAAGTAAGTTAGTATTATGTATGGGATCAGTTGCAGTAATAACCAAAATAAAAATAATAATACATTGCCACAGCTTGGATTTTTCACAGTCAGATACTGAGATAAAATTTGAAGTTCAAGATATTTATTCAAGATAAACACTTTTGAAAAGGAGGACAGCAGTATTGGTCAGAGGGAGAGGTTGAGCTAGAGACAGCCCTGCCAAAACTTAGGCCAACCCAGTGGCAGTGAGCTCTGGAGCAAATATTGCCAGTCAGGCTTGTCCTGTATCAGGGTGAAATGGGGGCCTTTTTTCCCCCACCTGGTTCAGTCACCTTCTGAGACAGTCGACCTGGGAAAGGCATGATCTTGCACGAGGCAACTCTGCACTGAGGCTGGGTCTGAAGTGGTGAACAGCTGGAAGCTGTTGGCTGACTATGCTTCCTGCTACTGAGCAGCAAGTTTGCTTTGGAGGGACATCTAAGGGGGGTGCACTTCACCTTAGGGTCTTCCATATGAACATTATGTTTTAAAATTTATCTTGAACCTTGAGTTCACAAAGTTGAGCTCGAGATGGTAGTAAGAGTATTTATGGAATGAGAAAATTTGATTCAGGCATTGTGAATATGTTATTACTGTAATTTCATGGTATTAACTACTTTTAAATCTTATGAAGATAGTTTCTGCTTGGTCAGTTTGGCCTGAAGTTATGCACATTATATAACATTAGTGATATTTTATCATTTACGTTTACCGCAGAATTAGTCTCTTAAGTAGCTAATGACATTTAATTTGGTCCATATAAAACATACTGTTTGACACTTTTTTTCCTAATTTTTTTTCCACTTTTTTTTTTTTTAATAGAGGTCCACCCGTAGCATATGTTAAGTTCCCAGGCTAAGGGTTGAATCGAAGCTACAGCTGCCAGCCATAGCCACAGCCACAGCCTCAGCCACAGCCAGGCCAGATCCAAGGTGCATCTGCAACCTACACCATAGCTCACAGCAACGCAAGATCCTTGACCCACTGAGAAAGACCAGGGATTGAACCTGCATCCTCATGGCTGCTAGTTGAGTTCCTTTCTGCTGTGCCATGACTGGAACTCCCTTTTTTTTCTCTTGAATATAGTTGATTTACAATGATTGAGGTGTACAGCAAAGTGATTCAGTTGTATATATATACACACATATATGTTGTATAATATATATTATGTATATTATGCATATATACTCTTTTTCAGATTCTTTTTATTATAGGTTATTACAAGATATCGAATATAGTTCCCTGTGCTATACAGTAGGACCCTGATGTTTATTTTATATATAGTAGTGTGTATCTGTTAATCCCAAATTCTGTTTGTCCTTCCCTTTCTTTCCCCTTTAGACCATAAGTTTGTTTTCTATATCTGAGTCTATTTCTCTTTTTTTTTTCTGAATTTCAAATGTGAAATTTTATTTTTTTTCCCAAAAGCTGAACATCACAGTTTGATAATATACACATATACTGAAGGAATGCTGTTACTTTGATCATGTGTCTTGTCTCATAAGTAACATTTTTGCAAATCATTACTTTCTGTACTACAAATTAAGGAAACAGAAATAGCACTTCCTTAATCACTGTTTTACAACTTGTAAAACCAGAGATAATTGATTACATAGAGTTACATAACTTTAATATTGATTGTTTCTTTTTTTTTTAAAACAACTGTGTAACAGTATCAGTTTTCAAATTTTCCTAGTTGTTTTATTAATGTCTTTTTTAATTCAATGAATTTTATTATATTGATAGCTGTGCTACCATCATCACAACCTAATTTTACATTTCCATCCCAAACCCCAGCCCATGTTCTTCTAAAATTCTGAGCATACCTCCTTTTTGAGAATTATTTTGTTCTCTGACATAGTTCTGCTATTTATGCTCCATATTATTAAAACTTCATAAAAGTTTACTTAAATTATTTTTTCTTTTGAGGGGCTTCAGAATTGAGAACTATCTAAAAAATTGTCTTAGCCGTGTTTAATTTCTTAGGTTCAATTTTAGCATTGTCTTGCAGACATTCCAAGGTTTTCATTCTAGCCTTGTTTGAGTTTCTATCTTTTTCCAGCTGAAAAGCAACATAATACCTAACTAGATGACTACCTGGGAACCTGTTAAAAAGGCACAGTAGTACAATATTAGTTTCTTTTAAAATCTCTGTGTCCCTTAACTTTTGACTCTTTCTTTTAGGTGCTTGATTTACCAAAGTACTCTGCAGAATGATAGGGAGTAATTTTTATTTTTTTTAGTTGTGCAACAAACTTGATGTTTAGTTTATTTGTTTCAATTCATTTCCAGTTTAAGGATTTTTTTTTGGGGGGGGAGGGGTCTTTTTTGTCTTTTCGAGGACCACACCCTTGGCATATGGAAGTTCCCAGGCTAGGGGTCTAATCAGAGCTGTAGCCACTGGCCTACGCCAGAGCCCCAGTAATGTGGGATCCGAGCCGAGTCTGGGACCTACACCACAGCTCAAGGCAATGCCAGATCCTTAACCCGCTGAGTGAGGCCAGGGATCAAACCCGCATCCTCATGGTTCCTAGTTGGATTCGTTAACTACTGAACCATGATAGGAACGCCAAAGGATTATTTTTTCTTGATTTATTTAAAAATGTTTGTATTGAAGTATAATTGATTTACAACATTGTGTTAGTTTCAGTTGTGCAGCAGAGTGATTCAGTTATATGTATTTTTTCAGATTATTTCCATTAAAAGTTATGACAAGATATTGAATATAGTTCACAGTAAATCCTTGTTGCTTATTTATTTTATGTTTAATAGTTTGTGTCTCTTAATCCCATACTCCTAGTTTATCTATTCCTCCTTCTCTTTCCCCTTTAGTAACCATAAATTTGTTTTCTATGTCTGTGAGTCTGTTTCTGTTTTGTATATAGATTCATTTGTTTTATTTTTTAGGTTCCATGAATAAGTGATATCATATAATATTTGTCTTTCTCTGTCTAATTTGGTTCACTAAGTATAATATTCTGTTGGTCCATCCATGTTGCAGCAAGTGACAATATTCCATTCTTTTTTATGGCTGAGGCATATTCCATTGTGACGGAGGTGATTTTTATCAAACTTAATTCTAAATATCAAACCAAATAGACTGAAACAATTTTGGTGGACACTTTTTGTCTGTATATATGCAAATTAACTTCTGCCAACTTGCCCAATCTCAAAATTGTAATACCTTCTACTAATATAAATTTCTACAGGAGAATGAAAACCTGCTATACAATAAAGAAACTGGAATTGTTTTCCTAGTTGAGGTTGAGTGGTTTAACTCTACCAACCAGTTGAAAATGACTTAATAAGATAATGGAAGTGAAAGGACTTGGTGACTTTATGACTTAGATATGCATTTAGGAGATAGTTAGAATAGTGTTCTTCTTTGGATACAACTTTAATCTGAATGAAGGTGGAATTTACGTACTTGAACTTTTCCAGGCATACATTTTAATAAGATTGAAAAATAATATAAACAAACTATATTACAAATTAATTTAAATTCCATTATGGTTATGTTCGTTATAGCCTTAGAAACTCAAATCAACATAACAAGTATTTATTATGAGGCTTTATTGTTTATTCTAAGAATTCATCCAAATGATGCACATCGACAGTTTCACATCCCTACAAGCTAGACTGATAAGGATATCATTTTGGGAGTTCCCGTCGTGGCACAGTGGTTAACGAATCCGACTAGGAACCATGAGGTTGCAGGTTCGATCCCTGCCCTTGCTCAGTGGGTTAACGATCCAGTGTTGCCGTGAGCTGTGGTGTAGGCTGCAGACGCAGCTCAGATCCATCGTTGCTGTGGCTCTGGCGTAAGCCAGCGGCTACAGCTCCAATTAAACCCTTAGCCTGGGATCCTCCATCTGCCGCAGGAGCAGCCCAAGAAATGGCAAAAAAGACAAAAAAAAGATATCATTTTGGAATTTTAGGGTAGTAATTGGAGCCAAATTATTTTTGATATTGTGTGAATTATTGATATTTATAGTGTAATTGATAGTTTGTAAAATGTTTTTGTCTACATTCTTTTGTATAATCTTCATACTCATCCTGTGAAGGGAAGTGCTATTTTCTTTTTTATTCCCGTTATTAGGTTAAAGAAATTGTTACTTTCTCAAAATCACTCGGCTATTAGGTACTGGAATTGAGGTTAATATCCTGGATTTCTCATTCCAAACCTATTACATCATCTTGCTTGAGAAACTAAGGAGTTATTTTAGAGGTGTGTGAATTGGAACAAAGTATTTGTACTCTGAGCTAAACCTTGATCCAAAGACATATTACATTCTCTGCAGAAGCCACCATTATCTAGGCACTGAGAGCCCACATTACCCTGGGCTTTGTCTTCCATGTCTGCTCCAGCCTGATGCCCTTATTCTTCTCTAGTCTCTTCCCTAGGGCCCATAACTCTGTGCGTGCGTGCATACACACACACACGCACACACACACACTCTCTCTCTCTCTCTGTCTCTCTCTCTGTCTCTCACACACACACACGCACACACACACACTCTCTCTCTCTCTCTGTCTCTCTCTCTGTCTCTCACACACACACACTCCAAAACATACTTTTTTTCACAGTGTTGTCTCAGAACTATAAATTGTCCAGGATTATTAAGAAGTAACCTTTGCTGATGAGCAACTTCTGAGTACCGTGTATTTTTAAAGTGTAATTTGGGTAGATCTTTTGGCATTTCATAAATCTCTGGTACCGATACATTTACTGTGTTTTTGGTTGTGAGTAGTCTCGCGTGAACTGGGTTTCCAGAACCTGACTTAGCATAGATTCTTTGGACCAAAGCAGCTCCAGTAGTCCCAAGGGACTTAATCCAGTTTTAATTGTCCTGTGATATATTTTGTACTTTGATCATTACAATTCAGAATGTGAGATAGAAAGGCCTTCTCTTGCAAAATCATCTGTGTCTAGTTTCCTTTTTAATACCTGCCTCAAACAAACAAATGTAGGAAACTAAGGCTTCTGTGTATTTTCGTAAGTGCTCATGCCATATTTTGAGCAAACAGGGCAAATAAATACTCTGCTGTTTCATGTTTTGAAATACTGACTGGTAAAGATTACACATGACAAGTTATTTATGGCTTTATTTATGCATAGTGGATTCTCTGTTGAAATCGTAGAAGGGAAAAAGATATGATAATTGCTTTGTGTAGTTCACAGAATGAAAGCGTAATCCGAGATGTTTTGAATCTAGTTTATACTGTAACCATTTCTAGGAAACCATATTTAAACAGCAGTGGTTATCATGAAGTATACAACATGTCAACTGTGTCCCAATTCACATCAGTAAAAACCTTCCACCACTTTATTCCCTATAACCTAACCTCCATCAGATAATACTGAATAAACTATGTTGAGTGTACATATTAATATATATATATATATATATCTCAAATGTATCAAACAGCTTGCTGGCTGCATTTTCAGTAGTATATTTATCTGTGGTCATGCAGGTTATAACTCTGAATATTTACTAGGAAAACTAAATTGAGAATTTATAATGTTCCTGATTTAGTTTTACCAGCTGTGCCACAGCCAAGGAAAATAACTTGAAAGGATAAAAATCTAACAGTGAATAAGAAAGCGATAGACAAATTGCTTTTGCTTCATTCTTACCTGATTTGCATCTGCTCCTATAAGGTTTAGGGTCAAAGATAGTGATTAGTAGTTTCCTAACTTACATATCACCGCTTCAGTGGATTGCGGTGTTTGTTTTTAGGTTGTTTCATGTAACATAAGCATGATGATTACTAATTAGTATTTGATCTTGGGAGTCTTGAAAATGATACTCTAACGTGTGAATTGTATTTTTTTTCCCCTCTGCCTTTTACTCATTTATTTGTGAGTTTGACAAATATCCATTGAGCTCCAAATGTACCGGACTTTGTGCTAGGGACAGAGATGATACCTATCCTCAGCGAGATAAAAGTCTAAACGGGGAATGAGTTATTGAACATTGTATAGTACTTAAAGCTTTTGTTTCAAGATTGAGATGTAATATATAACATATAACATTATGTACATTTAAGACATAATGTGATGATTTGACTTGTGTACATATTGCAAAATGATGACCACAATAAGGTTAGTTAACATATGTGTCACCTCACATAGTTACTTTGTGTGTGGTAAGAACTTTTAAGTTATACTCTCTTAGCAGCTTTCAAGTATACAACACAATATTGTTAACTACAGTCAACATGCTGTTATATTAGATCCCCAGAATTTTGAAATGTTAATCTGAAAAATGAATCTAGCATCAAACTATTTTATAATTTTACCTTCAGTGAAACAATCATAATGAAATAATCATATAAGTTATTCCACTTAGAAGTTAGACAATTTGAAGCCAGTGAAAAATAACCTAACAGCTTATGTTTAGAAGAACACTGAATTGGCAAAGGTATAAGTGAATTTACAGAGTTTTGAGTTACCTGATCAGGGAAGAAAAATAACTATTTCATACTAAGTAAAAATGCTTTCCCAGTCAAAAATAATCTCATATTCTAGCTGTTTGTAGCTTAGGAAACCTCACATTACTGAGAAGCAATAATCCTGCTACCAATAGTAATAATCAGCTATAAACCTTCTATAATATTGGTTCTCAATCACTGTTATATGAGCTATATTTTATAAATGAGGAAAATGAAGATTTCGAATATTAAGTGACTTTTCCTTGGCCACAGAGCTATTAAGTGGTGAAGCTAGGATACATTTACAACAATAAAATATATATATATATATATAAACCAACATATATTGGGTACTTAATTGTGCATCAGGCACTATACTAAATGTCTTGCATTTAACCTGCCTGTAACACTGTGAGGGAAGCGTTATCATTTCCACTTTACAGATGAAGAAAGTGGGGCCCAGAGAAGTTAAATAATTCGTCAAGAGCATATGGCTTTGTGGTGGTAGAGCCAGAGGGCCCTTCTTCTTATACCACCCCACCTACGGTTAGAATTTATATTAGGACAGCATTGGAACATTCATAGCTTAAAAATATTATTTTCAGTATTATTATTATTTTTAAGCATTTTCTGCTGTACTCTGCTGATTATAAATATGCCTCAGTTTTTAAAGATATTTGTAAAATATTCCTCTGAGTGGAAACTCAAGTTTGCTTTTTGAGTAGTAGGTAAATTAGAGAGATATTCAATCTTGTTTATCACAGTTTTTGTGTAATTTCATTAACAGTTATGGATTGACTAGTTTATTTTACTTTAGTTTTTTCATTGTATGAGTTGCATTTTTTTTTTTTTAACTTGAGAAATAGTGGGGTTTTTTGGTTTGTTTCCTGTTTGTGGGCACCCTGGGAGAAACCATTTATAGTTTAAATGCCATCCTTTTGGCCAAAGAAGAGCACAATTAGATTTTAATAAATTGTAATTTTATGTTATATTTACTGGAGTGCCATTTATGGCTTCCAGACACTCCAGACAAAAGCCCTTTTCTTTTTTAAAAGGGCTAATTTTTTTTCCTCTTAAAGTTGTATTTTGAATTACACTAAAGATAATTCATGTATTTTTCCCTTTCTGCCTTAGTGTTTCAGAAGGAAAACATTCAGAACTTGTACATGACACATGCTTACAGTTTATTTTAAAAGAAATTTCATTTTTTAAAAAATTTGATGGAGATGTTTTAGAAAACATTAGATGATAGAGTACTGAGCCTAAATAGTAAATTTAGCTACATTCAATTCAGTAACGTTAGTTTCTGTATGTATAACGTATTTCGTTTGGTGATATGAAAGACATCAAGATGACAAAAACTTGATACCTCTATCCTGGGACTTGTAATCTGTTAGCTGACCCAGACAAATACATAAATAACTCTAAGGCAAGGCAAGCTATCTATGATATGTACTGTGGTATAGGCATCAACAAAGTGCAGTGGGAAATCAGGATAGAGAGATTAATCCCAACTGGGAGGATCTAGGACGTTCTCTTGGAGCAGATAGGATCGAGTAGAGCTTAATTTATTGCTTTCATTCATTCTAGACTATCTTCTGAAGATTGATGTCTATTTGCTTGAGCTCTTTAATTTTGTTGCCAATTTGGATAAGCATGGCACAAATCCAGCAGGGAGGTCCAGATGAAAAAGAAAAGACAACAGCACTCAAAGGTACATACTTAATTTGCTTTTGCAGGATATTTTCATTGCGCCTAATGAAGGTATAGGAATATTTAGGTGACTGTATGTTCATTTCAATTCTAAAATAAGAATGTCAGTATTTAATCTGTTTGTAAATGTATCCCTTACAGCAACAACCTCAGTGTCTGAGATGTAGTATGTATTAAGTAAATAAATCATAGAATCATGTAATTTTGCAGCTGTAAGATTTCTTAATGCCTCTCTTATTCAAGGTCATGTATTTAATGATAAAACTAACACTAAAGGTCTCTTGAGTCAACACTAGTGCTCTTACCATATTTTTGTTGTTCGAAATGTCATACTAGGTTAGGATAATGATCTGCCTAATTCTGTATTCTGTTTTCATGTCATTGGCACTAGGGGTATTTTATGAGAAGCTCTCCATAAAAAGGAATTTGCCTTAGACTTCTTTTGTGAATTTGGGTGGCATTAATTAGATTAAGAAAAGTATGGGAAAAGCGGGTTATGGTGGCAGTGTTGGGAAGTAAGAGTTAGGTTTTAGATATATTAAATGTTAAGCTGAAATGCCACTTAAACATCTGGAGAAGTTGAATGTGGAGTTTGGGATAGCATTTGGGTTGGAGGTAAAAGTTTTGGGAATCGTTACATAGAGATAATGATTAAAGTCATGGTCCTAATTGAGATTACGAGGGATGTCACTGTAGCTATAAAGAGAAAAGGTCTGCAGATTGAACCCTGGGGGGTCTTGACCTTAGGGTCAGGAAGTTGAGGAAGAACCAGCAGAAGAGGATGAAAATCATACTAGTAAGATAGACTGAGAACTAGGAGCAAGAGAGAGATCCTCAATACCTACTGAAGAAAATGGGAATACTTAATTTGTTATAATCATAAAGCAGGTTAGATAAGGACTGAGAATTTACTTTTGGATTTCATAATCTTCACAGAAAGTGTTTCAGTGAATTGATGGAAGTGAAAGTTGTATAGGGGAACTTCAGAAGACAATGGGAAGAGAGGAATTGGAGACAGTTATAGACAACTCTATAGAAGGTTTTGCTACATGTATGTATGCTGCTGGGAATCACAAGTACACTCAGAATAATGGTTAATTTAGGAAAGAGGACAAGGAATGTGTGTTTCCATCTAAATGGACTCACTGGGTTTCTACCTAGATAGCTTTTGTGCATCTTCATCCTTACTTGATAATATGAAATTTAATCTCTCAAGTTGTGGTTCTAATATGTATTTCTACAAGCAGTATATAAAGGTTTAGATTGATTTTCTGGATTTTAGAGGTAGTACAGTGATGTTAAAAGAGTATGAATAGGGTCTAAAGATAGAACTATGTGGATTCAAACTCAGGATTTCCCACTTGCTATTAACAAATTGCTTAACTTCTCTGAATCTTTTTCTTCATTGGTACAATAGGAATAAGAATGCTTAGCACACATGAGCATGTAATGATTAATGAAGCAGTCAAATTGAAATTATTAGAAGATAAAATTTCAAATGCATAGTAGAGTGTATTTTAGAACACATTGACAAAATAAATAAAACTTTATATTCCTAAAACAGTCCTATTTATCAGTTTTTTTTTCTTTTATGGATTGTGCCTTTAGTGTCATGTCTAGGAACTCTTTGTTTAGCCCTGCTTTATGAAGATCTTTTATGTTTTTTTCTAAAATTTTATAGTTTTAGATTTTACATTTAATGATGCATTTTGAGTTAATTTTTATGTAAGGTAGGAGATTTAGGAAAAGGGTTTGTTTTTTTTGTTTTTTGTTTTTTTGCCTATTGATGTCAAATCACACCAGCACTGTTTGTGAAAGAGACATCTTTCCATCATTCAATTACTTCTTCATCTTTGTCAAAAATAAATTGGACTTATTTGGACAGGCTTGTTTTGGGGTCCTCCATTTTGTTTCCTGTATCTGTGTCTATGTCTTCTCCAATCCACACTCTTGATGACTGAACTAATATTAAGTCTTAAAATTGATTAGAATGATTCTTCCCACTCCATTCTTATTCGAAATTGTTTGGCTGTTCTAGGTCCTTTGCCTTTCTCTGTAAATTTTAGAATAAAATTATCTGTAAGTACAAAAAATAATTTACTGAGATTTTGTTAGGAATTGCATTTAAACCTATAGATTAATGTGAAGAGGATTGATATCTTGACTATACTGAGGTTTCCAGTCCATGAACATGGACTGTCTCTCATTTATTGGTGTCTTTGATTTCCTTCATTGACACTTTGCAATTTTCATCATATGTCTTACGTTTGTTATTAGATTCACACTTATAATTTTAAGAGTAATTATGAAATGGTGTTGTATTTTTAATTTCTGCTGTCATGTGTTTACCGATAATTTATGAAAATATAGTCAAGTTTTGTGTGCTGATATTCTGTGATTTTGCTGAAGTCCTTATTAATTCTCAGTTTGTTTGTTTTTTGTAGGTTCCTTGGAATTTTCCATGTAGATCATTGTGTTGTTTGCTAACTGGACAGTTTTATTTCTTACTTTCTAATATTGCTTTTTTGCACTGTCTAAACCTTCCAATACTATTTTGAATGAGAATAAGAATGGACATTCTTTCTGTGTTCACTAGGGGTAATAGTAAGTGGTGCCACCCCCATTTTCAGGTCATAATTTCTAGATCTGTGAATTCTGGCTATGGGAGAAATAGCACTATATATCAGACGCTAATTCAGAGTGTATACAGCCTTCTAGGGGAATCTTGCTCCACCCCTGCAAGGTTCCGCCACCCAGCTGGCACTGTAACTGAGTCTTTGAAAGCCATTCCACCATTCTGTCAGGCTAGCTGCTTCAAGATTGTGGGGAGCATGATAAGACCAGTGAAGTCCATGGGCATGGGCCCATTGCTACATTTCTTTTGCTGTGATGTGAGTTTCCTAACCAGAAACAATGCTATTTGGAATACCATGTTGTAAAAAAGGCATTCTATAAGTCTACGGATAGTACCTTTGGCAGAAGCATTGAGTACAGGGAAGGCATATCTATATCAGAGAAAGTGTCTATTCCAATAAGAACAAAATGCTGCCCCTTTCATGAGGGAAGTGATGCAGTGTAATTAACCTCCTGCCAAGTAGCTGGCTGATTATCCCAGGGAATGGCGTGATGTTGGGGACTAAGCTTTGGTCTCTTTTGCTGGCAAGTTGGACACTCAGCCATAACTATAGCAAAGTTGGCTTTGATGAGTGAGTGGACGTTCCTATTGCTGGGCCCACATATGACCGCCATCCCTGCCACCATGGCCACTTTGCCCTTGAAGTCATTGGGTGATGACAGGGTTGGCTGTGGAAAGAGGCTGAATGATGTCCTCAGAATGAATCATCCTATGCAGTCACTGGGGACACAAATATCTTCACATCTTTTCTCATTCAGGGAGGTCCATCCACTTACCTTTTCCCTAAATATCTTTGTCACCAATTTTCTAGTCATGTTCCTTCCAAGTCCCTGACTATCCAGCAGAACGATTGGTACAGCCCATGAGTCTTTTTCCAAAGAAACAGCCAGCTGCACTGCTGTCATTTAGCGGTATCCCCAAAAGAGGCTCAAATGCTTCAGCTGTCTACTTTTGGGTGGTGTGACTATCATGTAGAACCATGTATAAACCAGACTCGAGTTTTCTCTTCTTCTTTCAGTTGATAAAGCCTTAGGTGCATGCTGATGCATAGAGGCAGTGTAGTAGGAGTGGAGAGCAATAGGTGTTTGGTCCACTACTACACATAAATTACTTCTGTCCTCAGGGCCTCCTGAGTCCTAATTACATATATGCCACTTCCATGTGATAATGAAGTGCTGCTGTATATACTCAACTTTATAACTTGGTGGGGAAGTTAATACCTACCTCAGGATAGGCAGCTAAGGTCACCTGGTAAGTTGATAGCCCATGGTTAAGTATTCAGTCTCTGCTTAGACCCAGTAACAGGCCAAGAGGTATTTCTCAAAAGGAGAATAATTACCTGCAGTGGGTATCAGGGATTTGCTCCAGTATCCTTCGAATCTGTGCTGTGAAGGCAGGAGAAGACTGGTGTCCTAGCTTGGAGATAGTCCTGCAGAGAGTGGGAACTCTGTCTTAACTTAGGTTTTTTGTTCTCTTCAGGCTTTCAGTGGATCAGATGAGGTTCCTCTGTATTGGAGGTAGGGGTGGGAGCAATGTGCTTTTCTCAGTCTACTGTTTTAAATGTTAATATCATCCAGAAACACCTTCACAGACACACTCGGAATAATGTTTAACCAAATATCTGGGCACCCAGTCAGGTTGGCACATAAAATTACCATCACACCATTCATCTGTCAATGGAAACTTTGGTCACTTCCACCTTTTGGCTGTTGTAAATAATGCTGCTGTCAACATGGGTGTACAAATATCTGAGTCTTTGTTTTCAGCTCTTTTGGGTATCAAATGATATTTTTATCCTGTTATTGCATATGCTTAGGTGAAGTTTAGAATTCTAGTTGCTAAATCATTTTAATCACCAAAGATGTGTTTTAGAAAAAAAACAGTTGTCTCACATCTGATGTATATTTAGGTTATAAGGATTTGGTTGTACTGTGTTTTATAGGTGATTGAAGGGACTTTTTTCAATGAAAATGTTATGTTATACTTGATTTTTGCCTAATTCACTGCCTTTGGAACCCAGTCTTTGTGTAAACTGAAGCTATACAGCATTGCTTTCCTTTTACAAGGCAGAAAAATAATTTCTGACCCTTTCTTTCTACATGTCTTCTCTATGCTAATGAAATTTAAAAAAATCTCTATGTAGTTCTCTAGTTGACAGAGAAGTTTGAGGGATGCATATTTGTTTAGTTGTTCATTTTATCATTCAAAGGAACATTTTGGTCAAAGCAAAGACCTATTTCTGAATTCAGAAGTTAATTCTTTTTATAAGGTAATGAAGAGAAGGAGTGGACTGTTGTAGAGTTGATGACACAGAATAGCCGTATGGGGATTTTGAAAGAGTACTGAGTTAGGTATTGGGAAATACATTTATCTTATTAATCCCGTTCCATTAAGGTCTAATTTCGAACAAGCCATTTTACCTCTCTGAGTTTATTTCCTTGTCTCAAAGACAGTGAAGATGATAATGTGCTACTGTTTTATAGGTCTGTGATGATGGTCAAATGATGTAAAGTATGTGAACTCTTTAAAATGTTGCATAGATGTTAGGTGACATTTATGATCTGTGCTGATAGAAAGAGAAAATGAATTTTAGACATAACACAGCTGCTTATATATTAGATGGTTTTTGTGTGGTGTCTGATTAAAAGGTTTCTAAGTTTTAAACTGCTGAAGTTGACTGTGAAGTAAAGGAATTTAATTCACTGGAAGGAGAGAAGTGAGAATCTTCAAGCCAATTTTTTACATTAAAAATCTATTTTACTCTGCAAAGATTTACATGTTCTGAACTTTAATAATGAATCAGAAATTTATCAGCATCTATCTCTTTAGCCCAGTAGGCATGCTATGTGACTTTTTTTTTTTTTTACTTTACTAGGGAATTTACAGAATATTTTTTAATGTTTGCATGTTGAAAATGGTATATTTTTGTGTGCGTTGAGGTTTATTTGATGTAGCAGTTTGAAGAGTTTTAGAGTGACTTTTTTTAACAATTTTTTTTGATGTCTTATCTCTGTGTCCTACAGAGAGAGACAAGAGACTTGAGGTAGACAAGCTCTTTTTTTCCTCTAGCGTATTTTTATGATCTGTACATATGAATTTGCTATATTTTTTGTTTAAAAAAAAGGGGCTGGGGGAAGGAGACTGGTTTGCTATACTATATATTCTAGAAGCTTTTTCTCTTTAGGAATGCGAGTTAGAATGAAAAAAATTTCAAATATAAACTTTTTTTTTTTTTGTCCTTTTGCTATTTCTTTGGGCCGCTCCTGCGGCATATGGAGGTTCCCAGGCTAGGGGTCGAATCAGAGCCCCACGCCAGAGCCACAGCAACGCGGGATCCGAGCCGCGTCTGCAACCTACACCACAGCTCACGGCAACGCCGGATCCTTAACCCACTGAGCAAGGGCAGGGACTGAACCCGCAACCTCATGGTTCCTAGTCGGATTTGCTAACCACTGCGCCACGACGGGAACTCCCCATAAACTTTAAACACACGCATCTTTGGAGAACTGCATAAATTTGAAGTTTATCTTTTATTTTTCTGAGTCTCCATATGACACTGAGATGACGTACAGTGGGAATTTTTGTCATGTTCCATAATAGCCCAAAAGATGTCATTAAATAGTAATTCTAGGACTGGGGCAGGGAAACTACAAGACAAACCTGCAGCACCTTATAGTAACAGAAAATAATAAGGAAATGCTCAAAAAATAAAAAATTAGACTCATGTCATGACACTGACATGCAGCATGGTGTCCTGGTCTAATCTTAGAAAAGAATATAGACATTAATGAAAAAACTGATGAATACTATCTGGGCCTAGTTAACAGTAATGCACCAGTTTTGTTTCTTCATTTTGACAAATGTGCTGTGTGTGCTAAGGTAGGATGTTAACCATAGGGGAAACTGGTTTAAGTGTATACAGACACTGTAATTTCTTTCAACTTTTCTGTAAGTCTAAAATGATTCAAAGATAGAGTGTTTATTTTAAAAACGTTGTTGATAGGTTTTTTTCTTAATTATGGAGGATCATATGAGCTGAAGAAAAAATTGTGGTTTTCCTCTCTAAAATTAGAATTGTTTGCTATATTACCATTATTTAGATTTTAAAACTCCCTCATTTATAAGCAGTGATTTCATTTATATGTAAGATTGAGTAACCTTTTAAAAGTCATATTAATATCTGTAATTTTTTAAATGATAGGCAGTTCATAAGATATAGAATAATAACTATATATTTTGAAGGGAAGAAGTTAATAATTTACCATAGTGGTCTCTAGGATCTGAGTTGTGATTGTTTTGAGAGTTATGCTTTTGAAAGTGCTTATGTTGTGTTGATTCTATACCTCATCATAATATAGCACTTTGGGAACTTCAAAACTTAATAATCTTATCAGTTAAGGCAACACATGAAAAGTAATCTAATAAAACAAAAGAATACTTAAAATAATTTAAAATGTAATCTTTGTTATTAATTATGAAAATGAATATAAGTAAATTTCATGTCATTTCTTTTATAGATTTATTATCTAGGATAGATTTGGATGAACTAATGAAAAAAGATGAACCACCTCTTGATTTCCCTGATACCTTGGAAGGATTTGAATATGCTTTCAATGAAAGTAAGTGTTATATGCTATATGCAAGATTTCTTTAACAATACTAATAGAATCATAGTGTAGATATTATTTGCTGCTCTTATTTTCCAGCTAGAAAATATTTTATGTGTTTCTTTTTAGAAATGATATTTTGTCCTTTCATGATAAAATTCTTCTGTAAAACAAAAGAACCAAGTAATAATTTCCCAAAGTTGTCAAATCACTTAAACCAACAGACATGAATTTGATTCAGCTTTTGTATTTTCAGTTTTGAGTGTTCAACTCCTTTGTATCCAGTTGGAACTCACAATTAAATTATATAGAAAGATGCCACTATTTCACATTATTGAAAATGAAGTGTCTAGCAATAATTATCTATGATAGTATTTTAAAGCATACTACTCAGTACCATGATTTTTTAAGGCAACATCCTTATTGTAAAATTTGTTAAGTTCTGAATAAAATAAGCTTTTCACTTTGGATTTGAAAGAACATACCATAGATTGCAAGGATGTTTCTAGAACAAAGAATCATGAATCATTGGATTAATAACATTGAAATCCTTGAAGGGTAATGTTATTACAGGCCAGGTAGCATAGTATTTGAATTGCAGCTTTCTGTTTGTTGCTTTGCATCAACTGAATTGGTGTTCTGTCATCATTGTTAGTAATACCCTTTACAATATCAAGTATAGCTGTTGGACTTAAAGTGACAGCTGTTGTGTACTAGAATATTAAGTGAGTATAAATAGAAGCTATTAGAAACTTTGATATCTTTTCTGATACTAATATTCATGCTTTTTATTAAAGGATATCTTATGGCAAAGTAAATATGAGTTGTAATATTTTGTTTTTTAAAATTTTCTTTGGAATTTAATGAACAGAGTCAAAAGAGCACCGAGACTAACATTGCCTCTGCTCCTTTGAAACTGTAAACAGATCCTTCTTTTAGAACAGGAATGGGGGATTGTGTTGGTGGTGTGGAACTACTTCATATCATAGTACTCTGCTTGCTTTATGGATAGAGGACATCAGTTTTCACTGAAGTCTGTCTTTCATCTTCCTTGAACATTCTTAAAGGGAGTGAAAAACAAAGAAGCAGTACACTTTTATCTCTTACTTTCTTATCAGATAAAATCACACACATACATATTTTCTTACATTTGTACACCCTTGCACACACATGTGCCCTTCCATGTACTTACACTTGAGTGCATACATATCCTTGCACACACCTTTTGCACACACACGTGCCCTTCCATGTACTTACACTTAAGTGCATACATATCCTTGCACACACCTATCATTTATTTTTTTTAAATATCCTGGACATTGTCTTGCATAAACATCAACTAACAGTATGAGAGAAAAATGCTTGCATTTCAGGGGGAGGATATCACTTTTATGGATCTTATTTTTAGCATGATACAGTTCAGGGTTGAATTCAGGGTTAATGGTGAGTATTTTTTTCTAAGAGGTGAGAATTTGAAACCAAGAAACCAGGTCTCAGTATTAAACCCCTAAAAGGGCAATTCTTTTTTTGTTTTTGTTTTTTGGCCATACCTCCAGCATATGGAAGTTCCTGGGCCAGGAATCAAACCACTGTCACAGTTGTGGCAATGCAGGATCCTTAACCCACTGTGCCACAAAGGAACTGATTTATTTCACTTGGTATGAGAACCTCTGGCTGCATCCATGTTGCTGAGGATGGCATTATTTTGTTCTTTTTTATGGTTGAGTAGTATTCCATTGTATATGTGTACCACATCTTAATTCATTGATCTGTTGTTGATGGACATTTAGGTTGCTTCCATGAACTGGCTATTGTTAATAGTGATGCAGTGAACATAGGGGTGCATGTATCTTTTTGAATTGTAGTTTTTTTTCTGGATACATGCCTGGAAGTGGGATTGTTGGACCATGTGGTAGTTGTATATAAAGTTTTCTGAGGAACCTCCATACTATTTTCCGTAGTGATTCCCACCAACAGTATATGAGGGTTTAAAAAGGGCAATTCTAACCTAGCATCTTTAAGGACTTCTTTTTCAGGATTTATAATACAAAAACTCTCATGATGAGTTCCCACTGTGGCTGAGCAGAAATGAATCTGACTAGATGCAGATTTGATCCCTGGCTTTGCTCAGTGGGTTAAGGATGAGGCATTGCTGTGAACTGTGGTGTAGGTTGCAGAAACGGCTCGGATCTGCCATTGCAGTGGCTTTGGTGTAGGCCTGCCGCCACAGCTCCAATTCGACACCTATCCTGGCAGTCTCCATATGCTATGTGTGGCCCTAAAAAAAAAAAAAAAAAAGCAAAAAACAAAACAAAAACAAAATGCTTTAATGAAGGCTTTGAACTGAAACTTTCATTACCTGACTGAGGAAGCTTCTTTATTTTTCTAAAGGATTTTAAAGTTCTTAGTTGGGTTAAAAAAAAGAATTTAGATTCAGAGTTCATGCTAAGCAAAAAAAAAAAAAAAAAAAAAAAAAAGAACAAAGGGTAGGAGATTCTTTTTACCCTAATCAGACTGATAAATTGTTCTTTCAAATCACTGTACCTTTTCCATTACTCTTTGTGTTTAAAATGCCTATTTAGCCATTCTCCAGTTGGTGGTATTGTATAATGCCCAGCTCAGAGACTCTTGCTTTAGAAGATGAAGTTGAAGGGTTTTTCCCCCTTTCCCCTTACCCACTCTCCACATATGCCCTGGTGAAATATTATGAGGGAGCATGCTTTTTTATTACCAAAAAAATAATTGGACTCAGCAACAAACAGTTTGAGTTTGGATCTTGTCTTCCATGAAACCTGGTATTTTCTGGACTCTTACTACAAGCCAGAAAATGTCCTAAATACTTTCAATTTATTTATTCTTTTAGGCCATTTATTAGTTTATTCTGGGTCCTAGACTTTATCACCAATCTGATAAAATATATGGATACACTTTTTAGAATAACATGTATTTGGGTGTACACATTAAACTTTACAATCTATTTTAGGGAATTCTAAACTAAAATGTCCTAAATCAGACTTTTCACAGATGCTGAAGAAATTTTCTCAGACTTTGAGGAATACCAGCTTTGCAAATACAACTATAACATAAGTGATCCAGATATCTTTTCTGGTTGAGAATGCTTACTTTCTTTTTCTTTGCTTCTCTACCTTCTTTTCACTTTGAATACTAGTGCTAATAGTTGTCTGTTTTGACAGGGCTCATTTTTCCTAAACTGTCACAATCATTATCACTTAATGCGAATTATTATGTCCAAAATGGGTGGAGAATTAAACCTCTTTGAGATGTAGATACAAATAGTCTGTTTTAAACTCACTGTTTAGTTAAGTCACTTCCTTTTCACACAGCAATCTCATAGAAAACACACTTCAGTGGGGGAAAAAATATAATTGTAATGTATACATGTAAGGTTAACCTGACCGCTGTACAGTGGGAAAATAAAAAAAAATTATTAAAAAAAAAAGAAAATACACTTCAGATTTTAGCTGCAGCAATATTTCACATTATTATGTACCTTTAAGGTTGCTTTAATTAAAATCCTAAGAAAGCGTGGGTTCGCAGATCTACTTGTGTTGGTATCCTCAGTGGGAACTTCCTTATTCTAGAAAGAAAAACAAAGATATACCTTATAATTTATCATCTGACCATAAAAGAGTGTTAGAGTGATCCAGTGCAGTGTCTCATATTGAGTATTAAAGAACTTTACAAATAAAAAGTAGCCCTCATTTTGTTATTTTGTATATTAAAAATGTCCATTTTACATGTAGTAAAATTGATACATAAAAATAGTGAGGTTGTTTTAATTAGAGTTGTATATTTCCTGGGTTTACTTTTTGGTGCCCTTATTTTGTATATTAAAAATGTCCATTTTATATGTAGTAAAATTGATACATAAAAATAGTGAGGTCATTTTAATTAGAGTTGTATATTTCCTGGGTTTACTTTTGGTGCCATAGTTCTTTTCAAGTCTTTTTCACTCCTACATGCCCTCCTTGGATACAAATCAAATATTGGTAGCTCCATTCAGCTTGATCATGCCCCTCTTCTGCCCCTAAAGCCTTTCTTATGTCTCACTCCTCTTAGGATAAAATCTAAACCCAGTAGTTTGGGCCTTGCACTAATGATTCCACGTGTTCTCTGATGTTCACTTTACTATTTGATTTAATACTCTTATTTCTTTTAAACTGGGTTGTTCACCATTATTTGAGTTTGCTGTCATTTTTTTCAAAGTTCAGTTTATGTTGTCTGAGTGATAGGGAAGGAAGGGCTTAAAGCAGTTGGCCTGTGGTCTATTTGTCTCCTGAATACCAGGGGAATATTTCCGGAGAAAGAAAGAAGACATCAGACAGATTCTTCTGTGAGGAGAGTCTGTATCCGTGGAATACTTTGAGTAGGATGTCTGGTTTGGAATTGCTTATAGTTAAACCTGTAATGTGTGGACATAAAAGACATGTTTCTCTGAAAAATGACCATGAGCAGTACAACTCTTTGGCACATAAAATATAAGTATTTTATAACTAACATGCACACTGATGTGTAAGGGAATGCATATGTCCCATCTAGATACCTCACCTATTCTGGACCATAGAGTGAGAAGAGAGGACCTGGGAAAACATGGCCAGGCTGTTCCAGGCCACTACTTGCTTCACCTGTATCTCTTGATTGCTTGCTTGTACCCTTGAAATTATTAGTAAAATTATTAATTATTGGTAAAAGCTCTGAGTTGTGTGAGTCTGACTTGACAGTCTAAACCTGTGTTGGCTCACTGTCTCTCTCCAATTTCCATTTGAAATCCTACTCATATTTCAAGGCCTTGCTGAGAAATTTCACCAAAACCTTCCGAACCTATTGTAGCCCATGGGATCCTTCCTTTTTCCAAACTCCTTTTAGACTCTATTGTCTGTGTGAATTGCCTGTAGCAGTATTTACATTGTTGACTTACTTTATTTTTGTTTAACTTTCCTGAAACTTACTTAATTTTTAAATATGTGTGCTTTTACTACTCAGGAAGCCTCTAAACTTTAGAATGGAGACCATATTCAAGGCTTTAGCAAGAACTAGTATACATTGTCAGTTCTCAAATATTGTTAATTTGTTTTGGACTAGAAAAACAAGGACCAAAACATAGCATTTGGGTACTTGAGGTCATTCTTTTGTACTCTTTTATATGTTTGCATCATATGGACTTTTGAAGGAAAAAAAAATCTAATGAAAGAAATGAAACTGTTCTGAGAAAGACATTTTTAATTTTTATTAAACATTAGTTATTATACTGTCCATATTATTGTAAATGTACACTGAATCATGGCAATATTGTTTGTTTGTCTTTTAGAGGGGCAATTAAGACACATAAAAACTGGGGAACCATTTGTTTTTAACTACCGGGAAGACTTGCACAGATGGAACCAGAAAAGATACGAAGCTCTAGGAGAGGTATGGTCATGTATACAACTTTAACCTTGTCTTCTTACAATTTTAAATAGTCAGAATAAAGGTTTTTAAGCTGAAGCAGTGCATGCACTGTTTCTACAAAAACTGATTTAAAAAGGTTTTGTGGGAGTTCCCCTTGTGACGCAGTAGAAACAAATCTGACTAGGAACCATGAAGTCGAGGGCCTCGCTCTGTGGCTTAAGGATCTGGTGTTGCCGTGAGCTGTGGTGTAGGTCGCAGATGTGGCTCGGATCCTGCATCGCTGTGGCTGTGGCCTAGGATGGAAGCTGTAGCTCTGATTAGACCCCTTGCCTGGGAACCTCGATATGCTGCAGGTGTGGCCCTAAAAAGCAGAAAAAAAAAGTTTTTTGCATCTTTTTATTTGATTATTACTAAATTATTCCTAAAAAGTGGTAGTAATAAAAAGTCTAACTTTAAAAGTTTATGTTTTTGTACAAGTTTATCCTTCCTATGACCTTAATATTTTATATAGAGTCATTATCAGGGGAACAAATTCATGCCAAATTTTAATTTTATTTTTAAAAATGCTTTTAGAAGGTTGAGTGTAATTTTAAGTGCTTATCTAAAATGAAAAACCCAAGAGTTGCCTATTTTAACTATGTGATATGATGGATATGTTAATTATCATGCTTTTGGCAATCATTCTACAATCTATATGTATATCAAATCATCTTGTACACTATATATATATATATATACACACACACACACAAAATTACATTTATTGGTTATTCCTCAAAGTTTAAAAAAGTGCTTATTTATATGAAGAATATTGACACTTGGCTAATAAATTGAATCTAAGTTACTTACCTTTGACTTGAAAAAAGACTAGTCTTTGTAAAACATTAGGTATCTCACGAGCTACCATTGGCAGGTACCTCTGAAAAAGTCATTTGTCCTTCAAGTGAATGTTCTGTTAAAGCTCAAAGCTTTATTCATATATGTCATATTAATTGTTTTTAATAAAATGCATATGGACACATTTATTTAGTGCAGTAACTAGGCCACCACTTTACTTCTGTAAAGAAAAGTTGAAATTTCTGTATTCTTTTTTGGCTCTTTAATAAAGTAGCCAAAATGAATTATTTGGTTAAACAGTAACATAAAGAATATATGAAATTTAATTTTTGTTTTCTGGGAGATGATTTTTTTTTAATTTCTTCATTTCTTCATGTCCCTGAGCAAAGGCATTGACAGCTTTTGTTTTGGACCACCTTTTTGAGGATATATTTGTAAACAAACAATGTTGGAGATAGGAATTGTTTTACTGCAGGGCAGAGGGCAGATTTGCTTGCTGTCCAAGGTTCTGAAGATAACTCACCTTCCTTCCCCTGGTGGTGGCAAAAGGGTGAGCAAGTTTGCTAGCAACCCCATTATAAGATTGGGCTTAGGTTTGAGGTTCCACAGCCAGGATAGATTGTCACTCTGTGCTCAGCCTCTACCCTTGGCCTATCCTCATTGTCTCTTTGGAATTTGAGGGACAAGAGGAACAGGTGAAAACCTGAAGTTCATGCTGCCTGCCATATCTGAGTAAGGAAACACTGTCTCTTATTCAGAAGTCTAGAGCCTTCTGGTGGCATCCATGAAACTGTAGCAGGCTAACTTTGCTAGCTTGTAAGCAGTGTATAATCATAGGATCTTCACAGTTCTTGACATTGTTCTCTAGCATTTATAACTTAAGTATATTTAATGACTTCTGCTGCACATTAAAAAAAATGTTTACCTAGTTCCATACAAATGAATCATATGCTAGAAAGTGGTACTCTTTTGATTATCAAATATCCATATTGCATGGACTTAGAGAAGGACTGAGGCTCTTTGATTTATTATTACTTCTTTTTAATGAGGATTATATTTTACTTTTTTCCGTAAGCCATATGCATTTGTTCATTTGGACAGGTGCTGTTCTCCTTGCCCCTTTTGACATTTGCACTTTTTTCCCTTTTAGCACATAGCCTTCAGTAACATCTATATCAAAGTCTCTAGATAGTGTGTCTTATTCAATAATCCCATGTATAAATGATTCCTTTCTTCTGGGATCGTCTACCAAATTTTTTGGGCATATGGAGGTTCACATTTATTTTTGGTAATCAAAATATTTTGAGTTTTCACTTTAATTATTATATATGTGTGTGTGTGTGTGTGTATGTATATATATATATCTAGAGAGAGAAAATATTCTGCATTATCTTGATTACCACCACCTATGCCTGCATTCATATATGTGTTCATGATCAAATTGGCCCCAAGCGATCACTCAAAATCACAGCTAAATCCTTTTAATGCAATACTTCTCAAATTTAGATTAGTGAACACCTCACCTTTCAAGTACCAATCCATTTTATGTTCCAATATATTAGTCAAAAGTAAACAAAACTTTGTGGCATAAAACTCAGCCCAACAAAAGACCTAAGAGTTGGAGAGGGAATGTCAACAGCATTTGATCCATACCATCTTGCCTTTCGTATCTTATTTTGAGTACCTGTTTCCATTGCTAATTTCACTGTGGAAGGTAGGATACTTCAATTTCATTTCCTAAATATTAGGAGTAAGTTGTATGAGTTCTAGTTATATACCAATACTAACAATTTTCGCAGTGATTTTGCTTGAGGTTCATGACAGTGCAATTCAGCATATTTGTGAACTTGTCTTTTCATCCGTATTTCTGAACTATGCCTTCAAGTTAGATGTAATCAACTTACTCTTCTTTGTTCATACCTTGTACTTTTATCTTGCACTGTTTTCTCTTTTTGAAATGCCCTTTGTCCTTTGTTCACAACACCCCACCTCCACTTGCCTTAGGATTTGACTCAGATATCTCCTCCTTTACGAAGGTTTCCCTCATCTCCTCTGCTACTGTCTTTCTCTCTTCTCAGTTTCCTTCCTTCCCATTCTCTTTTTTGTCCTACCTTGTGTTATTCTAAAAATGATTTAAGGTGACTTTAAAGATGAATGCCATTTAACAAGATTAAAAATTAAATAAAACAATTTCAAAAAAATAGTGGTAAAGGCCTAAGTTTGCTTTATAGTTTCTATGGTACGTCACACCATACTTCATTTTTTAATGCATTTGTTCAGGCAATTTGGAAAAACTTTCTGTGTCCTCATGGTATTTGTTGAATAATAAATGAGTATTATATACTGTGTAAACTTCTGGTATAAATTCTGCATCTGTGGATTTATAGGATTTCTTAATGTTAGGAATTTAAATATAGACACATATTACTTATTGGAAGAAAGGAAAATGTCCTTTAATGATAAACTTCCTGTTTGTAAAGCTAAATAATGTTTAATTATTTTTATTCTAATTCTTAAGTTCTGTAAGTTTCAGATTACTGAAGATGTGCTGATTAAAATTATTTGATAGAAATAGACTATATTTGTGGCATATTCTGTTGGGAAAATTTTAACCTTCATTGTGAAACTCTAGACTTAATGTCACTGTAATTCTGAAACTGTAAGTTCTTATATAACTGTCTACAGTTTCTAGAAAACAAATAGACCTTTATATTTAATTCCAGAAATAATTTAATACTTCGTATTACCAATAAGTTCTCTAGTTCCATTAAGTGATAGCTTGTGGAAAGTCTCTCACCAAAATGTCCTAGTTGTAGAAGCACTGAAAAAATTCCTTTCTCCTCAGTGATGGGTAAGATGGAAATTGGAGTTTATTGCCTGGGAGGCTGCCTTAATAAACAGTTTTTGATATACTCAAGATTAAAGTTTTAAGGAAACAGATTCTGACTTCAGTCAACAATCTAAACCAAAAACTCTTCTGTTTTTTTTAGTGCTTTCCTACTGACTATTGTTTTGTCTTCAGCTGAGAGGTACTATGTTATGTTTCACAACTGCTGTTTTAGTTTATGTTTATTTCTCTCTTAAGGAGATTATTATAGCAGTCATTCAGCACAAATTGTTTTTAAGACTTCCTTCAGAAATGCTCTATCATTTCTATGTAAATTAAACTTATTGTGTAAGTAAAATAAACTGAGATGTCAGTTTTCTTTTTAGAATTCAGTGCCATAACTACACAAAAGAATATTCTTTCCGTTCACATCGTTACATTTTTATAGTCAAACAAATGCTTTTGCTAATATGTATTTTTTATACTATCTACATATAGCTTGATAAAAATGTACAGCATTTAATAAGTTTGGATAATTTCTCTAAATTTAGAAAGATACTTTCAGTTTAAGGAAGTGGGAGAGTGGTGTGAAAGGGTAATTTTCAAAATAGAAGTCTTTAGTATGTATATACTGGAGCGAATGCCAGGGAATACAGTTTCTGGTAGATTCACTCAGAAAGACTAGTAAGGCTCACATGTTAAGTAGAATGGTTAAAAACGCAGGGTGTAACTTGTCAAATTTTCTCAAGTGTCTCTTTCATGTCAATACAGAAGTATTATTAAATGGAGAATTTGTAATCCAGTAGAAATTCTAATGAAAGAGAGACTTGATGTTCTTGCCTAATTGGAGCTTTTGCATTCCCTTTGATATTTGTTTACTACTTTAAGAATTAATAAATTGTCAATGTGCTGGTAAAATAATAGCAGTGTAGGTAGTTGTGTAAGTTTGACTTTTTATTCATAGATAGGATCATGCTTAGAAAAACAACTAAGGGCATACTTTTTTTCCTGGACCTAAATTAGCAATATGTTTTATAAAATTGTGAAAAGTTACTGGAAAGTGTTGCATTTAAAAAAATAGAATTTATTAAAGAACATAGGCCAGCAGTGTCTCATGAGGTTTTTTCCAGTGGCCATATTCAGGTATTTGAAATAGGAGACTCTCAAAGTAAGGAAAAAATATAATATAAATTATTATTTCAATATTAAAATATTTAAATATAATGTGATTACCTCTGTGTAAAACTAATACCTTCCTATAGTGTGAAATTCTTACATCTTATATTGTGAAAGAAACAAAGGTCTGGCTATCAGGAGATCTGAGTCCTAGTTCTGTCTGAGCACTATTTATGTGACCTTAGAAAAATAATATGTCTGAACCTCCACTGTAAAATAGGGATAAAATTATCTGTACTCTTAAGAGGAATAAGTAAGATGTATATATGTGTTATCATTTTATATTCTTTAATGTGCCATGCAAACATTAGGAGTGTGGGATGACAATAGAATTGTACTGTTTAAGATTTCAAATTTATGCCTTCATTATAAATACTGTGAAGTATAATTTCTTATTTTTCTCTCCTCTTTCTCTCTCCATGTCTATGTATTATTACTGGCATCAGATTTATCTTTCTGTGGTGGAGACAAAGGAATGACTATCAGCATAGAGTTGGTTAGCAATCTCCTTTGACTTCCATCTCTCTTTAGAATCCATTCCTACATGTACCATCATATACCTAAGTTGGTGTTAGTTATTAGACATCTTAGAAATGAAGAAATAGTCACTAAAATAATTTTCTTTGTTCTGTGATTCAGATAAGGAAACCCAATTGAGAAAAATTGTTAGCTTGTTTAAAAGAGAATGGCATTGATGTATGAATAGACACATGAACAAGTTGAACAGAATACAAAATCCACAATAATACTTGGAGTTGTAGTTTATGTTATAGTGCAGTTATAAATAACTGGGGGAAAAGGGACTTTCAGTAATTGATAGGTATAGATTTCTAAGAATATAAAAATTTAACTATTAATTACAGTGGATACCAGAGTGAACTCCCAATGGATCCGAGATCTAAATGTAAAAAATGGAAAAACAACAACCAAAAACACCCTATAACCCAATAGCACTGTTTGTAGTCTTAAAATACCCAGTGTCAATGATTGTGGTTTTGAAATACTACTTCTCATTAAGGCAACCTGAATTCTTTAGAGAAATGTCTGATTCCAATCTGGAGTAAGAAATAAGTAATATAAGCCTCAGATAGCAAGGAAGCTGCCAAAGACTACCAGCTCTTCTAAAACTTTAAAAAGTCCAAGGAAAACCACACAAAAAAACCCCACCCAATGGACAGTATATATGAAGAAGGGGGTTACTGAAGAAAAAATGCAAATAGCCTTTAAACCATGAAAAGATGTTTAACCTCACTCATAATAAGAGACATTTTGATTGTACTGAGATAACATTTCTCACCTGTCACGTTGACAAAAATCTATAAGCTTGATGGTGCACTCTATAATAGATGAGCCTTTTGGAGAGAAAGGATGTCTCATATGTTGCTGGCGGGAATGTAAAATAGTATAATCCCTTTAGAGAGGAAATTGCCAATATCGCACAGAATTACAGATGCATTCTCCCTTTGGTGTGAGAAAGGATGGGAAAGAAATGCATATATTTACTGTGTGTTTATTTTTTTGAAAAGAAAACTGGAAAGATAAACTCAAAATTCATAATGTTTATGGGGAATGTGAAGGAATGAGATGAAGGGGTGGCACTGAGAATCCTCTAACACTATCCTTTTGTGTGGTTTTGATTTTTGAACCACATGCACATTTTAATATGTTAGAAAAAATACCATAAAATCGAAAAGAAGACTAATGAGCTTAAGTATATATGTAGTTGGTAACATAAACCAAACAAAAGAAAGAATTATTTCAGATGTCTTTTGTATAGAATACATGGTATTTCCTTTGTTGGATTTGTCCTAAGAATAAGAAGAATGGCCAGTGAAATGTTAAAATCAACCTAGTGTTTTTATGATAAATATTGATATTAGTATAATAATTTTAATACTATTTTATGAATATGATATATTAAAGCAAACATGTAAATGTAATTATGAACTATGATTTTTTTGGATTAATGCAAAGAGATACAAGTATAACATCCAAGCAGTTAGGAAAGGCCCTGTAGAGTAAAATTTAAACTTTGAAATATGACTACAAACTTACTGTGGTTTAAAAATATACTTCGTAGTTGTACCTACTGAAAAGGCCTACAAGTGGTGATTTCTTAATAGCAATGCATACTTTTAAGGTCTTGGTTTCTAAATGCATTGCCTAGTAAAGAGAGTGAGGGCTACTTGGAGAAAAGGCTGATTCCAGATCTGGGACTTAGAATATATAAGATGATCCTAGGACATCATGTTTTGCTGGAAAGCCAGTATTTAGTCTAATGGAAGTATGTGAAAAGGACAAAGGAACCACCTTCAAAGAATTTCCTTTGGCCAAAATTGAGACAACTTGAGGATAAAACAGAATAAGAGTTCTATTGATATAAAATATTTAATAAAAAGTCTTGATTCCATAACATTTAAAAAATACAGTTAATTTGCTATCATAAAATGAAAATTACTGAAAATTGGTAATCAAAGGGAAAAAATTCAGTAGCTAGCCTTTTTTATAAGGAACTGTAGTTCATTTGAAGGTAAGAAGGAATGTTCTACCTTACCAAAGAATACTGGCTACTAAAAGAAAAAACAAAACAAACAAACAAAAGATATAATTAGAAAATCATCATTTTGCCACCTGTGATAGGCATACTTCTAAAGATGTTCCCCCAGGATTCTCATTTCACTCAAACACTAATCTAGGATGTACTGTGAAGGGACTTTGCAAATGTAATTATGTATACTAGTCTTCTGATCTTAAGATGGAGAGATTGCCCTGGATTATCTGGGTGGATCCAGTACAATCATAGTGCCCTTAAAAGCATAAGAAAAAGGCAGAAGAGTTCATCACAGAGATTTGCAGAAGAGGCAGGAAGAGAGATTCTAAGCAGGAGGATTCAGCAATCAGCATTGCTGGCTTTGAGATAGAAGACCTATGTGCAAGAACCTGAGAGAGGCCTTTAGGAGCTAAGGGTGTCCCTGAACTAACAGCCTGCAAGGAAAATGGGGATCTCGGTACTACAACCTCAGTGAACTGGATTTTGCCAATAACTTGAATGAACTTGGAAGGGACTTTCTCCATAACCTCCTGATAAGAGCCCAGCTGGCTGACACCTTGATTTTGGCCTGGTGAAACCCATGCAGAAAAGCTGGTAGAAGCATCCTAGATTTGTGACTTCTGAATTGTGAGATGTTAAATTGTTTAAAGCTGTTAAGTTTGTAGTATTTTGTTACATTAGTAATAGAAAATGAAAATACAACCCCTTCATAAAATAATTGATTCAGATAAAGAAGATGCCTGAATGCTAATTTCATTAGGTGAAAGGATGTAAGGTCATATTTGCATCGTACCAAAGAATCACCTCACAGATTTCTTGCAATGGTAAAGGGAAAAGTATGTACCTTAGAATAGCGATGTCCCTGTCGGCACATCACCTAAGTAAACAAAGTTAGTATTACTAGTAATAGAACAGCTTGACATTATGTGTCTTCTGATAAGATGCAGTGAATATTGTTGTTATATATGCTGAATCTGATTCAAATCAGATCTTTAGATGTGTCTTCCATTTTCATGAAATATAGGAAAAGAAGGAAAGTTAAATGATACCACAAGGCCAGAGTCCAGAACATGGAACATATAAAAGAGCAGATTGGCCTGGTCTCATCAAATAGTGTCAGTAGAAATATTAAAAAGATTTATGTGTTGGAGGTAAGTAGACTATTGTATATGATAATAAACAAGGAGACATAGCAACCAGATTCAACATGTGAACATTGATGGGATTTTTGTTCAAAAAATAATGATGTAAAACAAACAAACTAAACCTTATACTTTTTAGGGATGACTGAGGAAGAAATGTTAACGTTTTTAGGTGTGATAATGGTATGCATTATAGTTGTGTAGGAAAATGTCCTTATTCTTAGGTGATGCATGTGAAATATTTAGAGAGAAAGTCATGATGCCTGCAGGCTACTTTTAAATGCTGCTTAGAAAAGAGAAAGGAAAAAAAAAAACCCACAGAAATAAAAAGAAAACATATAGGGCAAAATGCTGTTAACAGGTATTCAATCAAGGTAGGAGAGGTAAAGGTGCTTGTGATTATTATTTTTCAACATTTTTATATGTTTCAAAAGTTTCACATTGAATATTGGGAAAAGAGAAGGTGATGATCGGAAACTTGAAGGGAGTGGGGTTTGTTCCCTGGCAGGCTGCTCTTCAGTATTCTTGGACTGTACCATTTTATTTGGGACTTATCAAATACTGGAATTTGGAATACTTTTTTTTTTTCCCCCCCTGGGGTAACAACATCCATTTTAGCACCTGAGCAATCTCCAAATATTTGTTTTGATTTCTTTACCTTAGTTTTTTGCCTGAAGCATAAATGCATTTGGAACCACAGAGGGAATGAACTAGGTGATGAGTGTTGTGACAATCTCCTCTGAGTCTCTGTTACTCCTCTGTGTCTTATTGGATATGTCAAGATTTTGAGGCCCTGCTTACTTTTTACCTGGGTCATTTCTCGAGAGTTGTGTTTGCAACAAGCTGTCTTGAACTATAAGGTTAGGTCTTTCCCTGGAACAGAGAACGGGCTTGCTTAGAGCTTTCTGTCAAATGCGAGGTTTTCCAAGCTGGGTATTCCTCAGCTTTGACCTGAACCACAGCGTGTGCAACATACATCTAGGGTCACATCACATTGTCAGGGACTTAAGGTCCAGAGGACCAGTGAAGACATGCTGATGCTATGCCGTCATCTTTCTCTGAGCAGAAGATTTTGTGTCTGTTGTCAGTACCCACAGAACAGTAACAGATTAGATGATAGTTTGTAACTAGGGCAAAATCACATCTCAGACCTGTCAGTGACAATTGACTCTTCAGTAAACAGATCTTCAGTAATTCCTCTGTTTTCCGTCTCCCTTTTCACTTCCACTATTCACTGGACCTGCATTTTCCAAGCCTGAACAGCTTGAGGTTCTGCTGAGCCCATAATCTGCTTTCCCACTTTATTTTTTAATTTTTTGTTTGTTTGTTTTTTTTGTCTTTTTGCTATTTCTTGGGCCGCTCCCGCGGCATATGGAGGTTCCCAGGCTAGGGGTCGAATCGGAGCTGTAGCCACCAGCCTACGCCAGAGCCACAGCAACGCGGGATCCGAGCCGCGTCTGCAACCTACACCACAGCTCACGGCAACGCCGGATCGTTAACCCACTGAGCAAGGACAGGGACCGAACCCGCAGCCTCATGGTTCCTAGTCGGATTTGCTAACCACTGCGCCACGACGGGAACTCCCCTGCTTTCCCACTTTAAATGGATGGTGCTACCATTCATCCACTTACGTAAGGCAGAAACTGCATAGTCCTTTCACTCTTCAGGTATAATTTCTGACCAGATCTTGTTATTTTACCTTTTTACATCACATCTTTCTCCTTCTCCACTGCTATTGGTTTATTTTAGGTCTGTATCATCTCTTAAGCTAGATTACTGCAGTTTAGCTACAGACTGAAATGTATCCCCCTGTCAGAATTCATATGTGGAAGCTCTAACCTCCTATGTGATTATATTTGGAGATCGGCTGTTGGAAAGTAATTAAGGACAAATGTGGTGATAAGAGTGGTGTACTAATCTGATAGGATTGATAGCTTTATAAGAAAAGGAGGAGAATCTCTCTCTCTCTCCCTCTCTTTCCCTTCTTTTTTCACTTCCCCCTCTCTCCCTTTCTCCTCTGTTCACACACTGAACAGAGGAAGAAGGAGGCTGTCTTCGAGCCAGGAATAGACCTCCTACCAGTGACCTAATCAGCCAGCACCTTGATCTGGTACTTCTCAGCCTCCAGAAATGTGAGAAATAAATTTCTTTTGTTTAAGCCACTCAATCTGTGGTACTTCATTATGGCAGCCTGATCAGATTAAAGACACTACCTCCAATGTGGTCCATCCATGCCTGCTCCCCTCCTACTATCTCCATCTTTGAATCTCTTCTCTACACTGCTACCAGAGATAGCTTTTAAAGCTGAAACTGTGATCAATTTTGCCTGTTTTTAGAACCTTTATGTGTCTCCCTACAAAATGAAATTCAAACTGCTTGCCTTGTTATACCAGACCTTTTATGAGTTGGCCCTTTCATATTTTTCTGGCTTTATCGCTTGCCTTCTCTCTTGCCCCAGTTCCCACTCACCCTATGCTTGAGCTATATAAACCTACTTGTGGTGTTCTAATATGCCATGCTGTTTTGTATCTCTGGGCCTCTACTCATGCAGGGAGCATTTGGTGCCAGGGATGCAGCTTTACCACTCCCCCTCCCATCTGCTTGCAGAATATTTATTCATCTTTCAAGCTTAGATCAACCTCTAAGAAAACTTTCTCTGATCCGTATAGGATAGAATGGACTTCTCTTTTGCATCTCGTATATTCTTTTAAATACTTCTTTTATAACATGTAATATATCATTTCCCTTAGTGTTTAGTGTATATTTCTCTCTTTGGGGGCTAACCTAAGGCCACATAGATAGTGTATTAGTTAGGATTCTCCAGGGAAGCAAAACCAATAGGTTGTATATGTAGAGAGAAATACGTTTATTTGAAGCAATTTGCATATGTAATTATGGAGGCTGGGTGAGCCCAGAATCTGTTGGGGAGGCTGGTAGCCTGGAGATCTAGGCGAGAGTTGATGTTGCAGTTTAATTTTAAAAAGTCTGCAGGCAGGGTTCCCTCTTGCTTGAGGGAGGTCAACCTTTATTCTTTTAAGCCCTTCAACTGATTGGATGAGGCTCACCCACATAATGGGGGTCAGTCTGCTTTACTTCTACTTCACTGCATTGATTTACATGTAATCTCATTCAAAAACACTGTCACAGAAATAGCAAGAATAATGTCTGACCATGTATCTGAGCACCATAACCCAACCAAGTTTACGCATAAAATTAACCATTACAGGTAGTGCTTACGCCTAGATGTGATTTAGTCAGAATATGCCATAAAACCTCACATAGTCTTCCTCAGGCTCAGAGTAGAGTCATTCCCTGCAGGGATTCAAGCTCACAATGTGTTGCCTACTGCTTTATTCCCATAATTTCTTTCTGTCCTTTTAAATTGTTTTCCATGCAGAGAAACAAGGGTTATGTGTATTTGTACCATGGCATGATAGGCATGCAACAGTTGTATTCTTTCCATTATAGCCAGGAACCTTTCTAAATTGTCAGTCATTAAACTTTGCAGTTACACAATGACCAGTCTGCTAGGAATTGTATATTGCATGATTTGATGGCCCAGCAGGGAACAATTCCTGGAAATTCCTTCCCAAATGATATCCTTTGTAGTAGATATAGCCTAAAAAAAGAAGCGAAAGATATTGGTCTGTAACTGAGTTTCATTCATTCATCAGCAGTTGGGCCTTTTCATCATCATAGTGAAGGAATAAAATGTCTCCACTGTGATGCTCCTCAAGTTAGACCTTGTTAGTTTCCAAAACAGAGGCAAGTCTTGGCAGACACCCAGCTTCACACATTTGGGCATTTGATATAATTGTTAGAAGACAAAATAGTGTTTTCTGCTTGAGCCTATCTCAGGGCACCAGTATAGTGGATTATTTACTTATTACCTTCAGCTACTTTTTTTCTTCTTTCATGTTACTAATTTTAACCCAAACCATTCTACATTCGGAAGGGACATCGGGTTCATCTACAGTGCTGACCAGGTTTGCCCTAAGAACTGAGTCTAGCAAGTACTTCTCCTTAAATACATTCCCACTCATATAGTGTAGGGTGACATAGATACAGAACTAGTGGGCTATTTTGGCCACTAGGCAATATAGCTGCAGTCACTGTCAAGCTCAGTTTTGCCAGAGAGGGTGAAGACATAATCCATTCCAGAGGCATAAGGGTTTAATCCATAAGGTATTCTGTCATAAAGGTTTAAAGTTCTAATTATAGTTTCTTTTGCCGTTATTCCTGACTCTAGCACTTACAGTTCAAGCCCTGGACCTGGAACAACTTCTTAAAGTAGGGTGGTAGGGTGATAAGGACAAGAATTATATTGTCACCCCAGCATCCTCCCCAACCCCATCTTTCTCAGATCTGTTGTAAAAGCAGAGAAATCTATTTCACGAGGACCCTCCTTTTGTCCACCTCTTGTTGAATGTGAGCATGTAATTGTGAAAGTCTACTCACTAGCCTTCCTTGCCTTTTTTCTACCCATTTTTTGTAACAAATGTTCATTTGCCTATTCCAACTTTTCTTAAACTGCTACTCTAGGGATGATAGCAGCATGTTGTGTCCAGTTGAGGTGTTGGTTTCTTCACCCAGTGTTGGACACTGTATATCATAAAATGCAGTGTTTGACCTGAAGAAATATAACTTGGCTTTCCCCCCTCCCCTAAGTCCTTTTATTGTGTTTTGAGTATTTACATCTACCTCCAGGTATGCAAAGCTCAGACCAGGGTGACTATACCTGTCATGCCCATTATAGTGTCCTGGGGCTACAGGCAGTGGTCCCATATAGTTTACCTGCCAGCTGTGTGTGCGGCTTTCACTGCAAGAAATTTGCCTCATAGGTGTTTGCAGCCTTTCTTCTCAATGGTAGATAGGACAGTCCTTGTTGGCATTTTGTGTCTCAGAGGGCACAAGCCACTGTTGCATGGCTACAGCTCCCTGTGTCCATACATTTTATGAACCAAAGTGGCAACCTTGAGTGAGCATACTAAGGTATCCACTTGTTGATTAGAGTCACCTTTGGATTCTCTTGATGGGAATCAACATGTCCTACTTAAATAAGTCCCTTAAATTCCACTAGGGTCATACCCCTTACTCATGGGGTAGTACTCATGGGTGTTAGCCATAGGCTCCCCTCTGCATTTCTGAATTACCTTACCAGTTCACTTTTCCATAGCCCATCTGCCTGATCATATGACCAAACCATTCACTAGTACCCATGAGTCACACAAACTGCAGCACCTGTGTTGTTGTCTAAAAGGATAAAAACCTGAACTTTAGCCCTCTGAGCTGAGTTATTCTAATCTTCAATCAGAATTTCTTCTGTTGGTTGGTCAGTGTGGAAACTTTCCAAAATGGATGCTCTCCATCACCTTGGAACTGATATCTGTAAACTAGGTGGCTTTTTGTTTGTTGACTAGGGGTTGTCAGTAGGATACTCCCCATGTGGTACCAGGATCCAGGAGTTTTCCAGGTGGCTCCCAAGTTAGTGCTAAAGGAAGAGAGGCTGTCTGCTTATAAATATGATGAGTATCTCCTTGTTTTCCTCTGGTAGAATTTCTTGTATCAACCATTCCCATTTTACTATGGAAATTTTCTTGGCACTGTCTTCCTTATTAGAATACTTCCCCTCGACATGACACAAAACATTATGGGTAGCTCAGATCTCAAGATTATTTCCGTTGCTATGGAGGCAGTTTTGATTAATGACCAGTTACAAGCCAGTGTCTTTCAAATAGCATGTACTGTGTTGTTGCATCTGGACATTTTCTTTTTTTCTCCTTTTTTTTTTTTAATGGTTGCACCTGTGACCTATGGAAGTTCCTCTGCTAAGGCTTGAATCAGATCTGCAGCTGCCACCCTACCCCACAGCCATGGCAACACCCAGTCCTAGCTGTATCTGCCACCTATGCTGGATCCTTAACCCACTAAGCGAGGCCAGGGATCAAACCTGCAACCTCACAGAACTGCGTTGGGTTCTTCACCCACCGAGCCACAACTGGAACTCCATCATCTGGACATTTACTGCTGGGCAGCACTCATAGACTTTGGTCATAAGTTCCTGTGTGGATGAGTTTGAGTTATAAATACTTCCAAAATTATGTATAAGGGTGGCTCAGAAGAACCTGAATGTATTGATTGGGTTACTATGGCCTTTTATAATTCAGACATACTCTTCTATTCATTTAAATATAACCTTCTTTCAGATAGCTTTATGGATTAGAGGTAGCAATATTCCCAGATATGTAGTATGTACCCTCTGTAATGACAGCAACCCAACTAAGTGTCGTGCCTCTTCTGAGGTAGGCAGTGACAGTGTTTATTCCCAGTTGCCTGTGGGTATCACCCGTGGCTCCCATCTAAGTTATTCAGCATTTTCGCATATGGACAGGGACTTGGATCTTTGCTGAATTTACCAACCAAATTGTTAACCAAACAATGACAGTAACCTGGTGAATTCAGATAATCTTGTGGCAAAACAGCAAATGTGAGATCCTTTCCACATGAAGGCAAATGGTGGTTGACTCTTTTCTATCAAGATGTCAAGAAAAAGGCATTTGTAAGATAAAAAAATAATAATGCAGTCCTTTAAATAATACTGTAAAGCTACTGCCCAGTTTTTGACATGTATGAAGGGAGGATAATAGAGAGACATAAAATTTTTCCTGATGAACTTGGTTAGCTGAGTAGAAAAGTAAGTAATATAAATAAAACACTAACTGATGTAAAAAACTAGAACATTTAAAAACTTAGGTCAGATGGGTATTAAGTGTATAATAGCCAGTGAGAGTCAGACAGCAGTGTGAGTTGGTTAAAAAGTTGATGGGAAAAAAAATTCCTTGATAGTTTGTACTGAGCCTATGGGGTAATTGGGAATAAACAGGCATGTGTGCGCGCACACACACGCACACTCACACACACACACACTTTTTTTTTTTTTAAATAAAGACATGGACTTAACCAGTGAAAGACTTTTTTTTAGTCAACATTTACAAACTTAAGAGAGAACAATTTTCAACCAAAGTAGGCCATTAGTTCTTAGATAAGATTTACAAAAGAGGCTCAGATGAGCTCTGATGGTGCTCTTGGTTAGCACTTGTGATTTAGCAAGCTATTAAGAATAACGTTTTTGCCTCCTGTCAGAAACCCATAGGTATGCTGCATGAAACAACAGACTGGAGACACAAGGCCTCAACCTGCTACAGTGGATGTCCACTCCTCCCCGCTCAGAGATTTAAGATAGGGTGTTAAAGTTATTTTATTAGAGTACAAATAGACTCAATTTGCATAGGTTTTATGATGAATTTTAAAGTAAAAGAATTCATTGTATATTATCCAAATGCATTGTTTTGCTTTTTTAAATTGGGCTGTGTTTTTGCCCTTACAAATAAATGTTATCTCTGGGCCAGTTTTACATACAAAAGACTACCTATACACATATCTTCAGGACGTAATGTTTCTTATCAGTAGGCAGTTACCTTTATTAAATGTGACTGTAAGTTACTGACTCTTTTGTCCACTCTGACCGTTTGCACAATCTTATAAGTTGTGACATCTCACTGTGATGATAAACATTGTGTATATTAGACACTGGCATTGGGGATAAGCAGTACCTATGCTTACAAAAACTTTGTAATTATTAATGTGTTTTGATATTATTTTATTGGTATCCAACAATCATAATTGACATCAAAGAAATAGGTAATATGTGTGTAAATAATCCTGTGGGAAATAACCAAAAATAAATTTGCCAAACTGCTCTTTTCTCTTATTCTGTTTTTATGTGTGAAGTAATACTGTGTCCTTTCATTTTTTATCTCATTTTCTCTACTGCCTTTATCTAGGTAGCATTTAAACATGCCTAAGTCTCTCCCATCTTAATGATTTTTAGTTCTTGCTTTGTTTGTTTAGTTAGCAACGTTTGATGTTGTGACTTCTTTCTTTTCAAAATATTATTTTAACTATGCCTTCATGTTCTGACATTCTCTGGTTTTCTTGTTACTTCTGTGAACACTCGTTCTCCTTTGCAACTTCTTTTATTTTCATCAGCCCCTTAATGTTAGGTTTGTCAGGACTCAGGCTTCTGTTTTTTTCCATTCATTTTCTCTTGGTGAGTAATTATACTTCTGTAGCTTCTGATACCATCTCTTTGCTATTTGACTCTAAATCCTAATCTACATTTTTAACTCTTGTCCTCTGAACTGAACATCTTCACTTGGGTATTTCATTAGGCACCTCACATTTTTTTTTGTGTGCAAAATCGAACTGATTAATCATCTTTCCATTCCCCAGAAAATGTGTTCCTGTATATCACTAATCTATCTAGTCACTTAGACTAGCTTCCTAGAAGTTAAGCTTCTCTTTCAGTTTGTAGAGCTCACCACTCTTTTTAGTTTCAGTGAGCGTTCTCTGGCTGCAGTTCTCCTGGCTCATGTCCCTGGCTAAGTGTGTTTCTTGATAGCTCCATTCTGAAGCCAAAATGTTATTCCAAAGTTACAAACTTTATTATCTTTTATTTCTCAGTGACTTTAGGAAAAAGGTCAAACTACATTATATGGCTTATAAAGTTCAGCTGACCCATGTAGCTTTATTTTCCTTTGTCATATTGTATACTCAAGTCATTGCGAATTTCTTGGGTTATTTGAAGTTGTTTTTCTCCCAGAGTTAATATGACCTCTCTTATTTGCATGAAATATCTCATCCCTCCTCATCTAACTGATGCTTGTTATTCAGGTAATAACTTCAGTGTCACTTATTTAGTGGGACTTTCTTTAACTCAAAATTAAGTTAGATTCTCATAGATTCTGTTAATAACTCATATTACTCTTTCTTTGTGAGTTTAATGTCTGCCTCTCTTAGATACTGCTTTCTCTCTAAACTCTAAGCAGAATAAAGTCTGTCCATCTGGTTTACGACATTATTCCTGGTGCCTAGCGCAGAGCCTGTCTTGGGACCAGCACTCAATAATATTTTTTGATTGACTGTAGAATAAAGTGACAGTATGATATTTCTGTTCATTATTCTTATGGGACTTAAGTATTTTTCCTGTTGTAACTTCACTTTATTTTTGTATAAAAATGGGAAGACTTGGCATTATAGTATTAGTGAATTCACTTTTTTAAAGTATGTATTTGATAGAAAAACCTAACGGGGAAAAATACTGCAAAATCCAAAGAATGTGAGATTTGAGAAGTAAGATATAATATATTCCTGCATTTACACAGACTGGAAAAGAGAAGACCACAGAGAACTCGATAATAGTTTATAGATCCCTTCAAGGTAACACTATAAATGAAGGAAGGGAATCATTTTATTCTCTGAAAATTGTAGGAAATCAGCACTTGCCTGAAGCTATTGTAAGAAAACTTTTTTTTTTTTTTTTTTTGTCTTTGCTATATTCTTTGGGCCGCTCCCGTGGCATATGGAAGTTCCCAGGCTAGGGGTCGAATCGGAGCTGTAGCCACCGGCCTATGCCAGAGCCACAGCAACGCGGGATCCGAGCCGCGTCTGCAACCTACACCACAGCTCACGGCAACACTGGATCGTTAACCCACTGAGCAAGGGCAGGGACCGAACCCGCCACCTCATGGTTCCTAGTCGGATTCGCTGACCACTGTGCCATGACGGGAACTCCTTTTTTTTTTTTTTTTTGTAAGAAAAGTTTATGTTGAAGATTCAGAAAAAAGTTCTCTGTTTGCATACCCAGAGAACTGATGGACAGTGGAATAGCCTTTAGAAGCACTCAGAGCAGTGAATTTTGAAGGTGCTATATTCAAGATATATTTAATGGTAGCCTTAGGGATGTATTGCTTTTTCTTGTGATACTCTGAAGAGCTGATCATACTTCATTTGCTTTATATTCAGTGACTATCCTATGCTGTATGGCTTTTAAAGTCCCCTCTACAGGTTTCAGGTATGACTAAATAGAGCAAGAAAAAGGTAAATTACTTACCTAAGAACATTTAGTGCGTTATTATTAAACCCCATATTCATAGTTCTCAATTACACTGTCTTCCAGTATTACACATTGGAAATTTTGATCCAACAATATATTCATGAGGAATTTTTTAGTATCTTAGACCAAGTATTATGGTAACATAATACACAATTTTTATTATAGTGTAGCCAGATTTTATTCTTTAAAAAATATTTAGGCCAAACCATTCTTTATAATGCTCTAAATAAGTATTATGAACATGGCAAATTCTTTCCATGAAGTTGAGCATTTAGAAAGGTCATCACTTCTTTTCTCCCTAAAATAGTCATTAGTAAAATTAGTTCTGTAGTTTATTAGAGGATAGTTTTGGGGATTGTAGTATTTACCATCCAATTTAAGATACTGATTTTTAAGAGTTCTCTAAGAAAACATAGCTTATTTTTCATTTTCATGTTATATAGATAATATACTGCATTTTCTTATTTGGAAATAACGGATTTATTGGTACGAATTCCTATACTCTTCACTTTCTGCTACATTAGGTTGTTTGCCATACTGTGAACATTGCTTTTTGTTGTCTAAGATGTTGTCTTTGCCATCCCTTTCACCTGGTCTGCTCCTCTTCCTGTCACACAAACTACACACTCTTTCCTTTTTTTTTTTTTTTTTTTTTTCACTTGGCCACTCCTCTCACACGCAGAAGTTCAGGGGCCAGGGATCATACCTGCACCACAGCAGTGCCCCAAGCCACAGCAGTGATAACACCGGATGCTTAATGCACTTCGACATCAGGAAACTCTGTCTTTGTCTTCTTTAAAGTCCCTATCACAACCTGTATTTTAAAATTTCACATGATTGCCTTTATTCAGAAAGGTAGTGGGATTCTTTGGCACAACTTCCTTTTTGGGTTCTATACTGTTCTAAATCATTGACATTTTATATGAGACTGACTTTCTTTGTTTTCTAAAGTATTTAATAAAAATCTGTTGTTCTTAGGTATTAAATTATCTGGTAAAAGTTGATTATGTAGTAGGAGCTCTATTAAAAAACTTGTAACTAGTTTCTTATTAATTTATTGTATGTCTGATTCACGCTGAACATTATGGCTAGTATAGGGCATTCTTTGGTGGTCTATGTCTCTTTCCCTCCAGCTGAGTTTATTCCCAAATTTGTTTGTTCCAGTTATGATTTTTATTATAATTCTATAAACCAGTGAAAACTGAAAGAAAAATTGTTATTTTTATGAAAAAAAGTTGAATAATTTGGAAAGATTGCATAAAGGCAAGTATTAAAAGACATTTCTGTCCAATTAAATATGAATAATAACTGTAAGAGATGGTGCGTGTGTGTGTTTGTAGGGAGTTATAAAATCTAGATAAATTTTCACTCATTACACGTATTTCTTAAATGTTTTAAATGTGCTCAATGTCTTTAAATAGTGTAAAGGAGAAATCATAGATAATTCATAATAAGTATGATGACATAAGAAAGACAAATATTGCAGAATTTGAAACTATAACACTCAGCAAAAAGGGCTTGGTTTTGTGCAGAAGATTGGTAAATGAATGAATGTTTATATTCCTTAAAGTGTGTAGGACTTCCAAACCCAGCCAAAATGTGGGGTAACAAAGAATGAATTTTTCCTCTGCCTTAAATAAAAAGTCAGAGAAAACTCATGAAACAATAATTTTCAGACATTGTGCAACAGCTTACTGCCTGTGGAGAGGCTCCAGGCTATAGCACTGGAGGAGAAACCCAAACATAGCCTGGAGGTTTTCCTGAATTGATAAATCAGGGTTTAGGGAGATCCTACTGGCTAGGGTTTGCTCAAATTTGTGGTGTAGTATGCTGGAAGGAAAGAGCTGTGCAGAAGCAAAAAGAGAAAATGCTCTTGAGATCTACAGTGGGTTTACCTTGAATAAACCTTTCGGCTGAGTCCTTATCAGTGCACACATGTGAGTAATCTACTAAAATGCATGCTTTAAGCAATCTAAAAACACGGTAGAATAAGCCACTGGAAAGGAGCAGGGAGAACAATCTCTAAAGCTTTCCTTTGGCTGGGCATACCTTCCTTATGTACCAGAGTAAAATAATCTCCTTAACATGGGACATAGCTGTTTCTCGAAAAAGTACTGTCTTAGTGCTGGATGGAATCAAATTAACTCTAGACTAAAGGCTATTCAGGAATCACTCCAGTAAAGCTTAAAAACATCCACAAAGTTCAATCTGTATCACAGTAACTTAACTGCATCCTAGAATCCCAGAATAAAACCTCTGAACATTTTAAGGAATATAGTAAATTCCAGCAACCAACATAAAATTCAGTGTCTGTCATCCAGTCACAATTACCAGGCATGCACAAAAGTAGGAAGATATGACCTGCAGCTAGGGGGAGAAATGATTCAATAGTAAGAAATCCAGAATGATACACAGGATAGAAAATGAATCAATAGTAAGAAATCCAGAATGATGCACAGGATAGAATTAGATGAGCTGTATATAAATATGCTCCATAGTTCAAGAAGATAGAGAGATGTATGAGTGTTGGTAAGGAGGGAAGTGAAAAAAAAATGAATCAATAGTAAGAAATCCAGAATGATACACAGGGTAGAATTAGATGAGCTGTTATAAATATGCTCCATAGTTCAAGAAGATAGATGTATGAGTGTGGTAAGTAGGGAAGTGGAAGATATAATGAAGATCCAAATTGAACTTTTAGAGATGGAAAGAACAATAGCTGAATTTAAAAAACACGCTGGATGAGATTGATAGCAGATTTAACTGTACAGAAATAAAGATGGCTGTACCTAAATTGTAACAATGGAAACTATTCAAAATGAAACAAAACAAACAAAAAAAAAATGAAAAGAAAAGATTGGGATAAAAAAGGACAGAGCTATGGGACAATACCAAGAACCTCAGGTATTTGTAATTGGAGTCCTAGTGGGGGAGAGAAGATGGGTAACAGAAAAAGAAATATTTGAAGAAATAATGATTGAAAAATTTCCAAATTTGATGAGAAATATAAATCCACAGATGTTAAGAAGCAAAATGAGCCCCTGAGGAAACATGAAAAAAAATCATACAGAGACTCAGCATAATAAAATTGCTAAAAACTAGTCATAAAGAGAAATTCTTAAAAACCAATAGAGGGAAAAAGACACCTAGTATTTAGAGTAATAGGGATAAATATAACAATGACAGCAGACTTCTCATTAGCAATAATGAAAACTAGAAGACTGTGCAGTGACAAAATTCCTAAACAAAGAAGTTAACATTGAGTTCTATAAGCAGGAAAAATATTATTTGAAACCAGCAAAGTAAAAAAAAAAATCAAACATGTGAAAGCTAAAATAATTCATCAACATCAGACAATTATAACATGAAATGCTAATGGGAGTCCTTCTCACATAAGGGAAAAATGATACCGGGTGGAAATTTGGACCTACAAAAAAGAATGATGAGCATGAAAAATGGTAAATACCTAGTTAAATACAATTTTTTTATATTTAAAAATATCTTTCACAGATAATTGATAAAATGGACAAAAGGTCTGAATAAGCATTTCTGAATAAAAGGTATACAAATGGGCAATAAGCACATGAAAAGGTGCTCAACATCAATAGTCATTGGAGAAATGCAAATCAAAACCAAGGATCTTACTCCACACCCACTGAAATAATTGCAGTAGAAAGATAACAAGTGTTATTAAGGATGTTGGAGAAATCAGATCCCTCACATGTTTCTGGGATTATAAAATGATTCACAAGTTTGAAAAAAATATGGTAGTTCTTCAGTATGTTAAACCATAAGACCATAAAGTTACTCTATGACTCGGAAATTCTAATCAAAGTGGAATTCTAATCAAGAGAATTGAAAATGTATGTCCATACAAAAACTAACAGCCTCATTCATAATAGCTAAAAAGTAGAAAGAACCCAGGTGTTTATGGCTGATGAATGGGTAAGCAAAAGGTGGTATATCCCATACAATGAAATATTATTTGACAGTAAAAAGTACTGATGCCTGCTGTAATCTGAACGAACCTTGAGAACATTGTGTAAGTCAAAGAAGTGAGTCACACACACACACACACACACACAAATATTGAAAAATTGTAATGTATGAACTTTCCAGAATAAGTTAATATACAAAAACGTAAAGTAGATTAGTCACTCACTGACAGGTATTATGTGCAGGGGAAATTGAGGAGTGACTGCTAATGGATAAGTGCTGCTGTTGGGGGATAATAGAAATGTTCTACATTTAGATAGTGGTGATTCAATTCTGTGAGTATACAAGGAACCAATGAATGGTACAATTCAAAAGGGTGAATGTTGTGATGTGGAATTACATCTCAATAAAGCTGATGACAAAAGTTAATTGACTTTTTGAACAGAAATAGTTGCAATGCATTGTAGAGTTTAATGCATGTGTACAAATAAAATGTTTGACAATAGTACAAAGGCTGGGGCAGGAGAAAAGAAAGTATTTTAGGTTTCTTTTACTATATGTGGAGTGGTATAATACGAAGGTAGATTCTGATACCTTAAAAATGTGTTAGTGATTTCTGGACCAATCTACTTAAAAAATAATAGAAAGAGGTTTAGTTAATGTAATAAAGAAGATAAACTGATATAACTTTAAAAATCAGTATAAAAGTAGCCTGGAAAAGAGCAAAGAGACAATGAGGAAGACATTAGAGAAATAAGAACTCAGATTTAAATTCAACAGTATAAAAAATTATTTAAAATGTAACTATCTAAAAAGCCCAATTAAAAGGCAGAGTTTGTTGTATTGGATAAAAAAAGCAAGGCATAGTCATATGCTGTCTGTAATAACCCATTTTAAGTAAAGACACATGGTACAAAAATAAAATCTGGAAAAAATGATACATCATGTTAGCAATAATCAAATGCAACCTGGGACTATATTAATAGCAGAAAAATTAGATTCCAGAGCAAGGAATATTACTAGGGCTAAAGCAGGTCATGTAACCATGATAAATGAATTCATTAAGTAGATATAAAAATTGTAAAAGTTTATGTACCTAATAACAGATCTTCAAAGTGCACAGAGCAAAAACTGATAGACCTAAAAGAAGTAGATAAATCCAGTTATAGCAGGAGATTTTAGCACTCTTCTCAATAATTCATCAAAGAAGTAGATGACGAATAAGTGAAAATACAGAAAATTTGAACACTATGACCTAACATTATCAAATTGGTATTTTTAGAACACTCTTGCCAACAACATAAGAATAAACCTTATTTTCAAGTGTACTCAGGACTTTTACCAAAATAGGCCATATTCTTGGCCAAAATGTAAATCTTGATGAACTTCAAAATATTCAAGTCATAAAAAGTGTGTTCTCAGAGTTCCTGTCGTGGCGCAGTGGTTAAGGAATCCCACTAGAAACCATGAGGTTGTGGATTCAGTCCCTGCCCTTGCTCAGTGGGTTAAGAATTTGGCATTGCCGTGAACTGTGGTGTAGATTGCAGACGCGGCTTGGATCCCATGTTGCTGCGGCTCTGGTGCAGGCCGGTGGCTACAGCACCAGTTAGACGCCTAGCCTGGAAACCTCCATATGCCACAGGAGTGGCCCTAGAAAAGGCAAAAAGACAAAAAAAAAAAAGTGCGTTCTCTGACCATATAGTACATGCAGAAATTGCTATCTGGAGAAAAATCACATTTTATTGTTTAAAACTAAACAGTACAGTTCTGAATAACTCATCAGTAAAAAAAGAAATTGCAAGGAGAATTTTTTAATTATATATTTCATTTACTGAAAAGGGAAATATAGCATATCAAAATTGTATAGTCATATATATAAGGTGTAGATAAAGCAATACTTACAGGAACACTTACAGCTTTAACTTTTTTTTTGCTTTTTTAGGGCCACACCTGTGGCATGTGGAAGTTCCCAGGCTAGGGGTCAAATCAGAGCTGCAGCTGGTAACCTCACCACAGCCATAGCAACGTGGGATCCGAGCTAGGTCTGTGACCTACCCCACAGTTCACAGCAATGCTGAATCCTTAATCCACTGAGCAAGGCCAGGGATCAGTCCCACATCCTAGTGGATACTAGTCAGGTTGTTACCTCTGAGCCATGATGGGAACTCCTAGCTTTAACTCATTATATATTAAAAAGTGGAAAGGTTTAAGATTGGTGACCTAAACTTCCACCTTGAGAAACTACATAAAGAGGAGCAAATAAAATCTGAAGTGAGTTGAAGAAAGAAATAATAAAATAAGAGCAGAAATAAATTAAATAGAAAACAGAAAGGCAATAAGGAAAAAAAAAATCAATAAACCCAAGAGCTGGTTGTTTTCTGTTATCAGCAAATTTGATAAATTCCTAGCTGAAAGGCACAAGTTGACAATTTTAGGTGTAAGAGGATATCACTACATATCATGCATATATTAAAAGGGTAGTAAGGGAATATTATGAATAACTTTGTGTCACTAAGTTCAACAAAGATGAAGTGGACAATGACCTTGAAAAATTCAAACTCTAAAATCTGACTAAATAAATATACAACCTAAATGGATTATTTTAACTGTTTCTATTAAACTCTTCTTATTTCTATTAAAGAGGTAGTTAAAAATCCTTTCTCAAAGAAAATTGCAGAGCCAGATGGCATCAGTGGTGAATTCTACCAAACATTTGTAAAGGTCACGATGGAGAAATTATAGTTAAGGTAGATTTTAACCCTTTTAAAAAGATGGCTCTAGTTTCAGTATGAGACAAAATAATGTAATATTTTAAAAATTGGATATAGGCGTTCCTGTCATGGCTCAGTGGTAACCAACCCAACCAGTATCCATGAGGATGTGGGTTCGATCCTTGGCCTTGCTTAGTGGATTAAGGATCCAGCATTGTGGTGTAGGTTGCAGATGCTGCTTGGATCTGGTGTTGCGGTGGCTGTGGCATAGGCCAGCAGTTGCAGCTCCAATTCAACCCCTATCCTGGGAGCTTCCATAGGCCGAAGGTGTAGCCGTAAAAAGACAAAAAAAAAATTGGTATAAATATGAAAGCAAAAAATAAGCCATGAAACATTTGCTTGCTTGTCTTGGTTGTCTTAAAATCTGTCTTTTTCAAACTTGGGTGTTGTAATTAGCTAGATCAAGATAAGTAATTTTTGAAATAATTTTATACTAATCAGTTTTAATATTCATCACAGTTATTGAATATATTAATTATTATCTCCTTTTAAAACTTTCGTTAGAGAGTCAGATCAGGGTGAGATATTTCTTACTTGAGTTCTTGGGGTATTGTTATCCAGACTTCTGTTCTGATACTGAGGAATTTCATTTTATTTATTTATTTATTTATTTATTTATTTATTTATTTATTTATTTTTGTCTTTTTGCTATTTCTTGGGCCGTTCCCGCGGCATATGGAGGTTTCCAGGCTAGGGGTCCAATCGGAGCTGTAACCACCGGCATACACCAGAGCCACAGCAACGCAGGATCCGAGCCGCGTCTGCAAGCTACACCACAGCTCACGGCAACGCCGGATCGTTAACCCACTGAGCAAGGGCAGGGACCGAACCCGCAACCTCATGGTTCCTAGTCGGATTCGTTAACCACTGCGCCACGACGGGAACTCCCTGATACTGAGGAATTTTAAGTAACAAAATCATAGAAATAATGGCAGTGATGGTATATTATTGATATTTTGGTACATTTATTTAAAGAGGTGAGAGCTATTTTTCTTAAGTAAATGCTTTTTTTGGAGTGTATATGTTTTAAATATCACATTGTTCTATATGTAAATGCTTGATTCTTTTAGTATCCTTTATTAATATTCTAAATAATTTGGGGATAAACTTTTTCAATGTTAACAGATGCTATTGCCATTATTCTCTGAAAGAGTCATGTGTCTTGGGATTAAGGATTTATAAAGACAAATCTACTTTTGAGAAGCATAGTACTTAATACAAGATCCTGACATTTCTTTCCAGAAATCAAATTAGTTTATTCTCAACATACAAGTTTTCACAACCCTATTAAATGAGTTTATTCTCTGAACTTGTACAGAAACCTACATATTGCTAAAATGTTATCAAAAGACCTTTTAAAAAGTGCCAAGAAATGAATTATATATTTAGGTTTATTCTTAATACTAGCAGCAGGAAGAGCACATTGTGAGCTAAATTGGTTAATTGAAGTTGGAATCACTACTACCTTTATACATAGATCACATACCAGAAGATAATTAAGAACTGCATTAAGATAATCTTGAGGACCAATATGCTCCAAATATTTTTATGTGGAGAAAAGCACACAGATTTATAGAATATATAATTATATTAACATTACTTGAAAATTAAATTTTAATTAGTATTAGCCACAAGTTAAAGGCATTATAACATGAGCAACATGATTTTTTTCCCCAATGATAGAAAATTTCAAAATCTCATCTTTTCAGCACATTCAGAGTGTAATGCACCACAGACTTTGTATGGGCAATGATTTGGCAGTCAGTGGAAGTCTTGATACCCTTGCTACTCAGAGTGTGTCTGCTCAAAGCAGTAGAGGCAACATCTGGTAGCTTATAAGAAATGTCCTCTCTCAGGTATCACCCCAGACCTACTGAATCAGAATCTGTATCTTAATACTCTATCAAGGTGATTAAATAAGCACATTAATTTGAGATGTACCAAACAACTTCTTTTGGTGAAGTGTGAGATTTTGTGGTGCTGTATTGCCTGGATTTCTTTTGAAGACATTTAAAAATTTTTTCACTTTTTATTCCTTATTATTTCTCATACACTTCTCCTACCACTTCTTCAGCTCACATTTCAAACTTCTAAAGCTAGATTGCTTTATAGGAATTTACAGCCTCACCGGTGGCAGAGAAATGGCTCTTCCCTTTGTACATTCTGGCCACATACCTCTGGATCTTTGATATATGGTAAATGTAGGCTATACTTAATTTCTTTGCGTATTTCACTTGAAGTAGGAAATGTTTATATTTTATAGTAATTTGTTTAATTACTGAATACTCAAATATTAACTTTCCTGCAGTCTTTGGTGAAAATGTTGTTTCTTAAGAATAACTGCTGTTGGTGGGAGCAGGCCCAAGCTTTCCTGCATATTCTTGCTGAGTGTCCCAGATTGGAAGACATCCATCTACTAATTTGAGCCAGTTTCTTAAGAGAGTGGGCGTGGCTTATTAGCAACAATGTTTTCAGCTTGCTCAAAAAGTAGTGGGCCCTTGCCCAAAGGTTCCTCTCTGGCAGTGCAACCGCAAATATGCAGGTGTTATCTGGGCTCATCATGTTGCCCCCATGGGACATGGGTGCAAATTGAACAGACACGAATATGCCCATGTTGCTTGCTGTGCTATGAGTAATAAAGGCCTTTGTTTCAACCCATCAGTCAGTCTTCTGCCAGCATCCTTGAAACAGTAGTATGCTAACTTCGTACCTTGCAAGTGAAATCTCAGACCCTTTACAGTTCCTGAGAGCTGGTACCTACTTGTTAAACTTGTTCAACCTAAGATACTGTTTAAGTTTCTGGCTATATTCTGTAGCATACATCTTATATTTTTCATTGCAGCTATTGCTGTTTTTTTTCTTTTTATACTTTTAATCTTTCATAGCATATATCATTGCCACATAATGTAGAAATAGGAGATAAATTAATTTTTTAAGAATTGTATGGCTTTGGAGTTCCCGTCGTGGCGCAGTGGTTAACAAATCTGATTAGGAACCATGAGGTTGTGGGTTCAATCCCTGGCCTTGCTCAGTGGGTTAATTATCCAGCGTTGCCATGAGCTTTGGTGTAGGTTGCAGACAGGGCTCAGATCCCACATTGCTGTGGCTATGGCGAAGGCCGGTGGCTACAGCTCTGATTAGACCCTTAGCCTGGGAACCTCCACATGCTGTGGGAGCAGCCCTAGAAAAGGCAAAAAGACAAAAAAAAAAAAAGAATTGTGCGGCTTTTTGCTGTGTTTTACAAATGAAGATAGTAGCAGCAATTTAAAAATTATATTTTTCCACCTTTTTATCTTGACTTATTTTTCTGGAAGGAAAAATATTTTTGAGAATCATTTTTGTCTCTTTCTTATGGGGTATGCATTTGTCAGATGGTTCGTTAGAGATGACACCAGTGGCCAGAAAATAGAACAATGACTGTTTCTATAATTGCATCAAATTTGTGGCATAAGTTTCTTTAGAACTAAGTTAATGCTATGTTTACACTCAAAACCAAAAATCTTGTTTTTAGTTGTAATTTTGAAAAGCTAACTCATTTTCTGTTGGCAAAAAAAAAAACAATAATGGTATACTTTGTTATTGTTATTATTCTGGCAGTTTAAAGCAATTTTTTATTGTATAAGTAATTTTCATTTCAATATCTTATTGTTTTATTTGAATGTATCCTTCTACTCACCTTATAAAATGCATGATTCCTTTTTTTAGCTTATGTTAATTTGAAATAAAGTGTTTCAACAGTTTATACATTTCTACCTCAGGAAACTATGATATACTCAATAAAATAGTTGAAAATATATCTGCATTTTACTGTTTAAATTGGTTTTAACTTGCCATAATTGTAGTTTCATTTACAATTCTAAGAAATAATACAGATATATTTTGTGTACCTTGACTCCATTTCCCCCAATGCTAACATCTTGAAAAAGATAATGCAGTATTGCAACCAGAATATTGCTATTTATTGGGTCAAGGTTTGAAACATCTTGATGACCACAAGCATCTCTTATATTGCTATACCCACTTCCTACCTACCTCAGCCCCTTCTTAACCCCTATATCATCAATCATTTCTCCAATTCTGACTCTTTCATTTCAATATTTTATAGGTGGGATCGTAGAGTTAGTATATAACCTTTTGGGATTGTCTGTTTTCATTCAGCATAATTCTCTGGAGATTCATTCACTTTATTGCATGTATCTTTTTTATTGTTGAGCATTATTCTGTGGTATGGGTATACCACAGGTGGTTTAACCATTCATCTGTTGATAAACATTTGGGTTGTTTCCATTTGGGACTATTAGGAATAATCCTGTTATAAACATTTGTATATAGGTTTTGTGCCAGGATAATTGCTTATATTTATGAGATAAATGCCTGAGAGTGTAATAGCTGGTTCATATGGTTAGTTACATTTTTAGTATTTTAAGAAACTGCCAAGCTGTGTTTCAGAATGACTATATTGTTTTACAGTCCCACCATCGATATGAGTGATCCAGTTTCTCTGCATCCTCACTAGCGTTTGATGTTGTCACTATTTTTTAGTTTAGCCATTGTCATAAATGAGTAATGGTATTTTTGTTATGGTTTTAATTTGCATTTCCCTAATGGCAAATGTTGTTTGTTGTTTGGGTTTTTTTTGTCTTTTTTTTTTTTTGCCTTTTCGAGAGCTGTTCCTGTGGCATATGGAGGTTCCCAGGCTGGGGTCAAATCGGAGCTGTAGCCACTGGCCTATGCCAGAGCCACAGCAACATGGGATCCAAGCTGCATCTGCAACCTACACCTCAGCTCACAGCAACACTGGATCCTTAAGCCACTGAGCAAGGCCATGGACCGAACCCGCAACCTCGTGGTTCCTAGTTGGATTTGTTAACCACTGTGCCACGATGGGAACTCCCCAAATATTGTTTAACATGTTTTCATGAGCTTTCTTGACATCTTTATATTCTCTTCAGTGAAATGTCTCAATGTCTTTTGGCCATTTACTAATTGGATTGTTTGAGTTCTGTTTTAAATTTGAGAGTTCTTTATGTATCCTAGATACTAGTTCTTTTCCAGATATGTGGGTCGCAAATACAATCATTGCTCATTGTTATGGAATTTATATTTATGCATTTTCCTACTAACAAACTAATTTGTAAACCTCAAATCAATACTTGGAGTGCTGCAGTGATTTGCAGATATGTGTAGTGTGGTGAAAATATTGAGTCACCAATACACCCATTTTCAGCAAAGGTGAAGCAAGTGATACTCTACTTTCTTATTTTAAATCTCCTTCTGTAAACTAGTGTCTACAGATTATTTAGTGCCAATTTTTTTACATTTTTGTGCTTTTGTGTGCCTTGTAGAGAATATACATATTAGATAAGCTTTGTTCATTCATGACTTACAGTGCTATTGGCCATAAGCTCCATGCTAATGAATCAGTATATATTATATAAGGTGATTTTAAAGAGAAACACACATAAAGTAAGTTTATGTATTGATCATTTGATGAAAATTGCACAGAGGCTTGCAGGAAACTGCAGTTTGATATTTGCTAATTCCATGTTCATGGAGAATCCATAATAGAACATAACTACCATGAATGAAGGGAATCATTTATATATTCTCTGAATTTGTAGCTTGTCTTTTTATTTTCTTAACAGGTCTTCCACAGAGCCAAAGTTATAATTCTAATAATGTCCAGTTTATCAATTTTTTTCAAATCATGCTTTTAGTGTTACATCTAAGGCTCTGCTTAGCCCTAGATGCTGAATATTTTCTTCTGATTTTTTTCCTACAGGTTTTGTAGTTGTATGTTACACAATTCAAAAACATGATCCCTTTTGAGTTGAGTTTTGTATTAGGTATAAGAAGTAGATTTTTTTTTTTTTTGGCCTGTCAATATTCAATTGTTCTAGCACCATTTGTGAAAAGACTGTCTTTCCTCCATTTAATTGCTTTTACATGTTTCTCAAAGTTTATTTGGGCCTATGTGAGTGTCTGCTTCTCAGTTTTCACTTTGTTCTATTGATGTGTGTGTGCATTATTCTTCCAATACTACATTGTTTGGATTGCTGTAGTGATATGTCTTGAAATTGCTCTCACTTTATTTTTTTAAACTGTTTTATTTATTCCAGTTTCTTAACATTTTCATGTGTATATTAAAATAATTTTTTCTGTATCTACAAAAATAGTCTTTCTTGGATTTTAATAATTGGAATTGAATTAACCTGCTTGTAAATTTGTGGAGAATTGACATCTTTGTTATGTAGAGTTTTATATGAACATATATGACTTGTATTTCTTTATATTTTTTATTTCTTTCATCAGTATTTTGTAATTGTCAACATGGAAGTCTTATACTCATTTTGTTTATTTTATACCTGAGTATTCCATTTGCTTTGTTGTAAATGGTATTATATTTTTAATTTCAGCATTCTTATTTTCATTGTTATATATAGAAATATAATTGATTTTTGTCAGTTTTTCTTGAATCCGACCGTCCTTGCTACACTCACTTCTTTATTCTAGAATTTTATTTTTTCTTTCTAGATTCTTTGGGGTTTTCTATGTAGATAACCATGTCATCTGCAAATAGGAACAGTTTTATTTCTACTTTTCTGATTTGTATGTCTTTTATTTCCTTTTCTTGTCTCATTGCAGAGGCCAAAACTTCCAGCACTATGTTGAATTAGAGTGTTGAAAGTACAAATCTTTGCCTTGTCCCCAGTTTTAGGGAGAAAGCATTTAGTGTTTTACCATTAAGTATGATGTTTTGTTTGTTTGTTTGTTTTGTCTTTTTGCCATTTCTTGGGCCGCTCCCGAGGAATATGGAGGTTCCCAGACTAGGGGTCCAATCGGAGCTGTAGCCGTCAGCCTACTCCAGAGCCACAGCAATGCGGGATCCGAGCAGCGTCTGTGACCTACACCACAGCTCACGGCAATGCTGGATCCTTAACCCACTGAGGCCAGGATCAAACCCGCAACCTCATGGTTCCTAGTCAGATTCGTTAACCACTGCACCACGACGGGAACTCCAAGTATAATGTTAACTATAGGTTTTGTTGTGGATGCTCTTTATCAAGCTAATTGAATATGTGACTGTATACCGAAGTATTTATTTTTGCTTTTAAAGTTGATCTGTTTTTTGGCTTATCTGTCATGGTGCCAGTAGTTGGAATTTATGTGTAGCTGTTAATATAGAGTGACTGAAATGCCCTTACAACTTTATTCAAACTCTCCAAAACGGAGTAAGGATTTACCACTGTTGATACTAAAGACAGTATGGAAAATGTTGCTTTGTGTGTCTGGGTTTGTCCCCACTCTGCATATTACTGCTTGATCGCTTAGATGTTTTTCTCTGGTCTTCCTACTCTAGTTGGGGATGCCTTATCTTCTCATCTACCCACTTTATGAATGTTTATTTAAGATTAATGATATGCTGGACCAGATCCTCCTGCTTATTTCTTTGAAAGTATATTAGCTTTTTGATTCCCTATAAACCGGAATTTCACAAGTTATTTCTTTCAGTCACTAAAGAGAATTTTATGATTTTAAGAGTTGACATAGATTAGAGAAAAAAGGAACATTTTCTGGGCAGCACAAGGGCTTCTTTCTGTGAAACAGTTTGAATATTTTAGATATAAGGGACTATTATTTAATAAAGTTACAATAAAATGTATTGATCAATAGATTAACACATTTCTCAATAGATAGGATAGTAAACAACCATTGCCCTCTAAATGGATTCACTCAATTCAGACATTTGATCTGCCCTTTCTAACCCTTGTTGGCACTCCAAGGTTTTGCTGCTGTGTGTGAGAACCCAAGATAAGCCTCAAACTTGGATTCTCTCTGAAGGTATAATGAGCTACCACCCCAGCCATTTGGCACATCACCCATGTTATTTTAGAAAAAAAAAAAAAAAAAAAGCCTTTCAGTGGAATGGGATTATTTTACTTTAGCAGTTTTCTATGTTATAAAGTTTAATTGCAAGTTTAAATGAACAGAAGTAAATTTGTGCCCATATGGCATTAAAGTATGTTAACTTTAGGGGAGAGAAATAATATGAATAATGCTTAGAGATGTTTTTCTGTGCCAGAAACAAAAGCATAACATTCTTAAAATTGTATTTTCACTAAAATGTACCTGTCTCAGTAAAGAATATAATATGTTTTATGCTTTTTTCCCCCTTTCTTGAATCATGGACAGTTCTAAAAGTAGAATATGATTTGTAGCCTGGTAATGGTTTTACAGGCATCACAGTAACTGGGCAAATAATCTATTGTAAATTTCCTACATGTCTATTGATGTCATTAAACACAAGCATATTGTATTTCAGAATCATTTAGTCATCTTCACTGTTGCTGACAGTTGGTGCATTAGTTCATGTTAAATGGAAGATCTCTTTAAACTATTCTTGGCATTTCCTAGATTAGATGAATTATGAATTTGATTATTAAAATTAACCTTTTATGTTCATCTGGTATGTTGTTCTGAGCCAATGTCCTTTTGTACTAAATCTTTATCATTCTGTGCTCTAGAAAAAAAAAATTTATTCAGGTAGATATTTAATGCAAAGTATATTTTGCATGAAATGAAGTTTGTAATATATACAGTTTGTTTTTACATACAAATATTTTACAAATATATCTTGTGTGAGCCAGAAAAAGAGTAGATATATTCTAATTTTGCACATCTTTTTATTTTGTTCTTCCTTTCCTCAAAATTGATTTAAGATTTTGGAAATAATAGAAATGAAAATTAGGCTAAATTATACTAGTACCAGTAAAGATAAACTATATTTGACTTCTAAAATGTATGCTAATTGATGCCCTCCACCATACTCCCATCTCAATACTCTCTAGGTTTTAAGAACATTTTGTTAAATTAGTTAAAGGGAAAAGATTCTAAAAAATCATGCTTGGCTATTATGTCATAGGCAGATGGGCCTTCTCAATTATGCTATTTATTTGATTCTTCTTCATGAATTTGTCAGTTTTTTCCTCCCTGATTTTTAAAGAAGAGACTGCACAAATTGTTCCTTGAACCTCTTTTTCCTTTGAGGATGCACTCATGCTTCCACATATATCCATATTCATGTATGTGTGTGTGTACAGACACATACACTATTTGAAATCTCTTTTGGGGCATTTGAGAACTGTTTGATCAGAATAGAGGGATTCTGATTGTGGCATGATATAGACTTTAGAAAGAATTCTGGAACTTAATTTATTCAGAATGTGTATTTGAGGTCAGTATAATACTATTCAAAGTTTTGTATGGATTTCCTTAACAAAAACTGTTTTAAGTCATTGACTGTAAATTGATTTTTAAATGTTTTACAGATGAAATAGTCTGAGGAAGAGGTTAATTTATTGCATGTGGTTATTAAATCTTGAATTAGAAAGTCATAAATTCCAAAGGCATTTGAACTCGTTTTTTTAAGAGTAACTTCTAGGAATTAGCAGAGATGTCACTTGAAGACGGGAAGACCAATTTGTTAGTGTTTATAGGCCTTAGGTTTCCCAAACCTAAGATTAAATGTGGCTTTTAATTGCTAAGAAGTATGTAGACTATATTATGTGAAGAGAATGTGCATACTTTTTAGCTTTGCTTAGGATCCTGAAATATCTTGTTGAATGCAGAATAACTAGTTGAAGCTATACTGGGATGCTTAGAAAACATATTCAGTGTTAATCTGCACTCATTTTCCAACTAGCTCCTAGAACAACTGTCTGTGCTATGCTAATGTTAAAATGAGCTGAGGTGCACAACTAGTATATCAGATAAAATATTTGTTTGCTCAAACCTACTTTGGCTGACTAGACATGTTTTGGAGCCTGATAACAAGTTGCTCAAGCAACTTATGTTTAGTGATGGTTGATTTGTTGGAAATATTAAAAATGCAACATGAGTATTGACAATTAGGAAGTAAAAACAGCTATCAGATCCACCTGGCACATAGAAACTAGAGGTGAGATGTTTAGTTGGGAATTGGTCTATGCAGTAATAAAGAGCTGTCCACTTTATTTGTTTATTTTTTATTATCTGTCCCCTAAGAGGAGATACCTGTTCCCCCCCCCCCACTGGATTTCCAGTGCCTGGATCAATGACTGGTATATAGCAGCTTCTCAATAAATATTTGTTGACTGAGCATACTACTTGACAGAGAACAAGAATGAGACTTCACAGTGATTAATACTTTATTCATTGCTGTAATCAAGCGTAGAAGATTTCAAGTAGAGGGTAAATATTATTTTGGTTTGCTTTCAAACAAGATATTGCTATCTCAGATCATAATTATTTATTAGAAAATTGACATCAAATTTATATTTTTGTAAGTGAGGGACATTTTCATGGCATCAACTGCTTGAATGAAAAAGATTCATGAAATGGGCAAATCTCATTTTAGGGAAGCAGTTTCTTTCTAGGGTCATAACATATGTAACATTGGAAGTCAGGGGTTATAAAACAGTCTAAGTAGATACCAGAACGTAGGATATTCTTTGCTTCAGATATTTTAGGGGCCAGTGTGAGAATCCTGACTTGGACTTGTGGAACAGTGAGAGTTTATTTGGGGCCCCTCATTGCACTGAGCAATCCTACAAGTCATAGAACATGTTAAACACTCTAGTGGTCATCATTCTCACACAAACTTGAGGTCTGAAGCAATGCACTACCCATAAGTTTAGAAAGTCTGCTGAAAACTTAACATGAGCTCTACCCTCTTGACAAATATTTAAGTGTACTACAGTATTGTTAATTATAGACACTATGTTTTAAAGCAGATCTTTAGAATTAATTGTTCTTATATAGCTGAAACTGTATTTCTCATGAACAGCAACTTGCCATTTTACCTTACCCCAGCCCTTGGCAAGTACCATTTTACTCTCTGTTTCACTGAGTTTGACTATTTTACATGCTTCATATAAGTAGAAACATGCAGTATTTAGTATTTTCCTTCGATAATTGACTTATTTCACTTTGCATAATATACTCCAGGTCATTCATTTTGTCATGTATGGCAGAATTTCCTTCTTTTTGAAGGCTAAATAATATTCCATGCTTTGTAAATACTTTGTAAATACCACATTTTCTTTACCCATTCCTCCATTATTGGACTTTTGGGTTGAAATGTTTCTTTATCTTGGCTATTTGAATAATGTTGCAAGGAACATGATGGTGAAGATAACTCTTTGAGATTATGTTTTTCATTCTTTTGAATGTATACACAAAAGTAGGATTACGAGGTCATATGGTAATTCTATTTTTAACTTCTTTAGGAACCTCCATACTATTTTCCAAGTGGCCACACCATTTTATATTTCTACCAACAGTATACAAGTTTTTCAATTTCTGAAATTGTTGTGGTTATCCATTTATATTCTTTTGGTAAACATATATTTGATATGCATCTGCCTTGCATAATCCATGCTCATGGCCAGGCTCATGCTCATTACTTTTCAAGTAATTTATAAAAGTTATTACTTCATTTTACACTTAAAAACTGATTTTTCTTTTTAACTCTTTTATATGCATTATGTCATATGATTCTTATAGGCGTGTGTGGTCAATCTCCTCTTAGAATTGTTACTAGGAATTTTCTAAGAACCTATTATACATTTTTAATTTGAGCTTTTGTTGTTCAAACTAGGCTCTCTGCAAAATTGTAAGCTGCTTACATTGTAAAGGAATTTGGAAGTTCTCATTAAAAAAATAGCTTTGTAATTCATAATTTTTCAAGATATACTTCTACGAACATTTTTATGTCAGTACATTTATAGGATTGAGCAAAAAATTTTATAGTAGATGGCATGAATATTTTACTTTGCATCTACAGTGCAAAAGAACAACAAAAAATGTGTGGGGAATTCTGTTTTGAGCTGGCAAGTCTGTGGGTTTAATTTGAATTCACTGAAGAGAGTGGACTTCGTAGATTCACAGTTAATGAGCCATTTCTCTTAAAGTATTCTGTCACTATGGGATTGCATACAGTTAGAACTGACAGTTGGAAACGTGCTGAGATAGGAAAACTAAAAAACAGCTGTCTCTCTGGGCAAATGGTACCAGCTGGTGAAGCTCACCAAAGGAAAATATTTTATATAATAAAGTAGCTTTCAGATATCACTGAAGTTGTGTGTTACATATTTAAGGTATTTTTTTTTAAACTTTGCTTTTGTCAAGGCATACTACTGATATATTTTTTCAGTTTAAGAAGTTTTGTATTTTGTTAACAACTAATCTCTTTAACCTGTATTCCTTAAACAATGTATAAGACTTTAAAGTTTACTTTTTGTACTTGTGTGGGAATCATTGGAAAGGTGTTTTTGTTTCTTTACGGGGTTTTAGAAGTAGAAATTTTTTTTTTTTTTCTGTTAGGTCTTTTCTAGAATGAAATCGATTTTTAAAATGTCTTGAATTGTTTCAGAAATGAATGGTTATGTTCTCAAACTCTGAGAAAAGATTTATACCACTGAACTTAAATTTTGATGATTCTCTTTCTTTGATATTGTCACATCTTACTAATAAAAATTATCACTTAATTTGTAAAAATTACCTATATTTTATCTAAGTAGGGATCTATTACTTTTTTGGCAGAGTGATGTATATTGAATTTCTAGAATGTTTATATTCTGAGGTTCTTTAGTTTTGTACATGAAGAAACTGTATAATTAATGTTTGTGCAAAAATAAGAAAATGACTAGTGTATGTTACAGACGTCAGTAGAAGTTCATCCTGTCACTCATAAGAAAAAAACCTTAGCTAAAAGTAATAAATCTAACTGATTATATTGTGTATTTGGTAGTAATCTAGCTTACCTCCTCTTTTAGCTTATTCACTATACGTTTTTGTCTCACTTTATTAATGGTTTGTATGGAATTTACAATATGCATCTTCAGCTTACTACAGTTAATCTTCAAATTAACTGTATTCTCACATATAATATGAGAATTTCCTAACATTGTATTTTCACATCTACCTATATTTATTTCTACCTGGAATCATTTTCTTTAGCATAAAGAACATTTTACAATATTTCTAGTCCCATCCTTTTTTTTTTTTTCCCTGCCTTTTAGGTTCATACTCACAGCATATGGAAGTTCCCAGGCCTAGGGGTGAGTTGGAGCTGCAGCTTCCAGCCTACACCACAGCTACAGGAACATCAGATCCAAGCCATGTTTATGACCTACACCACAATTTGTGGCAATGCCGGATCCCCAACCCACTGAGTGAGGCCAGGGATTGAATCCATATCTTCACAGATACTAGTCAGATTTGTTTCTGCTGTGCCACGATGGGAACTCCCTCTAGTACCATTCTATTGGCATTTAATTTTCTTGGCTATTGTCTGAAAATGTCTTTATTTTGCCTTCTTTTCCAAAAGATATTTTCCGTGTATTAGACTTCCAGGTAAGGGATATATATATATGTATGTGTATATATATATATGTATTTGTGTGTGTGTGTGTATATCACATATTATATTATCGTGATATATATAATATATATTATAATTTTTTTTTTTCTTGGAATCCTTTCAAGATATTTTCCCATTGTCTTCTGGCTTGTAATCTTTCTGTTGAAAAGTTAGTGGTAATTCTTATTTTTGATTTCCCAGTGATTTTCTGGCTGCTTTTGAGATTTTCCCTTTATTACCAGTTTTCTCTTGGGGTTCTTTTCTTCACTAACTTATTTGTTGAGCTTCTTGGATGTGTGTTTATAGTTTTTATCAAATTTGGAAACTGATCTACCGTTATTTTGAAAAACATTACTTCTCCTTCCCCTGCCCTCCATTACTCCAGTTACATGCATGTTAAGCTGCTTGTTATCGTTCCACAGGTCACTGAAGTATGATTCATTTTTTCAGTCTTTTCTCTTTTTCATTTTGGATAGCTTTTATTACTATATCTTTACATTTTTTATCTATTCTCCTGTGGTATTTAATCAGGTGTTAAACCTATTTGCTGAGTTTTTTATTTCAGATAATGTATTGTTCAGTTCTGAGCAGTTCCATTTTTGGTTCTGTTTTTTAATCTATTTCTTTTCTTACTATATTTATATTTTCCTTTATATCTTTGAATGTTTTTATAGTAACTGGTTTAATGTGCTTTTCTCCTAATTTCATCATGTCTATCATTTCTAGGTCTATTTTTATTGACTGATTTCTCTCCCAGTTATGGATCACATTTTCCTGTTTCTGTGACTGTCTATAGTAATTTGTATTGGATGATGGACATTATTAATATTATATTGGTGAGTGACTGGATAGCATTGTCTGCCTTTAAAGAAAATTGAATTTGAATTTTGTTTTACTAACAGTTAAGTTTGTTGTGGAATAGTTCATTCGTAGATTTGTTTTAAATCTTTCTAAGGTAGATCTAGAGTAGCATTCTCTGACCACTACTTAATACTCCTGAGCACTCAGTGAAGCCTTTTCACTCTAACTGATTTGAACCCAAATATTTCAGAGTCCTATATAGAGTTCTTCAAATTGCTCATTTTGAAATTTTTCAGTATTTATTTTCCTCAGTAATTTTCTCACCCTAGTGTTTTGTAAGTTTTACCCTATGCATATATAGTGTAGGCAAAGACATACAGAAACTCATACATAGATTTCTGTTGCACTTTTTCTGCACAACTCCCTTATCTATGGTATTGTACTCTAAAATTTCAGTTACTTCAGTTTCCCAGAACTCAGATCTCCTTCCCCTCAATTCACTGAGGCCAGTGGGTTCTGCTAGGGTTCTTCCTCCCAGGCCACAATCTAGAAATGGCCCTCAAGGAGTTTCTGCTACAGCCCAGCAGGTTAAGTACCCGGTACTTTCTCTGCCTAGAGTCACTGCTGAGGTGCAGATTCGATCCGTGGCCTCATGCAGTGGTTAGAGGCCTGGTGGTGCTGCAGATGTGGTGTAGGTTACAACTGTGGCTCAGAATTGATTCCTGGCCCAGGAACTTCCACATGCCATGGATGTGGGGAAAAAAAAGAAATGACCTTCAGGCAGAAAGCCAAGATTATATAGGGTTCATCTCCTTTAGTTTTTTTCTTTGAGGGTTCATAGGTCTATATTGCCTGTTTTTACTCTCCAAAACAGTTCAATATGTTTTATACACTTGTTTATTTGTTAATAAAGAGAAGGAAAATCCAAATATTAGTAATTTCCCTTTGACTGGAAGCTGAAACCTAACAACTTATTGTACTTTTTTTTAGGGGGGGGGGCTGGTCCTTATTTATTTATTTTTGCTTATAGTGTAGTAAAAACAGAAAGAATGCTGGAAACGTCTCTTCCTCTCACTCCATTGGAGAGGTTATGAAAGAGAGTATCTTCTGATTTAAGATAGTCCATCTTAGAATAGTGGTTCCCAGCAGTAACCACATCATGTTCAGTAGAATTGTCCTCTATTTCAGCTCAAAAACCATTAGACCATTAAAGCTCTCCTTGTAGAAAGGCAAAAGTAGAGTGGTAAAAATAGTATTGGTTTTAATTCTTGCTATCATCATAGGGAATAGTTACCTTTCTTTGAAAAAAGATAAAGAGGCAAAGTTTTAATCCACAGTGTAGTTGCTCATCTTTCAACAAATTCAGATGACATTGCAAAGGCTACTCTGAATTTTATCAATCTACCAGATTTTTTTGTCCCTAGTCACAGTGTAGTCTTATTCTTTATGTGAGTGCTTTTCCTTAGAAGAGTAAATAATTTACAGGAAACTTATTATTTACATGACCAATACCTGATTTATATATAGCTTGTTTCTTTTTCTGGCTTACTGATAACTGTTTTTAAACCATTTATTTTCACATATTAGCCTACCTTAGGTGTATGAACTATAATGTGTTTCCTTGAATATGTTAATAAACATCAGCCCAAAGTCATCCACACATGTCTATTTGCCTTTGAGATCGTTTTTATAAATGTCTACTTTAGCAGAGTTAGAAGAAAAGAAAAGATAATGAAAAGTTAGCATGATTCTTTCGCTAAATGCCTGACAGTGATAGTTTTGTCCTGAGTGTCTGAGTTCAAGAACCATGCCAATCATAATCCTTCTTGTTTTGAAACATAGATGTTAATATTACTCAGAGTAACAAGAAAAATTGGGCTCTAGTGTTTAATGTCATCTGCATATACCTAATGTTAAAACTAAAATCATATGATTTTATGTGGCCAGGAAATGAATCTAGGGCAGTGCTTTTTAATAGTGTACATTTCAGAAAAGATGCTGGTCACACTTTTTTCCACTTTTGGGCCAGAAAAAGTCATGCTTTGAGAAGACTTTTGTTTAGGCCAGGGATACTTAACTCCAGGAGATAGTTTTTAGGGGGTTGGCTCTTTGAACCTCAATGGGATAAAAATGACATCTTTATTTTTACTAAACTGTAACCTAAGTTTCTTTTAATTATAACTATAGGCATAAAATATAGTAATAACACTCTTGTGACTTTTTCACCATTAGAAATGATCTGTTTTTATATGATAAAATTTTAGGTTTTGATGTATCTAAAGTGCATTGATAAGGAAGGACATATAAAAATATATCTCAAATCTGGTATTTAAAATGTTTGGACTGCATTCCACTATAATTGGTTTCCTTTGTAATTCTGTATATTTTAATTTAAAAAAAAACCAGAAACATTGTTCTGAGAAGAGTCCATCGACTTCATCAGACAGCTGGAAGAGCATTCTTCATTTGCTCACACATTAAGAAAGCCTAGTTTCGGCAATTAAAATTACTCTCTTTTTACTTTACCTACCTTGAATATCCTCTTTTTTTGGCTCTTGCCTGCTGGTATTAGGTTACTCATAGATCTTTAATTTCAGTTTTATGTCTCACTCTCGCTTAGCATCTTTATTTATTGACCACATAACACAGGAGGTGGAATGTATCATGTAAGTTCAGAAAACAGGTTCTAGACTCCAGAGTAGGCAGATTTCCTAGGTTTCAGTTCAAACTCTAAAACTTATTTAGCTGTATAACTATGGGTAAGTTATCTAACTTTTCCAATAGTTTGGGTTCCTCTTATCAAGGGTTTTAAAGGCTGAAAAAGTACAAATTTAGTAAATCAACTTATGTTAGTGTGAGTACTCTGCATATGTTTGCTATTATTACTCTTTATTCAAAAAAAATTTTGATTGTCATCACATAAGCTAGGCCTTAGACATTCAGACCCAGACAAATATACACATACATATGTGCGTACATATATATTTACTCGTCTCCCAAAAGCTAAAAGTCTAATGACAAAGATGGCAAAGACAAATCTTGGAGAGGACATTTTTATAATTATTAATAATATAAGTATTAGGAAGGATGAATGCAAGATTCTTAGCTATGTCTTGAGGATAGATTCAGAGCCAGGCAAGGAAGACACTGAAGCTGAATAAACAAAGAATGGAATGAGCATTCCCGGCAAAGCAACGCTATTTGAAAAGACTCTGAGGGGAAAAAGATCCTGATTCATCTGAGAATTGAAAAGAAAGTCAATGTTGTTACACAGTATGGAGAATGAGGAAAGAGAGTGGGTATAGGATGAAGCTTGAGAAATGTGCAGAGGCCAGATCTGGTAAGCCTGTGCTGTGGTAAGTATTGGGGCCCTATCCTTATAGCACAGGCAAGCTTTAGATTAGCATATTCAAAGGATATCTGCTAACAGTGATAAGATCTAAAGGAAGAACTGCTATAATAGATACAGCAGAAGGAGGCTGCAGAAGCAATCCATGGAATAGATAATAGCTTGTTAATATAGTAGAATGAACTAGAAAGGCAGTAGTAGAGATGGAGAGGTGTAGAGCTCTTCCAAGATTAGCTCGATGATTTAATGATTGATTTCAAGGGAAGGATGAAGGAGAAGGAGTTAAGATATTTAGGCTTGGACTTAAGCAGTTAGGTGGATGGCAGACCCATCTATAGAGTTGATGGACACATTGGAGAAGGAATAGGTGTGGAGATTTATAGATGGAGTCACTTTGAACATAGAAATTTGATGTGCCTGTGAAATCACTAGGAGGAGATATCAGTAGTTAACTGGATACACTTACAAGTTGGCTGCTGTTTAAGAATCTGGTGGAAATCTCTGATGGGGCCTGGGTGAAGGATCCAGCATTGTCTTTGCTGTGGCTCACATCGCTGCTGTGTCACGGGTTTGATCCCTGGCAGAGGAACTTTTGCATGGGAGGACTATTCTTTAGAGCAGGTAAAAGGAAAACGTGAGAGCAAGTGATCTGAAGCTGATCTAAATGAAGGATAGCTGGTGATATAGACTAGAACTCCAGGGAATGCTAATAGAAAGTTGGAGGAATGAATTTTATTTCAAAGATATGCTGAAAAAGCAGTTACTTCAAAAGGCTTTTTAAAAGTTTAGAATGTACCCACTGAGAATGAAGTATAAAAGGTTTTAAGGGGAAAAATAGGGATGAGATGGAGATAATTCTAGTGAAATTTAAGATGTAGTTCTGACATAAGAGGATATGCACCCCGGGTAAATGTGATTTAGTTCTAATTAGATAACTCATTGCCATTCATATCATAGTCTCTTTAATGTAAAGATGCTAGAGGAGCCCTTTTAGGTTTAGCCAAGCTGACATTATTAAATAGTATCAAACCTTAATTATTAAGAAATTTTATATTTTTTTCTTCCTCATGCTTTCCCTCTGTCCCTCCCTCCTTTTATCTCTCTTCCTTTCCTTTCCTTCCTAGGAGGGAGCTAGGATGGAATGTCAAATTAAGATAAATAGGACATTAAGAGGAAAAGGTGTTCTTTTTAAAATAGTTTGATAACTTACAGGGTAGATCTTTATTTTAAATGATTCCAAGCCCCAGGTTAGTAATTATGTGTACATTTTATTTGCATAGGATTTAATAAATAGTGCATAAGGGTATATATGTTTTTCTTAGTGAATACTTTTGAAAAGCATTAAATATTTTAAAAATTGATTAAAATCTGGTACATCCACACAGTAGAATATTATGGCTAGTAAAAACAGAATAAAGGAGACCTCTGTTACTGAGAGAATAGATGATCAGGTTAAATTTTCAGATGATCAAGTAACATGGTCATTTAGGTATAAGAAAGAAGGGCTCATAAGACTATATTGTGCAAAAAATTATATAATACAGTGTGTGTAGTATGTTGTTTTTAAGAAATAGATGAAAATAATACATTTTTATTTACTTATATTGGCACTAAGAAACACTGGAAGGATATATAAGAAACTAAATAATAAGATTACCTATGGGGGCAAAGTAAGGGGGAATATAGTGGAGGAGGACAGGGTGGGTATGAGACTCCTTGGTATATGCTGTGTTATAGTATTTTTATTTTTAAATCTTGTGATTTTAATTCCAATATAAAAATTAATTTTTAAAATATTGATTTTCTTTTAAATGTACTACTTATAGATCTTTATAAACCAAAATACCAGATATTTGCAAGCACGGCTACTTATTTTTCTTATTTTTTAATCATTTATTTATATATATTTTTTTCTACTGTACAGCATGGTTACCCAATTACACTTAGATGTATACATTCTTTTTTCTCACATTACATGTTCCATCATAAGTGACCAGACAGAGTTCCCAGTGCTACACAGCAGGATCCCATTGCTAATCCATCCCGAAGGCAACATTTTTTTCATTCATTCATTTCTCATATGCATCTATAGAAGTGAGATATAAATCTTGTTTGTAAGATGTCTGCTTCACTGGGCAACTGAGAAATGTGAGGTAATTATGATAGAGTGCTAAATGTCATAAGAAAGCACAGTCATTGATAGAATCAGTGAAAGCTTCAAGTAGGAGGTAGCAATTGAATTAAGTTTTGGGGCATCCCATAGATTTTGGTGGTGGGAATTTGGGGGAAAATGGGGCAAGTTAAAGGAATTTCAGATGAGAGATGAGCATAGGCACAAACATAGCAAACGTTAGGACTTATTCTAGTGAGTCCATGATCATGACAAGTAATAAGAAATGAAAATTATTTCCGGGTAGAGTTGCGGTTTTGTAACATTTTGAGACATTAAAATGTTTTGGTGAAAGCAAATTGTTAAATTATTTGTCATCTGCTACATTTCCATTGAAATAATTGTGGAAAAAGTAGCAACTGCATTAGCAATATGAACAGTGTGGGAAATTTTAAAATAATCTTATGTTTTGGTATCATTTTACACTTACAGAAAAGTTGCATGATTAAAAAGAAACCATAGTGAGTTCCCTCGTAGCCTACCTTTTTGTGACTCATTTTGAAAGTAAGTTAGAAACATTATGCCCTTTTTACCACTAATGCATTGCTGTACATTTCCTAAGAACAAGAACATTCCCTTCATAACTATTGAGCAATTATCAGACTCAGGAACTTTTATGTTCTGTCAATCCAGGTTTAAAATTTGCAGATTGTCATGTTTTATACTCAGTAGCTGATGTTCCTCAAGTCCAGGAACAAATGCATGTTCACATATTGCGTATAGTTATCATGTCTCTTTATTCTCCTTTAATCTGGAGCCATTCCTTAGCCTTTCTTTTTCTTTTCTTTTCTTTTTTTTTTAAACATTGTATTGACTTTTTTCAGGGACATTTCTTTTTTTAATTATGACTTGAGCATCTTTCTTTGGTCTGAGGACCTTGCTATTCCACAGCCTTAGGGACAGTTGCTTGTTGCACTTGGAGATGACTAGCATTTCAAGAACATATCCCACCACACAAAGTATAATTGAGTCCACGTGGTGATGCTTCTAGATCAAGTTGAAAATACAAAGTGGTTTCTCATATTCCCATTAGATTAAAAAAAAAACCTTTTGTTCCTCACATTATATTTTGTTCATTTTTTAAAGTTTTATTTAAGTGAAGTTGATTTATGATGTTGATAGTTTATGCTGTACAACAAAGTGATTCAGTTATACATGTATACACATCCACTCTCTTTCAGATCCTTTTCCCACATAGATTATCATAGAATATTTAGTAGAGTTCTCTGTGCTATACAGCAAGTACCTGTTGGCCAGTCATTCCATATACCTCAGTATGCATACACCAATCTCAAACCCCCAGTCCATCCCTGCCACCCTTGACCTGTCCACTTTGGTAACCATAAATTTGTTTTCAAAGTCTATGCAAAACTGTTTCTGTTTTGAAAATAAGTTCATTTGTATCCTTTTCTTAGGGGTACAGGACATTTGTAGAATGACCCTCAATTTAAGTTTGTCATATATATTCCCATGATTAGATTCAGTTCATGATTCTTTGACAGTTTTAGTGCCTTAGATGTGATCTTTTGTCCTCAGTGTATGATATTGTGAATAAATGACTTTGGTTTGCTCTGATATTGGTGATGTCTGTCAGGTTATATTATAAAATTACAAATATGTAATTTGGGGGAATATACTTGAAACCGTATTCTTTATGGGACTTCTAGCTGTTAATTTTTGCATTGATTGATTATTTTCTAACTCCATCATTTCTTCTACTTGTATCAGTTGGCATTCTACCTCAAGAAAAGAGCTTTATTTTTCTTTCCTTTTTACTTTATTCATTTTTTTATACATTGTGGATTCATGGATACTTATTTTACTCAGTGGGCTGTATTCTCCATTGCTGTCATTATTTTGATGCCTAAATTATGACAGATTTGGTTAGGGATTCTCCTCAAGCAGATTCTTTATTCCTTTAACATTTATTTGTCACACTTTCAGAATCTTCTTACATTCTTATGCACAATTTTTTTTTCAGACTTTACTTGTATTTTCCTTGCTTCAGGCCCTGGAATCAGCCTTTTCTCTTAGGATCCTTGGTTCTTTGTATGGTGATGGACATAAAAATTCAACCCCTTGAATAATTCCAATCTCCAATAAGCTCTAGTTATTTTTGTCAGAAAAATTTTTATATATATACATATAAAACACACACAGACACCTCGATCTGTGTTTTGGTGGTAGTGTCATTGCTTCTAGGTTATCAGCAAATGTGCATGTCTATCTGTGTGTACACATGCATATATATTCATAGTTTTTACTCTCTGTAGATAGGTAAATATAGAAATAAATATGATAAAGATATATATGTATATATGTGAAATAAGTGTATATATGCTCATGCAGATATATACCTACATCCATCTCATCTATGTACATGAATAGGATATATATATATATATATGTATATGTACACACACATATACATATATATATATGTATATGTACACACACATATACATATATATATATATGTATATGTACACACACATATACATATATATATACATACACTGATACCAACTCAATACATTTTTAAAATCAAATCTCAAGTTAAAGCCATGAAGTTGAACAAGTAAACCTTACAGAGGGGATAAACCGTAGATGATTTTTTCTACTAAGTTCTTACTATATTTTCCTATATTATAGCCTGAAAGATGAAAGGAGATGACTTTTATTTGAGGTATTCAAGTATCTCCTGTCTCCTTCTTTGGCCAGTAACATGAAACTGATGATAAATTTCTATTTCTACCAATGTAAAGTGGCTGGGTAATGTTTTATATCTATATCTGGAAACGTAAAATTGGCAATTAGGAAGGAGTTGAGACTAGAAAGGTTGTGTGTGAGTAGAAGGTATGGTGTACTCTGAGGACTGTAGTATTTCATTCGGTAATAAACGATAAACATACGGCAGCTGTTGATTTGCACCCTTCATAATTAGATGAGTTAACTTTAGAATTAGGCATGCTTGATTTTAGCTGCAGTATATTTGCATGTAAATAGTAAACCAAACGTTGTGAAATGCCCCCAGTTAAAACTGTATCTTGTTTATATTAGCTATTCTTTTACCTTAAAACCTGAGAATGCACATAAATTATATTAAATATTTTATTGAAAATTTTCTTACTTTATAGTAAATATTCTTGTCTGAAATTTATGAGACCAAGAAAATCCAGAAAGAACTGGGAAGGTAAATGGATAACAGCCAAATTACAGGATTCTCTCTTAGGTCTGTTTCTGCTAATTCAATAATGAACACTTAGAAAAAATGTTAAAAAATTGAGCACCTTATTCCACTTTTTTTTTTTTTGAGTTATAATCAAATGCAAACCATAGTCCTTTTCTCAAAGAATGCATATGAGGTAGAGGAAATAAGAGTAAAAGGGATACAATAAGAGTAAAAGCCAGAAAATAATTATTTGTTGAATAGACTTCTGTTGACAGGGGAAATATTTTAGTGAGAAGGCTTTATGAAGATGGTGTACTTTAAGGTGATTTTTTAAGAATCCCTAAGGAGGCAGAGGTACAGGAATGTTAGGTAATAGAACTAATATTTAGAGACCTTGTAGTAAGTATCATTTTAAACAGCTAAAAATGTAAAAATAGAAAACTAACATATAACAAAGATTAGAACCATATAAAAAAGAAAGTACTAGATTAAATAATACCCAATAAAATGTATGAACATCAAAATATAGTCAATAAAGTTAAAAATTCAGTGGACCAGTCAAATAGCAAATTAGATGCAGTTGAAGGGAGAATTAGAATCCTAGAAGGTAGACCTAAGAAAATTACTCAGTATGTATCCTTGAAAGATAAAAAGAAATGGTAAATATGAAAGAGAGCTTATAATAGGGAAAGTATAATAAGAATGTCCAATATATGTCTAGTTAGGACTTTCAGAAGGAGAGAATGGGAGTGAGGAAATACTTAAAATACTGTCTGTGAATTATTCTGAATTGGTGATAGGTTCAGGAAGTACACTGAGTCCCCTCATGAAGATTGATAAGACTTAATAATCTACACCTAGACATTATAGAGAATCTGTAGCACATCAGAGACATAGGGAAAGGCCATAAAAGAAGCCAGAGAATGAAGCCTGATTACCTACAATCTCAATTAGACTGACAGAAATATTAACAGCAACCATGGAAACCAGAGACACTAGAGAAAATAACTATTGATCTAAAACTTTATGCCTAAATAAAATTATCATTCAGTGTTAAGTCCAGATAGTGACATTTCCAAACAAAAAAGTAAATTTACTTTTTTCATGAAGAACCAATGAAGAAGAAAACTGAACTAATGAGAGCAAGAGAGATGCACCCAAGGAGGAATGCTGAACAAATGAATTGGTAATCACATGGGAAATTGAAACAGACTTTACCTAAATAAAGCAACAACAAAATAATCACTGAAAAAGTGTACAAAGCAAGGAATCAAATATGCTATATACAAATAGTATGTAAGATGAGTTTAAAAAGTTCAAATCTTTGAACTTCGAGTGAAAATTTATTAATTTATACTTTGATATGTAAAATATTCATGTTAAAACTATAAAGATGCCATTAGATAGTAGTCTCATGAGTCTGTTTTCTGAGATTTTCTTTGATTGTAGGGGCCTCAGGGAGAAATAGAATATATAACTTTTACACCAGAAAGGTAGGAGTAAAGAAAATTTAATCAATTAAAAGATAGGAAAAGAAAAAAACAAACAGAAAAAGCAAGGTAAGTGGAAGGTACAAAATACAATGAAAAGTCAGTTTTAAATTCATTAATCACAATGAATTAAATAAACTGGCCAGCTAAAAGATAGCCAGCATGAATTAAAAAAAAACATTTTTGTATGTAATTTATAAAATAATTATGTAAAATATAACAATATAGTAAAGCAGAAAGTAAACCTAATTATTGCATGCAGGATTTTAGAAATATCAAAGCAGTTATTTACTGTTCGAATGTCAAGATTTTCTGTTTTTATTAAGCTATAATGATTATAAAATTTCCCATTTTATTTAAAAATTGTAAAAATCAATATTAAATTTAAAATGTATATCTCATCTACTTGTTAACTTTTAATGCTTTTAAGAAGTACTACATTGTCCTTGATGGTGTAATGCTAAATCTGATTCTGTTGAACCACAAATTACTCAGCCCTGAAGGTAAAAATTACACTGTGTGAATGTTCCTGCTTTGGGGATAAACATGTTCTAAATCAAGTCATTGCTCACAGCTAAAATCTTCTACCACTTGCACTTTGTTTAGAGATGAGATGAGTAAGACTGGTTTCTTAAAAGCCATGTAGTTTTTTAAATGCTGTTTATATCAGTATCAATAAGTGAAATGGAACTAACACAAAATAGATACAATCTTACAAAGATTGTGTTAAAAGCAAGTGTGTTTACAACCTACTGTTAAACTTCCAAATACAGTAAGACCACATAATTTCAAAGATTTTTACATTTGTAATACATCTGTAAATCACCCTGCTGGTATTGACTCTACTTGACTTGTTTGTGAAATGAGAGCTTCCTAAGAAAACGAATAGTGTTAAAAGGAGTTACTTAGGTAAAAAACTAAACTGTTTTCAATTGTTCTGACATCTATTTAAGACAGAAATCATATACCTAATTATTTTAAGCAGGGGAGAACTGAGAGAACTGTCATTTCTATTAATTACAAATCACTTAAATATTATTCCATCAAATTAGAACTAGATTTCTACTAAGTAATAATTGATCAGCTCCAGGCTCTCTTAAAGTTGTTTTCTTTTTTAATGTTTTATTTTTTTTATATTTTACTAATTCATGTTTTTAGCCACATAAGTATTTTTTTCTGAGATTTTCTTTGATATAGGGGGCATAAAATTTCATAGATAAAGAGTTAAATCTTTCAGAGTGTATCTTTCAGTTCAGTTCATCCACCTTTATACTCCAAATCAGGATGCTCTTAGCATATAAGTGTCCTTTCCAGGGGTGAATGTGACTGATGATTTATGGACATTTTTGTTTTATTTCTTCAACTGAAGTTCTTATTCTTATGATGGCCCGAGTACAGACATATTTGTCTTATCTTTATAATAAAGTTGAGAAATGGAAATTGTTACTGGTGTGAATCAATCAGGTCAAATATAATTTGTTACTACTGAGAGGGTTTTCTTCAGAGTAGCAAACAGAAGCCTGGCAATCTAATAGTAAACTTTTCTTTAATCATTAGATAGAGAAATCCTGAGCTAGAAAAAAAGTCTAGTTTGTCTCCAGTTCATAAAGGGCATTATTCTGTTGTTAGCCAAGGGATGCATTTCATGAATATATAACCTCAGAATTATTTCCCTATCTCTGTCATTGTGGATTTAATTTCAGTTGTATGGCTACTTCTTAGGAATTGAAAGAAATACAGAAAAATTATCAGGTATAATAATTGTTTTTTTTTTCCAATTTTTTTTCAATCTGGGCAGGGCGAATACCTTATAACAGAATTCTCAGTTCCTCCCTCCCATAACCTAAACTCTTGCTGTTGTTCATCTTTATTTTCTAAAACAAAATCAAAAACATTGTTGCTGTTATTTTCAACAAACTGTTGTCTGTTAGAACAATTAAAAATAAGAAAAAAAAAGTTTAAATTATTTAACCTTAATGTATTACCTCTCTAATGTTCTTCCTTGCCACAGGAACATGAGACCCAAGCTGCATTTAAGACCTACACCACAGCTCATGGCAATGCCAGATCCTTAACCCACTGAGTGAGATCAGGAATTGAGCTCAGGTCCTCATGGATAATAGTTGGGTTTATTACCACTGAGCCATGATGGGAACTCCTACATTTCTGACCTATGTAATTTTCCTTCTCTCTGAATAATTTCTTTTAACATTTCTTGTGATAGATCTACTAGCAAAAAAATTCTCTCAATTTTTGTTTGTCTGAGAAAGTCTTTCTCACCTTAGAAGGATAAGTTCAGTGGATACAGAATTATGGATTGGTGGTTTTTTGCTTTCAGTACTTTGAATAGTTCAGTCTCCTATCTTCTTGTGTACATGGTTCCTAAGAGAAGTTTGATGTCATTTTTATCTTTTTTTCCTCTGTAGGTAAAGTCCCACACACCCCACACTTCCCCAAATCCTTCATACCTCCAGTCTGGCTTCTTTACAGATTTTCTCTTTGTGTTTGATTTTATTATGATATGGCCAGATGCAGTTTTGGTATTTGTCCTTTCTTGTACTACCTGGATCTGTGGTTTTGTGTCTGTCATTGATTTTGGACTATTTCAGCCATTATTACATCAGATAGTTCCTCTGTTCTTTCATCTTTCTTCTCCTTCTGGTATAATTATTATAATTACTATGCGTATGTTAAACCTTTATAATTATCCCACAATTCTCAGGTATTTTGTTCCATCTTTTCATTTTTTTCCTCTTTGCATTTCAATTTTGGAACTGTCTATAGACATATCTTGAAACTCTTTTATTTTCATGGCCATATCCAGCCTACTGATGAGCCTATCAAAAGCATTCTTCATTTTTTTTTTACAGTATTTTTAATCTAGCATTTCCTTTGATTTTTTTCTTGGAGATTTCCACTTATCAGCTTACATTACTATTCTGTACTTTTATGTTGTCGAGTTTTTCAGTAAAGCATGTTACTTACTGTTTTAAATTTCAAGTATCTTAATTCCAAATTTTGTGATGTTTGATGTCTCTCTTCAGGTTCTTTTTGACTTTTATTGTGCCCAATAATTTTTTTGTTGAAAGCTGGACATGATCTATTGGACAAATGGAACTTTGACAGAAAGGTCTTTATTGTGAAGTTTTGTGTTTATCTGGCTAGGAATCAGTCTGTGTTTATTATTTGGTGTAGCTCTTGTGGCCACGGCTAAAATTTTCTCTTATGTCCTTTGTTTTCCCTGTTGTCTGTCAGTTTTCCTAGAGTTCTTAAATAGGGGTGAATCTTGCAGTTCTTTTGGCTGTATCCCATTACTTGTTATTTTATAGGAGCCCTATTGATACGGTGGTAATGTGAGGAAACCTTCTATGATTAGGTCTTAGTCTTATTAGTGAGCCCTTTGCCCCCTCTAAGTCATTTAGGCTCTGATGAAATCGTTTTCCTTGTGGGCAAGCTTTATTAAGGAGAATAGAGTTCAGTAGTATTTCAAAATGATTACTTTCCTTTTTCCCTGCTGGAAGCAGGTAAGGATTTTTCTTTTATCTCCACAGTGAGAACCTAGTGGGGCTCATGCAAGTAAATTCATAGATATTTTGGGGATCCTTCTTTAAGGCTGAAACCCCTCATAATTTTTCTTTATTAAGTTACTCTTCATATTTAACCTCCAGAAATTAATCAGTTATGGTTGAAAACATTCCTACCCTAGGACTGGCTTCAGCCAACACTTCTGTACTGGGCTTTTGTTATCAGTAAATCCTGATTTTCTATATCTGCCTTCCTTACTCTTTAACTTTAAGGGCAGTAGTTTGCTCTGTGACCTCAGTTCTCTGATGGATCTAAGAAGAGTCATTGAATTTCAGTTAGTTTAGTTTTTTTCTTTTTGTGAGGATAGGAATGACTCCTTCCAAACTCTGTATTAGAATTTCAGATCAGAAACCAGAAGTTCCAATCTTTCTTATTAGAATGAAGTTTTCACTTTAGAGCATTCTTATTAGTCTCTTAAGCCTTTTCTCTTCTGTTTATAAACTACACTGGAAACACTATTTCTAGTGAATATTTGAACATAGATTACATTTGGGCAGAGGTTATCTTTTTTTGAAATTATCTTTTCATTTGTTGACTTTTCTAAATGCAGACTGCATTCCTACTCAAGCTGTAAGGCTATGAATCCTTGATGTTTTCTTTCTAAGCCTCAATTCAGCATTTTGAAAAGATATTTTAAAAATCTGAAGCACTTATCTCCCTCCAAGGATGTAGACAGAATGAACAGTGAAGAGAATTTGTATACTGTTTTAAAGTACCTTCAATGCACCAGACACCACCCTGTGTGGATACAACGGGGAGTAGAAGTAGGATACCTAAATTTTAGTGTTCTAAGGCTAGTAAGGTAGCAGACAAGTAATTAATACCAAACTCATATATGTCAAGCATGTCCAGAGGAGCACAGAGGTGGGATATGTTATCCTACCTTGGAGGGTTGGGAAGAGGCAGGAAAAAGTCACCTAAAGCACCTGGCGTGTGGTCTATCTCTGTTGCTTTTCTTCTATAGTCAGGATTTGGAGATCAAGGCAAACTGGACAAGTTAGGTATTGTTTCTCCAACTCTCCTTGTTGTATGATTTTATTAGAATAGACACTGGCCCTATACTATTTTTCAAAATTAAATGTAAGCATTTTTGAATTGTTTTTTATTATCCTTTAGTATGAAATGAAGAATTAACTGTAATATCATATTTCACATTGGTGTAAGGTATGAACTGCCAAAACGGTTTAATCTTTTTATTTCTCAAGGTATGTCTTGTAAATATTTTGCGTAGTGATAGAATTTGAGTTTGGCTTAAGTCTGATTAGTTCTATTGTTCTTTAAATATAAGGATATTTTATGATTTAATAGAAGGACATTTTTGGAAATGATAACCCACTCATTTTAGCTAATATCATTTAGTTAAACCATTTCTTTTGAAGTAGTAACCCATTATGTAACTTCATACATATTTTTAATCTCATCCTACATATTTTTAATTTACTCTTTCAGGTCTACAGCACTGCTACTTTCTAGTGAAGGTATAATGAACATAATTTTATTTATTTCTTTTTTTAATAATTTTTTTTTATTTTCCCACTGTACAGCAAGGGGGTCAGGTTATCCTTACATGTATACATTACAATTACATTTTTTCCCCCACCCTTTCTTCTGTTGCAACATGAGTATCTAGACAAAGTTCTCAATGCTATTCAGCAGGATCTCCTTGTAAATCTATTCTTCTTTTTTTTTATTTATTTTATTTTTTTTTTATTTTTCCACTGTACAGCAAGGGGGTCAGGTTATCCTTACATGTATACATTACAATTACATTTTTCCCCCAGCCTTTCTTCTGTTGCAACATGGGTATCTAGACAAAGTTCTCAATGCTATTCAGCAGGATCTCCTTGTATATCTATTCTAAGTTGTGTCTGATAAGCCCAAGCTCCCGATCCCTCCCACTCCCTCCCCCTCCCATCAGGCAGCCACAAGTCTCTTCTCCAAGTCCATGATTTTCTTTTCTAAGGAGATGTTCATTTGTGCTGGATATTAGATTCCAGTTATAAGTGATATCATATGGTATTTGTCTTTGTCTTTCTGGCTCATTTCACTCAGTATGAGATTCTCTAGCTCCATCCATGTTGCTGCAAATGGCATTATGTCATTCTTTTTTATGGCTGAGTAGTATTCTATTGTGTATATATACCACTTCTTCCGAATCCAATCATCTGTCGATGGACATTTGGGTTGTTTCCATGTCCTGGCTATTGTGAATAGAGCTGCAATGAACATGCGGGTGCACGTGTCTCTTTTAAGTAGAGCTTTGTCCAGATAGATGCCCAAGAGTGGGATTGTGGGGTCATATGGAAGTTCTATGTATAGATTTCTAAGGTATCTCCAAACTGTTCTCCATAGTGGCTGTACCAGTTTACATTCCCACCAACAGTGCAGGAGGGTTCCCTCTTCTCCACAGCCCCTCCAGCACTTGTTATTTGTGGATTTATTAATGATGGCCATTCTGACTGGTGTGAGGTGGTATCTCGTGGTGGTTTTGATTTGCATTTCTCTTATAACCAGCGATGTTGAGCATTTTTTCATGTGTTTGTTGGCCATCTGTATATCTTCTTTGGAGAAATGTCTATTCAGGTCTTTTGCCCATTTTGCCATGGATTGATTGGCTTTTTTGCTGTTGGGTTGTATAAGTTGTTTATATATTCTAGAGATTAAGCCCTTGTCGGTTGCATCATTTGAAACTATTTTCTCCCATTCTGTAAGTTGTCTTTTTGTTTTCTTTTGGGTTTCCTTTGCTGTGCAAAAGCTTTTCAGTTTGATGAGGTTCCATGGGTTTATTTTTGCTCTAATTTCTATTGCTTTGGGAGACTGACCTGAGAAAATATTCATGATGTTGATGTCAGAGAGTGTTCTGCCTATGTTTTCTTCTAGGAGTTTGATGGTGTCCTGTCGTATATTTAAGTCTTTCAGCCATTTGGAGTTTATTTTTGTGCATGGTGTTAGGGTGTGTTCTCGTTTCATTGCTTTGCATGCAGCTGTCCAGGTTTCCCAGCAATGCTTGCTGAATAGACTTTCTTTGTCCCATTTTATGTTCTTGCCTCCCTTGTCAAAGATTAATTGACCATAGGTGTCCGGGTTTATTTCCGGGTTCTCTATTCTGTTCCATTGGTCTGTCTGTCTGTTTTGATACCAGTACCACACTGTTTTGATGACTGTGGCTTTGTAGTATTTCTTGAAGTGTGGGAGAGTTATGCCTCCTGCTTGGTTTTAGTTTCTCAGGATTGCTTTGGCGATTCTGGGTCTTTTGTTGTTCCATATAAATGTTTGGATTGTTTGTTCTAGTTCTGTGAAAAATGTCATGGGTAATTTGATAGGGATTGAACATAATTTTAACTGCTACCTAACATATAAGACTGTTATTCAATTAATAACTAATTTTTGCCTACTTGTAGTTTAGCGTTGTCACTTTTCAAATTATGTTACCAGCCAATACAAAGCTGTTCTAGCATACATCTAATAACTCTTTCTAAAATGAATGAATATCTATATAGAGAAGAAAGGGTTTTGGACTCCTTAGAGAAAGCAGAATAGAGAATCTTTTTTAGATTACAGAAGAGAGCACCAAAGCAATCTTAATTTTCTTCAAAAAAATCTGATTTGATTTTATAAAATTTGACTTAATTATGTTGCTGCTAAAATTCTTCTCTTAGATATTGTGCATAGATGATTCAAGATATGTTGAGGGCAACCCTCCTTAAAATGACTCTTAAAGCCTATTAAATCATCACTTTTAATCCAGACATCTCTTTCCTCACTACTCTGTTTGCTTTCCTTAATAGGAATAGTAGGGTACGTTTCTATTGCTGCTGTAACAAATTACCGTAAGTTTAGTGGCTTGAAACAACCCAAATCTATAATATCTTATCATTCTTTAGCTCATAAGTTCAGTATGCGTGTCACCAAACTGAAATCAACCTGTTGGATAGGCTGTTTCTTTCTGGAGTCTCTAGGGGAAAAATCCAGACTGTTTCTTGGTGGAGTTGGTGGTGGAACTTACAAGTGGTCTTGATTTCTTACTGGCTGTAAACTAGGGATTATCCCACCTTAAAAAAGGCCACTACATTTCCTGGCTTGTTATCTCTTTCCTCCATGTTCAAAACCAACAGTGGCCAGTTGAAGCACTCTCACTTTGCATCCTTCTGATTTACTGTTCTGTAATAAACTTATAGGGGTTTATATGATTAAATTGGGTCCACTCAGAGTAACCAGGATAATCTCCTCATCTTGGGTTTTTAACCTCAATCATATATACAAAGTCCCTTTTGCCATGTAACATACCGTATTAATAGGTTTCAGGAGTTAAAATGTGGATATCTTTGGGGAGCTATGTCTCTGCCTACCACAAATCTAGATAACCATACCAGTAAATAAATACTGCTGACTGTTCCCCCCTTGATTCATTGAATGCGGAAGAGGTATTAGGATTCAGAGTTGTGATAGTACTGTATTAAATGTAATATAGTTATGGGGAAAGTAGAGCCGAAACAGAATTCTAGAATACTGAGAAAAAAAGAAGATATGTTTACAGAGTATTGCTTTGTAAAGTAGAGAGTCCTTGTATATTTTTGTGAGTTTATATTAACCAGTTCTAATCCTTAGTATTAAGGTCCATAGTTATTCAGTACACAGCAGCAGTAAGTAAACCAGTAAAGAGATTTTTAATTTTGTATCAGAATATTCCAGGATAGAGATATACTCATTTGGAACAATAAATTTTAATAATTTATGTGAATTTTGATAATGGACAATATTGTATTTTAATATATTATTTCTTTCCTACTTAGATCATCACGAAGTATGTATATGAGCTCCTGGAAAAGGACTGTAATTTGAAAAAAATTTCTATTCCAGTAAGTCCAGTTTTTTTAAATATTCATGGTTCCAAATAAAATAGTTCTAAATTCAGAAGAAAACTTTTGTATTAACTGTGAGAAGTTTAAATGTTAAGATCTTAGTGTTTTGGTATTGATTAAATGCCTGTCAGTATACCTTATATCATTGTGCACAATAGTTCTTAAAAAATGATACTCTTCAGTGTAAAGAAAAGAAATACTGATTTCTAGTCTTTTTTGAAAATGATGGCACAAAGGGACTACTGTTTCCTCTTCCCTTTCTCATTTATTTGGTACAAATTATTTTTACTTATTTATTTGAAGTAAACCAATGTAATTTTTATTGCACTAAACATTCTCTATACCTTTGATTATTTCTTAATTTTTTATTATATGTTTCATTTCTATGTTATTTGCTCTGTACATCCCCATATTCATTCCTGTTGCCTCCTGTTTAAGAATACTACTCCCCTCTTAGGGAGGACACATTTTTGAAATTTCGCACATTTTGCCATTTCAGAGTTGAAAAGTTTGAAATATGTTCTCATACTCAGCTTCTCAAAAGAAGTGTTTCTTTTTTTAATACAAAACATGAAGTATAGGAGTTCCCATCGTGGCGCAGTGGTTAACGAATCTGACTGGGAACCACGAGGTTGTGGGTTCGAACCCTGGCCTTGCTGAGAGGGTTAAGGATCTGGCGTTGCAGTGAGCTGTGGTGTAGGTTGCAGAGCTGCTCTGTTCCCGCATTGCTGTGGCTCTGGTGTAGGTGTGAGCTGTGGTATAGGTTGCAGAGCTGCTCTGATCCCGCATTGCTGTGGCTCTGGTGTAGGCTGGCGGCTACAGCTCTGATTCGACCCCCAGCCTGGGAACCTCCATATGCCGCGTAAGTGGCCCTAGAAATGGCAAAGAGACCAAAAAAAAAAAAAAATGAAGTATTAAGCTTTCTTATTTATTTATTTTAATATTATGATTTTTTTCATTATAGCTGGTTTACAGTGTTCTGCCAATTTTCTACTGTACAGCATGGCGACCCAGTTACACATACTTGTATGGATTCTTTTTTCTCACATTATCATGCTCCATCATAAGTGACTAGATATAGTTCCCAGTGCTACACAGCAGGATCTCATTGCTTATCCATTCCAAAGGCAATAGTCTGCATCTATTAACCCCAAGCTTCCAATCCATCCTGCTCCCTCCCCCTCGGCAACCACGAGTCTATTCTCCAAGTCCATGATTTTCTTTTCTGTGGAAAGGTTCATTTGTGCCGTATATTAGATTCCATATATAAGTGATATGGTGTTTGTCTTTCTCTTTCTGACTTACTTCACTTAGTATGAGAGTCTCTACTTCCATCCATGTTGCTGCAAATGGCATTATTTTGTTCTTTTTTATGGCTGAGTAGTATTAAGCTTTTAAACAAAAAAAAATAGTAACCTTTCGTGTGATATGATGGTGGGCTATGCTAGATGATCCCTGACAACTCTCTGAGAACTCTCTGATTTTATGATCTATATGAATCTGGAAGACTTCATGGATGTAATTTACTTAAGGCACAAAATTTTAAATATTGATAATTTTGTTGACATGAAATTTTAAAATTCTTAATGTTATTCTACTATGAATTAGGGAGTTTGAGGATTTCTCAGTGCTATCCATCCTTACAAATTAATTCCATAGTTTGATTTTTTTAAAAGAAATCTATTTTATATTTACTTTGCTATAGATAACCTCAAGTATTAGTTCACATAGTTAATCATTATTCATTTATTCATTCATTCAACAGATATTTATCTTAGGGTGCCAGGCACTATTCTAAGGGCTAGTGACATACCAGTGAATACAATTTTATTCTATATAAGAGCTAGGCCAGCCCTTATTTGGAAACTTTCCTTCCTTTGAATTATATGAAGAGGAAGATTTTAGTATCTTTTTGGTAATGAATATACTAGTCTTTTTTTTGGATTTAAATCTTTTAGTTTTGATTTTAGGTCTAGTGTCTTACTCTATTAAAACTAAACACTGAATTTGGTCTTCTGGAAAAATTAAGGCAGAAGACTTTGTCTGATCTTCGTTCCTTGTTCTTTTTCTGTTGAAGTTTCTGAAGAATGATATTTAAAGAGTCTTAGGTTAATTCACTGTTATAGCACAGTTAATAGTGAGTCCTTTAACTCTGTAATACTTCTAGTTCCATGGAATCTTTAAACTCATTTTAATTCTCTTGATTTCCAGAACAAATCACAAGATAATTGACCATATTTGTCATGTTATATGATTAAATTTCATTAATTTTCTTTATAGAAAGCCTGAAATTAGGTTTAGAAGGACTTTGTAGATCTGATTGTTTTCCTGTTATTTGAATTTAGACCATAAAGTTACACTGAGAGAGCTTTAGATTATATGAGACCTAGAACAAGTATCATGTCCATTTTTGGTTAGTGAAGATTCCCTAATTTTATAAACTGAAAAGAAACAAAAAGGTTTACTTTAGGAAATTAAATTCTCCATAAATTTTCATCACCTATTTTATATAATTGTGAAATTTTCTCCCGTAAGTATTTGTTTTCTCCTGAGTTCTCTTAAATCCCAAAGCTAGCACTGAGGGTGGGGTTTTGTGGTTGTTTTTCAGTGTGTTCTTTTTACAAAACGAATACCACCAGACTTTTTTTGTCCTGATGATGAACTCTGTCTTAGTTTTATAGCTGAAATATTTAACAAGGAAAGAAAAACTTCCTTCTTTTTTTTTTAATGGCAGCACTTTGCGCAAGTCCATGACTTAATGGTAAAGATCATGATCATGTCTCATGTTTACTCTCCTCTTCATACAAATAGGTACAAAATATTCTCAATTTTAGTATGTCATATTTATACAGAATATTGGGTACATAAATTAACTTGGCTACATTTTCATTTGATTTATTCAATCATATTTAAATAAATATCAAAATTAGTGCGTTTCATAGGTATCCCAAAATGAATTGCTAACTGCTAAAAATTGTTTGGTTCAGCTCACTGGCCAGTTGGTCTTGGAAGTTGCTTTGTCCTTACCTTGAGGTGAAACACTGGAACGACCTTCCTGTGTATCCCTTAATTAAAGCTCATCTTAATAAATTACCATTGTTTAAAGATAAGTGGCCTCAAAATAGCCATTTCAGTACTTAATGAAAAATTATTTTCTTCATGTAGATTAATTTCTATTTAAAATTATCTCTAACTTTACACAGTGTAGACTGTAGTTACCAGCTACAGAGTCACAGCACAGTTCTGCATTAAATTGAGATTAGTGTTAGTCAATTACCACCTCAAATACTGCTCTTACACCTTAATCATTAATACCATGACGTTATCCATTTTCTTCTTTTCCATACATACTCTGATGTTCTGATATTTTTAAAGTTGACATATCTGGATGTTCAAGTAAAACTTTTATTCATTTGTTCATGGCTACCTTGGCACTCCTTAAAAATTCTTGAACAGCATTCCTGGGTAAAAGGTAATTTTTCTTCTCAGATTTAGTTTTCCTCTGTCTCTCATCCACTTTGCTTTCTCTGTGTTTTCAATCATATCATAGTAGTTTGTTTTTTCTGGATGACACATGCAAATGAAGCTAATGTGGTAGAGTTATATTTCATACTTCTCTTACTGCATTTTTAAGTGTTAATAATAAAGACACAGTTATGTCATTTTAATCCTTAGCACAGTGTATCTTTTAAAATTCTTTATAATCATGCATTAGTTTAATCTTCCTTGTGTGCCTTCTGAACCAGACAAGTATTATAACCATAGTTAAGACACATTGTTTAGTTAGTAGGTCCCTCTCCTACCTTTTATCTAAAGTCAGTGGTCATGCTTGATAAGAGTCTTTATTCCAAAGTTTCATTCATTCTTTTATAACTGGGTTCCTACAATGTGCCATTCTTTATTTTAGGAATTGGGAGTGTAGCTGGAGACAAACAAATGGTTGTGCCTTCCTGGATTTAGCTTCTAGTGGAGGGAGCAGATGGTTAATAAACACACACACACACACACACACACACACACAAAGTAAAGCATAGTGATTGTATTATGTGCTATAGAGGAAAATAAAACAGAATGGCACTAGCACATTCTTGGGGAAGTGTTTAAATGGGGTGGTCAGAGAAGGCTTCACTGAGAAGGTGGTATTTTTTTTTTCCTAGACCCTATGGCTGTGCTCTGCTTGCTGAAATAATTGCCCTTTATGTTTTGTTTACAAAAATGACTATGCATGTATTACTAACACCAATCTGATTGTTTTAGAAATCAAGAAATATTAAATTTTTTCTCATCCCAGGGTTAGTGACTGGGAACATATAGAATCCAGGGCATTTTTTTGGTATCCAGTTTTTGTCTTTCTTATTTTGATAATTGTATGACTATACACTGTTGTTGAAGTGAAGTGCTATTGCATTACCCAGCCTGTGGATTAACCTCTTTGTTTGAGGATGCGTTTATTACCAACCATCAAGACTTTAATTCTAGTTCTGACCTGGCTGCACAGAGGCTTCCATTCCTAGCTATTTGCTATTGCTGATGTGGAATACCACTAAATGCATGCCAGGCATAAGCAATAAAAAGCTGGGAAGTTATCCCTTTCTAAAAGTCTTTTGAGTCTTTCAGATCTAAATCATATATCATCTAGATTAAGCCTAAATATTAAGTATAATCAAAATGAATGAAAATCTTCACTTTTCATTATGTAAATAACTGGCACATAAAACAAGGTTATCAAAGTACACAAATAATATTCCTTCATAAAATAACTTATATAACCCTGTGTTCACACTCTGAATGAAATTTCCAAGTCCATCTAAGTAGGTATTTGAATTTTTAAATAGTTCCCCCTCCTACCTTTTAAAAGATTACTAGTATTCCTTGCTCATATGTGGTTTTCCACTATGTGTATTCTCCAATGGGGTTTTTCTACTTTTTATTTTAGGTGCAACATCTTTCTGTTATAGAATTATAGACTTAATAGCGGTGTGACCTTGGGCAAGTTATTTCAACTCCCTAGGCCTTAGTTTTTTCATATGTAAATGAATGTAATAATAGTATCACCTTAATAGAATTGTAATTAATTGAAATAATATTTTAAAAACATTTAGCATAGTATCTATATCTAGACCATAGGAATCATTCAGAAATTATTCTTATTTATAATGATAATATAATACTAAGTATATAGTAATGGTAGTAGACATACTTCCAATATTCTTTTATCATATTTGTATGTTTAAATTAATATCATGCTTTTTTTGCTCATCTACTTAGGTATAATTGTCAATCTCTAATGAATATTTTAAAGTTTTTTTACTTCTATAATTCTGTAGTAGTCATTCTATAATTTGTAGTAACCATTAGTTGTTTTCTCATTTATGCCTGTGCCTGATCAGCAAACATTTATTATTTAATTTTTTTTTAATTACAGGTAGATGCCACTGAGAGTGAACCAAAGAGTTTTATCTTTATGAGTGAGGATGCTTTGACAAATCCACAGAAACTCATGGTTTTAATTCATGGTAGTGGTGTTGTCAGGGCAGGTCAGTGGGCTAGAAGGCTTATTATAAATGAAGATCTGGACAGTGGCACACAGATACCTTTTATTAAGAGAGCTATGGATGTAAGTGCAATTTCCTTTATTTTTTTGGCATTTTATAGCTGTTTCATTATGTGTTATAAGTTATTTTATCAAAAATGTATAATTAACTTGATTAAAAAAACAGAATTGGCATAAGAAAAAAGTTATTTTATCATCTTTTAAAAACTTCTAAACATAATCTTATCTTGAAAATGTTGCTATTTAATTTATGGTGAAAGATTATTCTACATTATTTTGCAATATTTTTATAACAAAAAGGCATGTTAAGTATACAGAGATTTAGATAATGTCTTTGAAATGAATATTTTCAACTCTAATTGTTTTGTTTCTTATTATATGAAATATAACTTAAATTATACAATACTTGTCAATATTGAAAATAGTTCTGAGAAAAATATGATTGCTGTTATAAATCTTTGCCTACTTGATTTAGTGAATTTAGAAACTAAAGGAAATATACTTTAAATTAATATCTTTTTCTTTAAAAAAAGAATCAGAATAATTCACTGTTGTTATTTAAAAAAACCCAAGTTTAGAGCCAACAAATGGAGTGCTTTAAGAATAAGACACAGACATACAAAATGGTAAATTGCAGTATTTACTGAACTACTTTATTCTTGAATTCAGAGCTTTTAGACATTGCTATTTTAAAATTGTGTTCAGAGTTTTCATTCCTGTAATACCAAAGTTCCTTTTTCTGACCTAGCATTGTTACCTCTTAATGTTTGGTGACTTGCTTTACTGTCTCAAATATGTTCTGCAGTGAATAGCTTAATTTTGCCAAGTTGGTTTTCTTTCACATGTGAGTAGAGATTTTCTTTAGGAAAAAAGAGTGGAGTAGCATCTTGTATAAAAGGTTAGTATTAGAACATTAAGTTATTCAGGAATATATGTGTGTATGTATGCTCTGTAAGAACTACATTGTTACGTATTTGTAATTAAAATTGGAAAATAATTTCGTATACTGATGATTGCAGAATCAAAGATAATGTTTCTTACTCTGTTAACCCTAAAATGGTAGGCCCAGCCCAGTTCCTAAAGAATATGCTATTAATGGGTTTTGAGGCCCTTAAAATTCTGCAGGTAGAATTTCTTAGGTGAATTGTGTATTTGTTTCAGTCTTCATAGATATGCATAGAACACAAAACATTACTTTGGTTATAAACTTTAGTTGTGCATTTTTAGTAGAATTTAAGTAACTAAAGTTAATTTTTGATAAAAGTAACTCACATAATACGTTATTTAAACTGTTTCATATTTCTGCTTATGACTAGTGAAATCAGCTTTCTCTCTGGCACATTAGTTTGTGGTTAGACTGATCCTGTCAATGTATTTTAAGGACATTGTATGTGAAATGTGATCACAAATTGGTGAATATTTGAAAATATAATTTAGTAAAGAAAATCAGGTGTTTATACATAAGCGCTTGGTGAAATATTTTTTGTAAATTGTATTGTCCATGCTACTAGACCAACTAAGCCTTTCCCATTCTAGAATATTTTATTGTTGTGTAAGGCTTTTTGAAGTGAAAGAGTAAAAGGGAAACCATCACAAATATCTTTGAACAAACTATCTCTTGATGTCCCAAACAAGAGGGAGGAAGTTCATCAGTAACATTAATCAGTCATTTTGTTCTTTTAAGTAGAAATAGTGTTTGGGGGATAACAGTATTTCTTTGCCTTGACTTGTTTTTCCCCTTTAAATGGTCAGACCTGCAGCATATGGAAGTTCCCCCCTAGGATGGAATTGGAGCTGCAGCTGCCAGCCTATGCCACGGCCACAGTAATACCATATCTAGGCTGCTTCTGCAATCCACACCGCAGCTCATGGCAATGCTGGATCTGAGCAAGGCCAGGTATCAAACCTGCATCCTCATGGATACTAGTCAGATTATTAACCTGCTGAGCTACAATGGGAACTCTCCCCTTGACCTTTTTTTTTTTTTTTTGCTTTATTCAATCAGAGCAACTCATGATTCCTTGAATAAAAGCTGCTGATTTCTAAGTTCTTTAGTATTTAGTGTATGTTATATACTTTGAAAACTTTAGTTTGTATACCTTATTCTCATTTTTATGAGAACTGAGTAACTTTCTACCTGGTGAACATTTAAAAACATATCTTTTTAACTTAGAAAAATCGATTTTAGTACTTTGGCTTTACCCTTTCATGGTGTTTCTCTGATAGTTCTTCAAGGGCTGTGTTTGTTATGTGGTTGGAGAGTGCAGAGACAGGTGAGGCAAAGGATGATATGTTAGGAAGCAGGAAAAGGAAAACTAATGGGGGAAAGGAGCTTTCTCATTCTTACTTTTTAATCAGATTAGCTCTACTTGTTTTTAATTTTTGGACTTTTTTCTAAAATTGTATTTAAAGAAGTGATTTTGTAGTTTACAAAAGGCTGGGAGCCACTACTCTGTTTTTCATGATCTGTCAATGTTCAAGTCACAACTGAAAGAAATTCTGACGTTTTTTTAGGCCAGACAGTATTATCTATATTCAATGTTGTTAATAATGTTTCTGCTATATTTTTTGCAGATATTTAGTTTAAGATTAAAGGTCCTAAAATAGGTGTCGGAGTCATATCATTGTAAGATTAAAACTTTTTCCCAACAGCAGAACACTGCCTCTAAGTGGACTGTTTTGTAAAAAAATAAATAAATTATGTGTAAATCTATGGAGCCACTTTGGTTGAAGCTGAGGTAAAGACTGGAACCACCTCCACAAGAGCCCCTCACTTCTTCCCTGGACCCGAGGGCTCTATAGATCATAGTTTGAAAACAACAGATATTCCAGTCATTGCAGTTTAGATATTAAGAATTTTATTATTAAGTATTAATATTTCATAGTGGATAAACAGTACACATCAGATGAATCTCCACAGTGCTTCTCAGGTTCCGTACCTAATATGTTCAGTGTTTAACAGTCCTCATTGCATAATATATTACTTGGAGTAAGAAATAGTCTATCATATAGCCAAACAGTAATTATTTCAGTGTTGATTGTGCAGTTTGAGATTTACTCATACTTATTTCTTCTTTGATCTTTTCTCATATGCATCTTTTTAGGCATTTCAGTTGATATCTGTAAAACAGGCAAGGAAAATAGGTGGCACTTATTTCACTTAATTACTAATTGCAGGGGTGGTACAAGGGGGCAAAATGGAAGAAACCACTTATTCTCAGGATTGTGTAGTAACTTGTAGGACCCTGAAGGTTAGTAACTCCTTAAATTTTGCACTCTAGGCACCTCACCAGTCACTCCCTACCCAGGCTTTGACTGACTGAGATGTATTTATACTGTCAAAAAGTTTTATGGGGAGCAGTTTGGAAGCCCCTGGTCTGTAAAGTCACATTTTACCATGAGTCAGAATCACTTGGAGGGCTTCTTGAAATATAGAAGGATCCTAGATTTTAATTCAGAAGGTCTGGTTGGGGCCAGAGAATTTACCTGTCTAAGAATATCTCAGGTGATGCAAATGCTGCTAATTGAGCATCAACTAGAACAACTGGTGTAGGTAAACTCTTTGAATTAATTGAGAATTTATACTTTTCAGTCTCCAGTGTAATGGATAAGGTAGAACTTGATGACAATTATATCTAGTATGACAGAGGAAAAGAAGTTCTAGAAAATGTTTTATAATAAAATCAGTGACAAAAGTTAAAATTATAATGAATACTTTCAAAATACTATACAAGTGATTCATATTTAGCATGACTTAAATTTTTTTATTGTTATTTCCCCAACGCTATTTTAATTTCCCACTGTACAGCATGGGGACCCAGTTATACATACATGTATACATACTTTTTTCTCCCATTATCATGCTCCTTCGTAAGTAACTAGACATAGTTCTCCGTGCTACACAGCAGGACCTCATTGTTAATCCATTCCAAAAGCAATAGTTTGCATCCGTTAACCCCAAGCTCCCAATCCATCCCACTCCTTCCTCCTCTCCCCTAGCAACCACAAGTCTATTCTCCAAAAAAGCCCATGATTTTCTTTTCTGTGAAAATGTTCATTTGTGCTGTATATTAGGTACCAGATATAAGTGACATCATATGATATTTGTCTCTTTCTGACTTACTTCACTCAGTATGAGAGTCTCTGGTTCCATCCATGTTGCTGCAAATGGCATTATTTCATTTCTTTTTTATGGCTGAGGAGTATTCCATTGTGTATATATACCACATCTTCCTAATCTAGTCGTCTGTTGATGGACATTTGGGTTGTTTCCATGTCTTGGCTATTGTGAATAGTGCTGCAATGAACGTGCTGCATGCAAATCAGTGAAACTAGAACACACCCTCACACCAATGACAAAAATAAACTCAAAATGGCTGAAAGATTTAAATATAAAACAAGACACCATCAAACTCCAGGAAGAGAATATAGGCAAAACATTCTCTGACATCAACCTTACAAATGTTTTCTCAGGTCAGTCTCCCAAAGCAACAGAAATAAAAGCAAAAGTAAACCATTGGGACCCAATCAAACTGACAAGCTTTTGCACAACAAAGAAAACCAAAAAGAAAACAAAAAGTCCACTTACAGAATGGGAGAAAATAGTTTCAAATGATTCAACTGATAAGGGCTTAATCTCTAGAATATACGAACAGCTTATACAATTGAACAGCAAAAAAACCAACCACCCAATGGAAGAATGGGCAAAAGACCTGAATTCAAGGAAAATATACATATGGCCAACAAGCACATGAAAAGATGCTCAACATCACTATTATTAGATTATTAGAGAAATGCAAATCAAAACTACCATGAGATACCACCTCATACCAGTCAGAATGGCCATTATTAATAAGTCCACAAATAAATGCTGAAGGGGGTGTGAAGAAAAGGGAACCCTCCTTCACTGTTGTTGGAAATGTAAGATGGTACAACCACTATGGAGAACAGTATGGAGGTACCTTATACATAGAACTACCATATGACCCAGTAATCCCACTCTTGGACATATATCCGGACAAAACTTTCCTTAAAATTTGTTAATTTGAATAATTTCATGAGATTTCTGATAACAAAGGTTACATTTCTTCTGATTTCTCATAGCTAAAGTATTCAGAAAAATCTGCCATTTCCATACTTACTTAATTCGAATGTAGTTTTCATACTGTTATATCTAAGTTTTAAAAATTAATACTATTTTTATCAATATAATTTATGCAGTTTGGGTTCTGTAACATAATGGCCTGAGGTAATTAACAGGAACGTCTCCCTTCCACTAAACACCTGCAAATTAATGAATAAAATTTAGCAACAATAAAAATATTAAATATTGAACATAATGTTCAAAAGATAGAAAAAGAATCTTTAAATTCCTGACTACAAGAAAAAACTTAAAGCCACAGTGCTAAGTTCCTGGAGGATGTGACAGCCCAAAAGATGTAAAACCTAGGCCCCAAAGTCTACAATGCAACTTTGAGCCTGAGAAGCAGGAGCAAAAACTAAGACTGCTTTATATAGCGAGGGTCCTAGGAACTTCTGCCATTTTAGTTTTTAAGGGTGCAAAAATCAGTTCATGGCCCAACGGTGAAAAGAGGAAGAGTTGCTTTGCTAGAGGTACTGGGTATTGTAAATGAAGAGGCTATCTGGAGAAATAGAAGCCACAGATTCTAACCCAAAGCTGGATTTGGATTTGCAGTCTGAATTTAGACAACTTAGTGAGGGAATTTCAAGCAATATAAATTCATGTAGTGCCAGAAGCTACACTTTACAACCCAGAGAACATCCTAATGAAGATGAATTTGTAATAAGAAACTAAAAATTATATGAGGAATGGATTCATCACAAATTATAAGAGCCAAGTCATGCAACTCTCAGACGTAGGTGAAGAGAGAGTAAAGTAAAACTAGAGTTGAGGAATACAGTATATAGAATATACCACACAAAACATGAGAAAAAGTTATGAAACAAAGATTAAAAAGTCCCATGGAGAATAGAATAAGATCTAATATTCCTCTATTAGATGTTTTAGAAAAGCAATAGAAAAAGAATGAGAGAAAAAGCAGTATATTAGTTGTAGAGTGTTTATGAGAATAAAGACACAAATCTTTGTTGAGAGGCATGGCGTATCTTGAGCAAAACAGAGGAAAATAAATCTGCTTTTAAAACTTATTAAAATAAAATTATAGAATGTCAAAGAATACAAACATATAATCTTAAAAATCAGGTAAAAATGAAAGATATAACAAAATAAGGATTATCCTTTCCTACCCAGATGTAATATCTCTCAATACTTTTTGAGAAAATATATAAATATATTTAATAATTATGTATATTAAGTAATGAAATATATATTATATAAATATGTTTAATAATATATTTTATATATATAAAAATAATTACATATATCCATGTTTTTAAATTTTAGTGCTCTCTCTTATCAGTCACTTTCTGTTATGGCAGGTAAAAATCTCTTTCTTATCCCCACAGCTTTTGGATTAATTCAGCAAACAAGCTTTACAGTATTATTACTAGTTGAATATCACTTATGGCCAAGCCAAGTAGGTGCTATGGTTACTCTTCATTTCTGCCACCAGTTTATTTTCATGGAATTGATAATCCTAGGTTTTTTCTGTTTTCTTTGAATATTTGTTCATTCTGATTGACTCTCTGTACTTTTTGACATGATCAAATTTATCAGATAATCTCATGATTTCATGTTGTTCTGGAGATCAGAATAGACTTTTGTTACAAACTTGACTGTTCACTTTCTAAGGCCACCTACCTGTCTCTTATCCTGGGACTGTACTTAGATTCTCTCTTAAGTTTGACCTCCTGTTTCCTGGATCTAATGACCCCAGCTGTTTGGATATTTGTCCTCATTTAGATAGAACCATCAAATAGTGAATACAAGATCAATTTTTGAAACCTTGTATTTCTGAAAAATGTTTTTATTTTATTTGCTCCCTTTATTTTAATAAGTCTGCTGGGTATAGAATACCAGGATGAAAATCATTTTCATTCTGAAAAAAAGTTGCATGTTTTGTTTCATTGTTGGTTAGCTTGTGGTGTTTTAATTAAAAACTCCAGTACTATTCTGATCTTTAATCCTTCTATGTTTCCCTCTATGGAGGCTTCTTTTCCTTCTCCCTCATGTTAAGAAATGAATCATTGCTTTTAAGAAGTTTTCTATGCCTCGATGGGGGTTTTTTGATTCATCATGTTGGAGACTTGGTGATTCCTTTTATTTTATACTGTACACACATGATCCTCAATTCTGAAAACATTTTTTTTGTGTGTTATTTATTGATAATGTTAACCTCTTTTTTTGTAATTAATATCATGTGGTTTTAGAGTTTTGGATGGAGCCTTTAATTGCCTTATCTCATTGACTATACTATCTCTCTTATTTTCCATCTATTTTTGCTCCAGTTTCTAGGAGGTTACCTACTTTATTTTTTAAATCTTTAGAATTTTTAATGTTCTTGTATCGTATTTTGTTATGGAACTTTCTTTTTATTCTTTTTGCAGACTTCTGCACGGTATGCCTGTTTTGAGCTCTGTGTCTCTCTCTTCCCCTTCCATGATCTGATGTTCTTCTAGTCTTTCTCTGGATATATTTCTCTAAAGGAAAAACCTCTGATCTCTTAAAGGGTTGGCTGCAGAATGTAAGATCATGACCTATTTTTTGGTTTTCAGCTTTTGGTTTGTTTGGTTTTAGGGGGGATGTGTAACTACACCTTATATGAACTTATAACCATTGCATCTGTTTTTAGAATCAAGGCCTACCTCTATTTTCTAATATAACTGGCACCCCCAATTTCTGAGTGTCTCTGAAATTCTTTGGGTGAGTTGGCTTGCTTCTAGTTATTTTCTCCAGAGTCACTTCAGTTTGAATTTCCTGTGTAATACCAAACAAAATTCCATCAGCTTACAGTCTTCCAAAAATTTACTGGCATCTGTATCTTCTATTGTCTCCCTACTCAATTAGTTTTGTCCTCATACCCCTATTTTTGTGTGTGTGTGTCTTTTTAGGGCTGCACCTGCAGCATATGGAAATTCCCAGGCTAGGGGTTGAATTAGAGCTGCAGCTGCCATCCTACACCACAGCCACAGTGACAAGGGATCTGAGCAGCCTCTGCAACTTAAACTACAGTTCACAGCAACGCCGGATCCTTAACCCACTGAGCAAGGCCAGCACTCAAACCCGTGTCCTCATGGATTCTAGCCTGCTTTATTTTTGCTGAGCTACAGCAGAAACTTCTGTCCTGACACCCCTATTTTAAAATATATTTTAGTTTAATTTTTAAATGTCAATATATTCATGATTCAAGAATCAAACAATACATAAAAATATACAGTGAGAAGTAATACCACCCATATTTTTTAAAACTAATATTTTAGTGTGATTTGTAGAAGGAGTAGATACAATCAAAAAATTTCAGCATAGCATTTTAATTCAATGTTTTTTATCTGATTGTTCCAATGACAGGTAGTCACTTTACAACTAATATCTTTTTAAAACAAATAACATTTAATTAATTCTCTGTGTTACAAAATGGTTTCTAAGTCTCAGAAGATGACATCCTTATGGAGCCATATTCATCACACTAGTATACTTTTTTTAGGATTTTCTTTTAAAAATCGTTATGATTATAAGATGACTAAATTAAAGACTGCATAAACTGTTGTTTGACTCTGATATGAATTGCATACTTTGAAAGTTGATTTTAAGCCTTTTAGTTTTTAAATAATTTTGCTTACCTTTTAATAAGCAATAGCTTAGCTTTTCTATTCTGGCTCTTGACTTTTTGATTGCTTGTTTCTTGCCCCATTTTGGATTTTTTCTCCTGTTTTGACAGAAACATTTGTTAAACTGATTGATTACAGTTTTTGGATTTTTCCTGAAAATATACAGGGAGCCAGTATAGATAGTTATCTAAAATAGGATATGATTTTCCCCCCATTAATTTGAGTAACAAATTTGTGGTAACACCTCTTAACTACTGCCTTCAGTTTCTAGTCTTCCACCTAAGGATTATAATATCTTTCTGTTTCAACATAAAGTTGACAAAGTTGGTGAAATGAAAATTTTAGGAGCATTCCAGCAGGCACTGGGTAGTTAGTAGATAAGAAGTCCCACATCAATATATGGCATAGCTATTATTTTTAACAACAGCAGTGCCAGCTTATGAGAAATTATTTAGCATTTATGTAGTGAATATAAATTGGCTGGTGATGCATTTTTAAGGTCTCAGAGATCTCAAAAACATGAAAATTGCTTGGACCTTTTAGATATACTTTTGTTTAAATGACTTACAGACTTTTGTGGTTTTTAAAAATGTGGTCATCCAGCATATTTGCTAAAACTGTATACCAGTTTTCAGCATATGAGATTGGCAGATAAATTGGTAATCAATTGCATGATAATACCAAGTTTAAGTATTGGTGGAAAGCAATCTTTTTAGATTGCAGTTTGGTTATATCTCCCAAAATTAAATGCATGTATTCATGTTTGACCCTAAATTTCATTTGTGGGTATTTACAGTAGAGCGAGTACACAGTGTATACATATTGCAAAAATACTCATCACAGCAGTTTGTAATAACACAAAAACTGCGAACTAGGGTTGAGTTATATGTATGTGTTCATTCATGTTAAATAATGTCTAAGAGTTTTCAAGTGGAAATGTAAGAATTAGATGATTTGTTAAGTGCACTTATGTATACACATACACCTGCTTACATACACGGGTGTACATTGTTTCTGAAAGTCTCTGAGAAACCATGAGGCTTCTTCTTTTACTTTTCAATTTTCCTATTCAATTCTTACTTTTTATTAAACCTTGAGCAGGTATTACTTGACGTAATTTTAAAAGATATTATTTTTAAGTTAAAATTTTTAAAGAAAAATTCATGAAATATACTATAGTAATACTGTTGTTATTCATTTAACCATTTTGAAAAGTTTAAATGTTCAATTATAAAACCACAAGTCACTTTAAATGATTATTGATTTTCCCTTATGACTGGCTGAGTTTAGACTACTATAACTTCCATTTCAAACCTTTTTAAAGTAAATGCTATTTTTCTATATGAAACATGGACTACTAAACTGTAAGTTGAAACCAAGAGCACTAATTCCAACTTTTAAAAGTAAACTTTTGAACTATACATTAATCAAAGAAAATATAAGCTATTACATTATAGACTTCCTAAAAGATTTCTCAAGTCAACAATCCCAGAAAAGGTTAAAAGCTTAGCATATTACTGAACTGACAAGGTATATGAGGCCATATTACTGAACTGACAAGGTATATGAGGCCACACCAGCCCCCATGCCAGCAAAAGAAAACAATGAAATGACAGCTCTACTGTTTGGAGAGAGTTTGTTAATGACAGCTTATTCCTTTATGATTTCAACTTTTGACAGAAGACAGGTCTGCTCGTTGCATCATGGCAGGTATATCATTACCTTCTGGCCCTGTCATGAGTGAACTGGGAGGAGAAAAACAACGTTCAGTTTTGAAAATCCAATTACCTTCTAGAATTTTGGTCACTGTTTCTGACACACATATGAGAAGCCATTCTGTGATAGCTCTTGGCATCTAGATTGTTTTCTGGTACTGAATTAATTAACTAATTAAGCACATACTTGAGCTCTTTCTGTAGACAAGTGGAGAGCTAGCTAGGACAGCACAGAGCACCTTGATATTCTGACATCATCCCAGAAAAATATTGCAGGGCCTCTAACGTCTTATTTCTATTCCTCCAACATATGTTTATTCCTGACTTCAAATAAGTTTTAAAGTAGACCTAGGGCTTTTCATTTAGTGCAAGAGGAAAAATTCTAGATTTTAAAACAATGAGGTACCATTTTTTCATGAAGAAATACTGTTTATAATTATACTTCGGTTATAAAATGGTCTGTTTCTCAATTACATGCGTATTTGAATCTTCTGATTTTTCTTAGCTACCTAAGAAGTGACTCTGGAGACTTAGAGAAAGAAAGGGTGTGGGTTTTGAAAGTGTGTCAAAAGCCTTGGGGTTTGTGTATGATCTGAATGTCAATGGAGGTTGAGATGAGTTTAAATGCGTGGAAGGCAAACATAAAAATCTTGTTTAATTTCTGTCATGTTGTTCCTTTTTGAGTCACTCTGATATCTTTTCCAAACCTGCTTTTCTCTTGAGCTTTGTGCTACTATATCCACGATCTGTATTTCCCCTCTTTTTATTTCGTTTTAACTGCCAATCCCTTTCCTGTGGTTCTTCCTTTAATTTCAGCTGAAGCAGTTTGAATTGCTGAATCAAAGCTGTTTTGGAGTGAGAGAGTGTATAAGATTGTGCAGGGTGAGATTCTCTGGGTAGAAGGTAACACCTCCTGCAGTTATAATCAGTGCTCTGGACACTTTCAAAGATTGGAAAAGCCATGACTTGCTCCAGGGTTAAACTTTTAAAATAACTTCCCTGGAGAAAAATGTCATCAATAAAATAGACTAATTAGTTGACAATTCTTGAAGTTTAATAAGAAAAGATTAAAGCTTTGCATTTTTCACTGTACTTTTAGTTTCTTTTGGTCTTTAGCCTTTATATTTTTGTTTATCTTGAACATCATTTTTAAAAAATCACTTCTAGAATTAATCACTTTATCCCCTAAATTATTTTAATTTGAGAAGATCTTAAATGCAAAGAGTGTCATCATTTACTAGTAGGAAGTAGTTTAAAATTTTACATGAAATAATAAAGGTAGGAAATTATGAAAGGGAGGTAATTTGTAAAACTAGAGTTTGCACTTTTAGTTTAAGTCACCAAGCTTTAAATTGAATGTTTTATATTTATGTAATCACTAAAATAAGATTTTTTTTCAAGAAAATATTCTGTGAATATAGGATAAAAGATTATTAGTTTCCAGAGGGCTAGTTGAGTGACATATCATTTTTATGTCATTTGTTGGTGGTGATAAACTGTTTACATGATATAAATAAAAGGCATGCTTTAAAATATTAATTCCCACAACTTCCCTGTTTCCGCATATTAGAAACAAATTAAAAAGATACACTTATTAACTACGTATTCTTTATTTGTAATTAACTTCCCTAAATTATGATTGGATTTTAGTAGTAATTCTGAATAGCAACGTATTAGTATTTTAACTTTTTTTTTTAACATAGCATGTTTAATCTTTTTTTTTTTTTTTTTTCCTGGACATAGAACAAATCATTACTTAAAATTTGCAGTGATGTGTTGTAAGAATTAGATTGAGTATCTTGGCATACATATATCGAATCATGTACTTCTGTATTTTAAAATAAAACTTTTATCATTTTACTCCATATGTAAGTATAAATCCGTACTGTCAAGTATGCAATCAGATGTCAATAATCTTAGGATCTATGTTATTGCTTTGTGTTTGTAATTCTTACTGAAAAGGAGATGGCACCATATTTCTGAAATGGAGTTATAGGTTTATGCACATTTGACTTTTATAGATCATGAGATTTGTCAGTTTTGGTTAGGAATGCCATATGGAAATGCTGTAGCTTAGCAAATATTTTTTGTTACCTAGAGTTTAAATTATAATGAACATACATGCAGTTTAATTAAAGTCTTAATGAAAATTGGTTATACAGGTTTTTTTTATAAATCAAAACTACAGAATGAAATATTCTCAATCACTGGAGAAAATTAATATTTGTTTCAAGTTCTCCTTTGACCTTTTATTTGTGCAGTAATACAGTGATAATTATAAGTAATATAAGTGTGTGTCCAAAAGAAACTAATTTTCAAAGTCAGGGAAAATGCTATTATGTAAACAGTCCAGCTTTGCTTTTCTTTTTGATAATGAAGACCATTGCTTTTGTTATTATTTTCAATTTTCCCATATTAATAGCATGACTAAAGCTTTTAAAACATTCTGTTAAGTCATTACTATATAAGTACAAATAGAACATGGAAATATAGTTAAAAACAAAGTATACAATTTAAGATATGAAGCTATTTGTGATTCATTTATGTATTTCTGTCATGATACAGCTTGAACACAAGTTGTTAAGTAATAACTCACTTTAATAAGGATCAATTTACTTCTCTATTATTAAAAGGTAGGTATGTTTTAAAACATATAATGATCACATCATATACACATATGCCATCATACATATAAATATCTGTATATATTGTAATTCAAAACCTGGTAGTGTTTTTTTTGTTTTTTTTTTTTGGGGGGGGGAACCCACCACCAACAAAACATCTTTTGAAAGACTTGTCAGTTTTGTTGGGCGAGTACTTATACCATGAACTGCAATTTGAATAATATTATCTTTTTTTCCAATGAATTGATCTTGAAAATATTTAAGAGAACATTTATCCAGAGAAACAAATGCCAAAAATGCTTTTAAACTGTATTAAGGAAAGTTTAATGTACTTCTTAGCTTGTATTTTCTGATAGTAAGAAAATATTTTTTCTTTGAGCTTTTCATGCACATTTTACTTAGTATTTTAAGTTTGGAAGCCTGCTGTCCTTTTGAACAGTGTGTGGTGTTTGTGATCAGAAACTTACGGAAGTTAAATATTTCTATCAGAATAAACTTAAACTATTGGTAATTGTCCTTTTTTTTTCTCCTGGAAATTAACAAATTATAACATTAAAGCCTGTATAGAGAGGTATATAGTAGGTCATTTGCTGCTGCAGGCATTTTCTCTCCCTCCAGGATGCATTTGTTTAGTTTCTCTCTCTTTCTGCCTGTGGCAGTGTATGGTGAAATCCAGACATGCTCTTTCCCTCCAAGGAATTTCAGAGGTGGAGGATAACTTATACAAAATTAATAAATGGTGTTGCTTTTTCACTATTGCCCATCAAAGGCAATTTGCAGTGTTCACTTTAGGGAAAAAAATCAAGTTGTATAGGAAGCACTTAACAGCAAATACATTAATAAGTTTAAAACCATGAGCCATTTTTAAAATAGAAATTTTGAGGTAATCAGTATTATATACACAATTAATAGTATTGACCCAGTGATTTCTTAAGGTTCCTTCTTATATTATTTATGTGTAATAAAAGTATACAATTTAATCTTAAAAGTGAAAAACAATTATAATGCTTATATTTTATGACAGCTAAATTAAATGAGTTAATTCATTTAGAGAAGAGTTTTAATTATTAGAGTTTGCCTATTAGAAATTTAATTTTTGCTCTTCAGGTGACTGATTTTGCTTAGGCATTTTGTTTGAACATACTGCAGAAACAATTTTATAGGAGAAAGAGAAATGGGCATGAATGGTTTTATTAACCTCTTTTTGGGGGGTACTTCATGATGCTCAAATATCTATAAATACCAGAGGTAGTGGGATTTAAAATTGCATTTTTTTTTTTGTATTTTTAGGGCTGCACCCAAGGCATATGGAGGTTTCCAAGCTAGGGGTCCAGTTGGAGCTGAAGCTACCAGCCTATGCCACAGCTACAGCAACACAGGATCTAAGCTGCGTCTGCAGCCTATACCACAGCTCATGGCAACACCAGATCCTTAACCCATTGAGCAAGGCCAGGGATAAAACCCACATCCTCATGGATACTAGTTGGGGTCATTAACTGCTGAGCCATGATGGGAACTCCTCCTTAAGATTATATAATTATATATATTATATACATAATTTCTTTTCAAAAGCAGTTTTTTATATATAAAATCATTTGTACAATGTTAATTTCTCTTTTTTTCAATTCCTGAGGACTTTTTCATTATCTCTACTATTGCTCCTTATATGAAGTCTTTTTTCCTTATACTTAGATATTTAGATACATTTGAATTGTTTTATGACAAATAGTTTTAACAGTAAGAATTAAAAAGCATTTAGTAGTAAGCCGTATCATTGTCTCATCTTTTTTTTTAATCATTGTCTCATCTTGAGCTTGTACAATTCAATTTGTTACTTTTTTAATGTACAAGAATGATAGCACTTAATCCTCCTAAATACTACAGCTTTCAGAAATGTCCTATTTTTTTTTGTTTGTTTGTTTTAGGATATATGCACCAACTGCACTCTGTAATAACTCATATTATAATAATGCTATTGGTACTTTTGTTTCCCACTAAACTGTGGCCTCACTGAGTGCAGGGACCGTACATTTTAACTATTACCTAGCAGAACAGTTTAGTGGATAAGAACACAGGCTTTGGTGTCAAATATTCCTAGTGCCAGTTTTAGCTTTGTGACTTACTAGTTTTATGATTTGGTCAAGTATTTTGAACTATATAGTCTTGGTTTTCTAATCTTTAAATGATTAGAATAATAGTACCAAACTCATAGGGGTATCCTAAAGATTAAATGGCAAAATATGTGAAAAGCACTTACTGTTGTACCTGAGGTAGATTTTTTAAACCTTTTTATGGATGGAGGGATAAATGAATTTACATTAGCAAAAGAGAGAAATATGATGGCTTATTGGCAGGCACCATCCTTTTTGTTAAATCTATTAAAAGATAATGTATGATTTCAGTTCCTCTGTTTTTAAATAGGACTTTGATCCATGTAAGTTTTTACTGTAACAGCTTTCACATAATGAGTGAATGTTAGTAGTGATGAAAATGCAGATTATAATTATTTATTGTTTTGTTTTGCTTTTGGTTTGTTTTCTCCGTTTTCATCTATAAATGCTGCCACTGTATATTTATTTCTGTAACATATAGAACTGAGTTTCTTTTGAGCATGTAATTGTATTAGCAATGATTTTTCTAGATCAAAATTATCACCTCTTCTATGGACCCAAAGACCATGGGATTAAGTTGTTTTTTGCACTGCCTTGGAGCTGTACATGGGCTTTTAATATCATCCTCCTGAGATAACTGCACCTAGGAAATGAAACATAAGCCTTCTGAAAGTGACTTTTTTAAACCCAGAATTGTTTCTAACAAAAATTTTGTTCTAACCTTCTCACTTTGTGAAATTCATCCTATCCATCCATCATTCTTCTACTTTATCTGTAGATCCATCAAGTATTTACTGAGGACCAAGCCCTGTTCTAACTTTAGGGAGGGACAGCATTGGGTAAAATCTAGTGCCTGCCCTCAAGATGTTATGGTTTAAAGGGGGATGCAAGCAAATTCAAGATGGTATGATGTGTCTCAAAATCTATAAGCACAGAGTACTGCAGGTGAACATGTCGAAGGCATCTCTTAATGTAATTTCTATAGAAATGCTTCCCAGAAGAAGTATCATTTACATCAGATCCTCAAGTATGAGTAGGCACTTGAACATGGAAAGAGGTAGTCCAGATAGATTCATGAAATACAGCTTGAACATAGAGTTTAATGTGATTTGAAGAGTGTAAGACTGAAGCTGCGGAGACATCAGGGAGTATTGTGTCCTTTTAGAGTATTTATAAATTGTTTTCAGTGTTAGGGAGCAGCAGTGAATAGTCTAAGTAGGGGAATGACAGTCAAATTTGTATTTGAGAAAGTTAATTCTGGCACCAGCCTGAAGAGTGGATTCAGTGGCCAATAAGATACTACTGGCATAACATATGTGAGTGAAAACACACACTGAGGAACTGGTGGACACGTTTAGAACTGGAGAGAGACAAGATAGTATAGTAATTGCTTGTCTGTGGGAAGTGAAAGAAAGAAAAAGCTGAAATATGACACCTGGGTTTCTGACTTGTCTAATGGGGGAAATGGTAGTATCTTTAATTGAGGTAAGGAATACTCAAGAGGAGTGATATTTTAACACTGAGAGGGTTGAAAATCTTATTTCAGACATGTTTTTGAGATGCATCTGCTTCTATTCACTTCCCAAGCCATTTGTTTGACATAATCCCACTTTCCGACTCTGTCATATCCCTGTGTCTTAGTCATAGATATGCTAGGTCATGCAGATACTTTGAAGAATTAATTTAGTGATGTCTAAGTCTCTTGTTATAAAACTACAAGAAGTATACCTAGTCGTAACATTAATAGTGTCTCCTAATGTCATGCAAATTAATTTTTACTGTGATTTAATTTGCTGTTACTTTTGTATTTTCTTGGAACATGTTTGTTGTAAAGCTACTAAGGAAGGAGCCCATTAGATAATAGTGCAGAAAAGTATGAATGGCAGTTTTTAAGGCCTTAGAAGATCTACACTTAGACTGAAAATTACATTGTGTTTAGTTGGATGAAAGCACTTACTATCATTGTATAATGATAAAGAAAAAAGATTAAAAATGTGGATATTTAATATGGTTACATTCAGCATTTAAAACATTTTACAATATTACTTATACTCATTCTTCTCTTCCAAAGCGATGACTATCACATTAAACTTTTGAAATTTGTATCACAGGGAAGGTACCTCTGTGTATGTGTGTGTGTGTGTGTGTGTGTGTGTGTGTTTCCTCATTTCTTTTACAAAAGTAGTATGTTAGATGGTCTGAATTGGTCTTCCTAGGTCTTAAATTGATTCTATAATTCTATTTTTATAATACTTTTTTTTCTGACACAGGTGTGCCCCACTTTAAGAAACCAAAATACAGAAAAATTTTTATTTCTCAAAAAATCTAATTATTTTTTCCTTCTAATATTAAAATTTATTCCTAATTACAGAAAGATATTATTTTGAGAAACATTCATCACACAGATGTCAACATTGAATTTTTTACATTAATATATTCATTAAGAAGCTTGGGGAATGGAGAGAGGAGGTTGTTATACTAAGGTGTTGCTATTAACTGAAAATATAGAACTAGCAAAACACATGCCACATAAACACTTTGAGCAGCTTTTCATTCAATATGTATGTTCCAATTCAAAATTTCAGGTAGTAAATAAATAGGCTCGAGAAGTATAAGTAAATGTCTCATAGGAGGAGACTTGGAATGAGAATGGCTGGTATGGAGTAGACAGTACGTAAGTGTCAAGAGCCTCTGTTTATATAGAAATCAGAAAGGCGTGAACCATATGTTTCAATAGTCAGCCTTGTGGATTGGGGAGGAAAGGAAGATTGGGTGGAATGGTAGTTGGTGAATTGTAAAGTGGGAGTAAGGGAGCAGGCCTCAGGAAATAACCTTTTAATAAATAGGAATGGTGTACATTCATGCTCAGATAAGCAATGGTATTTGCTATTTCCCATTGCATTTGCTTTTTAAAGAGTTTAGTTGTTTTAGAAGAGTTGCTTTTTGGCCTTTTTCTCACTCTGCCATCCCTTCTTATAACCACTACTACTTCCTCTAAAGTTGTATCTCAGAATACGTTGTAGTACAGCCTTTACTTGTAGTGTTACCTCTCTTACTAACTTACTCTGAACCTTAGAAAAGTTATTTAGCCTGCCTAGGCATCTTTTTCTCCTTCAGTGAAACAAAGAAAGCATACTTAGATGTCTTTATTGGCTTGTTAGTTTTCAAGTATATACAGGCCAGATTTTATATTTCTAAGCCTCCAAATGAATAATGAATATGGAAATCTTTCCTGTATATTGTTATGAAAACGATCAGGGAAAACTTGACCTAAACCCTTTTATTCATTGTGATTTGTATTTATCAAAGATACTTTGATACTAGATACTTCTGTAGGAACGTTATCTATTTCTTAGTATTAGTAAAAGTACTTTCTGGAGTTCCTGTTGTGGCTCAGTGGTAATGAACCCAACTAGTATCCATAAGGATGCAAGTTTGATCCCTGGCCTCGCTCAGTGGGTTAAGGATCCAGCGTTGCCATGACCTACCATACAGATTGCAGATGGAGCTCAGACCTGGCATTGCTGTGGCTGTGGTGTAGGCCGGCAGCCTCAGGTCCAATTCAACCCCTAGCCTGGGAACTTCCACTTGCTGAGGTTGCGGCCCTAAAAAGAAAAAAAAAACACAAAAACTTTTCTTCTTCACTTACTATTTTATTGTGTATGTTAATATTTGTATTAGTTAAAGTCGTTTCTTAGCTTAATTTCTTACTTTATATGATTCTTTGGAAAGCATAATTGATTTTGTCTGTTGGCGATGTAGTTTAACTCAGATGAAATAAAAAGAGCTTTTCATTCCTAAGAATATTTCTTCTTTAGTACAGCTAACCCCATTCATTCAGATGCTAGCAATTTGAAGAAAATACAAATTGAATGCAGCAATTTGTTAATAATTTTCATAAGGCTACATATTCATGAAATCATTCAAGATTTGCTGTCATAAGTTTAGAGGAAACATGACTTTTGAAAATGAAATGAATTTATTTTTAGCGTAACCTTTGTAGAAATTGTCAACCTTGATTTCAGTTTCTAAGTCTTTGCTTATCTAGAAAAGTATACCTCGCCATGTTTGTACTAGTATCTGATGTGTTAAGTCTTAAATGGTAAAGGTAATACCGATAGGTAAAAACTACTCATACTAAAATCATATTTTCGAGAACTGCTTACTTATGAAAAGAATTTAAAGAAATCTTAATAGGCACAGGATAGGAAGAAAGTACCCATAATTGTATGGATGATTACTAAGTTGGCTTTTTTGATTAAATTCACTGTGCCTTATATAAAACTTTTATGATTTTTAAAAAATTTTATGAATTGAGTTGCTAAGACTATTTCTGAACAGACATTTTAGGAGTAAGAGCAAACAAACATTTGTTCTATATAGATTTGAACAAAACTTATTCAGTATTAGGTATATTAATTTTTTTCTCTTCCCAAAATGACATTCCTCTTTTAAAGTTGTTGTAAACAAAATTATGGTTAAGAAAGGAATTAAAAGAAAGGATATAATTATGTTGCAAAGTGTTCATCTTTCTTTTATAGCATGCAGTATTTAGTGATCATATTTTACCACAGGACAATGGTCATGCTCAACAAGTATACCTTTTTGATTCCTGCCAAATAACATTAATATATGATATTGAAAGATAACTTATAAGACCTATACTCAGATACTTTCTGAGAACAAAATTTACTTATTGGTGATATGACACATTTTTCCTTGAGTCATTTTATCTCTTACTTGAGACTTGCTCTTCCCTTCACTATATATTTCTAGCAGAAGCAGAGAAAGTAAAGCCAATTTCATAAAAAAGTTCCATAAAACTTTTCAAGTTCTGCATTTGCCTTTATAAATTTCTTATTCTGAATTCTAAGAGGCACAAATTTTTAATGGGGAAAATTTTACTTAGAGAGAATATTCATATAGAAATATTAATAAAGGAATAATTTCAACTAGAAGAATTTAAAATGTGGGGTTTTTTTTAAAAAAAAGAACAAAATGGATTTTTCAATTTGCCTTCATATTTAGAGCAGAATAATTTTAAGTTATCTTTAGGTTTAACTACTATTATTTCTAGATTAAATTCTAGTATACCATGTTTAATCATGGTAAATATACTGAAATAAAGTCAATTCATTTTTTTATTACTCAATAGAATTCCAACTTAATTTAAGGAATTATAAATAAATATTATTATTTATATAGCATTTATTTCAAGGGAAAATTTAATGAAGGCTTTGGTTTTCCTAAGTTTGTGTTCACATTTTTTCCTTCATTCTTTTCTTTTTCTGCCATAATAACGTAAAAACAGTAGGGTTTTTTATTTTAAAAAATCTTTTTATTGTATCTGATTTATAACCTTCTGTTAAATTCTGCTATACAGCAAAGTGGCCCAGTTATACATATATATATATGTATATATGTGTGTGTGTGTATATATATATATATGTATATATGTGTATATATATATGTATATATATATACATTCTTTCTCTCATGTTATCTTCTATCATGTCCTGTCATCATTGGATATAGTTCCCTGTGCTATATACAGCAGGACCTTATTACATATCCTTCCTAAATGTAATAATTTGCATCTACTAACCCGAAGCTTCCAGTCTATCCCACTCCTTCCCCCTCTCTCTTGGCCAGCACAAATCTGTCCTCCATGTCTGTGAGTCTCCATGTCCTGTTCTGTAGATAATTTCATCTGTGCCATATTTTATATTCCACATACAAGTGCTGTCATATGGCATTTGTCTTTCTCTCTGTGACTTCACTTAGTATGACAATCTCTGGTTCCATCCATGTTGCTGCAAATGGTTTTATTTTGTTCTTTTTTATGGCTGAGTAGTATTCCATTGTGTTTATGTACCCCATCTTCTTAATCCACTTATCTGTTAATGGACATTCATAAAACATTTTTTTAATTTAAAAATAATTTGGAATTCAGATTCTATTCTCTTTGAATCGTCTTTTACATAAGAATAAAATGAATTTCTGTCTCTTATGATATGTAGACATTGTAATCTTTGATTAATTGTTTAAATAACATATTGATACTTTAAACTTTATGTTGGTTCCTCTGACATATTAAAAACAGAACATGTGCCTTGAGTTGTTTATCCAGTATAATGATGTTTACCTGGAACAGTTCATTCTCGCTTTCATCTTTTCCTTTTTCTTCCAATCCAGAATATCTTTTTAATAGGGAATTGGTTAGATTTAATAAGCAGGTTCCCTCAACTTCAGAACTATTGGCATAATGGGTCAGATAATTTTTTATTATGCGGGCTGTACGGTGCATTGTGGAATGTTTAGCAGCATTCCCAGCCTCTACCTTCTAGGTGCTAGGAGCACCCTCTCAGTTATAATGCACAAAATGTTTTGAGATGTCAAGTGTTCACTGGGGGACAAAAATGCCCCTAGTTGTGAACTTCTAGTCTAAAGGTTAATGCAGAGTAACTCTTTACTGTCCACAGGACAGTGGACATAGTGCATAGTCTAAGATTTTTGGTGACCAAAATTTTTTTTTCACTTAAATGTTGGAAATGAGATTAGAGTACATCTCTAAATTGTGTTAGACAATAACATTATTTTAGGGGATACAATACTGAATACATACAAAAGACATAGATGAATTAGAATGTTCACACATTGCTGATAGAAGTATAAATTAACATTAACCACTTGGAAAACTGTTTGAAAGTATATGTTAAAGTTGAATACCTTGTGATCAGAAGTATATGTTAAAGTTGAATACCTTGTGATCAAACAGTCCCATTTTCAAGTAGTAAAATATGCAATAATGCAATATTCTTTTTTTTTTTGTCTTTTTTACGGCCATACCCACAGCATATGGGGGTTCCCAGGCTAGGGGTTGAATTGGAATTGTAGCCACCGGCCTATGCAATGCCAGATCTAAGCTGCATCTGCAACCTGCACCACAGCTGACAGCAACACAGGATCCTTAATCCACTGAGTTAGGCCAGGGATCAAATCTGCATCCTCATGGATACTAGCAAGATTTGTTTCCACTGATCCATGATGTGAACTTCCTGCAATGTTTATTATAGTGAATTTCATATAACCAGTTGATTCTCATAGAATACTTCTGTTGATTTTTGCCAAACTCTTGTATCTATAGCCATCCTGCGGTCACAGTTAATTTTGTCAATCATGATGTGATTTGAATAAGGACTGATATTTTCATTATGTTAACACTAAGGCAAAAGTGAAACAAAGAGTTATATCCAGACTTCACTTTTTCATTTATTTTGTGAGTGCCTTGGATTACAGTTTACATATACTTAAAGGATGTTTTCTTAATGTTATATGTGATTCATAGTGTTACAGCTACAGACAAGACACACTTTCAAGTTCAATCTATATAATTAACATTTTTACATCACTTTCTTAAGGCTAGATCATCAAGCAATCAATAAAGAAAGCCTTGATTTGTAGTGTTTGTCCATTTCCGTGGTGTAAATACTCATATAAAAAGCTGTGACTTATTGCAAGCTGCCAAATCTGACGTCACTGAACACAGAATTGGGAAGAATATGTAAAGTATTTCATCATGTTATACTTCCAGTGTACTGATACAGTAGACATTAATAACTGTAATAGCACAAATAATAGTAGAATATAGATTAGGAAGTGATGCTATTCATTACATTTTTAAAGTATACTGTATTTATTTGTCAATTATAAATTTTAATTTTTTTTTTCACATCCATGACATGTGAAAGTTCCTGGGCCAGGGATTGAAACTGCAACACAGTTGCAACCTGCACCACAGCTACAGCAATGCTGATCCTTTACCTGCTATACTACAGAGGAACTTCTAAAATTTAATTTCTAATAGTAGTTTTGTGTAATAACTAATTCATAAATTTCCTGAAAATTTAACAATGGTTTCTCCTGTACCAGTATGAGATAACTACAGCACACCACAGTTTTTAGTAAGTATGTTCTCAGCAGCACTATTTACAGAGCTAACGATGGAAACTATCTCAGTGCTCATCAGTAGTAGAATGGTAATTTGAATTACTGTCTAATTATAACTATTATTTAAGTATTATACAAATCAAATTCTTAATTCTGATTATAAATTTTAAAAGTGCTGTGTTTATAAAATAGACTATTATACTGCAGTAAGATTAACAAATTTACATCATATGCAACAATATGGATGAATGTTCTGTTAAAGGAGCCAATCAGGAAGAGTATAGATTATATGATTATATGTATATAAGGTTCAAAAATGAGCAAAACTAATCCATGGTATTAGAAATTAAGATAGCATTTATGCTTATGGGAGTGGCTTCATTGTGGAGGCTTCTAGGTGCTAGTAGTGCCACTTTAAGAAAAATCTGACGGTTGGTTTTATGTATTCACTTTGTGAAAACTTTTCAGGCAGTATACTTAAAGAGTTTGTGTACTTTTTTGTATGTATGTAATACTTCAATTGAAAATTCATTAAAAAAAATGACTGAATTGGAAGAGGTATCTAGAAACTAGGCAACTAGTATATTTGAGGAGTGACTTATACTGAGATATAACTGAAGCCCGCTCTATCACAAAGAGTTGGATTTTCCCCTTTCATGTCTGATCTCTGCTTCAATTGAAATACTTCCCATTCTTTGAACTCACCCTGTGTACTTTTTAAAAAATTGAAGTATAGGTAACATACAATGTTGTGTTAGTTTCAGGTGTACAGCAAAATGATTCTTTTTCTTTTCATATTCTTTTATCAGTTATTACAAAAAGTTGAGTATAATTCCCTGTGCTATAAAGTGGATTATTGTTGGTTATCTATTTTGTATGTAGTAGTGTGTAGGTGTTAATTCCAAACTCCTAATTGATCTCTCCTTCACCCTTTTGCCTTTGATAACCATAAATTTGTTTTCTATGTCTATGTTTCTATTTCTGTTTTATATATTGGTTCATTTGTTTGTTCATATTTAGATTCCACATATAATGTCTTATGATATTTGTCTTTCTCTCTCTGGCTTACTTAGTATGATAATTCTAGGTCCATCCATGTTGCCTCAAATGGCATTCTTTCATTCCTTTTTATGGCTGAGTAATAGTCCATCTCTCTCTCTCTCCCTCTCTCCCCCACTCCCTCTCCCCCTCCCCCTCCCCCTCCCCACACATCTTCTTTATCCGTTCCTCTGTCGACAGACATTTAGGTTGTTTCCTTGCCTTGGCTATTGTGAATAGCGCTGCTATGAACATAAGGGTGCATATATGTTTTTGAATTTGTCTGGGTATATATCCAGGAGTGGGGTTGTTGGATCATATGCTAGTTCTACATTTAGTTTTCTGGCGAATCGCTGTGCTGTTTTCCATAGCAGTTGTACCAATTTACATTCCCATTAAAGGTGTAGGGAGTTCCCTTTCCTCCACAACCTGTCCAACATTTATTATTTGTAGACTTTTTGATGATGGCCATTCTGATTGGTGTAAAGTGATACCTCATTGTAGTTTTGATTTTCATTTCTCTAATAATTAGTGATGCTGAGCCTCTCTTCATGTGCCTTTTGGCCATCTGTCTGTCTTCTTTGGAAAAATGTCTACATAGATCTTCTGCCCATTTTTCTATTGGATTGTTTGTTTGGTTTTTGTTGTTGTTGTTGTTGTTGAGTTGCATGAGCTGTTTATATATTTTGGAGATCAAGGTCTTTTCAGTGACATCATTTGCAAATATCTTCCCCCTTCTGTAGGTTGTCTTTCTGTTTTGTTTATGGTTTCCTTTGCTATGCAAAGGCTTTTAAGTTTAATTAGGTTCCATTTGTTTATTTTTGTTTTTATTTCCATTACTCTAGGAGATGGATCCAAAAAAGATATTGCTGTAATTTATGTCAAAGAATATTCTGCCTATGTTTTCCTCTAGGAATTTTTTGGTTTCTAATCTTACATTTATATCTTAAATCTATTTGGGGTTTATTTTCATGTATAGGGTTAGAGAATATTCTGATTTCATTCTTTTACATGTAGCTGTCTAGTTTTCTCAGCACCACTTATTGAAGAGATTGTGTTTTCTCCATTGTATGTTCTTGCCTCCTTTGTTGTAGATTAGTTGACTATAGGTGCGTAGGTTTATTTCTGGGCTTTCTATTCTGTTCCAGTGGTCTTCATTTTTGGTTTTGTGCTAGTATCATACTGGTTTGATGACTGTAGCTTTGCATTATAGTCTGAAGTCAGGGAGCCTGATTCCTCCAGCCCAATTTTTTTCTTTCTCAAGATTGCTTTGGCTATTCAGGGTCTTTTGTGGTTCCATACAGATTTTATTTTATTTATTTATTTATTTATTTATTTATTTATTTATTTATTTTTGGTCTTTTTGCTATTTCTTTGGGCCGCTTCTGCGGCATATGGAGGTTCCCAGGCTAGGGGTCTAATCGGAGCTGTAGCCACCGGCCTACCCCAGAGCCACAGCAACGCAGGATCCGAGCCGCGTCTGCAACCTACACCACAGCTCACGGCAACGCCAGATCGTTAACCCACTGAGCAAGGGCAGGGACCGAACCCGCAACCTCATGGTTCCTAGTCGGATTCGTTAACCACTGCGCCACGACGGGAACTCCCTCCATACAGATTTTAAAACGTTGTATTCTAGTTCTGTGAAAAATGCCATTGGTAATTTGATAGGGGTTGGATTGAATTTGTAGATTGCCTTGAGTAGTACGGTTATTTGGGCAATATTGATTCTTCCAGTTCAAGAACATGGTCTATCTTTCTGTTTGTGTCAGCCTGTGTACTTATTAATATCACTTCTTCCTTTTCTTCTATCTGAAAACCTTCTTCCTAGTTCCTAATTGCCTCTTGGAAATTCTTAATAGTCTTCTCACGTGGAAGTCATTCTTGAATTGTTTAAAGTATGATTTCAATAAAAGTAGTTTTTACCTACTGCTGTTTCTTCTACCATATAACTGAAGGTTGCTTTGAACATTGTTAGATATATTTGTCTGGGTTCAAGAGTATTGCATGATTAAGTGTGCTGTGTAGTTGGGAACTTGTTTAAGGCTTCCACTGTTGCCTCATATGTAACCCCCAGTCTCATATCTCATCAGTTATTTCCATTGTTCTTATTGTAACCATAAAATGCAAGGTCTCATGAAAATGCCTTATCATCACCTACATATTGTCAAGCTTTTTTATAGTCACTTTTGAAATAATTTTGAATTCCATGAAAATAGTAGACAACAGGAAATTTCAAATCCTTTCCATTAAGAGATTATATAAATTACACATATCTTATTAGTAATTGGTGGTCAGCAATGTTGGATCTTAAAGGATTGGACCTCATGAAAGATTAATATGTTTCTAGATGTCTGAATCTCAGACTAGTTAAAAATCCCAAGATCTGTTAATCTAGGTTAGACTGAACCAAGTGCCATATCCTGTCTCATCATGTTAGTGTCATAACTCTGCTGATTAGAGACAAGTTGACACTACTTATGTCTACAACAGTGTGATGTTTATTTGAAATACTCACTCAGCCCACTTATAGATACCCTCAAATTGGTTTGTTTATGACTGGCTTAAGAGTCTATGTCAAGTGCCTTATAAGTGCTGTCTGCCATTTTGAAGAGAATCACTTATTTTAAAGATTTGTAGAGTTGGTAAACTCATTTGATTTTTTAGCTGATTCTATCCTGGAATGCTTCTGACAATTTGTATCTTAAGCACTTCATTTCTGGGAGGGTCCAATTTAAGTTTAATTTTATTGTCTCCAATTTCATAGGTTCAACTTCTTACAGTTTTTTTCCTGTGTTATAAGAAAATCAAGTAGTTAATGTTGCTTAATTTTTTTTTTTATAAATGAAGTTATTTTTAACAATGTTTTCTAATTCTTTTGGCATTAGGAAGCCAATAATTCTACTTTCTTAAAGCAACTTGTTTTCCTTTTACACTCTGTGCTTCTGGTGTTGGCATTCTTATTTTTACTAGTCTCTCTTGCATACAGAATTTGTGATTTTTTTTACAGAATAAAGGTTATAGGCAAATAGCCAGCTGTCACTTTCTTGAGGTCAGATACCACTAGTATATATGAGATGCTCTGTTTTGGCTTCATACTATTTGCCAGATTGCTAAGCAGATGTTCTAGGCTATAATTCAGGAAACTGGGACCTCTTGAAACATTCCCTGAGAGTCGCTTTGACATCTCTGAATCATTTATTTAAAGGTAATTAGTTCTAGTGAAAATGAAAAAGCATTGATATAAAAAGAACTAAATTATTTTACAGTATTTATCAGCTGTAGCATGGTTAGAAACTTCATTCTGGATATGTATATAATGGTACAAAAGTATTAATTTTAACATAATAATATTAATTTTAACATAATTAGGGTTAAGAGCTCTCCCCCTTTTTTTTTTATTGTGGAGACTATTACCAAAAATCTTTTTTTAAAAGAAAAGTCTGTCTTTATATTATAGACTTTAAGGACTACTAGTTGACTCTATGCTACATTGGAGAACTTAGAAGCTGCCTGTTTTTATACAGAAAATAGGTACAAAGGAGTCTGTAAGAGTATTCTTTCTTCTGTAATATATCCCAATACATGCCTTGGTGTTTTCTCATTTAGCCCATCAGTATTTTTGTTAGTACTGCAATTCTTTTAATGAATACGAAATTCCTTTATTTCTATATAGAACTTTTATAAAAGTTTTATTCTAAATTTGTAGTTTTCTTGTTCTGTGTGTCCATTATTAATACATCATTTGCACAAACTATTTAAACCAATAACTATTATGATCTAAAAGTTGTAAAAACACATTTAAAAATATCTGCTATATTCATTTAGATCTCTTTGGTCATCTTTAGATAATAACGGAGCCACATAACCTATGTTCATATCAGTTTATTTTAATTGTATGTGTTGTGCTTTACAGAGAAGTGCTTTACACAGACATGGTATAAAATCTAATATCTTGTTATTGGGACCATTATTAGGCTACCATATTTTAAGGAAGTTGAGAATAAATAGTAGGAATAAACATCTAAATCTCATTTATATTTCCCTACAGATAAATTTGAATTTAAAGTGTAAATGTGGATCCATTGGACATGTAAGATATTCATAACAAACACTTCAGTCAAACTAATGAAGTCTCAGTGTGAAAACTGAACTCTAAAATCACCTCTGTTCTTCCTCCCTGAACAATTCTTCCATTTTTCCCATTTCCCATTTTGGATAAATAGCATTACAATGAGGTGGATGCAAAAGAGGGATCTCAGCTCTTCTCCCGGTTGTAGAAAGTATTCAAGGGTGTTAGTTTATAAAACTTACCCTCCTCTCCAAGCCTAAGTGGTTCTATAACCTTAACTTTTCATAACTTCCAGTTCTGCTGGACTGAAAGTTGTATTCCAGTAGGAAAAAATAAAGGGATTGGTAATGTCAATTTCAGAAGTAAAACCCAAGCAGAGCCTCGTGTCTACATGAAATATACAGATTTGTGTACATAAGCCCTTATTTGGATAATTGATGGATGAATATTAGTAATCTCTGTCTCCTCTCTTTCTTCTTTCCCTTTCTCTCCCTTTCCCCTCTCTTTCTTAAAAATATACACTCACACAAATCAGAAAGTCATAATATTAAGGTGTCAGATTACTATTTTCTGTCAATTCTAAGATACATATTTTCTTTATATTTTAACACCTCTGAAATTGAGATGTTCCTTTCTTTTCTCTTCCCCAATTTAGAACCAGTCAAGATGATAGAGATCAATGTATATGCTTTATAATTGACAAGTAGTAGGTTGGGGAGTAAGTTAGTTCTGCTAGTCACATGGGTTAGTCTCTCCAGAATTCAGCAGATTTACCTGCAGGCTTTGTCCTATAAGGTTATGGCACTGAGCAGCACAGGATTTGTGCTTTCTGTAGGCATCTGACTGCCCAGATGGGAGGAAGAGGCTGAGTAGTTCACCAGTCATATGTTTCCCCCACTATTCTAGGGAAGAATGAGCAAAGGAGGGGAGCAAGGGAAGAATTGTTAGTTTACATGGAGACTAGTGAGTGGGGGTTAACTTCCTCCACCCCTACCCCCCTACCTCCATCCCCTCCTCCACAACCAGAGTAGAAGCCTGGATCTACTGGGTCTATAATCTAGATATTATTCCTAAGTCTCTTGCCATTTTTTTTCCAAGTTTTCCTAACTCACTTGGAAAATTTTTAAAATACAGATGTTAAAATAAGCCTTATAAATATATTCCTTTTTTATTCTCTCCTTTCTCTCTTTGGACTCTTGTTTGCCTCAACTTTCTACTTGCATATACTTTTTCCAGGTGCCAACACTTGTGAGTTCTTAGTTCCTTTATTTCTTGGAGAAGTTGCTCCGTTTGGGGCAGACTCCAGGCTGTCTCTTTGTTGTAGGATGAGCCTTTTCCTCTCAATTACCTAACATTCCTATGTAGTTGAATATCCTTCATTATTTTATTCCTCTGCCTTTGCTTATGGTGTCTTTTTCAGATCCCTTGAGATGAGTTTGTCCTCACTTTGACCTCACTGTTATATTCACACCTTGCCTTTTACATATATTCTGTTGTACAGATTCTCCCCTGGCCTGTCACATGTCTACTTGGACTAATAGAGTTCCTTTGAACTAGAAGCTTGTTCTTAAAAAAAAATCTTCGTTCAGACCACATGTTGTTAACATCCTCATTTGCTCCACACACATCCTACCTTAGGATTGGCTTCTTTATTGAAGAATTAGCATTGAAGAAACCAGCATTTGCATTTTATCACATCCACCACAGCCCATCTGGAGTGAACCATCAATCCACAGTGAATTTTGCAGAAGAGGGTTTTGCTATGTGAAGCACCTAGATAAATGCACAAGCATGAGAGCAAAAGAAAACACTCTTTTTTATTTTCTTCAGAATGCAAGTTTAAATATGCCATATTTACCAGTGTATAAGGTGTATTAACAGTATACTTAAGTATTGGAAATTGAGTGTCTGAAGCAGGAAATAAATCTTGTCTGGTTGTGGAATAGGCAGGCATGGTTGGGAAAATGAAAGTGTCTTCAGTGTACTGCATCCTGTATTTTTGTACTGTGATCTAAAACTTAATAGCGTAAGTTGTGCTTATTAAGAAAATTGATATCTTCATTCACGTGATTGTGAGACTGATTGTGAAACAGAAAGGAGGAAAGTAAAGATACTTGGGAAATCAGAAAACTGGTCTTTATTAGTGAAAACTGTACTAGTGAAACAGGATTAGGGCTTTTCTTCAAATTTTACACTGTCTTGTCTTAAGATTATTTTTTTACCAATTGCCTTAGAGATATAGTCTTCTTAGGTGATAGAAATAGGTTAAACTTTTCCCCCAATACATATATACACACACATGCACACACACACACACACACCCATAGTCCTCTTCTAGGTAGTGAGGATATATCAGTGAAGAGCCCCAAATCCCAGCTCTCATGGAGCTTTTTATTCTGCTGGAGTATCATGAAAGTTAAAAGTGCTTTAAATGTGATATAGCTTAATAGTTAGAAAATTGGTCCTTTAAGGAGTAATGCTTATATTTTAATATTCCATGGTATGGCAGTGTCCAGGTATTCAGACTTCATACATGATGGGTTACATAAGGAAGGATGCGGAAACTTCCAGTCATCTTAAAATTTAGGTGTGGACCTGGCATAGTGTCACTTTCATCATACTGTGTTGGTCATAGCAGGCACAGGCGGAGTTCCTGTTGTGCCTCAGTGGGAACAAACCTGACTGGTATCCATGAGGATGCAGGTTTGATCCCTGGCCCTGCTCAGTGGGTTAAGGATGTGGTGTTCCTGTGAGCCGTGGTATATGTAGGTCACAAACGCAACTTGGATCTGGCATTGCTGTGGCTGTGGTATAGGCTGGCAGCTGTAGTTCTGATTCGAACCCTAGCCTGGGAACTTCCATATGCCACAGATGCAGCCCTAAAAAGCAAAAAAAAAAAAAAAAAAAAAAAAAAAGCAGGCACAGGTCAGCATAGATGGAAAAAGAGGGGACTTAGACCCCTATGTCTCAGTGGGAGGAGTATCAAAAGATTTTGTAGCCATAGACATCTTTACTGTGCCACGTACCATTTAGTTAGCTCAGATCTGCCTGAACTTAGGAACCCTAAACTAATCTGTCTTCGCATGTCTGGAGGAATGTGAACACATATTGTAATACTTATGTTCTGCTCACTGCCTACCCAATGTGATTCATTTTGACATTTTCTGTTTACTATAGTTTCAACTTGGGTACTTTAAATAAAATTGTAAATTTCTCATTCTTCAGGGTCTTCAAGACAGTTTCTTAACGTCACAATCTAGTATAGTACTGTGGGTATATGACATTATGGAAGAAGTGGCAAATTATTATGTTCTATATCTTAATACCACTTACCTTCTGTGATCTAGTTGTCTAACTAATAGATAAAAATAGTATAAGGCATTACAATTTATAGCATTCTAAAGTTTGCCATTCTGTGGGGGAAATGCCTTCTGAGCATTCTTTCTTTAAATGACTGTCTTTTGAAAAACGTGGAAATTCTTTAGTTACTGCTAATATAAGATGGGTCACCTTACTCCAGTGATAATTGAACATTCAGAGCCATTTTACCTTTGACAACTCTCAAGGTCTGCATTCATTTAACATCCCTTGAAATGGTAGAATAGCCTATGTGTATGTGTGGTTATTAAGTAATTTCTCTTAGTTAGCTGAAGTGGATTGGAGAAAAGCAGAGGTTTTATATGGTTTAATACTTTAACACTGTTGCATGCCCACCCTGTTTTGAGTTACATATTCCCTTCCCCATATTACCCCCAAAGCTAAACCCTCTGGATAGAGCCACAGAACAAGGCTTTCAGCTTTCAACACTTTAGTATATTATGGATCTGCTCACTGTTACCTAATTATGTCTTCTGTTTCTTTCTCTATGTCATCTTCCATCATCCTGAAAACAATTGTTGGCAATGTATAATTGGCAAATAAACCAATTGCTGGTTTATAAGATTTCCCAATTCTTGTTGATATTAGAAGTCTTTTTGATGAAGTACACATTGACACCTTCTCTGCCATTTTCTCTAAGCAGTTGTTAAAATAATCCATATACCAGTCTTCATTTAAAAGATTCATATTGGAGTTCCCATCATGGCTCAGTGGAAATGAATCCAACTAGCATCCATGAGGATGCAGTTTCAATCCCTGGCCTCGCTCAGTGGGTTAAGGATCCAGTGTTGCCGTAAGCTATGGTGTACATTGCAGACTCAGCTTGGATCCTGCATTGCTGTGCTGTGGTGTAGGCCAGCGGCTACAGCTCCAATTTGACCCCTAGCCTGGGAACCTCCATATGCTGCAGGTGCAGCTCTAAAAAGAGGAAGAAAAAAGAAAAGAAAAGAAAAGATTCATATTGATTTTATTGGCTATCTATTCCGTTCACATATCCTGAAGGAGTGCAAGAAGGCAGTGACATATAATAGGTTAAAACTTGGCCATTAAATCTTAAATTTACCAGTAAGTTTCTTTGTAAAACAGACTGATTATTTAACCTTTTCTTTTTTTGCCCTTTTCCTCTCTTCATCATAACCCTGTTTATTTTTTTCAACCCCCAAGGATTTATTATCATTTTTAATCTATAATTAATGAGAACATGTTAAAATTTTATTGAGTACCAACAAATAGAATAATCTAGATGCTGTGAAGACCTCACCTCACTTTCAGTCTATCTATATAGTGTTCTCTCTACTTTCTTTGCCTTCATACGTCATGTCATACCTTTTCCTATATGATTGAATTTCCTAAGAAAACACAATTTTGATCATGTTCTTTTCATTGCTCCAACCTTTTTTCTTTTTTTGTATGGAACTCTTTTTAAATTTTTTTTAAAATTATAGTTGATTTACAATGTTCTGTCCATTTATGCTGTACATCAAAGTGACCTAGTCATAAATACACACACACACTCTTGGAGTTCCCATTGTGGTGCAGCAGAAACGAATCGGAGTAGGAACCATAAGGTTGAGGTTTAATCCCTGGCCTTGCTCAGTGGGTTAAGGATCTGGCATTGACGTAAGCTGTAGTGTAGGTTGCAGACATGGCTCAGATCTTGCATTGCTGTGGCTGCGGTGTATACTGGCAGCTGAAGCTCTGACTGGACCCCTAGCCTGAGAATCTCCATATGCCATGGGTGCAGCCCTAAAAAGCAAAAATAAATACATTTTTTAAATTACAGTTGATTTGCAATGTTCTGTCAATTTATGCTGTACAGCAAAGTGACCCAGCCATATATATTTTTTTCTCACATTCTCCTCCATCATTTTCCATCACAAGTGACTAGCTATGGTTCCCTGTGCTATACAGCAGATTTCATTGTTGATCCACCTTTTTTCTTTCTTTTCCTTTTTTCTCTTTCCCTAACATTGACACATAAACATCTGTATGCTTCCTTTTGAATATATATTATGTATATAAACTGCTAGAACATGCCATGTTTCACTTAAAGGATGTCTCCGTGTACATACAGATAGGTAACCATATTCTTTATTCATTTTTCTCTAAAAAAAAGTTGCTTGGAAAAATATTTAAAAAAGAAAAACACTAAAAGGGAAAGAAAATTGCTTATAGTCCCTGCAATTAAATAAGAAATGAAAACTTCTGCCCCTGTTCCTGTCCCATGCCAGAGGTAGTCTTGATTAACAATTTGATGGATATCCTTCCAATTTTTTTTCTTAAAGCTGTATAGATATTAATGTATGTATTCATGTATATCTATATTTTTTATTCCACAAAAAATTAGTATCAGCATGTATTTTCACTTCTAATTACTCAGCCTTGCTAAACTTCAGTTTCTTCATCCTTAAAGAGGGCATAGGAATAGTATCAGCTCTCAGGCTCCAAGTGATGTTAAATAAAATAATCCATGTAAATAATTTAAGTCACACCAGCACAGAGGTAGCGCTGTGTTTATTACGCTTTAAGTATGCAAATTATGTGCCGAACTGGGATCCAAAAGTGATCCAGACACAATTCCTCAAGGAAACTACACTGCAGCATGTTTTTTACTCTTCATTCAAGCAATAGAGAATTCTGTGAATTCTTTATTTTAACTCATCTAATATATTGCACATCACATACATTTTTTTTTTCCTTCCAGAAAGTCTCAATAAGAAACAAAAAGGCAAATATGGAGTTTTAGATATATGAGAAGTAAGCTCTTAATTATCATTTTGTGAATATATTCAATCCAGGCCTTGTTCCTTTTGTCCAAAGGGCTTTCTAAGTAAAGAAGGGTAAGTGAAACTTTTATTCTCTTTTCTAAGAGATTACATTTGAAAGAGGCAGATTACTTGCACCCACTTTCTTACAAAGAAAAGGAGGGAAAGTACAGATATGTATTTTTTTATCTCATTGTTTGTAGTTCCCGTAATGTAGTTCCAGCATCTAATAGAAATTGGAATGCTCTGGGCAGGATAAACATAAAAAGATTGACAAGGACCGGAAATTATACTACTGTTTAAACTAATATCTTGAACTTAAACTGCTACATCATTAAGTGGGCTACAAATGATTGCCAGTCATAATTGCCTCAGATATGGTAGTCTCCTCTCACTTTTCACCTTAAAAATTCATTTCCCTTGATGGTTTCCCTACCTTTTTCTACAATGAAATAAAAATTAAATTTCCACTTTATAAAATTTAAAAAGCCTCTGCTAAACCATCTTAATAAAATGTGCTGAAATAGTAAGTTCTTAAATTTTTTCTCTTTTTTCTTCTGCAAAATTGACAGTAAATCTAATTGAATTTTTTTGAGTTCCATTTAGAGGTAAGGCAAACAGGTAATTACCAACTCTTTATAAGAGTTTTAAAAGCTTTGTGTAAGTGTTTAAAGGTATTTTAGATCCTAAATTCAAGTCCCCCATTCCCATCTCCCCCAAATGTATGCAATTAAATTCTTAGTCAGTGGAAATAAATTGAAATAATACCTTAAACATGGCTGCTGCCTCAGACTTCCTTTGTTTTCTCCTGTACTTTGCTGATGTTGAATTACCTGGGGAATTTTTGAAAAATAGTGATGCTTGACACCCACCCCCAGATGTGAGATTTAATTTGGAGTGTTGCATATTTCCCAGGTGATTCTAATGTGCAGCAAAGTTTGGGAACTTGCCCTCAGCTCAGGTTGTACTTTAGCCTAATTACATCAACATCTCTGGGGAGAATAGAGGCAACCAGGACATCAATATGTTTTAAAGCATCCCAGGTGATGAGCCAGCTTCAGAATCACTGTTTTAGTGACTTGGGAAAGAAGCTAGAGAAATGGGGAAAGTAAACATTTTAATTACTTAGTGATTGCTTATAGGAAGCATAGAAGAAGCAAAGAGCATAGAGTTTTAGATATGAAAAGAATTTAATATACTGTGTAACCCCTTTATTTTATCAAGTTAAGTGACTCGTTCAGTGTCTCACGTCTGATAAGTGGACACCACCGCCACTCCTTTCCACCAACATGTGTACACATTTACCCCTACTACTTCCTTTCGGTTATTTTATTTTATTTTATTTACTTTTGCTTTTTAGGGCCGCACCTGTGGCATATGGAGGTTCCCAAGCTAAGGATCAAATCAGAGCTACAGCTGCCAGCCTACACCATAGCCACAGCAATGCAGGATCTGAGCCTCCTCTGCGCCCTGCACCACAGCTCATGGCAACGCCAGATGCTTAACCCACTGAGTGAGGCCACGGATAGAACCCACAGCCTCATGGTTCCTAGTCAGATTCCTTTCTGCTGTGCCACAACAGGAACTCCCTCTCTAATTTTAATATTTTTCACTTGGAAATTTGGTACAGAGCAGGACAGTGGTGTTATAGGTGGCAAAAAATAGGGGAATTATTGCTTTGGGTATATACTGGATATTCAGTTGTTGATTGTTTTGAGAAAATAGAGAAATATCTATAAAGAAGATAATATGTAAGCATTTAAGCATAAGAAAGTAGTAATTGGATATGAAGTTGGGATCAGATTGAGGAGAATCTTTAACAAAAAGAAACATGCTAAAACCATAAATGTGGCTAAGGAGAGAATATAGAAAAAGGACATGACATCTGAGGGCTAAGGTTTTGGGAAGAAAACTCATTTGGGCTAGTAGAAGGAAATGAGACAGAAAGAGATGGTGGGAAAAGCAATTTTTTTTTTTATGTTGACAAAGAGCAAGAATACTCTTTTTTTGTAGTGATTATACATAGTACACATAACAATCGCTCATATTTGGTAAATGAATTAAGTGAAACGAGAACACAATATGGATGTCGCCATTTTTTTGTAAAACACAGTCACTAGATAGTGCTAGAAAAAGAATTGGGCTTGAATTGAAACAGTCTGGCTTCCTGTTTCTCCTTATCTCTTACTAGCTCTGGGAATCATAATAAATAACTTGACCTCTGAATCCATTTTCCTGTATGTAAAATGGGGAAATGCCCTTTCAAAGAGTTATTCAGGGATTAAATGAGATGATATATGCCAAACTATAATGTGCTGTTATAAGAAAACTTGGAGTTATTCTAAGTCAGCTATACTCCAATAAAATTTATTTAAAAAACAAAACAAATACAAAACTTGGAATTAGACAAACTAAAGGTCAAATGCTGGTCCTCGCTACTGTGCCCTGGAGCAAGTTACTTCTCTGAAGTGTAATAGGAAGTAGAGATGAATGGATACCTTCATCATAATTTTGTTGTGATTAATGGAGATTAAGTGAGATAATGTGGGTCATTCACTCAATAATACAGATGGCTTCAAATTTACATTAAGTGGAATTCCCTTCATGGCTCAGTGGTTAACAAACCCGGCTAGTATCCATGAGGATGTGAGTTCAATCCCTGGCCCTGGTCAGTGGGTTAAGAATCTGTTGTAGGTCACAGATATGGCTCACATTCCGTGTTGCTGTGGCTGTGGCATAGGTCATCAGCTGCAGCTCTGATTCACCCCCTAACCTGGGACCCTCCATATGCTGTGGGTGAGGCCCTAAAAAGACAAAAGACAAAAAAAATAAAATAAAAAACAAATTTACATTAAGCACATTGTTTGGGCCTTTCAAAATAACAATTCAATGATGTGGATTAGCTCATTGCTTCTTTAATACTAACATGTGTCTAATAATGACTCCTTAATAGATGAAACATATTTAGGCATGGCATCAGTAAACCTTCAACAAGAGTATTCTCCACAGCACACTGTCACTTCTGTCAACCCTTCACAGTCTCTTTTGTTAGCTCCTTTTGTATCTGCTTTTAAACTATCGGACATTTTTTCCATTTTGTTGTTACCCACCTTTTTCTTACCTTACATTCTCTCTGTAGGCAATGTCTTCCACTTCATGACTTCAATTACCATTGATTGATTGTAACTCCCAGATATGAATTCCTACCCCATATCATTCTTCTGAGGCCTAGATCCCATCTCCAAATGCCAGCACCTCTCCTGGAATCTCTCATTGACTTTACCTGATATGATTCAAAGTGCTCTCTTTGCTCCCTTCTTTATAAATATATTCCCCTATATTCTCTGTCTCTGTAAATGCCAACATCTTCGCCACTGCCCAGGTCAGAAACCTAGGCATCTTCTCTTACTTTGCTTTCCATATGTAACATCACCATATTTTGTCACTTCTGCTTAATTGTCTCTTGGATTCATCTCCTGTTCATTTCCATTGTCGCACCATAATGAAAGCCACCGCTATCTCTCACATAGGTAATACAGTCATCTTACAATGTGACTCCACATGCACACTCATCCCTTTTCAGTGCAACTCCACTTAGCGGCCAGAATGATCTTTGAACACACAACTTGATCAAACACTTCTTTAGCTTTCTCTTGCTCTTACATGCACTGATTACCTGATTTTCAGTCTCTTTCAAGCTACTCTCCCTTGACCTTCTCTGTTTTTGTCTTTTCCACCTTAAGGACTTAGCTTACATATCAGTTGTATAGGGAAACTTTCCCATCCTCCTTCTACTACCCCCTGTTATAGAAAAAAGTCCTAATTTTCTATTTCTATTCATGCTACAAATGAAATAGTCAAATGTTTATGGTTGTCACCTTTCTTCTACTCTAATATTCCTATACTTTTTTTCATGCTTCTCTTTATAAAATTTCATTTGCTGTATTACTTGTCCTTGTTACTACCTCTATTTATCTTGCAAGACCTTTGCCATGAATCCTTCAAATATTCAATAAAGGAATTCCTTGAATTAATGTTCCTTCAGGATCTATTTAGAGTAGAGTGTTTTGAGTCCTTATAAAATACACGTTATATGGAATGTTTCCTCTAGCTTGTTGGTACTAACTGAGGTTATGAAGGTAGAGCAGTTTGGGGGCTCTGAGTGTAAAGTTCATGGTTGTGTTAGCCATCTAATGCTTACAGCTGAAAGAAGCCAAGACAGAGACTTTTGGAATTCCAAACCAGTGGAATAAAATAGGACTTTTAGCACTAACCTAACGTGTTCTTACTTTTGCTTCACGCTAAAAGGTCATATTCTTTTTAAAGCATAAATACCATCACTTGAAAATACTGTTTAAATTGCCTTATCAAACTTAGTAGAGCATGGATAATACATATGAGTCATTGTTTTAAAACATTGTAAATATACATTTCTTACTTTCTCTAAATTTAAATGTGTACTTGATGATAGATAGCATCTTTGCTTTTTATTTGGCATATACCAAAATGCCAGAATGTATTTAAATAATAATTCTTAGTTTCTATTTCTCACATGGTTATTGCCCTGATAAAATTCTTTTGGCTGATGATTTGTTTCTGCCTGCTTTTCAAGCTTATGTACTATCATTTTTTCCTCAAAATTCACAATGATAGAAGGGAAGTATGTCCCTCTAATAATGCTTTGTGCCCTTACTTGCAAAGGTGAATTCAATTATTTTTAATGGTGTGTGGCACTATGTATGGTAAAGACTGATGAATAGTTTCTGATCTGCAAAATAGGGATAACGCCTATGTGTCAACTTTAATGTAAAATACCCAGCACAGCTCCCTGTACCTGGGAATATTGCATGTATTGAGAACACTGGTAAAGGGACATGTGCATTTTGCAGTACATCAAATAAAAATGTAATCCAGCCATGGTAGAACTCTTTCTCATCATACTGGTCTCCTAAATCTCCCTTCTAGGGTGCTTCCAATATAGAGACCCATCATGATTCTGCAACCCAGTATGAAGCATTTTTCCTTAATATCATCATTGTTCTCTTTTGAAATCCGTATTTGCTACACTTGGTATGCGCATGTTAATTGAGACTTTAGGGACTGGTATAGAATGTTAATAAAACCATCAAGATAGCTTGTTTTTTATGATCATATTTATTACTTATATTAGTGGTTTTCAGATGCTCGGATTTCATAGACTTGTGTGAAAGCCATTACTTTTTTTCTGTTTTTCTCACTTCTTCATGACCCTCATGTATCCTTGAAAACTTGTTTGAAACTTTATGAACTTAACGTTTGGGAGCCATTAGACTACACCTTCGTAATTACCTGGTTCAACCAAGAGTTTGATCATGAATAGATTAATTATATGATGAGGTAAAAGTCGCTGACCAGTGTAGAGTAAAACCTTGAATAACTGGTACACTCAAGTGTCCCATACTTCATGATACTCAGAAGTAAGACCTATTTATGCCTGTAGTTAGGAAAATGCAACCTATCTTTGATATTCTTTACCAGGAATATTTTTAAGTCCACAAGATGGCAGTATTACCTCATGAAGGTAATCAAGCCAGGGAAGAGCATGATTGCTTGGTTTTTCCATTACAAATAAAGGAAGCTTTTGATTACAACTGAAAAAACTCATGGTTGTTGATAAAATATGGAACAGTGCTATTGAAGGCAAGGGAACTCTTGAGGATAGATTTGCTAGTCAAATAAATGATTAAGTATAAAGAGTAACCATGTCTTGTTATAGTAAATCTTTCTACTTTTTTTCTTTCTACTTTTATGAGAAGTAAACATAAAGAAAACAAATTTATAAGATACCCTTGGCCTCCACCATATTCATCTAGTATTTAATACCATTCATGTTTATAACATTACAAAAATGAATTAATGTTCAGTAATGATCCCAGTTATTGAGGCAGCGTTAGATCATCTCATTTACTGAAAGAGGTTAACACATTTTAGATATTCACAAGTTAAAATGAAAGTTTGGATTTAAAAGGTTCACTGTCAGTTATTCACAATACCTTTAGCTATGCTGAATCTCTGAGTTTCTGTGTAGATCATTTTATGTAGAAATTGTCAAATTCATTTCATTCATAGACTGGGGTATAAATTGATTTAATATTCCAAAAATAAAAGCAAATATGATTCATTATTTCTCTTTTCCATATTTCTGATAATATATTCTAATGGTTTAATAATTTAACTACTTTACTCAGTCCTTCCAAAGGTATTTTCAAGTATGTTGAGTAATTTCAAATTTAGTCTGTTGCACTCTCTCACTATTTAATCAAACACTCACTAAAATTATTTATTTTGAAGAGCTAGTTACTATTTTGGATGCTGTTTTTCAAAATATAACTGCACACGATTAATAATAAGAAATAGGTATTCTGACATGCTTTCAACATTGTTGAACCAAAGAAACCTTTTCATTGCATTTCAGATTACTGTGATTTAAAGGCAAATTAATTATCTTATTTTTCAGTCCTTTTATTTACTTCCACAGCATTATTGTCTTAGATAGTTCTCCAAGCTCTGTATTTATTAGTCATAGTAACAGAAGTTAAAATGGCACTAGGAAGTAAAATCCACAGATTTCCAAACCCTACTTGACCAGTAGTTACACCTTTTATGATGGTTGGTAAGACAGCAGATTTGTCAGATTATCAACTTTGACTTCCTTTACCATCTTGAGTAGGAAGAGGAGTCTAAGTTAATGGAATTGTCAGCCTTGTAATGGGAATCTTCCATAGAGGGATATTCCAGCTTAGAGAGAGGGGGGATTTTATACAGAGTGATTTTTGAGAATGTGGTTTGGTACTTGTTCCAACCCTCTGAAACTAAGGTATATCTAGTGTATTATTAATTAAACCAATTTTGTCCTAGGTTGATAGGATTAAAATTATTTAATGTTTTGATAATTTATTCATTGTAATAATTTTAGGGAATATTCCTCCTCTATATTAGGCATTAGCATAATATTTGTAGCAGTTAATATTGAGCTGGCAACCACAACTTTAGTTTGCTGTATAGGCTGAAAAGTGAATATAAAGAATTAACCAAAAGAAAGTTACTTGGAGTAATAGAAAAGTTGTATTCTGTGGAAATTTTATCATGCCTTCATTTATAACTCATATGAGTCTGATTCTTGAGAGATGGTTCTAAACCTGGGACAAGGTTAGTGCTCAAATAATCCAGGCTGTCTTTTACTCATTTCTAAGGAGGTAGGCAATATGCCAGTACAACTGACTTAGAATCAGTTTCATTTGGCTTATGCTCCAAGCTATTCTCTTGTGCAGATGCTATCGTTATTGCCTCTAGTATCCAAGGAGGACAAAATAATGAAGAAAAGTGAAAAGGTCAGAGGTAGAAAAGAGGAAGCTTGCAAGAATAGAGAAGTAGGAGGTGATATTGTTCTTAGTTGAACATGACCCCTTGCTCCCTATCCTTGATGCTGATAGTTTTGTGAAGACAGTTCACAGCACTGGGAAACTAAGAGCATCATAACTGACTTTTCTCCTAGCCAACTGAAAATCTTGATTAGTTTAAACTCAGAAAAGAAGGTTTTTCTGGGCTGTTTGACTGGAGGTGCTCTACATGTAAGACCTTTCTAGGAAATTTAAGTGTGGGGAATCAGAGCAGCCAACCACATCTGTTCCATCAGCCTCAGAATTAGGGCAAGGACTTAGAGCCAGGAAAAAGTACAGGCAAAAAGGAAAATATGGAGAAAATAATAAAAGTGAAAAGATATTATTGGAAAAAAAATAACCTAAATGCAAACTCCAGAGAAAGGAGAAAATTATCTTTTTTTAAAAAAAAAATTTTATTAGAGTATAGTTGACTTAAAACATTTTTGTTTATTTTTATTTTTTGAAAGTTATCTTTTAAAGAACTTTTATGTATTTAAGACAGTTTGGATAAATTTTCAAAGCTAATATGTTTTACTCAGTCTCTTTTAAAACTACCTTGCTTTACATGAAAAATTTATGTATAAACGATCTTTGAGGTGCGAGGTGAGGCAGATTACCTCTGAAAAACATAGCTACATTCTAAAATATGTTGTACTAAATAGGAAATGTGAAGTTTTTTTTCTCTTTATTCTTATGAATAAAGAGGAAAGTAAGATGGAATACTAAAGCAATTTTTTTAGAAAACACATGATATTTGATCAATAAATATTTTACATTTAATTTTTCTTTGAAAACATTTAGGATTTTAGCATTTTCGTTTGTCATGGGAATATGACTTTTTTAGAACTAAAATAAAATTTCCGTAACTTTAAGTTTAGTTTCAAATTTCTTATAAGTATGGTGTATTTGCACTGCTATTTTATTTGCTTTTGCAAAAATTTTTAAGGTAAGTAGACAGAACCTAGTTATGTAGTAGACAGTTCGATATTAGTGAAATAAAAAGTCAAAGTGGACAGATCAAATCAGATAAAGGTTTAATATCTTTCAAAAAGTATAAATTTGTTTTCATAATCCAGTTTACATTAATCATATGATGTATAAACACAAAGATATTTACAATACCTCTTATTTTGCTTTAGAATTTTATTCTGAATATTTTGAGAACAAGTAAATTAAAATGAAATATCAAAATTGACGAGTTTACTGCAGAGTGTGAAGAACCAGAGTAAATTAGAATTCTGCTCACTAAGTGCCTCAGAGCTTATTCCACCTGACTCATCAAATGAAAAATTCATCAATTAATCCTCTGACAATAACGATATATACACAAAAATCAATCCGGAATTGATTTTTTTAGTCTGAACATGAAAACCAAGCCCTGACTTATACATAATGTGAAATTTCTCTTCATTTCGACTTTATTATTGAGTATAACAGCTGAAGTGTTCATATAATTATTTGTTCTAAGTCAACTACAAAAGTGTGATTGTTTGAGAAAGGGTGTATGTGCTAAGGAGATGGTCTGAAGCACAATCCAAGTGAGCTAATAAAGTTGTCACATGCATGTGAGAATACAGCTGATAGGAATCCCTAGAAGGCAGCCAGTAGAGAGGGATACTGATCACTAAGCCCTGATGGGAGACCACCCAGGACAGTTAACAGTGAGCTGAGTATTAAGGAAGATCAAAGAGAGAAGAGTAACATACAATAACTCAGATGTCAGATACAGATTAAAAAGAGCATTGTGAGGCATGTGATTTCTGTGAAATGTATTTTTGTATATGTGGTGACTGAGTAAACATCATAAACTGTAGAGGAAACCTTTTCCTTATGCCAACCTGCTTTGTCTCATCTGCTTTATAGACATAAATATTTCACAATCCATTAAGTATTCAAATGACCGTTTTGCTTTAATTCAGTAATTCAATGCAGGTCTTCAAGACTTCCAAAGAAGTCTTCTTTGAAGCTTTTTTCTAGTTGTTAAGTTCTTTCTTCCACAAGGCCAGTACCACAATAACATATATACAGATATCTCAAGAGAATAATCCAAGCCAAATAATAGTGGGGCAGTTTTTTTGGGGGGGGGGGTGTAAAAAAGCCTATTAAAAATATATTCAAATATATAACTATGAAGGAAAAGAGTCAAAAGGGTCACATTTAAGTTTACAATAGTATAAGTCTTTTTACCTTCAAATGATGTAGGTCCAAAACCTGTTATTGCTGCTGCCAAATTCTTAATTTCCATAATGCAAATTCTACTTTGAATCTTATCAGACTGTATTGGTAAGTTCTCCGTATTGCCACAGAGAACTTAATACTGCTCTGAATGCTGTACGTCAGCATACTGTAACAAAAAGAAATGCACTCTTCCAATATACAGTAATGTTAAACAACAAGCAGAAGATGCAAGGGAAGTGTTAAGCTAGAGAACTCTGTCAGTATTACTTTTCTCACATGTAGTAAATTTTGATGACTGTCTTCTGAATGTGGATTCTTGTAGGAAATGAACACTAAGCTGTTTTTATGTTTTATAGATGTTAAAAAAAAAAGCTGAATACATATGATTCTGAAGCTATTAGAATTTTTTCCCCTGTCACAATAGCAGTAAGAAAATTGTAATAGAAATGTCTTCTTGAGTGCATAGCGTATGAAATAATGTGTTTTTTCCCTGTGGTTTAAAATGTTAACTTGTATTTTAGGTCTCATTCTTTGCATATGCCTTGACAATTATGATTGCTTGATTAAAGAAAGAGCTTTTGTACTAGTTATATGTCATAATACCAAATATATTATATCTGAGCAGTATTTAGGATGTTCTGTTTCTGATAGGTCTGTTATGTTTCTGAGAAACTAACGTAGGATAATATGTATCTTTGAGACATTTGTTAGTGAAACACATGCATTTTTTGTTTTTATTCTCTTTTTTAAAACAATCTGAAAACGTGCTTATTTTTAACTAAGATACACAATAAAATACTCTTTTGTATATTAGTTCACAGTATCTTAATTAGTTTAGAAATAGTACTTCTGAACATTTTTAGCTATACTGCTAAAAAACATACATTACTGAATTTTTAAAAAGCATTCACATATACTTTTTTCAGCATTTTGACCTTTTATAGTCATTTTTACCAGATACATTTTTCAAGGCCCATAAAGGATTACATATTTATATAATTGCCGCCCCTGGGAAATACACTTTAATACAGGATAGATAATGAAGAATAACTTTTAAGTAATAAGCATGTCTGTGTCAGTTTATTTTCTGCTCTGTATGTATTCTATTCTCCAAAGTTGTGTTTTGTTTTGTCATTCATTCTCATTGGAGATAAATATTTCATAAATGAATGAAATCAGTGATATATATTGATAGTTATAGAATAAATGTAACTATTCACTGACAGCTATGTCAGTGTAGTTGCAAATACTGAATAAATTTAGAAGCAAAGCAAACAGATTTCCTTATAATTCATCTAATTAATACTTGTTCTCTTTATATCAGTTTTTTCATCACATTAGATTTACACAGCTAAGAATGAGCCATTTTAGTAATCGTAGGTAATTATCTTCCTTTGCAAAAATTTTAAAACATCTTTTTTAGGACTAAAAGGAAGTTCCATATATAATTTTATACTATCCAATAGAAAAAGAATTATATTGGTTTTGTCCTTGATACTGTATTTTGAATTTGGTAGAATGACCCTCGTATGTTTTCAGCTGTTTATTTCACAGAAAAAAATTGAAAATATCAGTAGGAAAAAGAAACCTTAAATGTCTTCAATCAGGGTAATGTCAGATTTTTGCAAATACTAAATGTGTATATGTTTTACCTCCTATAGTTTTAACTTAATCTATTTGAAGATATGAAACTAAAATTAATTTATGCGCAGCAGGGGGCAGAGGTGGTCATGGGGAAGTAAAAATGTTTGTTTTGTGATTTAGCATAAGAAGAACTTGATCTTGATCTTAGGAATCATTATTTTAATAGTCTCTACATAAAATACTTTAGAGTCCTTAAGAATTTATAATGTTTTTCTTTTTTTAAGATTATCCATTTTTACCTTTGTTAATTTTGATTCCTTCATAATATAAAAGTAATTGACAAGTTAATCATACTTTTCAATCCAATTTAATGTATTTAACGCAGGTATGACCTAAAAATTAAATTTTTGATATACTTTCTTTCACATTATTTATCTTTTAAAATCATAAACTTGTGTTTTCCACTGAAGTGACACTAGGAAAGAGAAACATACTAATAACTTGGTCATTAAGTATTTTTCCATGGCTACTAGTTTCCTGTGATGTATCATTAAGTAGTGATTATTCACAATATTCAGTTGCTTTGTCATCTAAGTAAAACATATTTTCAAAATTTGAAATTATACTTGTTATTCTCTATCAGAGTAGTTATCTTTTATTAAAATCTTTCAGAAAGCTTTTGTTTTGTCACTTTGTCAGGAAAAAATTCCAAATTCTTAAGTTTGAAATTTAAGATTTGTTTTGCTCATTCTAGTGGCAATGAGATATTTCAAGATAAATTCCAAACTTTTTCAGTCATTTTTGATGTAGTAGTTCTTATATTAAAAAAAAAGAAATTTGGTTTTTTAGAAAGTTAATCTCATAAAGTCTGAGGACGATTCTTTTAAGTGAGATAACACCTTACATTTATTAGAAATCTCCCACTTTTGTTTTTTTAAATAATTTCCCTACCTAAAATGGACTTTCATTAGGTAATATGCTCTCACTTTATTAATGTTCAATAGGAAATAACCCCTTTAGAACTTTTTGTAAAGTGGACTTTAAAGAAACTATCATTAAATTCTAATAGTTTGAAATGTAGGAACATAATATATGATAGTATTATTTAACATTTTTTAGGCAGATGCCTCAAAGTGGTAAACTCAAAGTAAGACACTTAGAAAAGTGATTTAATTTACTTCAGGGGTCAGTAAAGTACAAAATACTTTTGTATTATGACTTTATTATATCAAATGACATTAAGTTATCAAATACGTTGAATTTTCTTCAAATGAGGTTTATACCTCATACCTTTAATAACACCAGTATATTTTGTATGATCATTTAAAATATATATTTATAATGTGAAATCATTTGCTAATGTTTTCATTATAGTTTAATATGTATTATTTGGGAAATGACAAGGAAAATAAATAATTGGGCTAATTCCCAGTCTAGATATTATCCTATCTCCTATCTTATATAATTAAAAAATCCTCTTGTTTTTTAAAAAATTAATTCATATTCATCAGAACAGTTATTGAATGCTTTTTTTTTGCATTCTGCAAATTTGCCTTTCCCAAAATTCTCAAGCTTGCTATCTTTCAGTAATTTATGATATTAAAGAAACACTTTCTTAAATGAATATTTTAACTACATTGTAAATAAAATATTAAAACATAAGGAGATTACAGTATGTGTTTAGAATTGACCAAGATACATATTTTTTTCTAGGCACCACTTGAAGAAATCTTACATCATTAAGAGAAATGTAAACTGAATACTTTTTCCCCAGCACAATCAGCAGGTTTTAATATTATTTGTACATATGTGAAAAGGGAACTTTTTTCTTAAAAATATTTTAACACAATTCTGACTTTCACAGTGAACAGGCATGTTCAAACTATAAATAATATTCTAGTGTAAATAAGTGTATTTTATCTAAAAGAGTATTAAATAATTCATTTACATAGCTTTGGCATTGTTAGAGTATAAACTTTATCTTTGTGAACCCCAAATCCCAAATATTGTTGATGCCATGGTTTTAGAAAAATAAGAGTATTTTAAGACATTATACTACTATAGTTGAAAGCATTTGAGAATTGTCTTTGGGGAATGGTGCTCTTAAATGGAACATTAGCATGTGAAAGTAAGAACTCTTAAGGTAATTGATTGAAATGATATATTTCCAAAAATTTATCCTGAAGACCCTTTTTTGAAAGTGTGTAGGTTTCTTGGAATTTGTGTACTCATGAAATGTTATGAATTACAGAATCAAAATTAATCATTCACTGGAGTATCTCTTATTAGGAGTGTTTCCACAGCAGGGAATCTTACAGAGGACCATTCGTTTTTGCTGACTCCCGCTGACTCCCAGCAGCATTGGTGGGGTCAGAGTTAAACAGTATATTCTGTGCCTTTGCCATACATAGTAGCATTCCAAACCAGGCTTTGACTTTGGAGCTACATGGAGATGTGTGTACGAGTATGCATGTGGACTCACAAGTGTCTCTATATAATAGAAAGAGACAGAGTGAGTGCCCAAATCTTTGGAAATAAAACATTAGTGCTTGCTGGTAACTGACAAGGGCAGCCACAGGGAAATAGCTAGTGTAATTATTTGCTGAGATAAGTTAGAGCACTTCATGAGGCTCCTTCTCTTGCCTACTGAAGATCCATTTTTTCCCCCTGAAAATACCTAGTATATATTCAGATTCCTGTCTTACTAAAAATGCTTTGTTTCATCAGTTAACAAATTTAGCAGAGTTCTAGTGGGTTAGCAGGGAGTAGGGTATTAAATTATCATTTCAGTTATTACATGTCTAATGTAATTAAACCTTAATATAGTGAGCATATAAATAATATAAGGCATTTACATTGTAGCTTAACAGAAGCATATACTAAAAAAAGCTTTTATGTAATTTGATAATTTGACCTCTTGGATAAAAAACTAGCTTTTTTTATGGCACCTGACAGTTTTGTGAAATGCTTTCCCTCATTTTTCCTTGTTTAATTTGAGACAGAGCAGATTACTTGTCATTGTCCCCATTATTCAGATGTAGAAATTGAGGTTTAGAGTGTTCTAAAGGATTTGCTCAAAATGTCATAGCTAGTGAAAAAAGCCCAAGATGAAAATAGGAAACAAATCTTCTGAGTCCAAATTCAGCCCATGCCTTTTCTGCCATTTTATAGCCTCTCCTTTTTATGTTGGTAATTAAATAAAAATAATTGGTGACTTAATGGTTCAAAAATGTGAGAGAAATAGAAATGCAAAAATTTTGTAGAAGGACACGTGAAATACTATGTTTTAGTTATGATTTTATAATCTATGCTTTGTTGGTTCTAGTAACAAACATATCAGACTGTCTTTTAACAGAGAAAATATAAAATGTAAATCCTTGCCTGGTCACCTCATTCCCGTGTTGTTATGTTTTACTATTTTCTCTTATGATATTACTGTAATATTAATAATATAATAATGAAACTGTCATAAAAGGCCTTTTTATGCAAATGACTCAAGTTGCACCAAAGAATACAGCATTTGGCAAAATTTTAACATTTTAAAAAATACTGCTTGCTTTTATTCTGAAGTATATCAATAAAACAGTCTCAATATATATTATGTGTATTTGGGGTTTCTGCAAAAGATTTTACTTCCATTTTGCAGAAGATCACCAGTAATTCTGCTGAAATCTAGGAGGAAGGAATTGAATTTGTTTAACCAGGATAACAAAGAGGTAATGGTATTGATTTTTATGTACTGCTGGACCAAGAGGTTTAAACTTAAAATGTAGCCTTATACTTGAGTTTTGAGAAAGAATGCAAAAGAACCCCTTTTATGCAAACAGTGATAGTGACCTAATCTAGAGCCCAAGATTATCAGCATTTTTTATTTGTCTAGTTGCTCTTAATTTGATGATTCAACTAAGTAGATTAGCCTTATTTTAAAATTTGTAGTTATAAATAAATAAACATATATATATATGACATTTTATGCAGACATTTTGTGGAAATGGTAGTTAGATTTCTCTGGAAAAAAATCACTCCAGTCTTATTGATTTTTACATTATCATCTCCCACTTAACCAATTTTTATTTACTAGAAACTGCCTTTGCATGTAAGGAATATTACAGACATGTGCCAGTTTGTCTCTATAAACCATACTGCTATGCTAGAATGAGTAGGGGCTGGGAATCATAACCATTTATTTATTTTACTGCTTAGTAGTCCCTTTTGCCAACTCTTAAGTCATTTTTCATGGCAGTCTTCTGATTCCTATCTAAATTTTCCGTATCTGTCCTAAATTACGGAGCCACTGTTACATAAAATGCCACAGAGTTGAAAAGTAAATAGGCTTTCTCCTGTGTTCTCCATGTCTTCCCACTCCAAAATAAATACTTGATTTAAGCTGTTCAAGCAATATTTGGGATAGAGATTACCAGTAGGACAGAGTTTGTATAAAAATTTCAGAACAAAACATGCAAAATGGCATAAAAATAAGTGTGGAATAAAAATTGAAAAGATAAACATTGTTTTGTCCCTCTAAATTCTTTATTCTCTTACCTGGTATACTTAGTTCTTTAGGGCTGTGATTCTAACCCATGCCTCTTTCCTTTGAGACTTTGACTCCACTGAAAAATTTTGTCAGGGTGTAATAATTTACCTGCATAAATGAGATTTTTCTCTTCACATTCAGAGATTTTTGAACTTTACTTTTTTAGAGTATGCCTAAAACAAAACTGTTAAATTTTGGAGCTTCTAAATAAGATTGAGAGAAAAGAGAAATCTGGAGAAAAGAGAATGGATTCTGTTCTATGAATTCCATTGTTGGCCAGTTAAATATTTTTATAAATGTCTGCACTATACATATATGATTCATGTATTTTTAAGACTTCATCAAAAGTAAAAAATTAAGGTCTTTAGTTTTCAGTCTCATTTTCAACTGTAGAAAATTAATAAATTTTTACTGTTTCTTAATTCTAATATGTTTTCTGCATGGCTTAATAAATAACTCTAAAACATTACACAGAATTTGAATGCATTACACAAAATTGAACGAGCATCACCTAAGAAAGGTACAACCTTCCCTTAATGTTTTTACCAATGGAGAAGCTTCTCCTTAAGAGGTATCTGGGATAGTCAGCTAGTGTTAATTGAAAGATACAATTTGTTCCCCATCCAGGCAGTTATTTTTGAGTATGGCTATTACTTACATAGTACCTGATGCAAAGGCATAATCTACACTATACAAGTTGCCATTAGCCATTAGTCCTGACATAAATGAAGAGGATGCTTAGTAACTGCTCTTCTTAATCTACACAGTAATGCTGGCTGGCTGTCACCTATATGATTTTCCTTTCCTTCCTTACAAATACTTCATTCCCTGCCACATGTTAGGTTTTTTGTTGTTGTTGTTGTTGTTTTTTATCTGGTTCAGCCCTTACCTCTGAAATTTCCAGCCCTCAAACTGAGAAATGCTTATTAAATGAACAGCTAGGACTAAACAACAGCTGATGAAACTAAGCATGAGTCGTGCTTGAGAAAGAAGTGCTCAAGTGTTCTTCATTATTTTTTGTTATCACTTTATTAATCTGAAATCACTGAGCTAACCATCTCAAATATTGTACTAATTTATGTACCAACTCATACTAAGTCAATAATATTAAAAATTCTTTGTGGCTGACATTGTATATGCACTGATAGAATTTTCAGTTGCATGGTTGATTTGTTCATTGTATGCTATGTCCCTTTGAATCATTTGTACTATATACCATAATTAGTTCCTATTCTTTCTGTGTAACTTTAAGCAGAAAACTAGTAACTAATGGAGTTCTCCTTGTGGCTCAGTGGTTAATGAACCCAACTAGCATCCATGAGGATGTGGGTTCCACCCCTGGCCTTACTCAGTGGGTTAAGGATCCCATGTTGCTGTGGCTGCGGTGTAGGCTGGCAGCTGTAGCTCCAATCAGACCCCTAGCCTGGGAACCTCCATATGCCGCAGGTGCAGACCTGAAAAGACAGGAAGACAAAAAAAAAAAAGAAGAAGAAAAGAAAAGAAAACTAGTAACTGAATGTTATTGCCACCATGTTTATTGAAAAATACATAGCAAGGAAATTAGCTAATTTTAGCAGTTCTCCTTTTGAAAGAACATATTATTTGGTTTTCTGTCATGTGCATGTGTTTTTACGTGTACATGACTTTAGTTTTTATAATCTATTAAAGTATTTTAACTACTATAATATATCATAGTATAGAAAAGAAAATCTTTGATAATAATAGCAGTTCAGGTGTCAAAGTTTTCTTTAGTAATCATATAACCATATTCCACCGTCAATTTTAAATAGTAAAATTAGGAGTTCCCATCGTGGCGCAGTGGTTAACGAATCCGACTAGGAACCATGAGGTTGTGGGTTCGGTCCCTGCCCTTGCTCAGTGGGTTAACGATCCGGCGTTGCCATAAGCTGTGGTGTAGGTTGCAGACGTGGCTGGGATCCCGCGTTGGTGCGGCTCTGGTATTGGCCAATGGCTACAGCTCCGATTCGACCCCTAGTCTGGCAACCTCCATATGCCGCGGGAGTGGCCCAAAGAAATAGCAAAAAAAAGACGAAAAAAAAAATAGTAAAATTATAGGAGATGTAGATAAAAATCCAATTTTTTTTTTTTTTTTTTTTTTTTAGGGCCTCAGTTGTGGCATAGGGAAGTTCCCAGGCTAAGGGTCTAATCAGAGCTGCAGTTGCTGGCCACAGCCATAGCCATAGCAATGCGGGATCTCAGCCATATCTGCAACCTATACCTCAGCTCAAGGCAATGCCGGATCCTTAACCCACTGAGTAAGGCCAGAGGTCAAACCCACATCCTCATGGATACTAGTCAGGTTTGTTTCTACTGAGCCACAATGGGAACTCCTAAAAATCCCAATTTTTTGTAGCTAGTTCAAAAAATAGGAAATTATTCAAATGTCCAGATACCTTTGGACAGATACCACATTTAAAAATATGGTAATACCCCTCCATGTCAAAATTGCTGGGCAACGCTCTGACCATACATCCTCCTATTTTTTAAATTTACTTTTTATTTTATATTGGTGTGTATTTGATGTATCATATTGTGTTAGTTTCAGGTATATAGCAAAGTGATTTTATATATATAGTGATTATATGTACATAATATCCATTCTTTTTCAGATTCTTTTCTCATAGGTTATTATAGAATATTGAGTATAGTTCTCTGTGTTATACAGTAAGTCCTTTTTGATTATCTGTTTTATATACAGTGGTGTGTATGTGTTAATCCCAAACTCCTAATTTATCCCCCCCACCTTTCCTTTTGGTAACGATAAGTTGTTTTCTATTTCTGTGAGTCTGTTTCTGTTTTGTAAATAGGTTCACTTGTATCTTTTTTATGGATTCCACATATAAGTGATATCATATGATACTTATTTTTAAGATGCTCTGATGCAGTTTACCCCAACTGGAATTCTCAACATGTATGGAAAAGAGAATGCACTCCCACTAAATGGCACGTAAGAATAATGGAGGCAGGTGTACAACAAAGCTCTTGCTTGGCCAGCACTCGTGTAGGAATAGCCCTTTAACTGTCCTTTTGAAGGTCCCATGTTTGAGACTGAATATGGTGGAGTGACATCTGCAAGATTGGGCATGTGGTGAAGCTGATGCTTCCAGCCACAAGCCAAATAATGGCACTTCTTAATAGCATGGGTGGACACCAGATTGAGGTGTCTTTGTGGATATGAAGAAGAGAGTAGCTAATCATATATTTGAAAAGACTTTTTTGAGCTGCATCTAAAAAAGAAATTATCTTTTTACGAAATGGCATCTGATACTCTTAACTAATCTGCTACTCTCCTGATGCTGCTTTCTTCACCCAACTTTCTCTCAACAGACTTTGCAGAATATATTTAGATTTCAGACTCCTAGCCTTCTATTCTTTTTATGGCCTATGTAGGCTGTCAACAAACCTCTTGTACACAAATTCTGCTCTAATTTGATATGGGAAAGCATGTAACCATGGAAACGTTCTTTGTACCCTATCTCAAGCCCTGGATGCTTTATTTACCCTTTATGGAGTAGAACAAATAATCTACATACTTACTATTCACTTTTTTTTTTTTACTAATTTCCAGCTGAATAGCAAATATTTGACTAAAATATTTCTTCACAAGAGTAATATTTTTAATTGGAGAAGTGTTACTAGTCTGACTTTGGATTAAAAAGATGAGTGCCATTTAAAGTGGCCTTTCTTTTACCATAGTAATTATGTGGATAGTTTATAAGAGTATTTTGATGATTTATCTAGAATATTTTTATTTGTATAAAGTAGAAATGTCCATAAATCAAAACATTAGCATTTTATTGAATTCTTACTATATGTTATTACAATATGATAATAGATGCATGGCTCGTATATTTAATATCTGTTATCTTCTCCATTTGAAGTTCAGATTGTCATTCTTCCTTTCCTATGAAATAATTCTATATTAACTGCTTTTACAGATGTTTCAGGTTAACATAAATTAAAAATTACAACACTATTAACTGATCTTGTTAATTTTCCAAATATTTGTTATTCCAAGTACCATTTAACTTTTAGGAACTTAATCTTTCTTACGTTCATCCCAGTCTTGTTCTTACCTTCAAAGCTCCTGTCCCCTGAGAACTATTAAGCTAGTACAGTCTTTAACAGAAATGTACTTGAAGTCATGAGCTAGTCTGTGATTATATGTTATGTTAGAATTATAGATAACCTATCATACCCATCTTCCAACTACCAGTACAGTGACTATCTCTTATTCTTTATATTACACATTTATACTTAAACATGTAACAAAGGAACTCAAAAGTTCCTAGTCATAGACAGTGACTTTGAAGTTCTGAATGACTATTGCAATTCGTAACTTTTTATAGCCATCTTCCAAAGTTTTTGAGATAGTATAGGATTTTTATAAGTGAATATTTATAAATATGCAATAGATCCTTATAATAATAGATGGCTTCTTAACAACTAGACAAAGAATGACTCTTAGTAGAGTTTATTAGCTTTATTAGATCATATACTAATTTTCATGGGGTATCCTTCTGTTCAGCCATATGCTGATTTTACTATCTGAATGCATACCGCTCCACTCTGTGTAAGTATTCTCAGGTTTCCCTGAAGGAAATGATTTTTGCCTTATTTTCTCCTCTACTTGTAGATTTATTCTTGAAATCCTCTCAGGTTTCTAAGATCTCTCCTTTTCTTTTGACTATACACTACAGAAAAAAACCATTCCTGATTATTATAAGCACAGAAGTTAAACAAAAGGGAATAATTACCATGTTTTCAATTGTGGTTGAGATTTCTAGAAGGTTAGCTAGCAGTCTTTATGTCTTTTCCTCTCAATGAGCAGGACCCAATTCTCTTGCCTCCAGTTAGAGGAAAAACGGAGAAGGAACCAGAGCTGCAAAAACTGTAGGTTGAAGATAGAAGTTATTAATCCAGAGAAAATGCCATAAATTTTGGAATGTGGGATAAGCCAAGAGTAGTTTTCAGACCATTTGGTTCAGGTCATTTCAGGTCAGTTTCAGGTCATTTGATTAATCTTTGCATTTCCATTGTGACATTCCTTCCTAAAGTAAGACTCCAAGCTCCGGAATTTCACAATGAAAACCAACCATCAAAAACATAATTTCATTTTATATACTATTTCTAAATTTTTCTTCTCAGTTTTTACTGATTTGTATTAGTCTTATGGCTGATAAACTTACATGAGTATTGTTTATACTCCACTTTTTAAAAATACAAGATTTTTTTAACTCCTAATTTTAGCATGATTTGTGATCTAACCTTTACTGCCACTAGGTACTATTTAATTTATATTACAATAAGAACCTATATTACATTATAATTTTTAACTTTGGAGTTTATGGTTTACTTTTTATTTGTACCTTATAACTATATTACATAATATTTGAATAAAGTGATTTGCTCAAATAAAAATATACAGAATAGCATTTTCTTTAAATTAATACTCTGAAAAAGAAATTCTTGTATATTACTTTCAAGTTTAATAGCATGTTCCACATGTAGTAGCTATTCAGAAACTACTTGAGTAATTGATTTGTGGATCCCTGGAATAGATGTTCATATTGGTTTGGTTATTTTTAATCACTAAATATATATCATCAAGTGTCTAGCATTCATTAACATCATGCTTTTGTCAATACTTCTGTTCTCACTTGAATGAGCCAATTAGTATATTTAACGGTATCTGTTGAATATAGAAAAATGTTTGTGCTGCTATTGACTCTTTTTTTTCTAAAATGGTTTTTGTTTTCAAGTATTCTTTGAGGCCCCAATAAAGCCAGGTTAATAATTATACCTGTCGTTAAGATTAAAACTATTAAAAAATAAACTTATGATTATCAAGAGGAGGAATGGAGAGGAATAAACTAGGAGATTGGGACTAAAATATGCACACTACTATATATAAAATAGATAACCAACAAGGACCTAAGTATAGTGCAGGGTGCTATACTCAATATCTTATACTAACCTACAAAGGGAGAGAATATTAAAAAAAAGAATATATTATTTATATTTTTTTACTGTACTGAATCACTTTACTGTACACCTGAAGCTAACACAGCATTGTAAATCAACTATTTTTCAATAAAAGTTTTAAGAGATTGAAACTATTAATACTGACAAAATCTCATATGATATTTAACTGACTTTTCTGTTAAAACTAATAATAATAATATAATTAAACTATCCTAATCACCCATTGATGTGGACATACCTCAGCCCATGCAGTCACAGTTTAACTATAAAAGAAGTTATTGTCCTGATCTTTCAAGCAGCTTAATAATAACCTCCATCGTTGCTTCTTTCTTCAAATGCAAACTAAAAGCAAAGGAACTTGTTCTGCCTATAACATAAGCCACTTTAAAATTTATCCCAGGAAAACAAGGACAAAATAACCTAAATATTTTTGCAGAAATCTAAAGTATTCCTGCTTTGTTCTTCTATGAATATAGAGGGAGGATTTATCACCATAACCGAAAAGAATCTTCTCAGAGTTTTTCTTATTTTAGGGATCTTTTTAAAAGCCATGGTAAAGAATATGTGAAACACCTCTTGTGTCTGTACATGCTCTAAGCTGACATTTCAGCAGTGTTACAGAGTTTGTAGGTAAATATTTGTAGTTTCTATATGAGCTGCTTTTTTAGCTGATGGATGCCAAGTGTTTATAATTTCACCCTTTAAAATATATCTGACCCCTAGGGGTGACATATGGTCATTACAGAGCTAATGTTGAAAAATGCCTGCAATCTATATTTGCCACTTGTGAATTCAGAGGCAGCAAAAGATGATCAAAATTAAGAATTATTTATCATAAGCTGTAAATTATAAACAGTGTATAGTATATTGTATTGGTTAACAGTGTGAGCTCTGGAGTCAGAATGGACTCTGATACCAGTTCTACCACTTAGTCATTGGTTTTTTGTTTGTTTGTTTTGTCTTTTCAGTCCTTTTAGGGCCGCACCCATGGCATACGGAGGTTCCCAGGCTAGGGGTCCAATCGGATCTGTTGCCTCCGCCCTACACCACAGCCACAGCAACTCTACGTCCAAGCCAAGTCTGCGACCTACACCACAGCTTACGGCAACATGGGATCCTCAAGCCACTGAGCAAGGCCAGGGATCGAACCCGCAACCTTATGGTTCCTAGTCTCATTCGTTTCTACTGCACCAAATAGGAACTCCATCATTATTTTAACAGCTGTAAGCAGGGATACCAACTAAGTTTCTACCTTGCATGATTTTAGGAATGACTAAATGAAACAGTGCATGCAGAGTACTTAAGGTATTTGTTACATAGTGAGCACTCAATAAATGTTAGCTATTATTATTAATTTAATTTTCCATTCTTGAGCCGTGTATTAGACTTTCATACAGTTGCTTCCAGTATTTTTGGTTCATGTGTGTAATTGAAGTTAGTTGAGATACGTTCACATATTAACTCAGAAGGAAGATGACCAACTAAATATATTTTTGTTAGCTATTTTGTTGATTTAGGGTTTTATATAACATACATATATGGACCAGAGGTCATTTTTATACTGCACAATACCAAAGAGATATATTGCTACTAAGAGCTGCCATTATTCAAGAGTAAATTCAGTCCCTAAAAAGAGGGAATGAAAGGGAATTGGGGTAAAAGGTTAAAACAAAAGAAGTTTCAGTAAGAGAGATGCATGTGAAGAGCAGGCAAGTATCATTAAATATGTGTCACTGTTCTGAGGGTAAGGGAACAGTCCTGCTTAAGGCCTTGCACTGAGAAGTTTTTAAAAAGTAACTTCTACAGACAAAAAAAAAGGTAGAAAAGAAAACTCATGAAGATCATGCATAAAAAATGATAAAGCAAACAAGAAATATCGACAAGAATATACTCAGATAGTAAGAAATCGTAATATTTCCCATACCAGTATTTATCTTGTGAATGAGACTTAAAAGCATTGTCAAGAAGAAGAGGAGAAAGTTTGGCATTCATCATTGGAAGACATGTGATTCCACAGTATTCCACCCAAATCACTGGAGCTTCCTTACTGCTGTCATGAACCTGGATTTAAAAATAATCTGTAACCTGAAAATATGGTGCAGCAAAGGATTAGGAAATGGAGAAGAACTATTTTTCTCACAATCTGAAATTACACAAATGGAGATTCTAAATATCCCTGATACAGACTGAACCTTCCTTAGGACAATCATACATTTTGGCTGTATTGTCCTTTCTTGACTCTATAATTAAAATTTTTGAATTTCCAGTGGTAGTAAGAAAATCTGAAATGCAGAAGAATATGCAGGAAAGCAGGTGTCTCTGCCTCATATTTTTTTGTGTGAGCATCTGACAGAAACTCAGTAAAGGACACTATAGAATTAGCGGATCTCTTTGAATGAAATAGGAAGCCAATATTTTATTTAATATGTAACTACTTTCTTTCCCCCATCCTAGTTTTTCATTGTTTGAGTGACTTTTCATAATGTTAAATTACACTATTTTAACTTTAAATTTGTTTAGAATAAAAGTATTTTAGCAAATGGATATTTGTAGTCTCTTTGGACTTTTTGCCAGTTTATTGGGAGCATCATTTCTTCTTCTTTGTAGAGAGGTGAACAACAGGAAAATCAAGAGTACAGCTGTATTTTCTTCTACCGGCCTGTAAATTTTTTGTGTGTCCTTTTCTCTCATATAAGCTCTACTCCATAAATAATATCATGTTGCTCTAACATTTTAGAAAGACCAGAATCTTATCTATAAATGGCAAACACATTTTAGTGTTTAGGCATGCTGAAGCTCCCAAGCCAGGGATTGAACCCATTCAGCAACAGTGACAACACCAGATCCTTAACCACTAGGCCACCAGGGAACTTTCATTAATGAATAAGTCTTTTTATGTTGGACAGAAGGCGCTTCTGCTTTCAGGGAGGCTCAGGATCACAAAAAGCAGAGAGGGGCAGTTTGCTTTAATAAAGACAAGAACTTTTTGTTCCAGAATATTAGGGATACTCCTGTCCATTGATATTTGGGAGGAAATCAAGTGCTTTCACCTGAGTTATATACCTTCATTTTTCACACTAAATGATCCATTACCATTTATGTGCCAACTTATACCCTATGTTATGGATTTGAGATAAGATGGAAAATTCTTTAAATTATGCATGCTCTAAAAGACTGAAGATCTGATGCTCTAACCACTTCTTGAAATTTTATTTAATCAGCATCCTGTAGAATATGGAAGTTTATACATCCTGAGAAGGATGTTAACATGACTTTTTCATCACTTACTGCAGTGTTCAGTTTAAGGGGGGAAAAGTGAGCATATGTTACAGTCATTGCAGAAACCTGCTAAAGATATTACCTCTTGAGATCACTTTTCATTTTGCTTTGGGAATCATGAATAGTTGAGCTTTTGCAAATGAAGAAAATGTGAAAAAATTTAAACTCATTGAAGTACTAGTTAACAATCCTGTTTTCCTTTGTCTTATGTGAATTAACTTATTCTGAAATTATTATTATTATTGTTATTAGGTTGTTGACATACATCTACCAGGATAGTAGCTCTTTCTTGAGAGTTACCATGTATTTTTTATTTGAAATTAGGGATTTTTTAATTTGAAGACAGGGTCAACCATTTTTAGGGTAGCTATAACCATGTCTTCTCTAGTCATCTACTTAAGTAGATTTGTTACACATAGATTTCTTACTGAATATTATAGCATATTCTTTAAACATTTTAAATGTTTTTTTCTTTACAAAAAGAGACTGGAAAACATTGATGAATCCTATTTTGGATTTGCTTATTATATTTTGAAGTCTTTTATCAGTTTCTTTTCTACTTGGTATCAGATATATATTTAAAACTCTACTATTTATTATTTTATTTATTCAAATTATCATGCAAAAACTGAATCCTATTTATTTACAGTATTTATATATTTTAATTTTTGTTATCATTTACTGTTACCAGGATGATTTAATCTTGGCACCAAATTTTGTGGGAACTAGTGTTTTCTCCTTATTTTACGTATAGAGAAATGTAATCTCTCTACATTTTAGGAATTTATCATTTTACTTTGTTCAGTGATTTCTGTGACTACTGATTATACATTGTAGTGAATGATGTATGTTCCTGATTCCAGTTTTGCATAAAAGCTCATTGTATTATGATATACAAATTTAACTTTAAAATTTGTTTTTAATTTATGGGTTTTGTACTATAATGTCCTTGTATTTCCATTAAAATGTCCAAATTATTAATTTTAGTGTACATATTTAAACTTTATAGAGTGCTAGTAGCAGTAACTAATTGTAATTTAGAATTTGGGCAAATTAAAGTACTTTCAAATAGCTATTGAGTTAACTGAAGTATTTATAAAAATTGATAGAGCAGTTCACATTTCTGTAATGCAGAATGTTTAAGTTCTTTTCAAATGCTTACTGCTTTTCCTTATTTTACCCTTCTATTGATATCCACTTGGAAGACTTATAAAGCAGAAAACATCTCTTACATATCCATGATCAAAAATGAACGCCTGATGGCCTGAAGGTTGAAATAATTATCTCTGGTGGCCGTGCAGATCTCAATGTCAAAGCTAAGAACCACAGGGCAGCTGAATTAAAGCATGAAAACTGGCATGAGCACAGACAACTGCTTGAGGCTCTTTATTACTGTTTGATACAGCAGCCCTTTGTTGAGAATCTTGTTTTTTTGGTTCGAAAGCAACTGTGTGTGTCTAATCTTGCATTTGCCTTTATCATCAATTCCATTCCTGTGATATTTACAAAACTAAGCAACATCACATGTATTTATCCCGATTTCTGAATTAGTGTTTCTGAAGCTTTCTGCTAATCTGCAGATAGGTGGCACCGTTCATACAGATTGAAAAAGCAGTGCTTTCCCTGTTCACACTATTCCATGCTGTAAATTAACCTGTCACTTTTATTATTTGACAAGATCTTCATTTTTATTCATCAGGACTTGGGCCAGGATGGGTGCATTTATGGCCATTTGCTTTGCACGGCTCTCAGCTGAGTTTGTAGGTATTGTAAGTGAGATCCATTATCCCTGTTACAAGTGCACACAATGCAGATGCTGATCTGCGATGATGATGAGAAACCAAAGTCAGTAAAGACCACATAAGCCACCCTTGATGAAAAGATAAATGAATGCATAAATAACATTGTGCTCTGCTGTGTTTGCTGAGATCAAGGGTAGATTTTGAAGGTTTTGAGAGATCAGACATACAGAACCTGGAGAAATTCATCCTCCTTCACTTTGCATTCACCAAGCATTTCACTGTGTACAGAGAAGCTGAGAGACATTTTAATACATTACTGGAAGCTCAGAAATATTTGGGCACTTCTCTATTTTTTTTTAATGTTTAAAAAAAATACACAAAGAAATGGTAGAGGCATAGAGTTAATAAGAATTTAACATGGTGCAAAAAAAGCCATGCTTGCTTTAGACAGTTCCTAACTTAGTTCTTTATGTAAATACATGTGCGTCTATTGTGTTCTAATTATAAATGTAATTATAGAGATAAATTAGTAAATTATGTTTGTAATTGTATTTATAAAGATTAATGACATTTAAACAGACATATGCATGATAACATAAGATATGTATTTAGAGGATGTACCTCAAGTTTATACAACAGATGTATTTTTAAATAGTCTATAAAAATAATTTAGCTAATTGAGTACATTTAAAAAAAATTGGCAGCACAGCAGCATGCATGTGGATCTTCACACAAGGATATATACTGTTGTATGTATTTTCTCTGCATTGTTCTGAAACATGTATTTTGAAAAAAGTTTGGCTATGTGGTACCTGTAGGAAGTGAGAATCTTAGAAACAGCCTCTGATGTTGTCTATATAAGTCTTAGAGGCATATTTGTGCTACACTGTGATTAAAAGAGGATAGTTTGATTAAAAACAGCCCAAACTATATGATAGAATTTGTGTGATTTGCTAGTTTTGAAGATTTTTTTCCTTCTTATTGTGTAAAAAGAT